>NC_133106.1:24270127-24921043 GCF_022965805.1 Primulina eburnea | reverse complement strand
TGTTCATCAAAGATACTTTTTGGGCAGAAGGTGCGGCGCCCGAGCGGTAGGTTTGACCCGCTCGAGCGCCAATGTGCAATATGAAAAGGCTTGGACAGAGGATGCCGCGCTCGAGCGGTAGTTTAGCACCGCTCAAGCGCCGACTAAAAAATTAAGAGAAACGAGCCACGTTTCTTATACATGCAAGTTGGATATATATATATATATATATATATATATATATATATATATATATATATATATATATATATATATATATATCACTTGCAATTCCTCAGAAAATCGAGGAAAGAAGTCGAGAAAGGTTTCAGAAATCCGTCCGTTAGATTTTAAATCCGACTTCGGTACTGTGTTCCTATCAATGCAGGCTACTACAGGACGTAAGTTTATTACGTTTTGACATGTCTTGAAATTATGATATTAGCAGAATTGAATGCAATTCATATATGATGTTCTTGACATGTTAGACAGCGTAGAATCGAAGTCAGATAAGAAACAGACTGAATATGAAATTGTTATGAATTTCAGAATGAGATTGACTGGAATTGATATCAGATTTGTACGGTGGTTCATTGTAAATGCTTGGAATTGATATAGACTGATATAGTATTATCAGTATCGCAAGATTGTACTGTTATACTGTCAAAATTTGATAAACAGAGACATTGTGATTTGATTAGAATATTGATACAGAATATTGGTATTGTCATTGCCAGATTGAACAGTGACAGACTTTGAATCAAGACTTTGATTGTACCAGATCGAAAGCAAGAAAGGTATAAATAAATGTTGATTCGGGATTGCACAACTCGAGTTAGGTTTGACTTGAGTTTCCCTAAATCACATAATTTATGTTATTGCATTGATATTTGCAGATTATCAGATTGATATGTTAATCTATTGACTTAGAACAGAGTCAGAGTCCGAGTCAAGGGCAGATCAGCCTAGCTAGGGCAGAACCGCCGAGTCTTTCTCAGAACCGATAAGACTCTAGACTTACGGTGTATTGAAGAACTTTAGATGTAGATCAACATCTATCGTAGACACTCGATACAGCATACCAAAGTCTAAATTAGATTGGGATCCCTAGATTTGAGATAAGATAAGATTAGATCACGAGTCATTGATTCATGTAGTCAGACTAGATACATGTTTTGATGTTTGACTATGCTTTTATATATGTTTTATATGATTGCATTTAATACATTGTTTATACTGAGATATTTATATCTCACCGGAGTTATCCGGCTGTTGTCTGTTTGTATGTGTGTATGGCAATAGGTGGGACATGTTCAGGGTCACAGAGATGAAGAAAGATCGAGTTAGAGTGGAGACTACGGACTTGGACTAGAGATAGGGTTTAAACACTTGATAGTTAGTTGTTGAACCTGAGATATGTATGATTGTATATTTTACTAGAGTTATACTTTTATACTGATATGTATAGGAGTTTGATTCCATTACCTTCCGCATTTAAAAAAAAAATTAGACCATGTTTATTATAATTGATTAATTAGTCCCAATCACGATTAAAGAAGATGATTAGCGTCCGGGTCCCCACAACAGGTGGTATCAGAGCGATAGATCCTTTAGATTGAGATAGAAGAGGCTAGTGAGCGGGGGTAGATTGAGGTTTTCTTTCCTGCTTTTGAATGCTAGCATGTCTTACTGCTTTATTACATGTTACTTGTTTATCTGATTGATATAGTAATATGTTTTATTGAGATTGGATCAGTACTGATTCTAGATCAGCAGTAAGATGATCAGAGGAGGATTGAAACAGAATTGTTGTACTTGTTACTAATCTATTTGATTATTAGATATGCCTCCGAAACGAGTACCAGAACAGGGAAGTACATCCAATCCTATAATGGATGTCACACCGACTCCAATGGAAACGTTACTGAAATGATTTCAATCATTTCATCCGCCGACTTTGAAAGGCACAGAGAACGCTGTAGAGTGTGAGAGTTGGCTTGATGATATTGAGATGCTGTTCGAATCCTTGGAGTATACAGATGAGAAGAGGGTGAAATTAATTGGACACCAGTTACACGACGTTGCCAAGGACTGGTGGATTACGAGGAAGAGAGCCATGGAGCATAGAGGTACGAATATTACCTGGAATATATTTAGAACTGAATTTTATCAACGATTCTTTCCAGTGTCGTACCGGAAGGACAAGGGGGCGGAGTTTGCCAACCTCAAGCAAGGACAGATGAACATAGAGGAGTACGCGTCAAAGTTCTCCTCCTTGCTGAAATTTGCTCCACATGTGGCTGACAGCGAAGAAGCTACTGCTGACCAGTTCATCAATGGCCTGAACCCCGACATTTTCACATTGGTGAACACAGGGCGACCGAATAATTTTACTGATGCCCTGAACAGAGCTAAGGGAGCAGAAGCCGGTCTGATGAGACAGAAAGAGGCTTCATTTGTGCCTCCAGCACCGAGACCACAGCAACCACCTCCCAGATTTGAGGGTGGCAGCAGTAGTGGAGGGAAGAAAGAATTTTTCAAAACCAGGGGAAAACAATTCAAGAATCTGGCAGTAGTTCTTCCAGCTCCGGTGGTTCCAGACAGAGCCAGAGTTACACTGGAGTTTATTGCAAGACTTGCGGAGGAAGACATGCTACTGAGCAATGCCAGGGGGTGACTGGTAGTTGCAATTTCTGTAAACAGCCGGGACACTTTGCTAAAGTGTGTCCACAGAGAGGTTCACAGAGAGCTCAGGGGGCCGAGTCATCGGGATCAGCAGCACAGACTGAGAGACGATCCGCTGCTGTTCATACATTTCAGCCAGCGCCAGCAGAGGCCAGGAGGAAGCCAGACAGTTGGTCAGCCTCCGAGACAGCAGGCCAGAGTCTTCGCTTTGACAGAAGAGCAGGCCCAGGAAGCACCAGATGACGTTGTGGCAGGTAACTGTTCTTTATGCGGTTATCCTGCTTACGTATTAATTGATACCGGTGCTTCACACACATTTATTTCTGAACGATTTGCATTAAGTCATGCATTGCCTGTAGAGTCTTTAGCTACTGTAGTGTCTGTCTCTTCGCCTTTGGGGACGGGTTTGATATCCGTGAATTCGGTTAAACATTGTATGCTACAGTATGACGGGCATGAGATTGAGTTAGATTACATCGTACTTGGGTTGTCCGATTTTGATTGTATTATTGGTATTGATATGCTGACCAAGTACAGAGCGATAGTTGATTGTTTCTACAAGATAGTGAGATTTAGACCAGATATGGCTGAAGAGTGGAAATTTTACGGTAAGGGTTCTAGATCGAGAATTCTTTTAATATCCGTATTATCTATGACTCGATTGTTACAGAAAGGAGCAGAAGGATTCCTTGTATATTCAGTAGATTTACTGAAGTCGAGTCCAGCATTGGCAGATCTGCCAGTGGTACGTGAGTTTGCTGACGTCTTCCCAGATGAGATCCCGGGATTACCTCCAGTTAGAGAGATAGACTTCAGCATTGAACTGATGCCAGGTACAGTACCGATTTCTAGAGCTCCGTACAGAATGGCACCAGTTGAATTGAAAGAATTGAAAGATCAGCTGGAAGATTTACTGGCCAAGGGGTACATCAGACCGAGTGTGTCTCCTTGGGGTGCTCCAGTACTATTCGTAAGAAAGAAAGATGGTTCGATGAGACTCTGCATCAACTACCGGCAACTGAACAAGGCAACGATAAAGAATAAATATCCTTTGCCTCGTATAGATGATTTATTCGATCAGTTGCAGGGTTCTTCAGTATATTCCAAGATCGATTTGAGATCGGGATATCATCAGCTGAGAGTCAGAGATTCTGATATCTCAAAGACGGCATTCAGAACCAGGTATGGACACTATGAATTTATTGTCATGCCGTTTGGTCTGACGAATGCTCCAGCTGTATTCATGGGATTGATGAACCGTATCTTCCAGAAATATCTCGATGATTTTGTGATTATTTTCATCGATGATATTTTGATTTATTCAAAGAATATGAGTGAGCATGCTGAGCATTTAAGAACTGTATTGCGAATTTTAAGGGCTGAGAAGTTATATGCTAAACTGTCGAAATGTGAGTTTTGGTTAAGACAGGTAGTATTTCTGGGTCATATTATATCCGGAGATGGGATATCAGTTGATCCCAGTAAAGTGGAAGCCGTGATTTCTTGGCCAAGACCAACGTCAGTACCCGAAATTCGCAGTTTCATGGGTTTAGCGGGATATTACCGTCGTTTCATTAAAGATTTCTCGAGTATAGCTAAACCAATTACTCAGCTGACTCAGAAGAATGCTCCATTTGTTTGGTCTGAAGAATGTGAGACCAGTTTTCTGGAGTTGAAGAAGAGGTTGACCAGTGCACCGGTGTTAACTATTCCATCCGGTACTGGTGATTTTGTGGTTTATTGCGACGCTTCTCACAGAGGGTTGGGATGTGTGCTGATGCAACGAGGGCATGTTATCGCTTATGCCTCAAGACAGCTTAAACCACATGAGACCCGTTATCCAATTCATGACCTAGAATTGGCAGCCATTGTCTTTGCATTAAAGATATGGCGACACTATCTTTATGGTGAAAAGTTTGAGATATATTCTGATCATAAGAGTTTGAAATATCTGTTTTCACAATCTGAATTGAATATGAGGCAGCGAAGATGGCTTGATTTGCTTAAAGATTTTGATTGTGAAATTAAATACTATCCGGGAAAGTCTAATGCAGCAGCTGATGCACTAAGTCGAAATGTATGTTCTTTATCCTTATCGACGATTGGTGTTTCAAATTTGATAGAAGACTGCTGTTTGTCTGGATTAGAATTTGAAACAGATTATAGACCGTTGAGACTTTATACGGTGCAAGTAGAACCAGAGCTGATTATGAGAATTAAGACAGCTCAGAAAGTTGATCAGAATGTACAAAAATCAATATCGATGGTTAGAACAGGACATCGATCGGAATATCAAGTACGTGATAACGTCTTGTATGTGAATAATCGTCTGGTTGTGCCGAATATTTCAGATTTGAGACGACAGATATTGTCAGAAGCGCACAACAGTCGATTCAGTATTCACCCTGGTGGCAGAAAGATGTATAATGATTTGAAGAGACAGTTCTGGTGGAAACAAATGAAGACTGACATTGCCGAGTTTGTTTCCAAATGTCAGAATTGCCAGCGGGTGAAAGCAGAAAGAAAGAAACCAGGAGGTTTATTACAGAGCTTGTCCATTCCTGAATGGAAATGGGATCACATTTCCATGGATTTTGTGACACAGTTGCCACGTTCCTTCCGAGGTTGTGATGCGATTTGGGTCGTGATTGACAGATTGACCAAATCCGCATGTTTTATTCCGTACAAAATGACGTACAGATTTGACCAGATGGCAGAGATCTATGTCAGAGAAGTAGTCAGATTGCATGGAGTGCCGAAGTCGATTGTATCAGATCGTGATCCTCGATTTACTTCGCACTTCTGGCAGAGTTTGCAGCAGGCTCTCGGTACAAAATTACATTTGAGTACCGCATATCATCCACAGACCGACGGACAGTCAGAGCGGACTATCCAGACACTGGAGGATATGCTGAGAGCAGTAGTGCTAGATTTCAGCACTAATTGGCAAGATGTATTGCCGCTTTGTGAATTTTCGTACAACAATAGCTATCAGACGAGTATTGAGATGACACCATTTGAAGCGTTGTACGGAAAGAAATGCAGATCCCCTCTGTATTGGGATGATATCTCTGAAGTACCCGAGATTGGACCAGATATGATCAGAGATATGACAGAAAAAGTGAAGCTAATTCGAAAGAAAATGAAGGCAGCGCAAGACAGACATGCCAAATATGCCAATGTTCGACGCAGACCGTTGGTATTTGACGTAGGAGACCGAGTATTTTTGAAGATCTCACCTTTCAGAGGAGTTGTCAGATTTGGCAAGAAAGGGAAACTGTCTCCAAGATACATTGGGCCTTATGAGATTCTCGAGAAGATAGGAGATCGTGCCTATCGACTCGCTTTACCGCCTTCATTATCTGGGATACATGATGTCTTTCATGTATCGTTATTAAGGAAGTATCTTCCTGATGCTTCACATGCTATTCAACCAGACGAAGCCGAACTGGATGAGACGTTGAGCTATGTTGAAAAACCGATTCAGATTATTGATCATAAAGAAAAACAGCTCAGAATGAACACAATTCCACTTGTAAAAGTTCAATGGACTCGTCATGGCACTGAAGAAGCAACCTGGGAAACTGAATCGGATATGAGACAAGAATTCCCAGAGTTATTTCGTTGATGTAATTTCTTATACAGTTTTGTATATATACTTCTGATCGATACGAATAAAATGCCTGTGATTTCGAGGACGAAATCGTATCTTAGGGGGGGAGAAATGTAATGCCCTAGATTTTATATCACGTTAAGCGAAGATTATTGCAATTGAATTGATATGATTATTAAAGGGCTATTACGAGACAAAATCGGGCCAAGCATATGAATTACATAACTAGGGGACAGAGAGTCTGGCACCCGAGCGGTAGTTTTTGACCCCCCGAGCGCCAATGTTCATCAAAGATACTTTTTGGGCAGAAGGTGTGGCGCCCGAGCGGTAGGTTTTGACCGCTCGAGCGCCAATGTGCAATATGAAAATGCTTGGACATAGGATGCCGCGCTCGAGCGGTAGTTTAGCACCGCTCGAGCGCCGACTAAAAAATTAAGAGAAATCCGTCCGTTAGATTTTAAATCCGACTTCGGTACTGTGTTCCTATCAACGCAGGCTACTACAGGACGTAAGTTTTATTACGTTTTGACATGTCTTGAAATTATGATATTAACAGAATTGAATGGAATTCATATATGATGTTCTTGACATGTTAGACAGCGTAGAATCGAAGTCAGATTAAGAAACATACTGAATATGGAATTGTTATGAATTTCAGAATGAGATTGACTGGAATTGATATCAGATTTGTACGGTGGTTGATTGTAAATGCTTGGAATTGATATAGACTGATATAGTATTATCAGTATCGCAAGATTGTACTGTTATACTGTCAGAATTTGATAAAACAGAGACATTGTGATTTGATTAGAATATTGATACAGGATATTGGTATTGTCATTGCCAGATTGAACAGTGACAGACTTTGAATCAAGACTTTGATTGTATCAGATCGACAACAAGAAAGGTATAAATAAATGTTGATTCGGGATTGCACAACTCGAGTTAGGTTTGACTTGAGTTTCCCTAAATCACATACTTTATGTTATTGCATTGATATTTGCAGATTATCAGATTGATATGTTAATCTATTGACTTAGAACAGAGTCAGAGTCCTAGTCTAGGGCAGAACCGCCGAGTCTTTCTCAGAACCGATAAGACTCTAGACTTACGGTGTATCGAAGAACTTTAGATGTAGATCGACGTCTATCGTAGACACTCGATACAGCATACCAAAGTCTAAATTAGATTGGGATCCCTAGATTTGAGATAAGATAAGATTAGATCACGAGTCATTGATTCATGTAGTCAGACTAGATACATGTTTTGATGTTTGTTTATGCTTTTATATACGTTTTATATGATTGCATTTAATACATTGTTTATACTGGGATATTTATATCTCACCGGAGTTATCCGGCTGTTGTCTTGTTTGTATGTGTGCATGGCAACAGGTGGGACAGGTTCAGGGTCACAGAGATGAAGAAAGATCGAGTTAGAGTGGAGACTACGGACTTGGACTAGAGATAGGGTTTAAACACTTGATAGTTAGTTGTTGAACCTGAGATATGTATGATTGTATATTTTACTAGAGTTATACTTTTATACTGATATGTATAGGAGTTTGATTCCATTACCTTCAGCATTTAAAAAAAAAATTTAGACCCTGTTTATTATAATTGATTAATTAGTCCCAATCACGATTAAAGAAGATGATTAGCGTCCGGGTCCCCACATTAATTAAATGTTTTATAATATAAATATATAGTTTTTGTTTTATTAAATGTTTAAATATTATATTTTTATAATAAATTTTATAAAATATAAGTTGTTGTGTAATTATAAGTTTTTACTATTTTTTACAAGTTCGATAAAACAAGAATAAACTGGGCGATGCAATGGGATTAAGATGATTCTTGGACCTGTAGAAAGTTGATGTTAATATCTAAAATATTGATGGCAAGCATGAGATAAAAATCTTCTCACAAGTGAGATCAAATTAAGCAACAATAAAATTTACCAAAGAAGTGGCAGTTTTACCATGCTCTAGTATTTTGACCATATCTATCAAATTACTTGGTCTAATGGTTAAAAAAAATACCACAATTCAAACAACTCAGATATCTACATGTTTGTTTTTATGAGGAGAAGAAAATTCAGATGGGAAGATTTTCAAAAGTGATGTGTATTAAAATATTAATTTCTTTGAACATCAATGAAGACTTATGTGTAAAAAATAATATTTTATTTGTGGTTGTCTCCCCAAATTTAGCTATAAATAGGGGTGCATTGTAATGTATTGAGATATCTCTCATTTTATGAACAAACCTTTGAATTCATAATATTTCTCTCTTTGTTTTTCCTTTATTTCTTCATTTAAATATAATTAGCATGTTGAATTCATATTCAAAGTTTTACACTTTGAATAATGAGTAGCTAACTTCTCAAAGTTGAGATGAAAAGGTGAAACTCTTGGTATGATAATAAGGTTATTAAAAGGTAAGAATCTATGTTTTATATTATTTAATCATTATTTATTGTTGATGTTATATTTATTTCTTTAAGTATTATTATACCCTACTTATAAGTGGGAGTTTTGATTTATTGTTGCTATATATTACACTAAATTCTTGGAACCATTTAAATGTTAGTTTGGTATTACCAACCATTTAAAGTTGATGCCTTGATTTATTATATGATTATATCATAATATTAATTTTTTGGAACCATTTAAATGTTAGTTTGGTATTACCAACCATTTAAAGTGGATGCCTTAATTTATTATATATGAATATCATAATATTAATTTCTTGATACCATTTAAATTTTTGTTTGGTTTTACCAACCATTTAAAGTGAGAACCTTGATTTAGTGTTTACAAATATATGTATAGCACAATAAATACTTGACAACATTTACAAGTTTTGGTATATATTATATACTTATAAGATAATAATATATAACATAATAAAAATATGATTATTTAATATATATTGGAATTATTTTATTAAGTGGATTTCAATAAAGTTATTAATGTTAACTTTATTAAAATACCAAGAGTAGATCCTTTAATCTCAACTACTTAAATTAAAATTTGAACAATTAAAAATTACCAATTAAAGATTCAAACCATGAAAAGAAAAAAAAACAAAAACAAAAAGACATTGTAGTGGACTTGTAATTACCTTAACTTCCCTGTGGATATGATATTCGGACTCACCGAATTATACTACTTGTGGACAACCTGCTCTTGGGAGTGCAACAATCAAAGTCGCAACAATGAGGACCTAGCATCTTATTCAAAGTTCGAGAGACATGAGTTCCCGCATCTTATCTTAAGCTCAGGAGATTGAATTTCCTGGCACCTCATCCCATCTCTGGGATATTTGAAGCCCCCGATGCTTTTGTATAAGGAATTGGTTATCTTTCTATTGAAGCCCAAGCGGGACTGATCAGGACAGCGAGTAAGACTCTAGCTCGACTATTTAAGGGATGGGTAGTGATATCCTTATAAGAGCCCGAGTCATGGATGACTCGAGAAACTAAATGGATAGCCCAAATCAGAGTCAATATGCAGAATACTTTCTTCAGCAGATGGGCATGGGGTGCCCGGGATATTTTCTCCACGGGCAATCAGAAGCCCGGGCTCTCATGCAAGCTCCCGAGAACCTTATACCCGGGTTACCTCGAGAAGCGCATCACACTCGAGTGTATCAGTACGAGCTACCTTATGCTTGACAATCATTATTGTCAGAATTACATAGGTTTGGCGTGTCAGAGAAGTTATCAGAAGCAGGGTATCGGCATCCGCCTTACCATACTTAGTAGGTGGACACTAAAACAAGGTAATCATGTGATTTTCTCCTGTAAATAGCAGGTATACTTCTCATTTACAGATTCTGGAATTTTGAACTCTCAAGCACGTATATCACCACATATACAGTCATTTTACTCTTGTGCACCTGCTGACTTAAGCATCGGAGTGGCTATATTGGACACTCATCCGGCGCCCATTCAAGAGTTCATTTCATTGTGTGCAGGTTACAGTTGAAGCCATATTACAGAGAAATAACTTCATCACAAGTTGTATTTCCTCGCTCACATTCCTAAACACAACACTTATATCATCATCCGATGAATTGCCACGACCCAACTCAACCTATCCACCCAGATAAACATCAATCATGTCAGAATATGTTCGATTGTTTTGTTTTTAAGGTGTTAGAAATATAGATATAATAAATTGTCTTATAATATAATGCAATGATGCATTTTACTTCATTGTGATGAAAAAGGTGAATATCAAAGGATTGAAAGTATTGGATTTTATAATGTAAAAATGAGGTGCAAATATGTTCGCAAAGAATTATCATAATAATTTTTAAAATATGTTTCATTTGTATTTTTGATGAACGAAAACATATCAAAAAACACAATCAAATATTATCCAAAACGATTTTACCTAACAAAAAAAAAAAAAAAAACTACCAAATTTTTTACGCGTGGAACTTCGGGAGTTGTATTTGAAACTGATGGGCTTCAAATTCTCAACTCGAATTCATCTTAGATATTGAGCAAATAATTCACTCATTACATATTCCAAAATTCATTATATTCTTCTTCGATATATTTTTGTTTCTATATCGAATATATTTGAAACGACCACCACCAACCTGTCAATTCGAAACAATTAATAAATTTTTAGATATTTCCATGTTAAAATTTCCAATGACATCCAAATACTTCCAACCTTTGTTAATTCGCGCATCTGTAGACCAACAAAACCAAGTTGGACAATAGAATTGTATTTTAATAAGCAAAAGCAAACGTAGGGCACAAATAGTCGACCAACTTTCATGACAATAATTTCACAAGTAACAAACCACGTGCGAGCCATTGATTTCCATTAGCCCAAAGAAATAAAAAATGGAACCAAAGAGTTGGCTTTTCATATGATTATCTGCTTTTCTTAGGGGTATGTTAGCCTTCCTTTTTGCTTAAATATAGGAAAGATTCGAGACTCGACCATTTTGAAGTAGCAAGATTTACAAAGTTGCCACCACGTGAATAAAGAAGATCGTGACCTGGATTCGTTGCACCTCACCCACACACACCATTTCCTCCTAACTATCCCCAAATCCACCAAATAATACCATTTTATAAGTGCAAAACAAAACCCTTTTTTATCAAACAAAATAATTCACATTGGAATATTCATTCAATGACAAAGGCCCAAAAAAGAAAAATTTTGAAAATACGTATCAGGTAGTGGGAAGCCGGCTTGTGCGGAACTGAGTAAGCCCACCAGCTGTACTAATGGAGTCGCTAGAAGATGAAGATGAAGATGAAGGAGAAGAAGAGCCTGAAACAGATAGTAGCTCTGCTAAAGCGCTCATTACCCGTACCTGCAATGGCGGATTATTGTTCATAAATGGCGAAAGTCAATTCAAATGCAACGAATTGATTGATTAAAATAATGAAGAAAATAGACAATACATGTAGGTATGTGATGTATTTACCTGCATTTCGAGCGCGGTTATGTAATCGGTGGCCTCCTCTAACACCACCTGCAATGGTTGTTTCCGGCAGCCGGGGACTAAGCGGCCAAGAATGCGCGTTTTGCGCTGAACTTCCGGGAGACTCTTGGACTTCAGGCGCAGAATGCTCACCTTCGATTTTTTCAGCGGCCGGCTTCTGTTACCGGTAGTGATTGCCGTCATTACCGATGGCTGCCGTTTCGAGATGTTGTTCTTTTTCATGAGCTTCAGTTTGAGCCGGCTCACAAGCATGGCTCGGCTCCACCTCGACCGGCCCTTGGCCGTAGCGGCCAGGACTCTGTCCGCGGCTTCGTGCACGCGCCTCGAAGCTGATTTCTGAGGCGACGAGCCGTTGTTGTTCTCCCTCACCTGGCGCAGCGCCTGCAGCAGTTTGGAGGTGTAGATTTGGTGCTGGGCGTCGGATTTCCATTGAACAGGCGCATTTTGTTGTTGGTAATCGTCGCTGAGATTCTCTCCGACAGCTGGGCCATTGATTTTCTTCTTCTTCTTTCTCCTGCCTAATGATCTGTCAGAATTTACTGCTGGATTTGGTGATAGCAGAGATGATGGCATATTCAGCCACTTTATTTGTACGATCAAGAATTAATTCAATCTGCAGATCGAAATTCAACCGAATGTGAGTTTAGATTCAAAACAGAACTACTTAAGGATTCAAAGGGGTATCAAATCAAGAAAAAGTAGAAATAAAGGATATCACGTCTCCAAAATCTAATACCAATAAGAATCGGCTATCCACATATATATATACAGATACGACGATTTATAATCATTAATCACAACTCAATCTCAGCTCATATATGGAAACTCAGAAAACAGATTAAATCACACCAAAACGAACACTTATAATCATAAACAATCCTCGAATCATAAAAAGTTAAAAACCAAACGAATGCAAATCACGAAACCTCAATCTCGTTTGCTGAAACAATAGAACAAACAAAACAGTCGAACGATTGTTACCTGAAGCACCGGTTTTTTTTCCTCCTCTCGAAAATTCAGAAGAAATCGGCTAAATTTTCATTGAACTACCCCTTTTGCATCGATAAATTAACGAGAGAGGGAGAGAAAATGGTGAAAGAGCAGGAAAGATGGAAGCTTTAAAAGGAATCACGGGGGGAGCACGCGGAGGCTCCTCACATGCCTAAAGATTTTGTTTTTGTTTAAAAAAAAATTATTAATTCAATTTCAATTAATAATAATGGAATGCATCGTGTTATTATTGCGTTCGGAATCTGAATTTAAGCTCCTCAACTTTTACACTGGATTAAATTTGTTGAATTTTTCATATACACAGCATAAACAGATCGAGTTGATTTGAAAAATATTTAATTTATATTTGAAATTATTAAATTTGAGTTATATTATTATTAAGTTTTTTGTGAAAAGGTCACGTAGACCTAACACAATATGGTTTGGGTCCGAGTCGGGAAATCCATACCCCTAACGTAACCATCTAGGATTGTTGTGGTTCGGGTTGTGAACTTGGTGGTATGGTTCCAGTTAACCATCGGGTCTAGTTACGAGTCAACCCGGAATTTTTTTAAATAAAAATATTTTTATTTGTAAATAAAAATTTAAAGAATAATAAATATAAATTAAAAAATACACTTATATTGTAACGTCCCGAAAATTTAAAAGATCCACGCGAACCACATGTTTGCAATTATTAAATCCTTTTGTATTTTAATTAAATGTTTTAATTGCATAAATTAATTATGTTGTGCATATTTACATGTTTGAATTATATTTTCTAGATGGTTGCATTAAAATTGTATTTTTAAAGTTATTCGAGTTGCGATCGAGGAACGGAGACCGATGGCTGAAAAATAGAAAATATTTTTAATTAAATAATTGTTTGTAATTATTTAAATATGTTGATGGTTTTTCATATTTTTGAAAATAAGGGGTTTCGGAGGTGATTTTATATGCCGGTACGTAAATTTTATCGGTGTTGGTTTTTCAACTAAAATACGAGCTTTCTGGCAACCCAACTAATAAATTCATAAATTTATTTAAACAAAAACTTAGTTAATATTTTATTAAATCCTAATTAAGACTAATGGGCTTAATTTAGTGGCTTAATAGGCTTAAGCCTAGTTAGTAATTTAATTAGTGTATTTAATATATTAAAACACCTAAAACCCGACACAATGCAACAAAAATTCACGCCTCCCACTTTTAATATTCTGAAAACTCTCTTCCAACTCACAACACACACGGCACTACACTCTCAGCTTTTTGGAAGAGAAATTCGAAGGGTTCAAAGGAAAACAAGCCAAAGGTTTCGATCCGTTCTTCGTCGTCAACGTTATTTCGTGCGTATAAAACACAAAAGCACGCCATATTTCTTGCTTTTCTCATCTTTCATGTTTTGCATGAAAAACATGGCACCACTACAACAAAAACGCCAAACGACAACGGACGTAGGCCATTTTCGACTGTAGTAATTGAGGGTGTTGTTGAAAGTGTCTTCAACGACAACGGTTTTAAACCGTTGTCTTTTCTACCAACGACAACAGTTTTGCAACGGTGTTAAACCGTTGTATTTTCTACCAACGACAACGATTTTGCAAGAGTTTAAAACCGATGTCTTTTATACCAACTACATCGGTAGTATAAAAATGCTATTAAAATTTGCGACGGCATTGAAAACCGTCGCAAATGAAAACCGTTGTCGTAGCTGCATTTTGCGACGGTTTTGCAAAACCGTCGCAAATTACAGTTGCGACGGAATTCCTCAGAAACCCGTCGCTAAATGTAGCGACAGTATTCATGTGGAAATACCGTCGCTATGTTGCGACGGTTTACAGGTCCGTCGCTAATATTTTAGGTAAAATAAATTTTTTTTTTAAGAATTTTATAAATCTATGTTGTGAATTGGTACAATCTTGTAAGAGATAAAAAATTTAAGTGTCGTGGAGTGATAAAATCGTGTAAAAGATAAAATTTTAATTGTTTTGAAATGGTAAAAAAATCGTGTAAGAGATAAAAATTTTAAGTGTTCTAAAGTGATAAATTGTGTAAGAGATAAAAATTTTAAGTGTCATGAAGTTGTAAAATCGTGTAAATGAGAAAAATTTTAAGTTTGGTGAAGTGAAGTGGAAGAAAATGGAGTGAATTTGTATGTATTTATAGAGAGTGGTGGAAGAAAATGGAGGGAGAATCAGGCGGGATCGAATTTTTGAAATTTGCGACGGGTGTTTGCTAAACCGTTGCTAATGTTAGCGACGGGAGTTTGCATATCGTCGCTATATTCAATATAGCGACGGTTGTACATGATACGGTCGCAAATAGTAGCAACGGTTCTTGTTTAAACCGTCGCCAATATGAATGTAGCGACGGTATATATCAAACCAGTCGCTAAAAATGGAGGGAGAATTAGGCGGGATCGAATTTTTGAATTTTGCGACGGGTTTTGGCTAAACTGTCGCTTAATATTAGCGACGGTATATTGTATACGGTCGCTATATTCAATATAGCGACGGTTGTAAAAGCTACGGTCGCAAATAGAACCGTCACGAATAGGAATTTAGCGACATCAATTATAAAACCGTCGCTAATATTAGCGACAGTTTTTTCAACTTTCGCTAATTAACGTTGTGTTTTGTCCTAAAACCGTCGCTAGTTAACGTTGTGTTTTCTAAAACCGTTGTCGATTGTCCAAAAATACACGCTAATAGACAACAGTTCATGAAACCGTTGTCGTAAACGTTCTACGACAACGGTTTTTAAAACCCGTTGTCGTGTATTATAATACTACAAATTATTTTAAAAAAATTCTACGACAACGGCTTTTAAAAACCGTTGTCGTAGCTCGAAAAAAAACCGCTAATAGACAACGGTTTTTAAAAACCGTTGTCGTTGCCCAAAAAAACACAATAATAGACAACGATTTTTAAAACCGTTGTCGTAGGCCAACAAAAAAACAAGCTAATAGAAAACGGTTTTTAAAAACCGTTGTCGTAGGCCAAAAAAGACACGCTAATAGACAACGGATTTTAAAAATCGTTGTCGTAGCTCAAAAAAAAACCGCTAATAGACAACTGTTTTTAAAAACCGTTGTCGTAGGCCTAAAAAGACACGCTAATAGACAACGGTTTTTAAAAACCGTTGTCGTAGCCCAAAAAAACAAGCTAATAGACAACGGTTATTAAAAACCGTTGTCGTAGCCCAAAAAAAACACGTTAATAGACAACGGTTATTAAAAACCGTTGTCGTATACCAAAAAAACACGCTAACAGACAACGGTTTTTAAAAACCGTTGTCGTAGACATATCAATGACAACAGTTTTTAAGAAACTGTTGTCTATGAGCGGGTTTTTTGAGCCTACGACAACAGTTTTTCTTGAATCCGTTGTTAAAAGACAAAACACAACGCTTTTTATAAAAAAAACCGTTGTCGTTGATGTGTTGTTGAATGAAGATTTTCTTGTAGTGCACACAAGATGGAATTTTCGTTACTACATTCATAGGTGTCTTAAACTTGTGTTTTTGCTTCCCAAAATCATGTTTTTAAATTGTATAAGGGGCTGCCATGATTAGGACTTGGTTAAGGATGATTTTCATGAAATTTAAAGGCCTAGAACACAAACAAAATCGCAGAAAACAAGGAACAAACATGCTGGAACCATAGGAAAGGATTCAGGGGGGACCCATGAGTTGGTTTGCCTTGTTCTTAATGATATGGCTCGGTTGTTTTGCATGGGTTGATGTGGCTCAACTAGGGCTCGTCCAGGCTTAGGGGTGGTCGCGGTCTGGGGCTAGGTTGGGTCCTAGGGTGGCTAGGGTTCAAGCTAGGGGCTGGGGAAGAGTCCACGTGAAGTGGGACTCTCCCCCATGCCTGTGTACTGCTGGGCTTCGGGAGAGGGCTTCTGTGAGGCTAAGGGCATGTTAGGTAGGTCCATCAGGGTCCAAGGGCGATGTGTAGGGGTCGGGCCGAGGGCTGGAGTGGCTGGGCTCGACGTGGCTTGAGCAATAAGCAGAAAACGTAAGGAGCGAGGGGAGCTTATTCGCGCAGCTGCTGGTTGCTGATTCAGGTGGCTCGCGCGCGTGGTCCAGTATTTGGGCTAGTCTGGGCTCCGGTCTGGGACTGGTCTAGGTTCGGTAAGGGTCAGTGGGTGATCAGTGGTTAGGCGGCTAGAGGAGTCCTAGGGTCACTAGGAGTCGTGGGAAAGGAAGGGCTCACGCACAGATTTTGTGGCTCGGTTTCCAGGAGGCTTTTGAACGGGCTAGGGCTTGTTTTTCAGGCTGGGCTTGTACAGTACGGTGCCTAGATTGGTTGGCTAGGTTTTGGTTCAAGGTGGCTTGGGCGTGGGTCGAATAAATTGGGAGTTGGCTCCGTGGGTTCATTAGGGTGTCAATTTCGAAAATTATAACGCTAAAATTGATTCCATAGGTCCACGGGGGTGGCTCATGACTTGGAAGGCTAGAATAAATCTTAAAAATCTTATGTTTAAAATTTGGGATCAAAATAACGAGTTTTTGATTTATTCAGAATTTAATTGCTGCTCGAAACGCTAGTTAACGAGTTAATTAAAACACCTAGTTTTAAGCTTTATAAAATTATGAAAAATTATATTTAAGTTTAAATAATTATTATAAGTTTTATTTGGAAATTTTATATTAAGGTTTTGTTTAATTCGGGATTAAAACGTGTTAATACATCTTATTTAAAGATTAAATTAAAAGTCCTCGATTTAAGCTAAATAAAAATATGGAAAAATTCATGTAGGCTTAAATGATTATTTGGGACATTTAGAGTCAATGGAATTAAGAAAAAGACAAAAAAGAAAAATGTAACGTCCAGGGGTAAAATGGTCTTTTTACATCTAAAAATTAGTAAACGTCATGGCAGTGCTCTAAATGCTGTTTTTATGATATTATGATTATTTTTAAATGTTTATGATTAAATTATGATTTTTAAATGTCTAAGAGATTTTTACGATTTAAGGAAGACATTTAAAAGACATGTTGCATGTTTGGTTTCAAAACAAAAATGTTATGTTATGCATGATTTTTATAAAGTAATGAGAATGTAAACGTTGAAGGAAGAGAAGTAATTGTGATTAATTCGATAATGTTGGAGATATCGTGAGTGTGACGGTCTCAGTAGGAGCCCAACGATCGTATTTCCATCATTACGAATATGAGGTAACGGTATGAGGTAACGATAAGAATGAGAATATCATGAGGGGAAAAGGCGCCAGAGGGAACCCATTTATGGGAAAAGCCCCAAGAGGGAACCCCGACGATCGTATTTCTGTTCGGAAGAGGGTAGGCGAAGGCTCAGTTGACGGGTGAGAGTGTCGCAAGTTGACGGGTGAGAGTGTCGCTGATGTCCCCGCCGCCCAGTACTGTGGTTTCATGTAGATGGAGACTGTAGAGGCCCGTGTTTCGTATACATAAATTTGCGGAATTATTTAAAATTTTCTCTTTAAATAAATATATGCATCATTCATAAAGTAAACTGATAAAAAGATTTAATGTTCAAAGTAAGAGCGGAAGTAAATATTGTTATCAAAACCACAACTTAAAATAATTTATCAAAGTAACAATTGAGTTTGAACATAAATATTAAATGATGAAAAGTGAGGTCCTCGGGTTTCTACTACTGTTGACCCATGCTAGCTCACTGACCTCCCCCCTCAGTCTCGACCTCATCAGTACCTACACCAATCAAGTCTAGTGAGTTTAAAGACTCAGCATTCATATATCGTGAATAACAAGTAAATATATCATAAAATTTAGTGTAACATAAAAATATCGTATCGTAAAGCATAAGGTGAAAATCATGTCTTGGATAATTATAAATACATGCATATTTGAAAATCATACGTAAAAACTTTACTCGATAGAGCTCTGTCATAACATATCATATCGTAATTTTTGGTAGAGATAATGTTTCTACGCAAGTGGCCCATAACATAACATGCACTGTCTTATCAGACTAAACCACAGTATACTGGGCGGTAGAGATCATCACAGCCCTTGGACTGGATATCCGTACCCATACATAATCGTGAACCGGTAGTAAGTCACCGGGTGAAGCAATCCTATAAGCGTAAGGTGGCCACAAGACATATCGCATATATCTAAAAAATAAACATTTTATATTTTATGTATGTAATATAATTATAACCCTGTTTTACCAAATGAGTTGGATCGTTCACAGGCTCGCTACGACCTAATTCTAACATGAGAAACATGCAAATAACCTAACTTGACCAACACTTCATAATCGAACTAAAAACGGGACAATTACGCCCAACAACTTAGTGTTCAACTATGGCTTCGTACCAACCCGAACCAACATTGAACCATCGTTTAGCCATGATTAAAATAGTCCTAAAATAAGGGAAAACATAACCCTAGGGCTGTAATGCACGAAAAATGTGAATGAAGTCCAAAATCGTGAAACGCTCTTTCGAGAGTCACTTTGGCACATTGCACCGTAAATTCTCGTACGACTTCTAAACTTAACAAAATCACGAACGGCCAAAAACATGACCTTCCTAACTCATTGAGGTATTGTCCAGTCAAAGGCCATAGGCTAAAAGCCAACCAAGAATTAGCACGATACCTCTGAACTGCAGCAAAGTTGCTGTCCAAAGCTGTGACAGCAGCCGTGCATTCCTTTGCGTGGTTTGCGAAACCAAGGCCATTAGGGCTTGAACCACTGACTATAGTCTCTTCCCAACGTCCTAAGGTTTGGCTTGAACCATGGCTAAGGGCACTTGGCCAAACACAACTCAAGCAAACACCTAGGACAACCGAAGCTTGAAATCGAGAACACCAAAGAAAATTCTGTGATGTGCAATTATTTGAATCACCTTGCTGTCTTATATCTTTCCATTGGCCATATGATCAACCATGGCTCGATCTAGACTTGATGAAGTGTTGTATGAACCAAGGCTAAAGGCTAAAAGCCAAACGAGATCCATCCAAACACCTAGAAGTCGAAACTCATCACCCAAAACGAAAAAATGAACCGAGGGACATGTATGTGTTTTGCTTTAAAAATCGATGGGACTATGAACCAAGCCTTGAAATGCCATCTTGGTCACGTCTTAGACATGCTAAGGAAGGGTTCTAACCATGGTTACAGGCCTTAGACCAATCATGATCTGAACTTTCAACTTAGCCGACCAAGAATTCAAAAATCGAAACTCAACTTGCAACCATGGGAAGGTTGCTATCAAGTCTTCTTCCAGCGGTTAGGGGCTTGAACTAATGGACCAACATGACCTTAACACAACATAGTATGTGTCTAGATGCAGCCTTGAGCGCCTGGAATCGAGCCAATTCTTGAAATCACAAAAACAAGCCAAAACTTTGAAGCATGAAAGAAAGCCGAAAAATTCTGCATAGTTTTTCGAAGAAGTTGCTGTCCTATTTTCGAAATTTGTTTCATGATTTATGAACACAATATGGTTTAAAAATATGTATAATACTTGATTGAAGAGAAAAGAATAACATATACATGCCTGAATTTCGTTTAAGAAAGAAAACAAATGATACGACGAACGCGGCGCGGCAGAGACGGAGTTTCTTTTCTTTTTTGTTTTCTCTCTTGTTTTTCTTGTGAAACTCACGATTTTTGCTGCTGAAGTCTACTGATATTTTCGAATGAGAGGTGAGGGAGAATGGCTAGGAAATGAAGGGGAAGTTTATTAATTAAATGGGGATTTTGAATGGCAAATGAAAATCTTTCTATCCTAGTTGTTTGGGAGATAGGAAATGATATGATATTATGGGATTGAGGGAGATTTGAGGGATGTGTTGGCCTAGATTTGCTATCAAAAACAAGGTAGAAACATTTCTTGATTATTAATTATTGGTGATTAAAAGTGAGGGAATTATCTTACCAAGAAAGGATAAGGAAGGGTGGCAAAAATGGAGAGTTGCCAAACAAAATTAAATCTACAATGGGGGGAGGGTGGTCGAAATCTTGCTAAATAAATGGAGGAAAATGTAGTTTAATTATGAATTTTAACTCTTTAAAGTTTTAAACACTTATTATGTATTTTAGTGAATTAATAACTTAATTTAGGATGGTAATTTTTCTTGCATGCATGACTAAATCTTAAAATAAATTACTAACATGTTAAGTTATAATTTCTTAAATAAAATAGGCCTAGATTAATTTATCCCAATTGGTTATACATTTTAATTTAGGATTTTAATTAATTATTGGACATAAAAAAACTTATTTACTACTTAACTCCAATTAATTAAATAAATCCTTATACATAATTTTACCTTAAAATAAATTATTCTTTGACTTAAATAAAATTTAGGAATATTTTCTTTTTATTAAATTTTATCTCAATACTCCAACTCCAGTTCGGCCTCACTTATTTAACTGAAAAGGTAAAAATAAACTTCTGCGATTTAAAATAAATGATCATGACTTAACAAGTTTTAAAATGAATTAAACACTCCATAAATATATAAAAATTATTTTTAATTTAAATAATAGTAATTATGCATGGCTTCTACGTAATCTGATTTATCGGGTTCTACAGATCCATCGATTTTTGAGGTTTATGTCATGTTGAAAAAGTCACAATTAACGATCTGAATTCAACAAAGGAAAAGGAAAAGAAAAATATTTATGATCATGTTAAAAATGTTTTATGTTATGTCATGTTAAAGGAAAAAGGAAAATGTTTACGATCATGTTAAAGGTTTTATGTCATGTTGAGGAAAAAGGAAAAATTATAGTTTATGTTTGCATGTCATGAAATGTTATTTTTACGTAAAAGTATTTTCATTATTGCATGTGATTTTATACGTATTACTTGTTATAAAGATTATGGTGTGTTGAGTATTCAGACTCACTAGGTGTGATGGATGCAGGTGAGATTGAGGGAGGTCTTGACGGATGATTTGACTGGACTAAAGGCGCACAAAATCCAAGGACCAACGCTTCTACTTTTTCCGCATTTACGATTTATGATTCATGATTTCCGTTAAAATGTTTTAAGACTATTTATTTATGTTTTTGAGAGATTTTTGAGAGGTTTAGTATGAGCTATACTTTTCAAATTTATTGTTTTTTATGTTGGTAAAACATGAGACGATTTCGTTTTTATGACTATTGCACTTGAATTTTTTAAAAATGCTAGTTGGTTGGTGTTTATTTTAAAGGGTAAAAATATTTTCATGAGGTTTATGTGTATGGCCAAAAATCGATTGTTTAAAAAAAATTCTAGTACTTTTTAAGCAATAAAAAGATTAGATGTTACAGTTGGTATCAGAGGTAAGGGTCCTGTAAAGGGTTGTGCCACCATCAGCACCGGAAAGATCAGTTGTCAAGCCTCAACTTGTAAGTTTAAATGCTTTATATGATTTATATGCTTTGGAATTTTTATACGTAATACGATATGAAATAAGAAATTATTTGATTTCAACGCATGTTGGCTTTGTGGTGGAATTGGACTATGTTGATTTTTTTTGGGTTTTAGTATTGACGTTCTACTTTTGGGTTCATAAGTTAATCGTGATTATTATGAATGCTTTTGGGACACGTAGATTTTCTAAGAAAATATTTATGATTCGTGATTACTAGTCGAATTAATTTTTGAGAATTACTCATAAGAAATAATTATTCGAGGATTGCAATGACTTTGGGAATATAAAAATGTATAATTTGGGATTTTAAGTTTTGATGAAAGATAGAATTGGTTATATGAATTGATTTTTGGGTAAATAATTTAAATTTTGAAATTATGTTATGGGAAACCTGTAGAAGGAAATTAAGAACACCAAAAATTTATGGGTTAATTATAGGATTTTCGAAATTAAGGATCAATTGGATAATTTTTTTGAAAAAATTAAGAAATAATTTTGCAATTATTAAAGAATTTGGGGACTAGTTTAGCAATAAGTGATAATTTAATGGGTTAAATGATAAGAATTTTGATGATTTGGGCTCGAAAGGATATTTAGAACCTTGAGATATCTTAGGTTATAACGTTATAAGAAATTTGAATCAATGGTTTTTAAGGATGAAACAATACTAGGCTTGAAAATCTAAGCGCTAGCGGATGCGTTTGGGATTTTAAGTTTGAAATTGATAGGTTGATGAATATTTTGGATATAAAATAAAGAAAGTAATATACGATAAGTATGATTATCCATATTTTAAAGTTGGGAATTGTAAGAAAAATTGAAATTCGAGGTTATAATAGTGATAGCACTAAGTCATTTGGGTCTTTTAAGTTGCGATTTAAAAATAAGAATTTAGAAGGAAAAATTTAATTGTGATCGAGAAGACGTAAGGACATTCTAGAGCTTAAGTTTTATCAGAGTTGCGCAGCGAAACGTGGATTTTTGGGATACTAGAACTAAGTCTAAACGTTGGATTATTAAGGATAAGCAAATTTCGAGGACGAAATTCAATTTAAGGGGGGAGATTGTAACGCCCTGAAAATTTAATAGGTCCACGCAAACCACATACATACAATTATTAAATTCTCTTGTATTTTAATTAAATGTTTTAATTGCATAAATTAATTATATTGTGCATATTTGCATGTTTAAATTATATTTTCTATATGGTTGCATTAAAACTGTATTTTTAAAAGTTATTCGAGTTGCGATCGAGGAACGGAGATCGATGGTTGAAAAATAGAAAATGTTTTTAATTAAATAATTGTTTGTAATAATTTAAAATATGGTTGATGGTTTTTCATATTTTTGAAAATAAGGGGTTTTGGAGGTGATTTTATACGCCGAGATGTAAATTGTTGGAAACTTAATTCCGGTGTTTTGAGAAAAGACTTACCAACTGAACTAAGCAACTGAACTGATCATCAACTGAACACGTCATCTGCTGAACTCAGTTAACTGATCGATACAACTGTAGTTCATTCTCGTCAACTGATTCTTTACCAGCTGATCTCTCAGCTGTACACGTCATCAGTTGAAAGCGACAACCAACAAATAGTACATATACCTGCAACTAATAGTGGAACGCCGCATTAAAGATTAACAGTGTACGACTGTCAGAGTATATCGACGTGGCAATCAACGGTTATAATATTCAAACATTCTTTAATGTTCCCGTTGAGAGGAGAGCCTATAAATAGTCGAAGGAAGCAACTGAAGAAACACCCGACTTTCAGTTATCTATTTTACTTGCTGTCACGCTGCAAAAATATCTGCTTGCATTCAGAAATCAAAGCTCACGCTTATCAGTTATATCAGTAGTATTCAAGACTACATTCTCGAGCTTACATAGCACTCTGTAATCGTTGATAGATTTTCTAAGTTGTGCTAAGATCAGTTACGATCTGTAAAAGTGTTGCATACTAAGAGTTTCAATTTTGGCAAAGTGATAAGTCCAAACTGAAGTGGGTCAGTACAGTGTTTTGTATTTGATCAAAGTCTTTTAGTGAATATCCTATCTTCGTGATAGAAGAGGTGACGTAGGAGTTATTCAAGTCTCCGAACATCCAGAAACAAATTGTGGTGTCATTACTTCTGTTGTCATTTTCAGTTAGATACTCTATCTTTCAGTAAGTTTATTTTCCGCAACTGTTTTATTCAGTTTAACTGATTGTTATTGACCGACGAGATATCTAGTTTCAGTTTGTAACAAAACTGAACTCATATTGTCTAAGAATATTTAAATTTGAGCAGTGTTTATTCAACCCCCTTCTAAACACTATTTATTCGATTAACCGATCCTTTCAAGTGGTATCAGAGCGAGTTATATCCTATCAGAGATTATCTACACTCAAATTGTTCATTATGTCTTCATTCAACAAGATTCCTATGTTCTCAAGAGAAGAATTTGACGATTGGAAGATCAGGATACAAGCTCACCTAGTTGCACAAGATGATGATATGTGGTATGTTTTAACTGACGGACCTAAAAGATTTTGAAAGCCAATACAGCTGTTGCCATTACTGATGGGGCACCTTATCGTATAGAAAAGCCCAGAGATGAGTGGACTACTGAGGACAAGAGGAAAGCAAATCTAGACAATGTAGCAAAGGACATATTGTATAAAACACTGGACAAAGTAACGTTCAGTAAAATCAAGATGTGCAGGACAGCCAAAGAGATTTGGGAGAAGTTAATTCAGCTTTGCGAAGGCAACGAACAAACCAAAGAAAACAAACTTTCTGTTGCCGTGCAGAAGTTCGACAACATCATAATGAAAGTTGGAGAAACAATGCATGAATATGATGAAAGAACCAGCTGCATCATCAACGAGCTGAATGCACTTGGAAAAGTGCATACCAATAAAGAAGTAGCATTGAAGGTGATCAGAGGTCTTCCCAAAGAATGGGATGTTAAAACTATGGCAATGAGGGAGTCTAAAGATCTGAACAAAGTTGAACTCCATGATCTATTTGCTGACTTGAAGGTATACGAGTTTGAACTACAAACTCGAGAAGGAGAACCATCTACTCCAGCAGCTACTACTGCCTTAACTGCTGTAAGAACAAAACCAACTGGTTCAGTTGAGAAAGCTGCTGATCAACTAAGCAATGATGTCCATGTCATTGTTCATTAAGAAATTTGGAAGATTTATGAGGAAAAATCAAGGGAATTTTCAGAAGCACTATCAAAGAAACAACTCTAGAGAAGAGTCAAATGCATGCTACAACTGTGGCAAACCAGGTCATTATATTGCTGACTGTCCCAAGCCTAAGAAGGACAGTCAAGTTTCAACTGAAAGAAAGAAGAAAGTGTATGAGCACAAGAGGAGATCTAAGGACGACAAGAAGTCTTACAGAAATAAACATGAAGTACTCCTAGCTGAAGATAGCAAAGCCAAATGGGCAGAGACTGACAGCGAAGAGTCAGAACCAGAAACCTCTTGCAGCTCTAGTGAAGATGAGGAAGAAGTAAAGTGCCTGATGGCTGATTGACACAAAAGATCAATCAAGCAATCAACAGGTATTTGACTTTAGCTCAACTGATTTCACAAGAGAAGAACTTATCTCGACTCTTCATGACATGGTTAGTGAGTATCAAAAGCTTGCTTTATCTTTTGAAAAAGCCAGAGCAAAGCAAAATGATCCCAAAGACGATAAAACAAAAACTTATGAATCAGTTGATATGTTGAGTCTGAGAAGGGAGATTGCTGAGCTCAGTAATGAAAGAAGCAGAGATCAATTAATGATTCAAAAGTTGTTGCTTGAAAATTCAAAGCACACTGAGCTTATTCAGGCTTGGAACAAATCGTCTGATGCTTTAACTGATATACAGAATTCTCAGAAATCAGATACTGATAAAATTGGTTTAGGATTCTTTAGTAAAGATGATTCGTCTTCCAAAGATACTCAGCCAAAACTGAATATAAACAAAGGGAAATACATTCACTTTGTAAAATCAGTTATGGTACAAGAACAAGCTGAGCTGAGTAAACTGATTGAACAGCCAACTCAAAGTATGAACAAGGGCAAAAGATGTGGAATTGGTTATAGCCCAAAAGTTTTGACTGACTCTCGAAGTCAGCAACCAAAAATTTTCAGCAAAAATTACTCAAATGGCTACTCAAATTACTACAACAGTAAGCCAGTTCAGAAAAGATACTGGCTGAAAAATCAGTTGAAAAAAGGCAAATCAAATGTTGTATCTCCTGAACACCATACACCAAGCACACACAGACAGGAAAAGACCATCTGGAATACAGCAACTGGCGGTCAGTTAGACTGATCTAAGTCTGGATTCCTAAAGGACTAATCAACTTTGGACCCAAATAGAAAAAGGGTACCAGAATATTATCTTGTATATGATTGCAGGTAACAGGTACAAGCATTGAATCTATATGGTACTTGGATAGTGGATGTTCACGCCACATGACAGGAGATTCAAAATTATTATCTCAACTGGTTAAGTACACTGGACCAAACATCAGTTTTGGAGATAATTCTAAAGGTAAAACTGTGGGTAAGGGTAAGCTTATCCATGGTAACTTCACCATTAATGACGTATTATTAGTTGAGAATCTCAAGTATAATCTGATTAGCATCAGTCAGTTATGCGATAATGGATTCTCAGTTCAGTTTGACAAACATTCTTGTTCAGTCAAAAGCTCGACTGAAGAGATCATCCTAACTGGCAAAAGGTGTGGAAACACTTATAAAGTCAGTTGGAATGATCAACTTTATGCGCCAGTATGTTTTATTGCTTCAAAATCTTCTAAAAATTGGTTGTGGCATAAGAGGTTAAACCACCTGAATTTCAAATCTATTGCTTATTTGAGTAACCACAATCTTGTTACTGGATTGCCCAAAATGGATTTTATGAAAGACAAAATTTGGTCAGCATGTCAGTTTGGTAAGCAAATCAAATCTTCTTTTAAGAACAAGGGTCGTTAATCTTCTTCCCGATGCTTAGAGCTGTTACATATGGATCTATTTGGTCCAATACCAGTCATGAGCTTAGGGGGAATGAAATACACCTTGGTGGTTATAGATGATTTTTCAAGATTCACTTGGGTCATATTTCTCAAATCCAAAGACCAAACTGCTGCTTAACTGATTAAGCTTTTCAAAAGATTATAAAATGAAAAATCAGTTGGAATTGACAGAATCAGACCAGATCGAGGAACTGAATTTATCAATCAATTTTTTCAAATTATTTAGAGAATACCGGAATCAAGCATGAGCTCTCAGCAGCTAGAACTCCTCAGCAAAATGGTGTAGCTGAAAGGAGAAATCGGACCCTCAAAGAGGCTGCTAGAACAATGCTTGCTGATTCCAGTATCTCTCAAAGGTTTTGGGTAGAGGCAGTGAACACTGCGTGTTACACTCAAAACAGATAAATGATTAATAAGAATCATATGAAAACACCTTATGAGATCTGGCATGGAATAAAAAGTGTGGTTTCCTACTTCAAAATATTCGGCTGCAGATGTTTTATACTTGTCAATGGTAAAACTCATTTAAAAGCTTTTGATGCTAAATCTGCAGAGGGAATATTTCTTGGTTATTCTTCAGTTAGTAAAGCTTATAGAGTCTTCAACAAAAATACTTTGAACGTTGAGGAATCTATTCATGTTGAGTTTGATGAATCTGCACTAACTATTAAGCCAACTGATACAATTGAGCTAGCTGATAGATTTACAGATATAAGCTTGGATGATGATGATGAAGAAGATATCCATATTAATCAAAGCAACCTCCAAACACCTGAACCGGAGATATTGGAACAATCAGCTGAATTGGAAGCAAATCTTGACAATCAGTTAGTGGAGCAAACAAATGTGAATCAGTTGCCAACTGAATTAGCTCCAACTGAGAACACTCAGTTACCTATCGAAGAAATTGTTGATAGAGAAGCAACAAATGCTGAACTTAGATGGAAGAAATCACATCCTCCAGAACTAGTAATAGGTAATCCATCTGATCCAGTAAGAACCAGAAATCAGATGCTCAATCTATTTATTCATTCAGCCTTTGTATCTCAATTGGAACCAAGAATAAGGAATTGATTACGATGAGACATATGCACCAGGCTACAGGCAAGAAGAAGGAATTGATTACGATGAGACATATGCACCAGTTGCAAGACTGGAAACAATCAGAATATTCATTGCCTATGCTTCATTCAAAAACTTCAAAGTCTATCAAATGGATGTAAAGAGTGCATTTCTGAATGGCCAGTTGCAAGAAGAAGTCTACGTTGAACAACCTCCAGGTATTATCAATCATCACCTTCCTGATCATGTATATCATTTGAACAAAGCCTTATATGGTCTTAAACAAGCTCCAAGAGCTTGGTACGAAACTCTTTAAAAATTTCTAACTGATCACGATTTCTTGGTTGGATCAGTTGATAAGACCTTGTTCAAATTTTCTAAGAATGATCATATTTTACTTGTTCAAATTTATGTTGATGACATTATATTTGGGTCAACTAACCCCAAATTATGCGAGAAATTTGCCAAGTTAATGCAGGATAAGTTCGAAATGAGCATGATGGGTGAACTGACATTCTTCCTTGGTTTACAAGTGAAGCAACTGGATTCAGGAACTTTTATCAGTCAAACCAAATACACTAAGGAATTGCTGAAGAAATTTGGTATGGAATCATGTTCAGTTGCAAGCACTCCCATGATCTCATCAGTTAAATTAGACACTGATCAAGGGGGAACATCAGTTGAGACGACGCTTTACAGAGGTTTAATAGGTTCATTATTGTACTTAACTGCTAGTCGTCCTGATATTGTGTTCGATGTATGTATGTGTGCAAGATTTCAAGCAAATCCTAAGCTATCACACTTTTCAGCTGCCAAGCGTATCCTGAAATATCTCAAAGGCACACAAAATGTTGGATTATGGTATCCTAAAGACTCATCTTTCAATTTAGTTGGTTATTCAGATGCAGATTATGCAGGATGCAAGCTTGATCGAAAAAGTACAAGTGGATCATTTCAGTTTATAGGAGACAGACTGATCTCTTGGTTCAGTAAGAAGCAAACATCCATAGCAACTTCCTCAACTGAAGCAGAATATCTTGCTGCTGGAAGCTGCTGTGCTCACTGCTCTGGATTCAGCAACAACTGAAAGGTTATGGTGTTGATGCAAATGAATTTCCCATATTCTGTGACAACACAAGCACAATTGCTATTACCTATAAACAGTTCTTCACTCCAGGACTAAGCACATAGATGTCAGACATCACTTCATCAGAGATCATGCCCTGAAGAAGAACATCAGACTGGAATACGTCTCAACTGAGCAGCAAGTGGCTGATATCTTCACCAAACCATTGGGCGAGACTAAGTTTTCTCATTTTCGCAATATACTTGGATTAATTGATTTATCCTAATCAGTTTCCTTTTGGTTTCAACTGTTGTCAGTTAATCTTTTGTCAATTAATTGTTATTAAGCAATTTTGCTCTTGATTTACTTGTTAACTAAAGAAATTGAGTAATGCAGGAAAATAACCAGAATAAGATAAATTGCAAATTCCTATTATTCACTGGAGGAAATTTTTACGTATTACAACATTCAGTTCATCTTGAACAAAATCTCTCCAGTTGGACAGCCAGTGTCCTAAGTCTCCAGAACTAGTCTTGGCGAAGCTGGCAGACTCAGCTATGTCCTCCATGATCTTCTTCTCTTTGTGAAGCATCAGTTCGTAGATGTTATCTGGTTCGAAAATGTACTCAGCATGGGCTTCGTGCAAACGCTCCCGATATTTCTTTAGTTTTTCCACCAAAATGGGAGTAGTGACCATCTCATTCTCCCAGAGAAAGTGGAGCTTTTGGAGACTCTCCCAGTAACAAAGAATTTGATGGAAAACATCATCTTCCATTTCAATCTTTCTATTCTACAGCGCTGCTTTCATAAACTCCTCTGCCATGTCCGGAGATTTTGAACCACTAGCACCTGCCATTTTATATTGTTGAATGTTATCTGCTGATATACTTGTGACTAACTGTTTAACTCTTATTTATAGAACAAGACGAGGAAGATGAAAGGACAATGTCTTTTTAAATGACGATTACTCTACCAAGCATCAGGATTTCCTTTAATTAATCTTGCTTATATTATCGTCATTTTCTTTAATGCACTTATTAAGGAGGAATATTGGTTTAAAGAGGTTAACTGAGAAGACAATTGATTAGTCAGCTCTCAACTGAAAGGACACAGTAACAACTGATCGTTCAGTTGAGCTTCTCACTAATCTTCTCATATAAGTTAACTAATTAAACCTATTATATTCTAAATCAAGCGACGTGACTGTCTTTCAAGAATTAAATGCTACTTTTCAGTAAATGATTAGTGTCAACGTGGACACCTTTGAAACCGTTCAAATACACACGCATTTGGCACACGTACACACGAATTTATTTTAAATTTTCTTGGACTGACACGTGTCAAAAATTCGAACAGTCACTTACAAAAGGATTTTACCCGCTCCATTTCAGTTTTTCTTTACGCTTATCCACAATCTTTTGAGAGCAAGAACAAATTTCATCCTTCAACTTTTTTTTTTCTGGAATTCATTTCAGTTCTAAATGGCAACTCAAATTCCCGCTTATATGCTAAATGATATGGCTATCAATTTTGGGTCAATTCTATCCTTCGGTGATGATGATGTCAAGAAAGTTTATCAAAAACTTGAGACTGCTGCATTACGGACGTTCTTGGGAAAATCATCTCAAGAAATCTACCCAAAAGAACTTCAGGATTTCTACTCCACCGGTATGGTCAACTCTGATGGCAACATAGATTCTACTGTCAATGATCAGTCTCTGACCATCTCTGAAGACTCCTTTGGAGAAATTTTCTCTCTACCCTCTAATGGATTGGAACACCTCTCGGATGTTAAAGCTTCTGATATTGAAGAGATGCAAACTTCACTTTCCGCTAATGGACGGAAGATCAAAGTCTCCGATCTAAAGAAAGAACTGAAGTATGAAGTTCAGTTGCTTGCTGATGTTGTAGCCAAAGGGCTTTTGGCAAAAGCTGGATCGTTTGCTGCCCTTACTTTAGAGAAATTTCAAGCAATTTCTGTTATTATGGCTGATCGTCAACTCAACTGGAAGCATCTCATATTTAATATTTTGAAGAATATGTTCCTGTCTTCCAAACAGTCCAAGGGATTTGCAGTGCAACTCAGCTATCTGCTGAAAATGAAAGGGTTAGTGACTGATGATTCAGAAAGATTATCAAAGTTTAAAGTCTTTAATGCGAAGAACACTATGCCACTAAAGACCAAACTGGACATTTCTCCTGCTCAGTTTGTCAAGATCAAACAGGAGATTGGGACTGATCAAGCGGCCCCAAAATCAGTGAAGAAGGCCAAAACTTTGGCTCAACTGAAGGTAGCAAAGAGGAAATTAATTTTGAGTGCATCTGATTCAGAGAAAACTTCATCCCCATAGATTGTCCAAGAAACCAAGAACCCAAAGGGTTAAATCATCATCTACCGAGGTATCCATTCCTACTGATACGATAATTTCTTCAGATGCCCAGCAACCAATAGAAGCAGTCCCTTTGAATATCATTCCACCAGAAGCTTCAGTTAGTGCCAAAAAAGAATCAGTTAGGACCAAAGCTCCTCTGATTCAGATCACTCGCCCTCCTAGTGTTGCACCTGCTCGACCCAAAGGTATAAAATTCATAGAGGTGGTGGAATCTACTCGAACAGGATTGGAAATTTCTCACATCATGAGTACTGATAAAGGAAAGGACAAGTCGATTGAAGAGCCCAGACCATCCAACCCTGTTCAAACTCATATTGACCTTGTGTGAGCAAAGGTAAATAATTTTGCAGCTTCAAAAATTCAGGCCTATGATGCTTGGACAGCTTATCGAACCCAAATTTTTGCCAAGCAACTGAAGAACAAATCACAGCTAAACAATTTTATCAAACTGGAAGCTTTTATTCTGAGAACGATGAAAGCAGCCACAATTGCTTAGGCTATGGAAAGAAAATCTTATTTGTTTGATCAGGTGAGAGCCAAGAAGTTGGCTCAAATTATTGGCAAATTGAAGGCCAACTACCTTCCCACAAATCCCACTGCCTATGCAGATCAAGCAGTAATAACTCAGCTAGACGCTGATTTGGTTGGGTTTCTATCTCAGATAAAATTTTGGGAATTAGATCAAGAGTTAGTTCTTCATCAAGGAGATTCAGATGATGATGAAGAGGATATAGTTGAAGAACCGTCCTCTGAGCAGCAAAAACCATCCTCAGAACAGGCTCTTGTTCCAACTGAAGAGCCAGTTCAGGATATGCCTCAACCACCTCCTGCTGAACAGCAACTGTACACTGAAGCCGAGCTTTATTTCGCACACATTGATGAAATTATTCAAGCAGTGGTACAAGAATCCCATTTGATAGAACCTACTTCTGACAAAGTTGATAACGCCGTTGATCAAAACGATCCAGAGGCTCTTATTTCTTCAGAGGCACTAGTTCAGCAAGTTTCATCTGCTGACCAAACCCTTTCAACTGATGTGCCGATTGATTCTCAAGATCATCCGTTACAGGCCCCAATTTTGGTTTCTTCACCATCTGCTATTCATCAGGCCAACTCATCTGCTGATCAGAATCCACCATCACCGCCTCCAATTCAAGGAGAAATCAATGAAACTGATATTCCAGTTCAGAATGTTGTTGCTACAGTCTCAAGTGAACAAGCCTTAGTCATTTCTGAACACACCTCAAGAGAACCAGGAACCTCTCATCAGTCTCCTCCTCCAACTTCATCAGATTTTGATCTTATTTTTGAAGAAGTTCAGAATATGCAGGACAGTATGCAACAAATGCTTACTGCCATCTGAAAGATTCAGAATACGCAACTGTCACACACTCTGAAGTTGGACCATTCTCATCAGTTCAACGTAGAAAAACTGAACGCCATACAAACTGCTATTACCTCTCTTTCATTCGCAGTCGAAGATATACTGAAAAACAGAGGGATATTTTCAAGTCTCACTGCCACTCAAGACTCTATCAACAAACGAGTTGACAGTGTGGAGTCTCTTGTCTCAAGAAAGATAGAACTGCTACAACTCTCAATGTCTACTGCTATCAATAACATTTCATCCTCTGTCCAGATCCTTTCAACTGACGTTCGAAAATTATCTCACAAGATGGAGCTGTTTGACAAAAAAAGGGAAGAGATCAAAGAGATCTTAGAAAAGAAGAAGAAATCTTAAATTCTTGTATTTGTGAAGAATATGAGTTCAGTAGAATCTACATCTTATTTTATCTACAAGAGTTCAGTTATATTTTACTCTAAGTTTTGTCAAACACCATAAAGGGGGAAATTGTTGGAAACTTAATTCCGGTGTTTTGACAAAAGACTTACCAACTGAACTAAGCAACTGAACTGATCATCAACTGAACACGTCATCTGCTAAACTCAGTTAACTGATCGATACAACTGTAGTTTATTCTATACAACTGATTCTATACCAGCTGATCTCTCAGCTGTACACATCATCAGTTGAATGAGACAACCGACAAATAGTACATATACCTACAACTAGTAGTGGAACGCCGCATTACAGAATGAACAGTGTACGACTGTCAGAGTATATCGACGTGGCAATCAACGGTTAGAATATTCAAACATTCTTTAATGTTACCGTTGAGAGGAGGGCCTATAAATAGTCGAAAGAAGCAACTGAAGAAACACCCGACTTTCAGTTATCTCATTTTACTTGCTGTCACGCTGCAAAAATATCTACTTTCATTCAGAAATCAAAGCTCACGCTTATCAGTTATATCAGTAGTATTCAAGACTATATTCTCGAGCTTACATAACACTCTGTAATCGTTGATAGATTTTCTAAGTTGTGCTAAGATCAGTTACGATCTGTAAAAGTGTTGCATACTAAGAGTTTCAGTTTTGGCAAAGTGATAAGTCCAAACTGAAGTGGGTCAGTACAGTGTTTTGTATTTGATCAAAGTCTTTTAGTCAAAATCTTATCTTCGTGATAGAAAGGGTGACATAGGAGTTATTCAAGTCTCCGAACATCCAGAAACAAATTGTGGTGTCATTACTTCAGTTGTCATTTTCAGTTAGATACTCTATCTATCAGTCAGTTTATTTTCCGCAACTGTTTTATTCAGTTTAACTGATTGTTATTGACCGACGGGATATCTAGTTTCAGTTTGTAACAAAACTGAACTCATATTGTCTAAGAATATTTGAATTTGAGCAGTGTTTATTCAACCCCCCCTTCTAAACACTATTTATTCGATTAACTGATCCTTTCATAAATTTTATTGGTGTTGGTTTTTCAACTAAAATACGAGCTTTTTGACAACCCGGCTAATAAATTCATAAATTTATTTAAACAAAAACTTTGTTAATATTTTATTAAATCCTAATTAAGAATAATGAGCTTAATTTAGTGGCTTAATAGGCCTAAGCCTAGTTAGTAATTTAATTAGTGTATTTAATATATTAAAACACCTAAAACCCTAGACCATGCAACCAAAACTCACGCCTCCCGCTTTTAATATTCTGAAAAACTCTCTCACAACTCACAACACACACGGCACTACACTCTCAGCTTTTTGGAAGAGAAATTCGAAGGGTTCAAAGGAAAACAAGCCAAAGTTTTCGATCCGTTCTTCGTCGTCAATGTTATTTCGTGCGTATAAAACGCAAAGGCACGCCATATTTCTTGCTTTTCTCATCTTTCACACCATAGTAATTATTTAAAATTGTTTTTCATAAAAAAACATGGCACACAAGATGGAATTTTCGTAACTACATGTATAGGTGTCTTAAACTTGTGTTTTTGCTTCCCAAAATCATGTTTTTATATTTGTATAAGGGGCTGCCATGATTAGGACTTGGTTAAGGATGATTTTCATGAAATTTAAAGGCCTAGAACACACAAAAAATCGCAGCAAACAAGGAACAAACATGCTGGAATCGTAGGAAAGGATTCAGGGGGACCCGTGAGTTGGTTTGCCTTGTTCTTAATGATATGGCTCGGTTGTTTTGCATGGGTTGATGGGGCTCGACCAAGGCTCGTCCAGGGTTAGGGGTGGTCTCAGTCTGGGGCTAGGTTTGGTCCTAGGGCGGCTAGGGTTCAAGCTAGGGGCTGGGGAAGAGTCCACGTGAAGTGTGACTCTCCCCCATGCGTGTGTACTGCTAGCTTCAGGAGAGGGCTGCAGCGGGGCTAAGGGCAAGCTAGGTAGGTCCATCAGGGTCCAAGGGCGATGGATAGGGGTCGGGCCAGGGGCTGGAGTGGCTGGGCTCGACGTGGCTCGAGCAATAAGCAGAAAACGTAAGGAGCGAGGGGATCTTATTCGCGCAGCTGCTGGTTGCTGATTCAGGTGGCTCGCGCGCTTGGTCCAGGGCTTGGGCTAGTCTGGGCTCCGGTCTGGGACTGGTCTAGGTTCGGTAAGGGTCGTGGGTGATCAGTGGTTAGGCGGCTAGAGGAGTCCTAGGGTCACTAGGAGTCTTGGGAAAGGAAGGGCTCACGCACAGATTTTGTGGCTCGGTTTCCAGGAGGCTTTTGAGCAGGCCAGGGCTTGTTTTTCGGGCTGGGCTTGTACATTACGGTCCCTAGGTTGGCTAGGTTTTGGTTTAAGGTGGCTCGGGCGTGGCTCGAGTAAATTAGGAGTTGGCTCGGTGGGTTCGTTAGGGTGTCAATTTCAAAAATTATAAGGATAAAATTGATTCCATGGGTCCATGGGGGTGGCTCATGACTTGAAAGGGTAGAATAAATCTTAAAAATCTTATGTTTAAAATTTGGGATCAAAATAACGAATTTTAGATTTATTCGAGGGTTAATCGCCGCTCGAAACGCTAATTAACGAGTTAATTGAAACACCTAATTTTAAGCTTTATAAAATTATGAAAAATTATATTTAATTTTAAATAATATTATAAGTCTAAGTTTTTAATTTGGGAATTTTATATTAAAGTTTGGTTTAATTCATGATTAAAACGTGTTAATACGTCTTATTTAAAGATTAAATAAAAAGTCCTCGATTTATGCCAAATAAAAATATGGAAAAATTCAGGTAGGCTTAAATGATTATTTGGGACATGTTAGAGTCAATGGAATTAAGAAAAAGTCAAAAAAGAAAAATGTCACGTCCAAGGGTAAAACGGTCTTTTTACACCTAAAAATTAGTAAACGTCATAGCAGTGCCCTAAATGCTGTTTTTATGATATTATGATTATTTTTAAATGTTTATGAAATGATCATGATTAAATTATGATTTTTAAATGTCTAAGGGATTTTTATGATTTAAGGAAGGCATTTAAAAGACATGTTGCATGCTTGGTTTCAAAACAAAAATGTTATGTTATGCATGATTTTTATAAAGTAATGAGAATGTAAACGTTGAAGGAAGTGAAGTAATTGTGAATAATTCGATAATGTTGGAGATATCGTGAGGGTGACTGTCGAGTGAGAGCCCAACGATCGTATTTCCATCATTACGAATATGAGGTAACTGTATGAGGTAACGGTAAGAATTAAATTATCGTGAGGGGAAAAGGCCCTTGAGGGAACTTATTTATGGGAAAAAGCCCCAGAGGGAACCCCGACGATTGTATTTCTGTTCGAAAGAGAATAGTCCAAGGCTCAGTTGACGGGTGAGAGTGTCGCTGATGTCCCCGTCGCCCAGTACTGTGGTTTTATGTAGATGGATCCATCGATTTTTGAGGTTTATGTCATGTGGAAGAAAGTCACAATCAACGATCTGAATTCAACAAAAAAAAAGAAAAAGAAAAGGAAAATGTTTATGATCATGTTAAAAATGTTTTATGTTATATCATGGTAAAGGAAAAAGGAAAATTTGCGATCATGTTAATGGTTTTATGTCATGTTGAGGAAAAAGGAAAAAGTTAAAGTTTATGTTTGCATGTCATGAAATGTTATTTTTACGTAAAAGTATTTTCATTGTTGCATGTGGTTTTATGCGTATTACTTGTTATAAAGATTATGAGGTGTTGAGTGTTGAGAATCACTAGGTGTGATGGATGCAGATGAGATTGAGGGAGGTCTTGACGGATGATTTGACTGGACTGAAGGCGCACACAACCCAAGGACCAGCGGTTCTAATTTTTCTGCATTTACGATTTATGATTCATGTTTACGTTAAAAGATTTTAAGACGATTTATTTATTTATGCTTTTGAGAGATTTTGAGAGGTTTAGTATGTGCTATACTTTTCAAATTTATTGCTTTTTAGGTTGGTAAAACATGCGACGATTTCGTTTTTATGACTATTGCACTTGAATTTTTTAAAAATGCTAGTTGGTTGGTTTTTATTTTAAAGGGTAAAAACATTTTCATGAGGTTTATGTGTATGGCCAAAAATTGAGTGTTTTTTAAAAAAAGTTCTAGTACTTTTTAAGCAATAAAAAGAGTAGACGTTACATATATAGTTATAAATATATAGTATAACTATATAATTTCCCTACGTTTTATATTTTGATATAGAAGAATCGAATCGAATATCATGTAGTTCGCTTATCTTTATAGACTTATATTTAAGAGTGGCGTTGCTCAATCATTCACATTTTCTCATGTCGGTGTTCCAGATGTTCTCTTAGTTTCGTCATGGCCGTCTTCATCACTTTTAATATCTTGTATTTGAATAAAGGATTTTGACCAATTATTGAGCAACCATTGTACTTCCAAATTTTCCGGAATTATTGTAGAACATCTCTCATCTAATGTGCTTCCTCTTATATTAAAAGCTTTCTCTACTAGAAAATTTGAAACAGAGAAAGTTAAAATTTCATGGGTTGCTAAATTACCACTTGATCGTGGTCATTGATCACCAAAGGCCACTTGATCATAAATGTATATTTTTTTAAGAAATTCAGAAAATAGAAACCTAGTTGGGTCAACGATTTTTAAAAACAAAAAACGTGATCGGATCGCTTATGGTCGGTTAGGGTAACGGTTCTGGACCAAAACCGTTGACCTAGTTAACCGGCTCGTTGACCACGAAATGATCTAGGTCTGAGTCCAACCCAAACTGTTGCTAGTTCAAGTCTCACATATCTATTTTTGTCATATGAGTCAACTCAATCCATACACATAGTGAAAAATAATATTTTTGTAAGGCTCTCCAGATCTTGGGCTCCCACTAGGACCTTTTCCCGTAAATAGACTCTTTCTGGGGCCTTCTCCGTCATTGACTTTCACATAAGGAATTACTCATAGAATATCTCCATCCTTAGAAAATGGATTTTTCACGCACCGATCCCGGGCCGCGCCTGCGTAACTGCACAATGGGCCCCTATAGCAATTACTTCGTATTCGTCCTCGCTTTACGAAAAAGATTAACCCAAGTTGCTATAGAAGTCCATTGTAAGCCATTATAAACTCATTTTAAATCTTTCATTTTTAAGATGTGGGACAAAGGTATCACAATCACCCCTCCTTTAGAATGCGACGTCCTCGTCGCGGCCTGACCTCTCGATCCACCAGCACCGAGAATCTATAGGTAGCTCCTACAGGTTCAAGAGGTGGCTCCCATGCACGTAGCACTTTGCCACGCATAGCACTTATTTCTCGGTGTTCCATGCTGGTGACAGGCTCTGATACCATTCTGTCACGCACCGAGCCCGGGCACAGGCCTGCGTGACTGCACCAGGGGCTCCTATAGCAACTACTTCGTATTCGTCCTCGCTTTACGAAAATGATTAACCCAAGTTGCTATAGAAGTCCAATTTAAGCCATTATAAACTCATTTTAAATCTTTCATTTTTAAGATGTGGGACAAGGGTATCACAGGGTTACTTTCTCCTCCCCTAGCACTCAAACCTTAGATATTCAGTATATATAATTAGGTTCGAGTGTTGGGAGAAAAAACCAATTTTCCAATTATGGTGATATTTAATTTTTATGTGAAAGTCAATGAGAGAGCTCAAGATCTGGATGGCCTATTATCGTTATAATAAAATGTTTCTCATGCGTCACTACTCAAAGAATATACTCATCCCTTGAAAATGGAAGAGTTGTGAATGCCAATTTAATAATGTTACATATGCCTGAATTCGATCTTATTATTGGAATGATTCGGTTGACAAGATACGATTCAATAATAGAGTTTAAGCAGAGGACGGTGACGGTCAAACCATCTCCGGGAGTTCAATTCGTTTTTGAGGCAACCCATCACAGTAGACTATGTGATGACTACTTCTAAAATATTAATAGAAAATTTATTTTATTTTTATTTTTTTGGGAAACTCTTTTCGAAAATACTCAAACACATACACGCAATAAAAGTAGTCAATCTTGCATTTTTAAAAGTCACTAAACCACTGAATAAAAATAACTGCAGTTAAATAAATCTAAATATCATCAACTCGTCATACTCTACTGTTTTGAAAAATTAAACACTTGTCCGAAATTATCAACTATGAAGAGATGAAAAACGTATAAAATCATGTTTCACCCCAGACTCATAAACATAAAGTGCGGAAGAATGCAAGGTCCTTGGGTTATCATGCGCACTCCCAGCTCCGCCTACTCAGTCTTGAGCGCCCCCAGTCTTTATATCATAATGCTCACCAGCATCAATCACACTTAGTGAGTTTAAAAACTCAACACACCTGAACTGCTATAACAAGTACATATAAATCATGCAACAATAAAAAAATACTGTAATGATAGTAAGCTTCATGATCTTTAAAAACATGAACTTAATCATAACATGAAATAACAAAAACGTATTCGAATCATATCTCATCATGAAATCATATAAGTGTTCAATTTTCTTTATTGAATTCAGATTATTAGTTGTGACTTTCGTATCAGCTCTAAGTCGATGGATCCATCTACGTATAATTGTGGTACCCAGCGGCGAGGACATCACCGACATTTTTACCCATCCACTGAGCCTTGGTCTTACATGTTCGTGTCCGTGTTAGTCACAACCAACTCACCTCATTTTAAAACATTTTCGTGTTTGTGTTAGTCACAACCAACTCCCTTTAAAACATGTCATCGTATTCATCACTTATAAAATTCATGCGTATACGTACATTTTCTTAAAACCAAGCATACAACGAATTTTCTCTTATTTTTGTAAAAATTCATAGTCATATTGAACATATACATTTTAAACATGCAATTTTGGTTATTAGGGCGCTGCCAGGACTGCAAACTCGATCCAGGTGTAAAATGACCATTTTGACCCTGAAAACCCTAATTGACCATTTTACCCCTCGACCTCAAATTTTCGACCCGAAGCCAACCAAACTTATTAAAACACCTCAAAATATATCTATAACCATTTCCTATACGTAAACGTGAGCTTATGCAATAACTTCTATAATTCGTTATAAAACTTGGACCGGGGTCCTGGTTTTAATCTGAATCAATCTGAAACTTAACCGAATATTCTCGAATTCAAACAATAAATTAATTACATCCTACCAGCCCCTAACCGACATAATTCTAGCCATTCATAACTCTCTAAAACCTGCTGGACTCTGTTGTAACCTTGCTGAACCCGAACCTCTCCAACCCTAGTTGAGCTATCGAACCAAATGTTTGACCCTATGCCTTACCAGCTTGGACCAGGCTCGAACCAATCCTTCCTAGCCCACCTTTGGACCCTTCTGGATGGACCTAGCCGCATGTACACGGTGGTTCACGATGCATCCAAAATTCGATTGTCAAACCCTAAATCGCATCTAGCTTCTTCGATCTCCTCCTAACCCGAGACCAACCGTACACAAGCTGCTCCAAGCCATGTCTCAGACCCACCAGGATCTACTCCACATCCATGGACCGTCCCCTGCACCGCTGCCCTCCCCTTTCACCCGATCTAGTCCCTTGAACAACATACACCCTCGGCCCTACCTTCCTCGATGCAGATCTTATATACCCTCTAGAGTTCTTTGAAAATTGCTGTAAATGATCCTTAAACATCAAATATTCGGCAGACCTTCAATCATATAAAAATCGTGAGATTACATGAAGAAAATTGTAGTATTTTTCATGAAATTTCGGTCCATATGCACTTAAAACATTAGCTCTGATATTTTTCATGCATAAAAACACAAATAAATATATTATGATGTGAATGATGAGAAAAACGTGGTATAGGGTTTGCCTTTGAGTATTTACGCTCGAAAACTCAACTACAATTGCGTAGAACGAACACCGGAGGGACGATGAATAGTTCTTTTGAAAATTATTACAAAATTTGAGTAGGGAGGCTTCTAAAGTCACGAAAATCTGCTGGAATTCTTTGAGAGGGGCGGCCGAAACTATGGGAGTGAGGTGATTAGGGTTAGATATAATACTAAGTGTATAATAGACCCTTAATTAAAAATAATGAGGCTGTGAAGGATTTTAGGCCCAATAAGTATAAATATATGCCCATTAAGCCCAAAACATCCTCTTAAAATAGTTGTTTAGGTACTTTTTGAAAATATTGTCTGAACCCTTAAAAAGTCCTTTGTTTTGCTAAAAATCTCATACCAGCTTAAAATATGATTTGATGAGTAAAATGCCTTAACAAAGCACATTTTTGAAAATAACACTTATTTATACTATATATTAAATAAATAAAAATAATTATTTAAATAATAATTTCGTTAATTTTCCCCAATCTCTGTTGCTCGTTTGAGCGTGAAATACTGCTGAAAGCCCTATATCATGCAATCCTAATGAACCAAGAATTAAAAATACATATTCATGTTAAATTCATGCATTTATTGCATTAAAAATAATTAAACACTCATTTTAACAAAACCTCATATTTGCATGTAGTCAGGTTACGTCGTTCGAATTTTTAGACCTTACAGACTACCTCTTCTAATTTATGCTTAGATGGTGCAAAGTTGTTTGAGGAAGGGATTTCTAGGATTCTTGCCAGTGTGTGCAATTTCTGAAGAGACTAGACCACCGCTTGCTAAAGTAAACGTGGTTAGAGAATTTTCAGAAGTATTTACTGAAGAAAATCAGGGCTTACCCTAGATAGAGTGTAGAGCCCAAAAATCAGTACATATAAAACTCATGCATTTATTTAAATTATTTATTTAAGTTTAATATGATTTTAACGATGCATTATTTATGAAATTGCATTATTTTAAATTATTTTGTTTATTTGATGCACATTAAAATGTTTCCTTGAGTTTTATGTTTCAGGAGATTATTCGATGTAAGATCGGGGAAATGAGACCGGCGACGAGTTGGGGGATGTGCAAAATATGGTATTTTATTTTAAGTAGAGAAAAGTGATATTTTAAATGATTAATTAAGTTTTTAGAAATTTAAATCCTAATTTATTTATTAGGTGGTTTTGAGGTTTTAAAACTTTTAAAAGTTGTCACTTGTGTATTTTATTTTAATTAGAGGATTTTTAGTAAAGTGAGTATTAGTTTAACATTTTGACTAACTTGTTAATTGGGTTAGTACTTTTTATCATGGTAATTAGCTAATTAAGCAAATTTTCCCTAAATGTCAACACACACACACACACACACGTTACGCACACCTACACACACTAGTTGGATGCACACACAACACACACACACACATACACGTTCATTTTGAGAGAGGAGTCTAGGGTTCCACCTTCCTCTTCAATTCTCCAGCGAATTACGTCCTTTTTTCTTTAAATTATGATGCCACAATTCGTCCGGATCAACCCTCGCATTCTCTCCACTTTGGTATCGTCGTTTCGTGAGTATATTCATCAAAGGCATGTATATTCTTTCCTTTTTGCATCGATCTCGTCATAGTATATGTTTTGATGTTTAATATGTGTAAAAATTCATGTATGATATGCAAGAGTTTGAGCAAAATTGGTTAGAGTGAATTTGAAACGATTTTTCGATCTCAAAACCGGATGTTGCTGTAATTTAGTGTTCTGTTCATTTTCGGTTGATTTTATTGAAATGTTTTCAACATATAAAACGTAGTACATTTTGATACTTTCGATTTTACAGTAAATTCGTAATTTTTGGACAAGAAATGACAAAGTTATGACCGTTTTCGTGAGACTACTCAAACCGTGATTTTATGAAAATGTGTTCTTGACATATTCTTGAGAATTCTTAGTTGCAGGCTTTGTTGGGAATCACCGGGTGATCGCTGCTGCATTTAAGTATATTGGCCATGGTGTTTGGACGATTTTTGGTGCTTCGTTTCGTGTCGTTAGGCACTTGGTTGCATTAGAAGTTGTAGGAAGCGTTTAGGTGTCAATATTCGGGTTTATGGGTTTTGTGGCGTTGTATGTTGCACGTCGTGGTGTTGGGGTGTTTGTGTGAGTTTGAATCATCTCCATAGCATCCTAGGATGTGTCTCGTTGCATCGGTTTGAGTCGTTTGAGCGTAGCTTCGAAATTGCATCAAATATGTTCATTATGTTGGTTGTGCGCAGGGTTAGCACCGCACCGCCCGTTCTGCGCAAGTCTAGCTACGGAACTTCCGTTGTGGCGCCGTAGCGCTAGACCCTGCGGCCTTGATGGCGCCACGACACTGCCTCGCAGTAGTGTCCAAGGCCTAAGCGCTTGTACATGACTTTTAAACCACTATTTAGGTTCATGTCTTCCATGTTTGGGGAAATGTTCACACTTCATATAGAGATTTATTTCGGGGTTCGATGTCATGGTTTAGTAAGATGATTAAACGAGGTCAAGTCCTACGTGAGTTAGAGCGTCATAAGTAAAATGTTACTTCGGGTGGTGAGCACGACTATTACGTCTAAGTTATGGAAATTACGTGCATGTAATTGTGTTAATATGTGCAGCAGTATCCCCAAGCGAGATCCAACCAATCCCTCAATGTCATGTAAGTATGTTCCACATGAAAAAAATGTTTTATTTTTTAGATGCTAAATGTCTTGTGACCAAAATGAACGGGTTTGGAAGCCGGTGAACGTGGCTAGTGATCTCTCCACCCCGGTAAAGCCTGACGGGGTTTAGATCAGGATTAGAAATCGGTAAAGCATCATCAGAGACCAATCCACCAGGTAAAGCATGACCGGGGATCTCATGTAAGTGGTAGTGGACATCCCTGCCACCCTAGTACTGTGGTTTAGTCTGATCGGGCGCATTTATGTATGGGTCACTTGCTTTGAAACATATCTATACGCAAAATGATGTTATGTATGTCCAAGTATGTCTGATGCAAGTATGTTCATGAAAAGTTTTAAGTTTTGGTGGCACGTCTATGTTTATGCAAGTACGTTCAAGTTTCAAGTATGTACGCTCTAATTTAAAAAATGCATTTGGTTTTATTATGTATTACTTGTTATTTCTAGTTTATTAATGTTGAGTCTTTAGACTCACTAGACTTGATCGATGTAGGTGAGGACGAGTATGAGGAGACGAGGGGTGGGGACCAATGAGCTGGCTCGGTCTGCACAGGAGGCTAAACCCGAGGACCGCCTACGTTTTTAAGAACTTTATGCATGTTTAAAATACTCTTATTTTCATGAGATTTTTTACGATGTTTAAACGATTACTTTTCGCAAACCTTGTTGGTAATTGTTTTATTTCAAATATTTTTTAGACGAGCAGATTATGTTATCGCAATTTGAAAGTTTATTTATAATTTAAATTTTATTTTTATTTTTTCGCAAATTTAAATTAGTTTAAAAATAAGGTTCGTTACATAGAGAGCTAGAATTCTCCATCGTTCTGGTGCTTAATGCAACACTTGTTTCTAAGGTGCCTTATCTTCTAGCTCCGATATATTTGAAAGAGTTGAAAGATCATATTCAAGAAATGTTGGCTAAGTTTTTCATAGGCCTTATATTTTCACCTTGTGGAGCGGAGCGAAAGTGCAATTCAACAAAAAGAAGGATGACAGTATGAGACAGTCTATAGACTAATGAGAACTGAACAAGCTGATAGTGAAGAATAAATACTCATTGCCGAGAATCGAGGATTTATTTGATCATCCAACTAACATCAATGTTTTCGAAGATAGATCTGGTCAGGTTATCATCATTTAAAAATTAAAGAGGTAGATGTGTATAAGACTGCTTTGAAACCTCGTTATGGATAAAATGAGTTTCTAGCGATGTTGTTCGAGTTGACGAATGTGACATCAATATTTATGGATTTGATGAATTTGATGTTTCAGTCATTCTTGAATCAGTTTATCATAGTCTTCATTGATGATGTATTTATATATTACATGAAATGAGATGATGGATAGTGTTGCAGAATCTAAAGGACAATATTTGTTTGCCAAATTCAGTGAATGCAAACTTTAGTTGGATAGGATTACATTTCGGGTCATGTAGGATCTAGTCAAAGAGGACCCAACTAAAAGTTGAAGCAGTGAGAGATTGACATGTGCCTAAGTATGTCACCGAGATCTGAAGTTTCTTGGGCCTGGCAGGATACTACAAGTCTTTCCTCCAGGGATTTTATGAAATGGCAATGCCATTAACTTCGGTGACAAAGAAGGGAGTGAAGTACGAATGGATCCCCATCTGTTAGAAGGGATTCAAATGGTTGAAGCAGGCATTGATGGAAGCTACAGATTTAGCAATGTGACATCAAGGGAATTATGTCATTTATACTGAGGCATCAAAGTTGAGTTTGGCTGCAGTTCCGATCCAAATGACATGGTGATTGCTTATGCGTCAAAACAATTGAAAAACCAAGAGAAGAACCTACTCATTATTTGGAGCTTGAAGTAGTGATATTCATTCAAAAAATTTTGAGGCCTTATACGTATGGTGAAAGATGTGAGATTTTCACCACATCTTTCACCGATCATAAGAATCTCAATTATCTTTTCACACAAAACGAACTGGATATGAGACTTAGAGTTGGTAAATGATGATGACTACATTATCAATTACCATCCCGGTAAAGAAAACGTGGTAGTAGATGCTTTAAGAAAAAAAGTCAGTGAGAGTGGAGGATTTGACACTTCAGAAACCCCTGATAGTTAGTTGAGATGTAGCATATTGATTTGGAGACGATGACCAAAGAGGTTTCCTCTAGGCTAGCAACACTAACCAACCATCCTACCTAGAAAGATAAAATTCCAGAATGGCAGCTGACTGACGAGCAGTTAATAATGTGGAGACAGCGAAAGGAAGGAAGGGAGCAACACCTATATATAATTGAGGATCAGAATATTCGTTACCGGGTCAAATTTGTGTCTCAGCAGTCGAATCATTAAGACGAGAGATCATGATTGAGTCTCATACATCGCTGTATTCTTTCCATTCAGTGGGTACGAATCGAATCTCATGTAGTTCTAGCCTTGAAATTTGAGGAGGGGCTTGTGCGAATCTCGAAAAGCAAGAAAGGAGGTTGAGGAGTAGGATCATTCCTATGGTGATGGTCCAATGTAGAAACCACACCGAAGAGGAAGTGATTTGGGAGACCGAGTCAGATATGCGAAGTCAATATCCAGAGTTATTTGAGAAGTCAAATTTGGACACAAAATCCATTTTAAGGAGGTAAGATTGTGACATCCAGAAATTTATGAGGATCACTTAAACCGCATGACAATTATTTTATTATTTAAATAAGATATTTATAGTCAAGATTTAAGTTTTGATTGATTTTCAACAAATTCATGTGAACTTTAAGGCATTTTGTTTTGGAGCAAAAATTCTGGAGAAAGATGCTAGAACACGGTAAAAGTTTTATTTTAGTTTTGGAGGAAGTTTTTTTTTAATAAAAGAAAATGCCCTTTGAGGTGAGAAACAAATTTGGATGCTTGAGTTTTATTGAAAGAATAAGTTGTCAAAGACAATTTTAAACTAATTAGAAATTTTAAGGGTGTGTTTGGTGGGTGGATTAAACAAGGTTAGATAAATAATCAAATATTTATCTAATGTTTGGTTAAAATTTTAAGATACTTTAATAATCACTTTGACCCGGTTTAAGACCCAATTTTATAGATAATTATTTGATTATTAATCTAATAAAACAAGTGGGATAGACTATTAACACTCATAAAATTACATTTTTATCCTCTTATTTCTTATTCCATGTCAACACTCATCATTTTATACCATGTCAAATATTATTTTTTCGTTTATTAAAAATACGCAATCTACAAATATATTTCTAATAAATATAACAATAAAATTAATATTCAAATTTTATTACTATTTTAATTATTAATTAAATGCATATATACAAATAATAAATATTACTTGGGGCCATTTTGGTCATTACAATAAACTTTACAAAATTAATTCATCATTTTGAAATTATACCAAACACCATGTTATTTATCCCACCATACTATTAATCAATAAGTCTCATTTTTCAATCATTCTAATTACTAATCATTTACTTATCCCATCACAAACACCAAACGTAGCCTAATAGTACACTTTTATCATAGGATTAGAAATTTTATAAACCTCATAATCAAGGAGAAAAGCTGATTCCCAAGCCTCAATCACGTATAAATATTTTCAAGGAAATAGAGGAGAAAGAGGCGGCTACCAGGGTTCTTAGGGGCCGGATTTTTGTGCTAATTTTGAAAAATTTGCATATGTTCATAGTGTTTTCTCTTTGTCAAAATTATCTCTAAATAATCTACGATAAGCAACTATGATTTTGTTTCTTGATGTATTCAGAGTCGTACTTGTATTGAATGAGACCTGAAACGAAATAACAAATATACTAATAAATACATAAATATATCAAAACTTATATATTACATCAATAACAACTCAAAAAATATTTAAAATAACTATATAAATATTACTCGTCTAGTTTTTTAGAGGCAAAAATATTTATCAAATCTGTGTAATCCAGATGTCTGACCATTTCTTTCTCAATCGACAACATAGTTGGCCCATTTAGTATATCTTGCGATATTATTGATCGAAGATAATTCTTGTAGAAACTACACTTTTAGTCTCTATGATTGAAGGAACTATAAAATCAAAGAATTCTTTGAGTCGAAATAACAAACCACAAAATTAAAGTACAAAGAAATCCCAAAAAACAATGAATTTCATCTTTCAATGGTCTACACATTCAAGCTCTATTCACAATTTATTTTATTTCTTTAGACTATCCATATATTAATTACAAAGCTGCGCATTAAATTTATATAAAACTCATAATTCAATTATAACTCATTAAAGAATTTAAATAATGCGATGTGTGCTTTAATTATATATTTAATTAATATGATCCCTGTTAGGGATCGATGTAGAGTTTAGAGGAGGGGGAGGTGAATAAAATCTTTCCTTTGACGATAGTTTTTGCAAAGGGTGCTAGAATCATGTTAGAGATTGTAGCTGTTCTTGTTCAAGAGTACGTCCAGCAGATCACAATAATAAGTGCTGAAACAATCCGATGGAGTAAGGTGAAAAACAATAATAACAGTAGGCAGTAGAACAATAGTTGTTTCTGGAAGTTCGAAGATAAAATATTCTATGTCTCTCCTTCTTCTGTTTCCAGAAGGTATCACTAAAAGACTTTGGATTTTACAGTACAACACTTGACACACCCACTTCAGCAGGACTTATCATTTGCCTACTGAAACTCTTAGTAACTCAACACAATATAATATACTACAACAAGGTTCTAGAATAGACTCTTTTCCAGTTTACAAACTCTTCTTAAAAAATTATCGTAAGGTGTTTTTATTTGAAGAGGTGAAGAAAGAGCACTACAAAATGATCTCCAAAGATCAGATGTAAGATATGAAGCGTGTACTACTTTTTTGCAAGTTGAGCTTCGAAAATAACGATTGGTTCGCGGTTGCTCAATGTAACGTTGGATAGATAATGAGTTTCAGCGTTGTTTTCTTTAAAAAAAAGGTTTTAATTCATATATATAGATAACTTGAATCCAACGTCTATAATCAAAACGGCTTCTTTGACTTCTAATAGAAACAACTTTATTTCTTAAAAAGGTTCCTGCAAAAAGGCTATAAAAAAATCAGTCTTGTTACATACTAAAATAGGTAATGCGTATTAAAAGACTTTGTTCAGCATTAATGAAGAATTTAATACTCGTACTTGGTAAAGTAACGGTAACATTTAATATATCGATGATAGGTTCTGTTTCTAGCAGTGAGTCATGTTCTGCTTCTGTATTTCTAAACTGATAAGTACTCAAAGAGTACTACTTAGTTGAGACGACAAGAGAACTTCTGTTTTTATACAGTCTTCTAGTTTTTTACTTAACTAGATCTACTGATTTTGTCTATCATCACCGCAATTAAATTAAGTCTATCAATTTCCCCCTTTGCGGTGATGCCAAAACCTAGAGGTTAGTAAGAAGCATAAAAATAGTTAAATCATAAAACATAGCAATTATAAACTGAAAGGTAAGTAAACAGTAAATCAGAGTTTGGAGAAAAATCTCAAAGATTAATCAGCAGTTTCAATGTCTTTGAAAAGTGCATCATCATCATCCTGAGGTTCCTGGCTTCTGAGGGATGATTCTGCTTGATGATGTCTTCCCAATCTACCTTCCTCTGTTCTTACTTCTGTTCTACTTACTGCTTCCCCCTTTTTGGCATCAGGGCGAGTAAGCATTTCATCCATTCGGCCCGACAGACTGATAATGCTATAACTCATCATTTCCAAGAAAGTGACTTGATTCGAAACACGATCATTCATGATTTGAATAGATTGAGATTGGGACTCAATCTTGGTGTCAATGGATTCCAGTTTCAAATTAGTAGCCTCCATTTTAGTCGGAATAGAACGTAGAGATGACTCATGATCAGCAACTGTTCGTAGAACATCGCTTTGTCCAAGAACTATGTTGGCATGACTTACCAAGTGAAAACACTTTTTCCTCATTTTTATCATTTTTCTGAATGCACCTTCTGTCTTGAAGAAGGTAAGAGGATTATATACTCGAACCTTGTGCCACTCATCAAAGAAAGTCATTTATTCATTGGCAAAATTCTCAATATCTTTCAGATGAAGATCAACACCAGTTGAAACTAATGATTTGACAGCGTTAAACAATGGTTTTTCAACGAGTTTTCCTTTGCCTTTACCTGAAAATAAGGCGGTCAATACGGCGAAAAGCAGAAGACCCTGCAGTAGATTCACGAATAACCACTCCAGATGAGGGTCTGAAAATTTGAATAGTAAAAGTGGTGGCAGTAGGGGCAGCAGCTGGTTTAGAGACAGAGGTGACTTATGGAACAGAAGACACGGCTTCTAAAAATACTTGTCGCAATGGGATAGCGTCTAGATCAGAAATTGCTGTTGTTTTCTTGATGCGAAGGAGAGTGCGAGCTTTCTTCTAGGTAGGGGTGGCAGGGACATATGCTTGAATAGGAGCATCAGACTCCTCAGAGACTGTTTTATCAGAATCCGTGGAGATAACCACTCTCTTTCTCTTTATCTTCTTCTGAGGTTCTTGAGCCTCAGTTTGTGCATCTACAACCTCCTTTTTCATAGAAATAAATTCAGCCACAGTTGGCTTTGGCCGTAGTGCAAGCACATTGTCAGCATCAACCATTGGGACGTATGAGGTGTCCTGATCAGTAGTAAAAGTAAAACCATCATCCTTGAGCATTGTGCTGATCTAAACAGAAAAACCAGAACTATTCTGTAGCACCATATCCTTCATTATTCGAAACAAGAAAGAACTCCAATCCACTTTATATTTAGAATTGATGTCAATCATTACCTGAACCTTTTTTTTGGTTAGCCGATCAAACGTTCCGGCTTTCACCAACAGTGCTTTTGCTACAATATCAGCGAGCACTTGAAATTTCATCTTCAAAAGTTTCTTAAAACAGAATGGAGAGAAAGGCTCTCCAGAAGCTGAGAAACCAAGTAGAGCAGTAGACATTTCCTCCTTAGAAATGCTAGAAAATTCAGAGAAACCAGAACAAGGCAGAAAGAAAGTTGATCCTAATAGGGCACTGTCGATGGAAATAGATGATATCACTTGAGAATAGGTGATTTTTCCTTCTTGTACAGGTGCCTTGGCATAGAAATCCAAAAGAGCAGTTTTGTATATAACGGCAGGTGATTCCAAGAATTTTCTGAGTCCGGATTTCTCAATAGCTTGAAAAATTCGACAAGATGTTCATCCTTGATAGTTAGGACGGAAACAAAGTTAACTTGATAAGCGTTCAAAGTGTAAGCTTCGGCCATTTCTGTAAAAAAGATGAATTTGAAATAAGATATGTAAAAGAAGTGAGCAAGAGAAATCAGTAGCTAGTAGGCAAAAGTCTGGAAACGTAAAAAGTGAAAAGAAATGAAAGGAGTCGGTTAATATTAAAAAATGTACAGCCATCAGTGAAACATAAGGACACGTGTCAGTATGTTTGCGGTTGAGTATTTGAAAAGTCAAACAGAGGGTGTCAGAAAAACAAATGATTTCAAAATTTGAAAAGTAATTAAAAGAACGGGCTGTCCAATTGGTTGATGAAAATATCGAGAAGAAGGTTTGTCGTTTTACGATAATATCTACTGGTAGTCATAAGGTGCTGAAATATTTCCAGCACTTGGATACAAAACCAGTAGACATATTGTTTTATCGAAAAGGCAAACACCCTTTCTGCTTCTGACAAAGCATGAAAGTAACAGTCTGAAAACGATACTGTTCCCTAAATTAATGCAACTAATAAATGTGAAGATACGAAATCTGGGGAAGTGACAGATGATTCTTGGTATTCGAGTAGTCAGATAGCCGTTTCTTCATCTTTCCAAGACTCTATATAAGCGCATGCAAGTTCACAAACTAAGTTATTTATACTTTTATCAAATCAAATGGGTAGAACAAGTAATTTCTCGGAGTCTTCTCCAGAGTCTGAATCGGCAGAGGATTTCCAGAAGCAACTTCTAGCGTCTCGTAAGAAGATGTTTGAAGAAATCTTTTTTCAAGTTATGAGGGCTGGGAAGAAAATCCTCAGTTTATAATGAGAACAATTAGTTAGATTGTTCAAATTATTAGGACTAAGATGTGGATCACCTCTTCCACAACCACAATCATTCGAAGAGAGGGGATCCCAGCAGTCCTTAGATAGGTTCTTGTTTAAGTACTTTGAAATGAAGTACTTCAAGCTGCTGATATCAACAAATATAATAGATAAACATTATGTAATGCTTCTGGTTTTATGAATGAAAGATCTCATTTTGTCATGTCTTTGTTTATCTACTGCTTTTATTGATTGCATAAATAAATAATGGATAAGAAAAACTCAGTCTGTGTAAATCAGAGAACAGTTTGGTTGACTTGAGACTCTTCAACTTCTTCAACATTAAATGCAACCTTTCTATAAATAAGATAACAACAAATGTTAAGGAAAAAACAATTCGATATGTCGGACTCAAGCAATTCGGATGTCTGTAGCCGTACTCATGTTTTGGTAACACCAGAGATACTTCCTCATCTATAAGGTTTGGAGAAAACCGTCGAATAATATGTCTGGATAAAGGCCATGTCTTCATGGTTCAAGGTGCAAGATCTTCAGAATGTGCAACAAATATGTTTGACTCCTATTACTGCACAAAGAGCAACAGCAAGGAAGTACAAGCGGGAGTTTGAAGTTGCTCATATTTCTGAGCTTGCTACTGATAGAGTTCTGCTTCACGTGATGCTCTGGAAGGAATGGCATCAGCTAGAAAATATTTCCAGTGCAGAATCCTTTAAAAGAATTAGGAGTCATGAGTTGAATAACTGGATTTCTGAGTGGCAATACTTTGTAGGAAATGAATTAGATCGTGTAACCTGGTTTCGATAACATTCTAAATAAAATAACAATAGTTGTCACAAGTTTTCTCTTTAATCTTCTGCAAATAAATCAATGTTAGTCGAATAACATATAACTGATAATATTTACCAAAATAATCAAGTTAAATCAATTAAACCGAGTATATTACGAAAATAAGAAAACTTATTCTCAGGCAGAGGTTTTGTAAAGATGTCTGCTGCTTGTAAATCAGTAGAAACGTATTCCAGATGAAAGTTCTTCTCCTGCACATGATCTCTAATAAAATGTTGTCTAATGTCGAGCTGCTTTGTTCTGGAATGAAGTACTGGATTTTGCGTAATTTCAATGGCACTGGTATTGTCATAGAAAATAGGTGATTCAGAAGCATGAACTCCATAGTATTTAAGCTGTTGTTGTATCCACAATATTTGAGAACATCAGCTTCCAGCAGGGATGTATTCTACTTCTGCAGTAGACGTAGCTATGGAAGTCTGCTTTTTACTAAACCAGGAGATCAGCCTATCACCAAGGAATTGACAAAAACCACTTGTGCTTTTCCTGTCTAGTTTGCAACCTGCATAATCAGCATCTGAATATCCAATAAGATTAAAAGATGAATAATTGGGATACCATAAGCCGACATTTTGAGTTCCCTTTAAGTACTTCAGAATACGTTTAGCAGAAATATAATATGATTGCTTAGGGTTAGATTGAAATCTTGCACAAATGCAAACAACAAACATAATATCAGGTCTACTGACAGTAAGATATAACAGAGAACCAATAAGACCACGATGCTGAGTTACCTTTGGAATTCCACTATCATCCTTATCAAGTTTAGTAGATGAGCTCATTGGAGTGGAAGCAACAGAGCATGCTTCCATGCCAAACTTTTTCAGTAGCTCCTTGGTATACTTAGCTTGATTTCTGAAAATTCCATTATCAAGTTATTTGATTTGCAGTACTAGGAAGAATGTTAATTCTCCCATCATGCTCATTTCAAATTCATCCTGCATTAACTTATCAAACTTTGCACATAATTTGGGATTAGTTGACCTAAAAATTATGTCATCAACATAAATCTGTACTAACAAAATGTGATTATTCTTAACTAAGGTAAATAGAGTCTTATCTACTGTGCCAATTGTAAAATCATGATTGACAAGGAATTGTGAGAGGGTGTCATACCATGCTCTGGTGCCTCTTTTAAACCGTACAGGGCTTTGTTTAATTTAAATACATGATGAGGTAAGAAATGGTCGATAAAACCTGGAGGTTGTTCAACATAGACCTCTTCTTGCAGTAGACCATTCAGAAATGCGCTTTTCACGTCCATCTGATAAACTTTGATATTTTTAAAAGCATCAAAGGCCAAAAATATTCTGATGGCTTCAAACCTTGCTACTGGTGCAAAGATTTCATCGTAGTCTATTCCTTCTTCTTGTCTAAAACCTTGAGCTACCATTCTTGCTTTATTTCTGACCACAGTGCCTTCTTCATTTAGTTTGTTTCTGAATACCCACCGAGTTCCAATAACGGCTTGATGAGATGGTCTGGGTACAAGAAACCACATTTCATTTCTCTTAAATTGATTCAGCTCTTCTTGCATAGCTTCTATCCAACTGGGATCTAGAAGAGCTTTTTCAATTTTCTTTGGTACATCCTGGGAGATAAAGGCAGCATGCATATATTCATTAATCTTTGCCTTCTAGATCTTAATGGAGCTGCAGGATTACCAATAACCAAGGATGGAGGATGTGATTTCCTCCAAAGAAAAGGTTTTAACGAGATTTCTTCCTGGTTTGATGTATTCGAAATAGGCTCAGCTGGAGCAGTAGCAGGTTCCGGAATGTTCACTTCTGGTTTTGGTAAATCTTGTGTCTGAACAATTTGTTCTACCAGATGAATGTCTGGTTCTTGATTTTAAGCATCTTTAACTCTAGGTTCTGCATCATCTTCACTATCCAGTTCCAGATGAATCCTGTCTAACATGTTATTATTCAAGTTGAATAAATGAATGCAAAAGAGATATCCGTTTAGCCACCGATTAGAACTAGATTCCCGAAGAATCAAGAGAAAAAAAAAAGAATCGCGCGTTAGAAGTTCCAGGAGCACTGCTATCTTCATCAAAGACAACATGAATAGATTCTTCAATATTAAGAGTTCTATTGTTGAAGATTCTAAAAGCTTTTCTTATTGTTGAATAACCAAGAAAAAGTCCAGTATCTGATTTTAAATCAAATGCAGTCAAATAGTTTTTACCATTGTTGTGAACAAAGCATCTGCAACCAAATACATGAAAATAAGATATGTTAGGCTTACTCCCTTTCCATATTCATATGGAGTCTGATTGTGCCTTTTGTTGATCATGGTTCTGTTTTGTGTGTAGCATGCTATGTTGATTGCTTCTGCCCAGAAGCGTTGAGAGATGTCTGTATCTGCTAGCATTGTTCTAGCACCTTCCTTAAGAGTTCTGTTTCTCCTCTCAACCACTCCATTTTGTTGAGGCGTTTTGGTAGCTGAATATTCATGATGAATTCCTTGTTCATCTAAGTACAACTCAAGAATCTTGTTAGTAAGCTCACTGCCCCGATCACTTCTGATTTTAATGAAGGAAACAGATTTTTCATTTTGAATATTTTTCAGAAGCTTGATCAGGAGGCTACTGGTTTGATTTCCTGTAATACAATTACACATATAAATCTAGAAAAGTCATCAACAATAACAAGTGTATACTTCATTCCCCCTAAGCTCATGATAGGGATTAGATCAAACAAGTCCATATGCAATAATTCCAAACACCTTGAAGTTGATTTACTACCTTTATTCTTGAAGCTAGATCTCACCTGATTTCCAAGTTGACATGCAGAACAAACATGATTCTTAACAAAGTTAATATCGGGCAATCCATCAACTATGTTCTGCTTCTTGAGATTATTGATTGACTTGAAATTCAGTTGATTCAATCTCTTGTGCCAGAGACAATGCTTATCAGTAAGAGAAGCAACTAAACATGTAGGAACAGTAGCATGATCTAAGTTCCATGAAACTTTGTAGGTGTTGCCTTCTATCTTTCCAGTTAATACAGTAGACTCAGCAGAATCTTTAACTGTGCATGTGTGCTTCTGAAAAGCTAATGAATAACCATTATCACACATTTGAATAATGCTAATCAAATTATAACAGAGATTCTCAACCTGTATTACATCATAATAGTTATGTTACCATGGATAATCTTACCCTTACCCACGGTTTTACCTTTTGAGTTGTCCCCAAAAGTTATCTTTGGTCCAGTAGAACTCATTACTTTTGATAGTGGATTTTTCTATCCAGTCATGTGTCTTGAGCATCCACTGTCTAGATACCATGTGGAGCTGCTGATTTTGATTCTCTTCTGTTGTTCCTGCAAACACAAATTTTAGTATCTGGTACCCAAATCTACTTGGATCCAAGCCTTATCAGTCCTTTAGGAACCCACATTTGTACAATTCTTGGTGACCTTGTACTTCGGGTATCCAAAGAGGTGTGTGCACCAGAAGGTCTGTTATTTCTAACAGTATGCATATTGGAATGTTGTTCTTCCCTTCTGTTTGTGTTGTCTGGCCTGTATCTCTTCTGAACACGTCTAAAATTATAATAGTACTGGTAGTTTTTAACTTTCATAGAGGCTTGTTTTCCTAAGTTGAATCCTCTATAGGATCCAGCACTCTGGTGAACTCTCCCCTTAGGTTCAACATAACCCAGACCATAATGCTTTCTTCTGTTCATCTGATTTACATTCCTTTCAACTAGAACAGTTGGTACTTTAGGTTCATATACCAGAACTATTTCGGGTAGACCCACGCGCAGTGATACGATTCTTCAATCACGAAAAGCAAACGCGCTAAAAAACGGAGTCACGCCCTCGATTTGATGAACAAAGAACGTTGTTTTGTCTCGATCTTTTGAAACAAGCAACCGTTTTGTGATATTCACCTCTCGCATTCGTCTTTGTCAAGGCATTCAAAGGTATCACAATAGAAAAGAATCCTTGAATAAACTTTCGATAGTGGCCAGCTAGACCATTAGAAGATATGGATCTCAGTTACGCTCTTTGGTAATGGTCATTCTCTAACTGTCTTGACTTTGCTTAGATCGACCTCGACCCCATCTCTAGAAATAATGTAGCCTAAGAACACCACTCTTGAGCCAAAACTCGCACTTGCTGAACTTAGTAAATAACTTTCTATCTTGCAACAATTGTAGTGTTGTTCTCAAGTGCTGACAGTTCTCTTCTTTGCTCCTCGAGTAGATCAGAATATCATCTAAAAAGATTATGATAAATTGATCAAGATATGGCTGAAATATACAATTCATGAGATCCATATAGATCACTGGCTATATCAATGCATATTCTTATGTACATCGAGGAGCAAAGAAGAGAACAGTCAGCCATATCTTGATCGATTTATCATAATCTTGATAAATTGATCAAGATATGGCTGAAATATACAATTCATGAGATCCATATAGATCACTGGCTATAATCAATGCATAGGCTTATGATAAATTGATCAAGATATGGCCTCACCATAAACTCGTAGTGCCCATATCGAGTCCTAAAAGTCGTCTTATGTACATCGGACTCCTTAACATTCAGCTGATGGTATCCCGAACGAAGATCTATCTTCGAGAAAATCGATGCTGCATGCAATTGATCAAATAAATCATCGATTCTAGGCAAGGGTACTTGTTCATGATGGTGACTTTGTTCAGATCTCTATAATCAATGCATAGTCTTATACTTCAATATTTTTCTTCACAAATAATACTGGTGCGCCCCATTGAGAAAAACTCGGGCGAATAAAACCTTTGTTCAGAAACTCTTGAATTTGATCCTTTAGCTTTTTCATTTTGGCGGGTGCTGGACGATAGGGTGCCTTAGAAATTGGCACAGTGCCCGTTATCGGCTCGATAGAAAATTCAACCTCTCGGTTCGGTGGAATGCCAGAAACGTTTTCAGGAAAGACACTAAGAAAGTCTCTGACAACCTCAACATGCTCTAACTTCTGACTGACATGAACATGTGCTGAAGTAACACATGCTAGAAAAGTTTGGCAGCCTAGCTTTATAAATTTCCTCACACAGATGCAGTAGCTGGGTTGTCAATATATACCGACCTCTGCCGAAAATCTATCGAAGCTCCATTCGAAGATAGCCGATACATGCCAATAATGTGTCGAATTCAGGCATCGGGAGTACGATGAGATCTGTTCAAACCACATCCTTTTGCAAGTGATGCTTCAAATTCTTTACAATGCGTGATGTAACCATTTGATCACCAGAAGGAATGGAAACTTTAAATCCCCATTCCAAATCCTCAGGTGTAATATTTAGTCGCTTGATGAATGTCTCGAATATAAATGAGTGTGTAGCTCCGGAATCCAGCAATGCATAGGTAGTTACACAAAAAATGAATATTCTTCCTGCGACAAATATACCATCAAATCCAATCGTGTCGAAACTTAAAAGATTTTATATCATTAACTACCCAAAAATTCTCGAAAATTACACAATTTTCCACAAATAATTTTCGAAAATAGCATTTCTAAACCTTTAAATTTTGAACTCTTCATTTTTGGACATTAAATTTTCGAAAATTGCATCTTAGCCCGATTAAATTCCAAATTCCATCAATTTTAGCCCTAAACTATAAAAAATATTCTGCCAAGAGAGTTTTGAGAAGCTGGAGCAAGCTTTGACTTTAGTGCCAGTTCTATCGATGTCATCGGGGCAAGGAGATTATGTCCTCTACACAGACGCGTCGAAGCTTGGTTTAGGTGCAATCCTGAAGCAAAATGACCAAGTGATAACTTATGCGTCTAAACAGTTGAAGTTTCATGAGAATAATTACACGATTCATTATCTCGAGCTCGCAGCAGTAGAATTTGCTTCAAGATTTGGAGACATTAGTTATATGGGGAGAAGTGCAAGATTTTCCATGATCATAAAAGTTTGAAGTACTTCTTTACCCAAAAAAAGTTGAACATGAGGTAAAAAAGATGGCTAGAGTTGGTAAAGTACTACGACTGCGATATTAGCTACACACTAAGCAAAGCTAATGTAATTGCGGACGCTTTGAGTAGGAAGATAGCGGTCATCACGCAATTGACAGTTCAAAAACCATTGCAAACGGAGATTCAGCGATTCTAGCTTGCAGTATATGCTAGGAGCAAGGCTCCTAAAGGTTCTATTATGACAGTTCAGTCGACTCTGAGGGATATAATCCGTGAAGGTCGGTCTTCTGATGAGCAGTTGCAAAAATGGAGACTGAGAGACGAGACTAAGGGTCGAAAGTTGTATTTTTACGAGGATGGCATAGTTCGATACCGAGATCAACTATGGGTTCCTAGTGGTGATTCACTAAGAGAGGCAATTATGAATGAAGCTTACAATACACCGTACTCCATTCATCTTCGAAGTACTAAGATGTATAAGGACATGCTGTCTTTGTATTGGTTGCAGGGTATGAAGCGAGACATCTTACGTTTTGTGTCCGAGTGTTTGACATGCCAGCAAGTTAAAGCAGAGCATTAGAGACCAACATGGAAGCTTAAGCCACTTCCTATTCCCTAGTGGAAATGAGAAAATATTACTATGAACTTTTTAGTGGGATTGCCAAGGACTATCAAGGGATTTAATGTCATTTGGGTGATAGTTGATTGTCTTACGAAATCAGCGAACTTTCTACCTATTAAGACGACATTCACCATGACATAGTACGGAGAGCTGTATATCCGAGAGATAGTCCGACTGCATGGAATCCCAGTATCGATTGTTATTCAACACAGCGTTTCATCCTCACGCCGATGGTCAGTCTGAGGGTGTTTTAAATTTTGGAGGATCTATCCGAGCTTGTGTGATCGATTTCCAAAGAATTTGGGAATTGAAGTTACCTCTAGTGGAGCTCATGAAACGTTTACTACTTAAATACTACAATTTATTTTTTTGTTAAGCTCATTTTCGAAAGTTATATCTTTATGCATGCATAAAATAGTATCTAAAAATTTAACATTTTAAAATAAAAGTAATCAACTAAAAGATGAAAATACTGCAATTTAAAAATAGACAATTCGTCAACCCTCGACATACGTTTTAAAAATAAAACAAATATGAAACGAGTGAAGTTCCTGATAACCATCGACATAATAAAAAAATGAGTATGAAAATATCCATCCACTCCTAACTCAAAACATAATGTGCGGAAAATACGATCCTCGGGTTCACGTGCGCCATCCAAGCCCCGCCTACTGAGGCTTTGGCGCCTCCAATTTCCTCATCATCATGCTCACCTGCACCATTCTACCTAGTGAGTCTAAAGACTCAACACTCCTTCATCGCTATAACAACTACATATACGTAGCATGCCACAGTGAAAAGTACAGTAATAAAAATACATTTCATGATCTAAAGAACAAAGCATAAACGTAAACATGTCGTATAAAAGCATAACGTGTCGAAACATGTCTCATCATATCAGCATATATGTATAAATTTTCTTTGATTGAATTCAGTTCAGTAGTTGCTTTCATATAAGCTCTATTCGATGGATCCATCTATGTATAACCATGGTACCCGGCGGCGGAGACATCAGCGACAGTATTATCCATCCACTGATGCTTGGCCTTACATGTCATTGTACTATCGTGTCATTGTGTCATCGTATTAGTCACAACCAACTCCCTTCCTTCAAAACTTGTCATCATATTCATCACTTATAAAATCATGCATATACGTAAATTTTCCTCAAAATCAAGCATGCAACGTATTTTACATAATTACATAAAAAGTCATATTTGTGATAACTTGGACATTTAAGACATGTCAAATCATGTTTAGGGCGCTGCCAAAACTGCTAACTCAACTCGGATGCAAAATGACCATTTTGCCCCTAGAAACCATAATTGACCGTCTTACCCCTGGACCTCAAACTTTCGATGTGAAGCCAACGAAACTCCTTAAAACATCCCAAAACATAATAATAGGTATTTATTAGACGTAACCCTGAGCCTGTTCAATAACTTATATGATTCGTTTTAAAACTTGAACCGGGGTCCCGGTTTAAACCCGAATCAACCCGAAACTTAACCAAATTTTTACCAACTTAAACCGTGACTCGACCTACACAACCCGCCCCTAGGACCTACGAACCATGCTTGAAAGTTGCTGGAAATTTCCAGCTCACAAATCACGAAACCCTAGTTGCGTCTATACCCCAATTTCTCGACTCTAGCCCAAACCAACGAGGACCAGCCCCTAACTAGACCACCCTAGGACATGACCAAGCCGTGGGCCCCTTCCTAGACCAACCTAACCATGTCCTTAGCCACCACACACGCGGACATGCGCAGTAACCCGATAGCCCCTAACATCGAACAAACCGAGCCACCCCTCAACCTAACTCCTTCGATCGGCTTCTAGAACACGACCAGCTGCTCACGTCCCTCTCCTAACCCTTTCATGGGTTATAACTTATTTTAATTTTGCTTACGATCTTATCTACTCTTTTCATCAAATCCTCGACTTCAAAGCTCCCTTCTTTATTGAGTCGTCTTTTTTTTTTCCAAATAATAGCTCTATTGATCTCATCATCATCACATAGTTCAACAGTCTGCAACAAGAACAATCCAGAAAATAGAACAAATGATTAACGTGAATAAATTGGAGTGTTCATATGGAAATATACTAAAAAATTACTTACTATTTCTTCGGAAAAGTGTGAATATCCTTTACGTGCAAGCCTATGAGGGTATATATTCTTCTTTCTTCTATATTTTTGTTGATCACTTAGTTTCTATTTATTTCATAAATTCAAAAAATTTCAATATAAATAATGAATTATGGTATACTAATTTTGAAAAATAAATTAAGAATCTTACAATGAAGTCGTCTGACATGATACTAATGACAAAAGAACTCCAATCATCTTTGGTAATCCCATAGCCAGTATGTGGCTCATTCAACTCTTCTGGCTTGTCAAGCTTGCTAAAAATGAATGTTCAAGTGAGATGAATTTAGTATTGACGCCACTTGTTATTTTCTGACTTCAAACAGCCCTTCTTCCATGTTGTGTCAACATTGTACGTCAACGATAAAAAAAAATTGGGAATAAGTTCAAAAGACAAAATAATAACATTTAATATATCGTATAATCTAAATATTATAGCTGTAAAAACATGATATTTTCCACAAAATCATATTTAAAAGTAGTATAACAAATCTATATTTTCCAAAAATCATTTTCGAAAGCAAGATAGCAAATCATTAATTAAATATTGTTAACCCAAATCCCATCACAATCTTCATGAACGCATGGTGGTTCATTATGTTCATCAACATCCATTGATGGCAACCCTCTGCTAAAACATTGATAGTAAAGAATAGTTCTTTCACACTTGTCAACCTTTGTATATTAAAAATAATCCCTACTTTGTGTTGCAAGTACAAAACTCCATAAAGGATCTTCAATGTAAAAAACTTACTTTGCTTGACTAGCCAAGATGAAACAGTCATATTTGAATCCAATTCTATTGAAGTTTGCCAACATGAACCCAAGATCAGCTATGGTAATACAACCATTATTCTCCACCCACTTACATTTAAACATTGGAATTTGAAATTTGTGGTAATCAAGTAACCATATTTCCTCTATAACTCCATAAAAATCATATATGTCACAATAGGATTTTTATCCTTTACACTAGCAACTTGCACTGTCTTTGCAAATAAGATAACTCCAGAGTTTCTAACAACTCGTATATCATCACGCTCTTTCGTAGCATAAAAAATCCCTTCAATCAAATAACTAGAGTACTTCTAGACTTGCTTGCTAGATCCGCGTGCTATCCACTTCATTCTTTCTGATACTTGATGTGTTGAATGGTCAACTAAATGTGCAACCTATATTTTTATATGTGATAAATTATTTGTCATGTGTAAATCCAAACAATGAATGTATACACGATCACACAACCAAATAATAAACCTTCGGTTATGCTCATCTTGTAACCACTTTTTGAACTTAGCCGTATAAGGAAATCTTGCAATCAAATACTCCATGTGTTCCCTAATGAAATTATTATTAAAAATAAATAAAAAATAGAATGTAAGCAAAGCACATGAAAGTAATATTAATTTGGAGAAATTACTTGATATAAAGATAAATCTCAACTTCATTTGCAAATATATAACGATGTGCTTGCTGCAACTCATCGTGACAAGCGGAGTGCACTAGTGCACCCGATAAAGGATTTGTAAGTTCTATTTGTCGATGACTTGATGGGATCCCAATTGTGTGCACACTAGACAAATAGTCTGAGCAAAATTCAATAGCCTCTTCAGCAATATAACATTCAACTATACAACCTTCAAGCCGATTATGATTTCACACATAACCTTTAAAAATCTTCACGTGTCTTTCAAACTGGTACATGTGCCTATACCAAACTGGTCCACACAATTTCACCTCCCGCACAAGATGAACATTCAGATGAATCATTATATCAAAAAATGAAAGTGGAAAATACTATTCAAGTAAAACACATTATCATCACAATCTCTCTTTTCATTATATCCAACTTTGACACAACTATCAATTTATTACATAACACATTGAAGAAGAAACACAATCGAGTGATAGTTCCTCTCACATGTTTGGGCAAGACACCTCAGATGGCAACTAGAAGCAATTGTTGTATTAAAGTGTGGTAATCGTGTCACTTAAGGCCAGCAAGTCTCAATTTCTTCATCGATACATGGTTTCTGACATTGGATGAGTAACATGCAGGGACTTGTATTCCAGCCAAAGTAGTCAAAATCGTTCTTTTCTCATCCTTACTAAGTGTATAACAAACTGTTGGAAAATACGTTCTCTTCTCCCCCATATTTGGTGCCAAACCTGTCTGCACATTCATTTCCATGTCTAATCTCGCGGCTACTCCATCCTTTGTTTGTCCAATAATGTCAAGTAACGTACCAATGACTTTCACGGACATTTTTTTTCAATGTGCATCACATCAAGAACATGTCGAACATGTAGATATTCGCAATACTCAAGTTCAAAGAATATTGATTTCTATTTCCAGCAGGATTTGTAATCATCCTTCTTCGACGTAATCTTCCCAATACTTTTTCTGAAACGTCCACTACTTTTAACTTTAAAATTATACTATTTTTTTTGTAAAATATGAAACTTGCAATTTAAAATACTAAACATTCCAAAATCCAAAAATTAATTTAACATTTAAAATCTCAAGTGCATCAAATCCCTAAATCATCAATTAATAAAAATCATACGTCAACCATTAACATGATCAAAACAAACTTAAAAATAAAGCATAAAAATCTCTAATTAAATCATTAAAAAAATCTTTAAAACTTTGACTATAAAGCTAATGCGGAACATAATGTCCCTCAGGAGTGTACTGCCGGACTCGATCCACTCAAGCGTCAGCGCCTCTCTCATTCTCATCCTCACCTTCAACTATTCGAATAGACCCTTTTATTTTTCAGTAAATTGCAACCTAATTCCCAAAATTCTAGGATTATTCGATTAAGCACAACTTATCGCATTCTTAGATCATCAAACTATCGAAATTAATGCAAAACGGATCCTATAGATTTCGAAAATTGCTAAAATGACCCCGTAATTCTCCTAAAATTTTCAATCAAGACCCAAAAATTCTCAAATTCTCCAATTTAGCCCAAAAATTTCGCATTTTGGCCCTCCAAGTTTTCGGATTCATACACTTAAACCCTCTAGATTTTTGAATTATGGCAAAATCGCCCTCATCATTTCCAAAAACTTGCAATTAATTCCCTCAAATTATTCTAATTCAGTCCCTAAGTTCACGATTCCTAATAATTCAACCCATAACTATCAAGTTCAAAATCCCCTTCCTACACAATATAAATTTCGAAACATGCAGTCCTAAACACAAAGTTCAATTCGCCTCAACTTAGTCTTAGGTAGTGCAAAACTTGCGATATGCAAAACCAAATTATCCTCACATCTCGGGGGCATAACTAAACACACCGTCCAAACCATGTAACTAACATGCATTTAATTTTAAAAAAATGCTACATCCAAATTTCTATATCGCAAAAGCATAAAAAAGTTTACAACATATAAAATTCAAAGCAGTAAATACTCACAGACTTGAGGCGTGACTTCTCGTGCTTCTCGGAGTGGCAATAACACAATCTTTCGGGATCTTTGGCTGTGATACCAACTGAAACGTCCACTACTTTTATACTTTAAATTCCTACTAAATTTTTTTCTTTTAAAATTGATCATAGAATTCGAAATTCACCATTAAAAATAACTTAACTTTTCTATAATCCAAATATTAATTTAACATTTAAAATCTCAAGTGTATAAAAATCCATAACTCGTAAATTACCAAAAATACTACGTAGACCTTTAAAAAGATCAAAATTCACCAAAATGATAAATGATAGAAAACTTTACGATTTGACGATTTCTGATTAAATTATGCTTACAAATTTATGCTAGCTTATTTTGAATGAAAGTACGATTTTTAATACATGTGCTTATATATGTATTATTTGCTACTCATGTTTAGAACATGCTGAGTCGTTAGACTCACTAGGTTTGAGTGTTGTAGGTGAGGATGAGATTGAGGGAAGCGCTGACGCTTGAGTGGATCGAGTCCGGCAGTGCACTCCCGAGAGACATCTATTTTCCGCATTAGCTTGATAATTGAAGTTTTGAAATAAGTATTTTGATAATGATTTATTAGAGAATATCATGCTTATTTTGATGTTCATCTTGTTAAAGGTCGACGAGTATTCTTGGTAATTTACGAGTTATATATTTTTTTATACTTGAGATTTTAAATGATAACTTAAAATTTGGATTATGGAAATGTTAAGTTATTTTTAATGGTCAATTTCGAAACCCATGATCAATTTTAAAATAAAATTTTTTTAGTAGGATTTAATGTATAAAAGTAGTGGACATTTCATTTTCCCCAGTGACAATTAATTCTTTCAACTCTTTCCAAAACTTCATGGCCACTAAATGGTTTTGGTGCGTGGTTGAACTCTTGGTTCCCGTTAAATGCCTTTCTTTGCCTTCGATAAGGATGAGTTGTAGGTAGAAACCTTTTATGGCCTGTCTATGACATTTTCCTACTATGCTTCAATCTTGTTGAATGGGTTTTTTCATCACAAATAGGACATGCATGATATCATTTTACAATACATCCCGACAGGTTCCCATTTGCAGGAAATTCATTGATCGTCCATAGTAATATAGCTCTAAGTGAGAAAGTTTCTTGTCGATATGCATCATATGCTTCAATGCCTGTATCCCATAAAAATTTTAAGTCATCAATCAGAGGTTCTAGGTAAACATCCATATAATTTAACATTTGATTGGGATTAGAAATCGACAAATTGAGCATCATAAATTTTCTTTTCATACAAAAACATGGAGGAAGATTGTAAGTGACAATTAAAAGTGGCAACAATTGTATGTAGCACTCATAAAACCATGGGGATTGATCTCGTCGGCTGCTATGGCCAATCTAATATTTCTTGACTCATTAACAAACCCATGCCACTTCCGACCAACTAATTTCCAAGATAGCGCATTTGCTGGATGACGTAATTAGTCATCACAAATCATTTTATCAGCATGCCAAGTCAAATCCTTCGATATCTCCTTATTCCAAAACATTCTTTGAAATCTAGGAATAGGTGGGAAGTACAACATGACCGTTGCAAACACTCCTTCCTTTATTGTATTTTTTGGTCCAACTTCCACCTTGAAATCCCGCAAGTAGAGCTACTGATAAAATTGGCATACTCCTTTCGGTATAAGATACAATCATTAGGGCAAGCATGAATTTTCACGTAATTCATCTCTAATGTACACAAGATTTTCTTCGCATCATATAAAAATTGAAACGTCTACTCGTTTTAAACGTGCGGAAATTTTTTATTTTTTTTAGCTCTCATTTGAAAATAGCCATTTAATTAGATCGCATGCATGCAATCCTACTTAAAAACAGAATTCAAAAATTTTCACGAGCAATTACCAATAATATATAACGGAGAAAAGACGAGTAAAATTCCTAACATCAACTGCAAAAGAAAACAACGTATAAAATCATCGTATCCTCTCCAAAACATAAAATCATAATGTGCGAAAAAATCATAGGTCCTAGGGTCGTGTCGCCCACCAGTCCCGCTTACTCAGAGTCCAGCACCTCCAGTCTCCTCGACATCGAACTCACCTGCAGCACACACGTCTATTGAGTGTAAAGACTCAACACACCTGCACCGTTAATAGCAAATACATATACATAGCACACAGCAGTGAAAAATACCATACTCAACTTACCTTTCATGAACTTTAAAAACGTAACATAAACATGTCGTGTAAAAATCATGACGTGTCCAAACAGCTCATCTTTATCATTCATCGTCTATCATTTATCATTTATCATTTATCATCGTTGAATTCATTTCATTAGAGGTGACTATCGTACGTCATCATTTACGATGGATCCATCATACATAGAACCGCGGTACCCGGCGACTGTCAGACATCAGTGACAGGATCACCCATCCACTGTGCCTAGGCCTCATCATCAGCATTTACATATATGTCTTAAACATATACATATACTTCGATAGCCACAACTAATTCATGTCATTCAAAACATTATAATTTTCTTCATTTATAAAAATCAGGAACCAATGCAATTTTTCTTAAATCCAAGCATGCGACGTATATCTTCATAAAATCTTAAAATCATGATCATGATGCATAAACATTTAAAATATCACAAATTTATGCTCATGGCGCTGCCAAGACAAAAATCTCAACCCGGGTGCAAAATGACCATTTTGCCCTTGGAACCCCAAAAATTACAGTTTTATCCTGGTCCTCTAAAATTGACTCGAAGCTTATCAAACTCCTTAAAACTTCCAAAACACAATTAAAAGCATTCGTAGACGTAAACTCGAGAAAAAACCAGGACTTAACCGATTCGTTTTAAAACTTGGACAGAGATCCCGGTTTTAACTCGAATCGAACCGAATCTCAATCAAATTATTCCCAACTTTTCATCATATCTTAAAAACACTGTAAAGGTCCTAAAATCTTAACCTCAGGCCTTTACACATAAGGCTGATAGTCCAGAAAAATTCTGAATTCTCGGCCCTTCCAAAAATAACCACCAACCTAATACTCACGCTTCCAAATTTGCATATTCAGCCCTTAACAACTCACACCTAGCCTACCCTAGACCCTCCTAGGACCCCTCTGAACCCAAACAAATCACGGCTACACCCCCATGCACGAAACCCAGCTCACCCGATCAGCAAATACCTCACGCCCCTACACAGCCAACTTCTCACCCCTAGCTCGATCTGCGTTGTGGCTCGTCCCAGCACGAGCCGAGCCTTTCCAGGCCATGGTTCAGACCCCTCAGGATCTGATCCAAGGCTTGGTATGGCCCCTGCAACGCTGAACCTTGCCCTTCCACAGATCTCCCCAAACTTATCTGTAAACAATAATCGTGGATCCCTCCTACTCTACATCGTGTGGCCTCGTTTCCAGCCTAGACCTTTCTCCTGATCGGTAATAACATACCTCATTCGCACCAGTTGACAGTCCCCTTGCACAACCAGAACAGGAAACATTAGCAACACGATATAAGTTACGATAACATGATGCAACCTGAAAGATTAATCGTATTCTTGACTAGATCGAAAGATTACGTGAAGATTGAACACACAATAATAATACTGACGTGCATGATGCAAAAACAGAAGTAACAAGCGTGCCTTATGATCTTTGGTGCAAAAACGCTCGAAGGAACACGGAGGTGGAAAGAGCTTGGAGGGAAAGAATCACAGAAAATCTTTGCAGCAAGAAAGTCACGAGGATGATTGTGAGTGGAGAGGGTGGGCGGCTGATGAAGAGTGATTAGGTTAGTGGGGAGTTAAGTGAATAATTAGGAGTAAATTAAATAGATAATAATTTAGTTAATGGGCCCTTATTTTTATTTAAGAGTTAAAAAAATAAGTCCAATAAGTTCAAAAGTGGGTCGTTAAATCCAAACGCACTCCCGAAAAATATTTCGTGTTGGAAAGATTTTGAAAATATTAGCCTAACCCTTAAAAAGTCCCCCGATTCGATAAAATTCACGTATCATTAAAAATAAGAATCTTGCGGGTAAAAATATCCAATAAAATCCCATTTTGAAAATACTCTTAAAAACACCTTATTTTAATTAATAAAATTAAGCTTGTAATAAAAATATTTTTTGTGGAAATTCTCCGGTCTCCGTTCTTCGATCGAGCGTGAAATGCACCTAGAAACTCTAATGTGTGACCTTTTAAAATTTCAGGGATTAAATCCTATCATGCATGAATTATGCATAAATTGCATAAAAATAATTAAACATAATTAAAAATAAAAATCCTAGATTGCATGCACTTAGGTTACGCGAATTAAATTCCTGGACCTTACAAAAATAAAGGCAATTTATTGTCATCTAGAAAAATTTCTCATAACAAACTGAGTAGGTCAGTGAAACCTTTATCACTCCAACTATATTTTGTCTTCAAGTTGAATAATTTCACAAGTGCATATAACTTCGTAAGAATCATTGTCTTTGATAAGAAAAAAACACACACATACAACAGTTTTAATTAAAACCGCTACTAAAAGAAAAAAAAGACAATAGTTTTTTGCAAAATCACTGTCTTTGGTGTGTGGTTGAATGTAGATTTTCTTGTAGTTAATGATTACATTTAATTGGTAGCCAAATCTATTTGGGCCTTGAACTTATTATCCTTTTAGGAACCCCAAACATGGATCAGCCGAACTGACTTTCTAGTTACTGTGTTCCAAATTGTTTTACCTATCTTTTGTGTGTGAGGTGTGTTGTATGTTGTTTATCTGATATCTTTTCTGAACGTGCATGAAATTGTTGTAGTGATTGTACTCAGAGTTCTTCTTATTATAGCCGGACCGTTTAGGTGACCAGCTAAGCGAATCAGTTGAACTCTTTGGACTATATCCAATCTCATGCCTTTTAGCCTTGTTCATCTTTTCAATCGACTTACATACCTCAGGTTATTCATGCGCCAACTAATTTAATAAAGTGAATGTATTTCCCTTTGCACGTATTCAGTCTGGCTTAGTACCGCTTGATGAGGGTTCACTCTAACTATTGAAGCCTAAACCAGTTTTATCTCTAACAGATTTCTGTAAACGTTGTATCTGAGTCAGTGTAATAGACGACTTGTTCCAGACCTAGATTACATCAGTTAGTCTCGAGTTTTAAGACTTCAACGGCTGAATCACATGTTGGTTCTCATCCTTTTCTGCTGTCAGCTTATCAATCTCTTTTTTAAGATTAGACAAATCAACTGATTGTGGTTTCAGTTTTGCCATCATTTTGATCAGTTTGCTTAGATTTAACTTCCTCAAAGGATAGAGTGAGTTTTCGGTACTCATTTGCCATGTCATGTAGGGTTGAAATAATTTCTTCACGTGTAAAATAAGTTTAATTGAAATAAAATACCTGCCCACTGTTGTATTCCAGTTCAGCACCATTGGCCATGAGGCATTTCACCTCTTCTTCAGAGCTCTCAGATTTTGATCCATCACTGTCGTTTCTGCCCACTTTGACTTGTTTTCTTCAGCCACTAAGGCTTCGTACTTCTTCCTAGATGATTTCTTTTCATCCTTAGATCTTTTTCAGTACTCGAAAGGCTTCTTTTCCTTCTCAACTGATTGCTTGTGGTCCTTCTTTGGCTTGGGACAGTAAGCTATGAAATGACCAGTTTTGCCATAGTTGTAGCACACATTCAGTTCGTCCTTGGATTCACTCATGTGGTATTGTGATAGGATCGATTAGCGTATCAAGAGTGTTTAGAAGGTGGGGTTGAATAAACACTCACAATATAAAACTGATCTTTTCGAATTTTGAGTTCAGTTTGGTGACAAACTGATTCTCGGAATCTTGTTGGTCAATGACAATCAGTTAAAATGAAGTAGTTGCGGAAAATAACTGACTGAAAGATAGAATACAAAACTGAAATAAAATACGCAAGTGTTATTTCTGGATGTTCGGAGATTTCAATTACTCCTACGTCACTACTTCTATCTCAAGGATAGGATTTCCACTAAAAGACTTTGATCGAATACAAGATTTGTACTGACTCACTTCAGTTTGAACTTATCACTACCAAGACTGAAACTCTTAGTATTACAAAGTGTTCTCAGTGCGTAACTGATCTTAGCACTACCAAGTTTATCAATTTTTATAAAGTGCTAGTGAGCTCAAATTGTAGCCTTGACTTCTACGAATAAATCAAGTAAGAGTGAGCTATGATTTTGGCAGAGTAACAGCAAGCTTTGAATAGAGTAATTCTGTTATATTTCTTCAGCTGTTCTTCTGTCATATTTATAAGCTTCTCTTCCAACGGTAACTTGAGATATTTTTGAATCTTTGTATCTGTTGATTGCCACTTCATCATTCCTTGGGCATTCTTTGATTCATTTATTGTAATGTGCGATCTTAATTTCTTTAGCCGAAATGCGTTGTTCTATGCTGTATTTATTGAAGTGCGACGTTGCAATCTTCTATGTCTCTTTGTCGGTTGAATGTTCTTTCCCGAGACATGTTTAATTGAAGTATGAATGTATCAACTGATCAGTTTTCAACTGATCAATTTTCTTTACTGATTTCAGTTGTCAAGTCCATTTTACTCGATCTGTTGTTGAGTTTAGTTTACTCGATCAGTTGGTTCGTATATTCAGTTGGTTCATATTTTGTCAAACGCCGGAATTCAGTTTCCAACAATTTCCCCTTTTATGGTGTTTGACAAAATTAAGTAAATAATTAACTGAACGTCTGAACTCATTGTAGATAAAATAACTCATTATAGATAAAATAAGAGAGTTGAATTGATAGAGGTCTTGATTTAATAACAGCTGAATCTAACAATCTGATTGACTGCTTTTTAATGAGATGATTTCTTCTGCTGTTTCTCAAGATGCTAAAATAACTCATTGTAGATAAAATAAGAGGGTTGAATTGATAGAGGTCTTGATTTAATAACAGCTGAATCTAACAATCTGATTGACTGCTTTTTTAATGAGATGATTTCTTCTGCTGTTTCTCAAGATGCTATTTGATTTCTTCCCCCCTTTTGTCAAACTCATCCATCTTCATAGATAATATTCGAACGTCAGTGGAAAGAACTTTGACATCTGAGGAGATACTTGAGACATCAATTTGTAAAGAAGTCTGCAGCAGTTCCATTTTATTAGAAACAGAAGTTTCCAATCGCTCAACTTGTTTGCTGATTATATCTTGAGTTGTAAATAGACTTTGAGCTAGACCTCTGTTATTTTTCATCTCATCCACAGTTTGGGTAATAGACTCCATGTTGGCCTGGATGGCTTTCAGTTTTGTTGTATCAAATTCAATCAAGGAATCCAATTTGATAGTATGAGAAAATTGTGTGGATTGAATTTTCTTGATTTCGGTAAGCATCTGCTGCATATTGTGCTGCATATTCTGTATTTCCTCAAGGACAAGATCCATATCTGTGGATTGAAGAGGAGGTGACTGATCAGATGTTCTTGGTTCATGTTAGGAACAGTCTGTGCTGGAACATCTGTTTCAGTCACTGTGACTTGGACTGGAGGAGATGAGTGTTGATGTTGATCAGCAATCGGCCTTTCCTGCTGAATCAGATCTGCAGTAAGAGGGTCATGAACTGATATATTTGTTTGATAGTCCTCTGTCATTTGTGTTGGTTCATCAGTTGGAGACAATAGCAAAGCTTCCATATTCTCATCAGTCTGTTGATTTGGTGATTGAGTAGGCACGATTGTTTGCTCCTTTTGTTCAGAATCAGCAGGCTGAACTGGTGCTTCTAGTTGAGATAGGAACCTCTTGAGTAATTTGATCAATTGAATGATCAACTTCTTCAGGAATAGATTCTGTCACCACTGCTTGAATAATTTAATCAATGTTGGCAAAATTCAACTCAGCTTCAGAGTACAACTGATGTTCCACAGCAGATGATTGTGGCACATCTTGAACTGTTTCTTCAGTTGTAACGATAGTTTGTTTTGAGAGTGGCTCTTTCTGCTGAGAGGAGGGTTCTTCTCCTTCTTCTTCAGAGGCTTCATCAGGAAGAACTAACTCCTGATCCATTTCCCACATTTTGATCTGAGCTTGCAAGCTGGTAAGATCTGTATCTAGCTGAGTGATCACAGCTTGATCATTGTAAGCAGTTGGATTGGTGGAAATGTATTTGGCCTTCAATTCTTCAAGCAGTTGATATAGCTTCTTAGCTCGAATTTGGTCAAAAAAATAGGTTTTTCTCTCCAAAGCCTGAACAATTGTGGCGGATTTGACCACTTTGAGGACAATTGCTTCCAGTTTGATAAATTTGTTCAGCTGAGATTTCTTTTTCAGTTGCTTTGCAAAACTTTGAGTTCTGTAAGTGGTCCAGGCATCATAGGATTGAAGTTTTGATGCTGCAAAAATATTAACCTGTTCCCAAACAAGGTCAATATGAGTTTGAATGGAATTGGATGTCCTGGGCTCTTCAATTAATTTGCCCTTGACTTTTTCAGTACTGAGGATATGAGGATTTTCCAATCCAGTGCGAGTTGTATCCACCAGTTCTGTCATCTTTATTGCTTTGGTTCTGGCAGGTGCGAGAACAGTAGGACGATTGATATGGATTAAAGGAGCTTTAATCCTAACTGTTTCTTTTGATGCATCAGTTGAGATTCTGGTGGGATGAACTTTAGGGGAACTGCTTTGATAAGCTGTTGGGCATTCCAAGATGTCAGCCTTTCAGTAGGAATAGATTCTGCTGTGGCTGGTAATTTTGTCTTTTGTGTTCTTGGTTTCTTTGCAATTTTTGGAGCGGGCATCTTCTCGGAATCAGATTCACTGATAATCAATTTTCTTTTAACTGCCTTCAGTTGAGCCAATGTTTTGGCATGTTTAACTGATTTGGGAGCAGCTTGTTGCGTCCCAATCTCCTTCTTGATCTTCACAAACTGATCAGGAGAGATATTGATTTTAGTTTTGGGTGTCAGAACATTCTTCCCATTGAAGATTTTGAATTTAGATAGTCGCTCGGAATCATCAGCCACCAATCCTTTGACTTTCATCAAATAGCTTAGCGGCACTGCAAATCCTTTAGATTGGTTGGTGGAGGAAAACATATTTTTCAAGATACTGAAAATGAGTTGCTTCCAGTTGAATTTTCTTTCAGTCATAATAACTGTAATAGCTTGAAATTTTTCCAAACTAAGGGCAGCAAATGATCGTGCCTTGGCCAATAGCCCTTTGGCTACGAGATCAGTCAGCAACTGAACCTCATGCTTCAGTTCCTTCTTAGGTCGAAAACTTTAATTTTCCGTCCATCAGCAGAGAGTTCAGTTTGCATTTCTTCAATATTTGATGCTTTAACATCAGCAAGTTGTACTAATCCATCAGAAGGTAATGAAAAGATTTCGCCGAAAGAATCATCAAAATAGGCCACGTTACGAAATTGCAGTCACATCAGTTGATTTGGAATATAATAAGTTTTTAATTTGTTAACTTATATGAGAAGATTTGTAAAATATCTAGCTGAACAATCAGTTGGGAAACTGATTCATTTCAGTTGAAAATTCACAAACAATTGTCTTCTCAATTAACCTCTTAAAGACTGATATTCCACCTTAATCGGTGCATAGAATAATTAAAGTGACGATATAAGTTTAAAGATCAAAAAAATTGTCGTTTGATGAAACATTGATGGCCCTTCAGCTTCCATGATTTTTGCCTATAAATATAAGTAACACGGTTAGTTTCAGTCATATTAGTGAAAATATTCAAGACAAAAGGAATGGCAGATGCGAGTAGCTCGAGTGCTTTGCCGTTTGCTCTAGGAGACGAGGAAGGCTGATATAGAAGATGAAGTCTTCTATAAGAGTCTTCACTACTGGAAAAAGTTACATAGGCTTGAGTTCCTGTATAATACTGGAGAGGCTACCTGATAGGATCGGTTGTCGTAACAAGAGTGTTTAGAAGGGAGGTTGAATAAACACTCACACTTAAAATTGTTCTTTAACAATATTTGAGTTCAGTTTAATGACAAACTGAATCTCGGAATCTTGTTGGTCAATAACAATCAGTTAAACTAGAGTAGTTACGGAAAGTAACTGACTAAAAGATAGAATACGAAACTGAAAGAAATATGAAAGAGTTGTTTCTGGATGTTCGGAGAATTTAATTACTCCTACGTCACCCCTTCTATCACAAGGATAGGATATTCACTAAAAGACTGATCAAGTACAACACTTGTACAGACCCACTTCAGTTTGGACTTACAACTTGATGGAGCAAAACTTGCACAGTGAATAGTCCCAAAATTTATTTTATAAATGAAAGCTCGATTTAAATATCGCAAGTGCACGATAGTCAAGTTATAATAAACGTAAGTGAATACGAGTATCGTTCCACAAGGACTGCGTTACATTATTTTTATTTTCAAGTAAAATTTCTTTAGCAACGATAAAATGAGTTGATGATTAAACTAATGTAAATTAAACAACTAAAATAATTAAAATGCAAAGAAAACGTATTCAAGAAAGCAATGATTAATTTGGATTAAATCAATTGAGAAATGAATTCGTTGGGAATTAGCAGTTCACCTACCACTCGTGTTTAAATAATTACACTCGACTTTTACTCGTGCATTCGACGGAATTCCCTAGACTAATTAATATACTCTGTCGAGCTATATTAATACTAATCATAAACATGCAGTACTCAAGTTTCCTCAATTATTTAACAGTTCAAGATTGCATTACATTCTATGGAATCCACTAGCTTTCATCCGGGTGAACTATCACTATCGACACGTACTCAATTCCGTATATCTACTAAAATTGTAAATCCGTGGTTTATACTATTTGATCCTATTGTTAATTGTTCTATCGAAATCATCAACAACATGAAATAATCAAAGGAAGTTAGCTAGGCTTCGATTGAAACAAGAAAGAAAACTAGCATAAACAAATCACTAATAAAAACTTCGAGAAATAATGTTAAACACCGAGTACGGGGTAGGATCCCCTCAAATCCCAACAAATCTAGAGTTTAGCTACTGAAATTCATGATAAAAACCAACAATCAATGTAAGAAATAAAATACTGAATAATGAAAATACTAAAGATGACGATGGATGACGGCCACGACGCGTGGAAATCTCGAGGTCTTCGAAATCTCCTTTTTCTAGCCTCTCCTCCAAGAAAAGTGATGAAAAATATGATAAAGTCCCAAAAAAAAATCGCTGATCTCGTGTATTAGGTTTAGGTGTAGGATAGAGTCCATAAAAAGTTGGAAACAAATCTTCCTGAATCTCGCTTCTCGCTAGGGCGGTATATTTTGGCCGCCCTAGCGAGAGGTCCTCGCATAAACTTCCTCGAAATCTCCCTGGTTTCGATGGGGCCGCCGTGACCGCCCTAGCGAGACACTTGCGCTTAAAATCCTCGGCCAGACCAAAATGCTCGCTGGGGCGGTCACTTTTGACCGTCCTAGCGAATCCTCTTCGATATTTTGACAAATTTTCTCCTACTTTTTGGTTCAATTCCTACAAAATAAATACAAAATACACGAGATCATACACATGCTAAAAATTGCTAAGAAATGCAAAATTAAACTAAAACAAACTAATATGATGCATGAATGCGACTCAAAACCAACACTAAAAACACGTAAAAACGAGTCCTATCAACCCCCTCATACTAACCTTTTGCTCGCCCTCGAGCAAAATAGGTTAAAGCACGAGATTATAAACAAACATAACAAACACAAAATACTCAAACAAGAAATAACCAACACAAGTAAATGTCAATGGTGAGTTAACAACTTTTATGCTCATGCCTCAGTGAACTTTCCCACATACAAATCATAATCAAGTCAAATATCAAACGAATACTCATTCTCATCTACACATAAATCTTGACACTAATATGAACGTGTGTGTGTGTGTCATGATGGGTCTAGTCATCCGTACTTCAAATAGATCAATCATCAAATCATGCGAGTCACTCAATTAACACTTCAATACAAGTCTCACTAGCATGCACCCCCGTGTCCATTTATCACTAACCATAAATTGAACCTTATTCAATTCTTAAGTGCAGATAAGGGTGTCGAAAAGAAGGAAAATAAGCTCAAGTGGCTAAAAGTTGGGAGTACACCGATCATTTTCATTGTGCAATCGTCAAGACTTTTCGTCTGACTTTCCTTGTCTCCTTACATCTCCAACTTTTAGCCTAGGAATAGAATTTCATTCCTTTTATTTCGGCTCCCCCTCACCTTACATCTCCCCATTTTTTTTTTTAAGATGCACAATTTTCACACATGTACTCCCTAGGCTAAGAATATATAACTTTGGATTACAGCTGGTTAGGGGTATGATATTTTAATTCAGAGCATTGAAAAGGGGGTATATGTAAAGTTCAAGTCAAATCAAATGTTCTCATTCAAGGTCCCAATTAGTGACTTATTTTCACGGGTTTACATGCTAAATCAACTCATAAATGATGCCTTTCAAGTTAACCACACAAAACCTTCAAATTTCACCATTATTCCTACAAAATTCTAGTCCCCACACATATGTGCTCAAAAAGTTCAAACTTTGTACCAAAATTCATGCTTTAACAATCAAGAGTACCATTCATGAAGTGACCCAATCAATACTTTTGTATACTATCATATCAACATCATCATTGGCTCATAAACTATGTCTTCTCACCATAAACGACACCAAACATGCAATACTATAACGGACTAAAAACAACCAACTCAAAACAAGCAATACTAACAACACCAAATAAACTCCCATAACTGAAACTTGACACCACCAAAGTAATATAAACTCCACCAAACAAAAGAAATGCAACGAACTTAAAACCAATTAACTAAGCAAACATAACAATCTACCCCCCTCATACTACTGTTGTGCAATGCCTCATTGCACAAAACGAAACAAACACTAAAAACATAAAAACTCATGAATGTAAATGCAAAGACATAATATGCAAAATAAAAAGAAAGGGGAAACAGTAAACTCCCCTGATCAGAAATCATCCTCCTCCTCATTCTCTGGCGGTGGAACTCCCTCTTCAGCTGCTGGGGGCATAGGATAATTGTACTGAAAATGGAAGGGTGGCGGGTATGCGGGTGTAGGTGGCCGTCCGGAAGTGTCGATGCCCAAATGAGTTGAGATCCCCTGCACCAAGTATTCGATGTTCTGAATGTGAGCCTGATTAACGGCCTGGTACTGAGTCTGATAATTGGCCCAAGCGCCCAATTCGTCGACGCGATCTCGTATGGCACGGCGGCGTGGCTGCGGAGGTGGTGGTGCATGTCCTAAGGCCGGAGGTGGTTGAGCTGCTCTCCCATAATCGAAAAATACCTCCTCGGGCAAGCTCAGCCTGTCTTTTCTCCCTCTTGGATTTATAAAGAGCCTCATCAATGGCTCTCATTGGTGGTAACCACTCATCATCATCTGCGAATATCACTCCCCGCTTGGGCACACAGCTCAGTCACTATTTTTGGGAAGTAAAAAGCCAAATTGCTGCTATTAATACACATGTTAAGCTGTCCGAAAATGAGCTTGCCCACATCAATCACCAGTCCAGTACAGATGGCATAAAGAACAACCGCCCGCTCACGCTGCACATCACTCGTATGACCGACCGGCATCAATCTCTTAGACAAGAATGCATACCACTATGCCTCCTCCACTTTCAAAAATTTTTCAAGAAAGATCGTATAAGTCCCCGGTTGTTTCCACGTGGTGCCCGGATAACAGAGTGTGCGAATGATCAAATTATAATCCGGGTTAAGCACCCACGCCTGAAACACCGAATCGTTCACCGAAGGTAAACCCAACATTTCATTGATCGTCTTGGAATCATACGGGACTAGATGTCCCCTCACAAATGCCTTATACTCATTCCCCTCCGGAGCATTGGCATAAAATTCACGCACAACCGGAACCACAGCTGCATTCGGTTGTGCTACAAAGATATTCCACCCTCGTCTTTCTACTTGGGACTCCGAAAAATGATCGATAATAGACGAGCTAAATCCACGCTAAGGGATTGGTTTCCTATGTAGTCTAGCATGTTCAAATCTCTCCCTAGCTTTTTCATTCCCAAACATAGATGGAGTGGACCGAGAACTAGAAGCACCATGAGTTACCTTAGATCTTTTGGGTGCCATGTCGAGACTGGAGTGCACAAAGTATCAAAACGCCGGAAACTTCTTGAGGGTCGCCGGAGATGCTCACCGGAATCTGTGGAAGATGACCGGAGTTGCTTGAAAGACCACCGGAGAAGAAAATATTGTAGCCTAAATGCTTCCTGGTGGAGTGTATAGACCAATATTGAGTCTTTGCTCTGAAAAATCACCAAATAATAAGTCTTGAGCACAAAAGATGGAAGGAGGCGCCGAAAATTGGAGGTGTAGGGGTAGGGTTCGAAGTGGAGAAGAAAAGAGAAGAGGAAGAAGTTTTTTAATCTGCGCGAATCGCTAGGGCGGTATATTTTGACCGCCCTAGCGAGAGGTCCTCGACTTAAAACCTTTTAAAAAACCGTATCGCTCGCGGGGGTGGTCAATTATGACCGCCCTAGCGAGAAGTTTTCAGCGACTATGTTATTGAACAATGCGAGTGCCCGCTGGGGCGGTCAGTTTTGACCGCCCTAGCGAGACATTCTCGTCTAAAAATGAATGCAATGCCATGCAACTACCTAAATGCAAATGATGCGATTAATAAATAAAGAAAATATAATTAAGGTCAATATAAGGAGTAGAAATAGTTCTCAATTTATAGTCTAGAGCTCGACTTTTCACCCATGTCCTCAATGACTGTCATGGAGCCGAGTGACTCCAATTTGTGGCTCAATTGTGCCACCGATATAGTGCTTCAATCTTTGAGCGTTCACAGTAAATGTCCCTTCCTTGCCATCATGCAACACCACTGCACCCGATGGGAACACCTTGGCTATAGTGAATGGTCCTGACCACTTTGACTTTAGCTTGCCCGGAAAGAGTCGTAAGCGAGAATTGTATAACAACACCGCTTCACCCACTTTGAATTCCCTTCTTATAATGTGTTTATCATGGGCTCGTTTGGTGCGTTCCTTGTAAGATAGTGCAAGATCATAAGCTTTTCCTCGAAACTCATCTAACTGATTCAACTGCAGCAATCGTTTTTCACCTGCAAGAGCAAAATCAAAGTTTAGTGCTTTGGTCGCCCAATATGCTCTATGCTCTAATTCTACTGGTAGATGACATGCTTTACCAAAAAGCAACCTATATGGTGTAGTGCCTATAGGTGTTTTAAAAGCAGTACGATAAGCCCACAAAGCATCATCTAACCGAATGGACCAGTCCTTTCTATTCACATTAACCGTCTTCTCTAGAATCCTCTTAATTTCTCGATTGGATACTTCAACTTGTCCACTACTTTGGGGATGGTATGGAGTGGAAACCTTGTGGGTGACACCATATTTGCCCAACAGTTTATCAAAAATTTTGTTGCAAAAATGGGTGCCACCATCACTTATGATTGCACGTGGCTGCACCAAATCGATTAAAAATATGTTTCTTCAAAAATTTTAACACCACTTGTGCATCATTACTGGCACAAGCCTCTGCCTCCACCCATTTAGATACATACTCCACTGCCACCAAAATAAATTTCTTTGCAAAAGACGCAGGAAAAGGACCCATAAAATCAATCCCCCACACATCAAATATTTCACACTCAACAATGTTATTTAAAGGCATCTCATGACGGTTGGAAATATTACCTGTGCGTTGGCATCTATCACAATTGAGAACATACAAACGAGCATCCTTAAAAAGAGTTGGCCAATAGAAGCCACATTCAAGTACCTTAGATGCCGTCCGTATGGGTCCAAAGTGACCACCCACCTCACGGTCATGACAATGGTTCAGAATTTGATTGGTTTCCTCCTCCGCCACACATCTTCTTATCATGGAATCTGCACAAATCTTAAACAAAAACGGTTCCTCCCAAAAATAATATTTCACGTCTGAAAAGAATTTCTTTCTTTGTGAAACAATAAATTAGGTGGAGGTGTGCCAGTGACAAGAAAATTTGCAAAATCGGCATACCAAGGGTACGCATTTACCTCAAGCAATTGTTCATCAGGAAACCAGTCATCTATATCATCGTCAATGCCCTTAATTCTAACATGCTCAAGCCTAGACAGATGATCAGCAACTACATTTTCCACACCCTTTTTATCTCGAATCTCGAGATCAAATTCTTGCAATAATAAAATCCACCTAATTAACCTAGGTTTCGCATCTTTCTTAGCAAGCAAGTATTTTAGGGCAGAATGATCTGTATACACAGTTACTTTAAACAGAACAAGGTATGAATGAAATTTGTCGAAAGCAAATACTATAGCAAGTAATTCCTTTTCAGTAGTAGCGTAATTCAATTGAGCATCATTTAAAGTCTTACTTGCATAGTAGATGGTATGAAATACCTTGTTCTTCCTTTGACCCAGCACTGCACCAACAGCTGTATCACTAGTATCGCACATCACCTCAAACGGTAACTCCCAATCAGGGACAGTCAGAACAGGTGCTGTCACCAAGCTTTCCTTGAGTATCTCGAATGCATGCAGACAAGTAGAATCAAAATTAAATTCAACATCTTTCATCAACAAAGAGGATAAAGGTTTAGCAATTTTAGAAAAATCTTTAATAAAACGCCTATAAAAACCAGCACGCCCTAGGAAACTTCTAACTCCTTTTATTGATGAAGGTGGTGGTAGGTTTTTGATTACCTCCACCTTGGCCTTGTCGACCTCAATTCCATTCTCTGATACCTTGTGTCCTAACACAATCCCCTCTTGAACCATAAAATGACACTTCTCCCAATTTAACACCAAATTGCTCTCTTCACATCTAATTAACACCAAGTTCAAATTCTCTAAACATTCATTAAATGAGGAGCCAAAAATAGAGAAATCATCCATAAAAATTTCAAGGAAATTTTCAATCATGTCATGAAAGATAGCGGTCATGCATCTTTGAAATGTTGCAGGTGCATTGCATAAACCAAAGGGCATACGCCTAAACGCAAAAGTACCATAAGGGCAAGTGAAAGTAGTTTTCTCTTGGTCCTCAGGTGCAATTGTGATTTGATTGTATCCCGAATATCCATCTAAAAAGCAATAAAATTCATGACCTGCTAATCGTTCAATCATTTGATTTATAAATGGCAAGGGAAAGTGATCTTTACGGGTTGCATCATTCAATTTCCTATAATCTATGCACACACGCCAACCCGTAACAGTTCAAGTGGGAATCAACTTATTTTTTTCATTAGTAATAACAGTAATCCCACCCTTTTTAGGCACACATTGTACAGGACTTACCCACGCACTATCAGAGATAGGATAGATAATACCTGCATCCAGAAGTTTAATTGTTTCAGCTTTTACTACCTCTTGCATCTTTGGATTGAGTCTCCTTTGTGGTTGTGCTAGAGGTGAGTATTTATCTTCCATCAGAATTTTGTGCATGCAGATCGAAGGACTTATCCCTTTTATGTCCGAAACCTTCCAAGCGAATGCTCCTTTATGCTCCTTAAGGACTCCCAAGAGCTTACTCTCCATATCATCTGTCAAAGAAGAGGAAATAATAACAGGCAATTTATTATTTTCTCCTAAATATACGTACTTGAGATGTGGAGGTAGTGGTTTGAGCTCCAAAGTAGGTGGCTCCTCTAGGCTTGACTTTTGAGGCATTAAATCTTTTCTGTCTCCCAATTCCTCTAGTCTAAGCCTCACTTGCTTTCTCCAAGGTGGAATGGCATTCAAGTGAGCTACCATCTCCATCTTTTCCTCGTCTAGCTCGTCCTGCTGCTTTTCAGTAGTGAGAGTGGCCTCCAATGGTTATTTCAATCCATCCTGCATAAAATCACAAACGAGAGAATCCAAGACATCAATACGAAAACAACTATCATTGTGCATTGTGTGCTTGAGAGTATTGAAGACATCAAAAATAATTTCTTCTTCTCCAACTCTCAGTCTCAATTTCCCCTCTTCAACATCAATCAGTGCTTTCCCTGTAGCCAGAAACGGTCTCCCTAGGATTAAAGGCATCTCTAAATCTTCCTCCATGTCAAGTACCACAAAATCTGCAGGAAAAATAAACTTATCCACTTTCACCAAAACATCTTCGATAATCCCACGTGGATACTTGACAGATCTGTCAGCCAGCTGCAACGACATCCTAGTTGGCTTGGGTTCACCTAATCCCAGTCTCCTAAACACAGAAAAAGGCATCAGATTAATACTCGCACCAAGATCACATAGAGCTTTATGAAAATTAATGTCACCAATAATGCAAGGTATAGAGAAACTCCCTGGATCTTTTTGCTTAGGAGGCATCTTGTTTTGAACTAAAGCGGAGCAATTTTCAGTCAAATTCACCGTCATATGATCTTCTAGCTTCCGCTTATTTGCTAAGATATCTTTCAAGAATTTTGCATAACTTGGCATATTCAATAAAGCATCAGCAAAAGGAATGTTAATATGCAATTTTTTAAATATCTCAAGAAATTTACCAAATTGTGCATCTAATTTAGCTTTCTTCATTGCTGTAGGAAAAGGTGGAGGGATAAAAATTTTATTCTGTGCAATAGGTGTAGATGTAGAGTTAGAAGACTTACCTCCTCGATTTTCCACCTCATCCTCACCGTGCTTGGTCTTTTCCTCATTAGACTCGAGTGCTTTTCCACTACGCAATTCCATAGCCTTCACATGTTCTCTTGGGTTAGTTTCCGTGTTGCTTGGCAAAGCTCCTTGCTCCCTATTAGCAATCAACTTAGCCAATTGTCCAATTTGATTCTCTAACCCCTTTATGGATGCATCTTGGTTCTGAAATCTCGTCTCTGTTGCAGAAATAAATTTAGTCATCATTTGCTCTAAATTGGACTTCTCCTCCCGAGGCGGTTCTGGCTTGAATCCTTGGTGCATCCCATATGGTGGACCTCTTTGTTGGCGATTTTGGTTGTTTTGACCTCCCCATGAAAAGTTTGGGTGATTCCTCCATCCCGGATTATATGTGTTCGAATAAGGGTCATTTCTAGGACGGTTCTGGAATCCCACTTGTTTTACCGATGCTCCCTCAGGCACATAGAATGGATTGTCATCTTGGCAATCCTGCACGTCATGCTCACCCCCACACTTATCACAGAAAATTTCTTGCAGACGCATAGCCGACCCACTCATGCTCATCCCATCAATCTTTCTATTCAAAGCCTCTAACTGTGCTGAAACCGCCGACAAATCATTAACTTGATTAACTCCAGCACCTCGTCTCTGCCTATCAGACTGAGGATGATAGCTACTAGCAGCCATCTCCTCCAATAACTCATATCCTTCCTCAGCCGTTTTTCTCAGTAAGTTACCACAGGCAGCAGCATCTATCATAGTACGGTTAGGAGTAAGCAGACCGTAGTAGAAAGTTTGAACAACTAACCCAAGAGGCAGCTCATGGTGTGGACATCTCCTCAACAAGTCCTTGTAGCGCTCCCATGCCTCGTAAAGTGACTCTTGCTCATATTGAGCAAAAGTAGTAATGTCGGCTAACCTTCATAGTCTTCAATGGAGGAAAGTACTTGATCAGGAATGCCTTTGCCATATCCTCCCATGTAGTAATAGACCCTACAGGCAAACAGTTTAACCACGACTTAGCTTTATCTCTCAGTGAAAATGGAAATAAACGCAAACGAACAGCAACATCAGACACGCCATTAAACTTAAAAGTATCACAAATTTCAAGAAAGTCAGCTATATGAGAATTAGGGTCGTCAAGTGCACTTCCCCCAAATTGGACAGTGTTCTGAATCATCTGAATGATAACTGGCTTGATCTCAAACTGATTAGCTCGGATGACTGGTCTTACGATGCTTGGACGTGCTCCATCAAGAGACGGTTGTGCATAATTCATCATCGGTATACGCCTTGGCTCCTCTCTGTGTTGATCGTCTTCCATTCTTTCCTTCGCTCTTTGCTGCTGTAGTCGACGTCTAGCTGTGCGTTCAATCTCGGGGTCAAAAGGCTCAAGCTTAAACTCGAGTGATCTTCGCATGCACCACAAGAAAAATCTGCAACACAATGAGAGTATCAAATAACAATAAAATAAATAATACTAAAGAATTTAAATGAAAAATAAAAAATTGTGAATCAACAGTCCCCGGAAACGGCGCCAAAAACTTGATCGAGCAAAACTTGCACAGTGAATAGTCCCAAAATTTATTTTATAAATGAAAGCTCGATTTAAATATCGCAAGTGCACGATAGTCAAGTTATAATAAACGTAAGTGAATACGAGTATCGTTCCACAAGGACTGCGTTACACTATTTTTATTTTCAAGTAAAATTTCTTTAGCAACGATAAAATGAGTTGATGATTAAACTAATGTAAATTAAACAACTAAAATAATTAAAATGCAAAGAAAACGTATTCAAGAAAGCAATGATTAATTTGGATTAAATCAATTGAGAAATGAATTTGTTGGGAATTAGCAGTTCACCTACCACTCGTGTTTAAATAATTACATTCGACTTTTACTCGTGCATTCGACGGAATTCCCTAGACTAATTAATATACTCTGTCGAGCTATATTAATACTAATCATAAACATGCAGTACTCAAGTGTCCTAAATTATTTAACAGTTCAAGATTGCATTACATTCTATAGAATCCACTAGCTTTCATCCGGGTGAACTATCACTATCGACACGTACCCAATTCCGTATATCTACTAAAATTGTAAATCCGTGGTTTATACTATTTGATCCTATTGTTAATTGTTCTATCGAAATCATCAACAACATGAAATAATCAAAGGAAGCTAGCTAGGCTTCGATTGAAACAAGAAAGAACACTAGCATAAACAAATCACTAATAAAAACGTCGAGAAATAATGTTAAACACCGAGTACGGGATAGGATCCCCTCAAATCCCAACAAATCTAGAGTTTAGCTACTGAAATTCATGATAAAAACCAACAATCAATGTAAGAAATAAAATACTGAATAATGAAAATACTAAAGATGACGATGGATGATGGCCACGACGCGTGGAAATCTCGAGGTCTTCGAAATCTCCTTTTTCTAGCCTCTCCTCCAAGAAAAGTGATGAAAAATATGATAAAGTCCCAAAAAAAATCGCTGATCTCGTGTATTAGGTTTAGGTGTAGGATAGAGTCCATAAAAAGTTGGAAACAAATCTTCCTGAATCTCGCTTCTCGCTAGGGCGGTATATTTTGGCCGCCCTAGCGAGAGGTCCTCGCATAAACTTCCTCGAAATCTCCCTGGTTTCGCTTGGGTGGTAACTTTTGACCGCCCTAGCGAGACACTTGCGCATAAAATCCTTGGCCAGACCAAAATGCTCGCTGGGGCGGTCACTTTTGACCGTCCTAGCGAATCCTCTTCGATATTTTGACAAATTTTCTCCCACTTTTTGGTTCAATTCCTACAACATAACCACAAAATACACGAGATCAATCACATGCTAAATAATGCTAAAAAATGCAAAATTAAACTAAAACAAACTAATATGATGCATGAATGCGACTCAAAACCAACACTAAAAACACGTAAAAACGAGTCCTATCAACTGCCAAAACTGAAACTCTTAGTTCTACACAATATTCTCAGTGCGTAACTGATATTAGCACAATTGAATCTAACAACTTTTAGAGAATGCTAACAAGCTCAGATTGTAGCCTTGATTGCTACGAGTAATTCAAATGAAAGTGAACTGAGATTTTGACAGAGTAACAGCAAGATTAAGATTGAGTGATCGTCTCTATTTTTCTGCTGTTCTTCAGTCATATTTATACTTCTCTTTCAACGGTATCTTTGATATGCATTTGAATTCTAGTATCCGTTGATTGCCACTTCATCATTCCTTGGGCAATGTCTCTTCAATGATTGTAGTTCGGCGTCTTAATTGCTTTGTCCGGAATGCGTTGTCTTAAGTAGTCTTGGTTGTTGTGCGGTGTTCTTGTGCTCTGTTATGTCTTCTTTGTTCTTTCCCCAGACATATTCAGTTAAGAGACTTTAAGATATTCGGCTGAATGTTTTGAACTGATCAGTTTACTTTGTATCGTTGTATCAACTGACATCAGTTGATAAGTTCAGTTTTGTTAATCGATTGATTTATGTTTTGTCAAACTCCAGAATCTAGTTTCCAAAAATTTCCCCCTTTATGGTGTTTGACAAAACCAAGTGATTTAAGATCGAATATATGAGCTCTTTGTAGATTACGCAACTGAATCATAAAATAACTGGGTTCCTTGTAGATAACATAAAATCTGAGAATATAATATCTGGATTGCTTGTAGATAACATAAAATCTGAGAATATAATATCTGGATTCCTTGTAGATAACATAAAATCTAAGAATATAAATAATATGATTAATTCTTCTTCAGCTACTGTCCTTCCCCCTTTTCGTCAAACATCTCCATTTTTTCTGATAACTTTCGAACGTCAATGGATAGAAGTTTTACATCTGCTGAGATACTTGAGGCAACTGTTGTGAGGGAGATCTGTAGAAATGCTATTTGATTTGAAAATGTGGTTTACATTCGCTCAACTCTCTGACTGATTACATCCTGAGTTGTACAGAGTGAGCTAACTATCCCCTTCTTTATTTCATGCACAGTTCTTCTAAGAGAGTCCATGTTGGCTTGAAGAGCTTTTAGTTTTGCTGAGTCAAATTCAATCGAAAAATCTAATTTGACAGTATGTGACAGCTGTTCGAATTGAATTTTCTTGATGTCAGTTAGCATCTGCTGCATACTGTACTGTATGTTCTGAATTTCTTCAAGAACAACATCCATTTCTGTGGATTGAATTGGAGGTCGCCGGCTGGGCGTTTCTGAATGCTTCGATGGTTGTTCAAAAAGGACTAATGCTTGATCAGTTTCCATTGTTCCAGCCATAGGCTGAGCTGGAATATTTTCTTGAATTTGAGATGATGATGGTTGGTTTTGATCAAGGATTTCACTGTCTGGCTGAATGATGGAGATGGATGGTTTATCCATAGGAGCTTCATGTGGAGAGTTAACTGAACTTTGTTCGTGCTCCTTTGATTCAGTGAGCAACTGACTTTCTACACGTTCAGCAGTTTCTTGTTCTGAGGATTTTGCTTGTTCATCAGTTTGAATAACTTGTTCAGCAGAACTTTCTGACTGCACTGGTGCTTCAGTTTGAGCTTTTTCTGATTCAGTTATTTCTTTTTCTGAAGTTTGGTTTGGCACTTCAGTTTGAGCAGATATAAAGTTTTCAGCAATAAGTGACTCAGCTGGTGCTTCACATGATATCTTAATGTCTTGCTCTGGTTGTTCAGCTGAATGGGTAAATGAGTCGTACTGTATTTCCCCTAGCTGAGCTTCCAAGGCAACAGCTTGAATAATTTCATCAATGTTTGCCAAGGATAGTTCTGCTTCAAAATATAGCTGATGTTCTGTCTGAGAGGATTGAGGTATTCCCTGAACTTGCTTTTCAATTGCCTGTCGTGGAGATGGTTCTTTTTGTGGAGAGGAAGATAAATCTTTTTCAGTATTTGAGTTGAGTGGATTGTCATGAAGAACTAGTTCCTGATCTTCTTCCCAAAATCTGATTTCCCTCTGCAGACTACTAAGATCTGTGTCCAATTGAGTGAACACAGCTCTATCATTGTATGCAGTTGGACTTGAGGGATTGTAGTTGGACTTCAGTTTTTCTAGCATTCTTGCTAGCTTTCTGACGCGAATCTGATCAAAGAAATATTTCTGCCTTTCTAATGCCTGTGGAATTGTAGCAGCTTTGACTACTTTCATCACAATCGCTTCTAGCTTGATGAACTTTTTCAGTTGAGATTTATGCTTCAGTTCTTTGGCAAAGATTTCTGTTCTGAAGCTTTTCCAACAATCAAAAGATTTTAATTGTGATGTAGCAAATGCATTGACCTGTTCCCAAACTAGGTCAATGTATGTTTGAATGACATTGGATGGCCGGGGTTCTTCAACCAGCTTGCCTTTTCCTTTGTCAGTTGAGAGAGTGTGAGGAAGATCCATTCCAGAGTGTGTAGATGGCACTGGTTCCCTTAATATTATACATTTAGATCTGGCTCTAGGCAAGATGGTAGGGTGATTTACAAGAGTCAAGGGAGCTCTTACCTTAGCTGGTGTCTTTGCTTTGGTAACTGAATCATCAGGTGAGATTACTTGCAAAGGGATAGCTTGAATGGGCTGTTCAGCAGCTAATTGAATAACTTCCACTGTTGTTATTGGTTTGGTTCTTTTAGTCCTTGGTCTCTTGACAAGCCTAGGGGAAGGAGTTTTCTCTAAATCTGATTCACTGAGAATCAGTTTCCTTTTTGTTGTTTTGGCCTTCTTGACTGGTGATGGCCCAACTTCTAGTTTGGTTTTTGATTGCAAGGTGTTTTTGGTAGTAAATACCTTTAATTTTGATGATGTTTCAGTATTTTCAGCTACTAAACCCTTCAGTTTTAACAGATAAATTTGAATGGCAAAGTCACATGACTGTTTGGATGACTTGAGCATATTCTTCAAGATGTTAAAAGAATATATCTCCAATTTGCTTTCTTTTCACCCATGATTATGGTCATTACCTGGAATTTTTCGAGTGTAAGAGCAGAATAAGAACCTGCTTTTGCTAATATTCCCTTTTCCACGATATCAGCTAACAACTGAAATTCTGGTTTCAGTTCCTTCTTTGGATCGGAAACCTTGATTTTCTGTCCATCAGCAGATAATCGAGACTGCATTTCTTCAATGTCCTGAGTTTTTACTTCAGAAAAGTTGACATACCCATCAGTTGGCAAAGAAAAGATTTCTCCAAAAGCTTCTTCAGAAAGGAGTAGCAACTGATCATTGATAGTCACAGAGATAGTGTCATTAGCAGTGATAAATCCCTTCCGATAGAATTCATTGACCTCCTTGAGATATATTTTCTGAGAAGATTGTCCTAAGAACATCCTGAGACCTGCTGACTCAAGCTTTAGAAATACATTCTTAACGTCTGCTTCTTGAATCGATAGAACCGAGTTAAAATCGATGACCATCGCATTCAAAATATGGGCTGGGATCTGGTTTGCCATTTCGAAAAGTGTAGTGATCTGCAAATTGAAGATAATAAGTTTTGAAATTTGTATACTCTTACAAACTGATTGTAATTGTGAAGAATGGAACTGAAGTGAAGCGGGCAAAATGGTTTTATTTGTGACTGTTCAAATTCTGAACACGTGTCAGCCCGAGAAAATTTTTGAATAAAAACGTGTGCACGTGTGCTGTAATCGTGTGTATATAATAATGAGCGGTTTTAAAATATGCCACGTCATAAGAATTTAGTCACGTCACTTGATTTGGAATATAATAAGTTTTTAATTGGTTAACTTATGTGAGAAGATTTGTTCAATTTTCAAACTGAACGATCAGTTGGGAAACTGATTCAAATCAGTTGAGAATTCACAAACGATTGTCTTCTCAGTTAACTTCTTTAAAAACTGACATTCTTCCTAGATTGGTGCATATAATAATTAAAGTAGTGCTACAAAATAATTTTAAGAGTCAGAGAAGTTAGTGGTCTTGCTGAACCGTTGACGTCTCTTCAGCTTTCTTGATATTTTCCTATAAATAGAAATTACTCAATTAGTTTTAGACATATCATCCAAAATATTAAAAAAATGTCTGATACGGGTGACTCAAGTCTTTCTCCGTTTTCTGTGGAGGCCAGGAAGGCTGAGATTGAAGACGAAGTCTTCTATGAAATTCTGCATTACTGGGAGCGATTGCAGGAGCTTGAGCTTTTATACAACTCTGGGGAGGCCACCACTCTTGAATTGGTGGCAGAACTGAATCAAGTGCGAGAGCACTTGAATATTGCTGTGTGGGTGGATGTCTTCAAGGATGGTCACATGTATCAGCTGATGCTCCGCAAGGAATTGAAGATCCTGAGGCGCATAGCTCATTCTCACAGCTTTCTCATGACTGCTCCTTCTTCTTTATCTGTTTGGCTGAAATTTTGGATAATTGTTGTGGAGAAGAAGTATGATGATGTAATCCAGACCAACATTTATAAGTAATGAAATATTTATCTGATTTTAACTCTGTTTTTCTTCAAGTGATATATTTCATCAGTTGTGACATAAACTGATGAGAAACTAAGTGTCATATGTTGATCATGAACTGGGACTATTTAAACAATTATTAACATAATTCAAACTGGTGTCAGTTGACAATGAACAACTGACAACTTAAAGTCCTTGGTAAATGTGAAAGACTCATTAATTGAAGGTGGAGTCTTTGGAATACCATAGCCCAACATTTTGCGTGTCCTTAAGATATCTCAGAATTCTTTTAGCAGCAGAGAAATGTGATTGCTTAAGGTTTGCTTGAAATCTGGCACACATACAGACAGTAAAAACAATATCAGGACGACTGGCTGTTAGGTATAATAATGAACCTATTAACCCTCTATATAATGTGATATTCCCCCTTCGTCAGTGTCTAGTTTAACTGATGAGCTCATGGGAGTTGTTGCAGCTGAACATGATTCCATACCAAATTTCTTTAGCAACTACTTTGTATATTTTGTTTGACTAAGGAATATACCAGTTTCCAGTTGCTTCACTTGCAGTCCAAGAAAGAATGTCAGTTAACCCATCATGCTCATTTCAAACTTATCCTGCATTAACTTAGCAAACTTTCGCACAATTTGGGGTTAGTTGACCCAAAAATTATATCATCAACATAAATTTGAACTAGTAGAATATGATTATTTTTATTAAATTTAAACAAGGTCTTATCAACTGATCCGACTGTAAAGTCATGATCAGTTAGGAATTTTGAAAGAGTTTCGTACCAAGCCCTGGGACCTTGTTTAAGACCATATAATGCTTTGTTCAAATAGTATACATGATCAGGAAGTTTGTGGTTTACAAAACATGGAGGTTGTTCGACATATACTTCTTCTTGTAACTGACCATTTAGGAATGCACTCTTCACATCCATCTGGTAAACTTTGAAGTTTTTGTGAGATGCATAAGCAAGAAATATTCTGATTGCTTCCAATCTTGCAACTGGAGCATACGTCTCATCGTAGTCAATTCCTTCTTCTTGCCTATATCCTTGTGCTACTAGTCTTGCTTTGTTGCGTATAACTAAACCGTCCTCGTTTAGTTTATTCCTGTGCACCCATTTTGTACCTATAATGGTTTTTGAAGTTGGTCTTGGAACTAAGTTCCAGACTTTATTGTGAGTGAACTGATTCAGCTCTTCTTGCATAGCATTTACCCAGTTAGGATCAGCAAGAGCTTCATCAGTTTTCTTTGGTTCCAGTTGTGAAACAAATGCTGAATGAATAAATAAATTTAACATTTGATTGCGAGTTCTTACTGGATCAGATGGATTTCCTATTACCAGTTGTGGTGGATGTGATTTTTTCCATCTGTACTCTGCATTTGTTGCATCAGCAACTTCTTCAGTTGGTAACTGAATGCAATTTTCAACTTTAGTTGATGCTTCGTCAGCTGGTATTTGAATGTTATCAGTTTGCTTTAATAACTTATTGTCAATATTGACTTCCTGCTCATTTAATTGATCCAATATCTCTGGTTCTGGTGTTTGAAAGATGTCTTGATTGTTATGACTTTCATCTTTGTCATCATCTTCTAAACTGATATCTGTAAATCGATCAGCTAGCTCAACTTGATCAGTTGGCTTATCAGTTAGTACAGTTTATCAAAATCAACATGCGCAGATTCTTCAACATTTAAAGTTAAAGACTCTATAAGCTATACTAACTGATGAATATCCAAGGAATATTCCTTCTGCAGATTTGGCATCAAATGCTTTTAAGTAATTTTTACCATTATTATGAATAAAGCATCTACAGCCGAATATTTTGAAATAAGTGATTATACTTTTTCTTCCATGCCAGATCTCATATGGTGTTCTCATATGATTCTTATTAATCATTGATATGTTCTGAGTATAACATGCAGTGTTTACTGTCTCTGCCCAAAATCTTTGAGAAATGCCAGAATCAGCAAGCATTGTTCTAGCAGCTTCTTTAAGGGTCCGATTTCTTCTCTCAGCTACACCGTTTTGCTGAGGAGTTCTTGCTGCTGAGAGCTCATGCTTGATTTCAGCATTTTCTAGAAAACTTGAAAGTGTTTTATTGATGAATTCAGTTCCTCGATCAGATCTGATTCGATCAATCCCAACTGATTTTTCATTTAAAAGTCTTTTGAAGAGTTTAATCAGTTGTGCAGCCGTATGGTCTTTGGATTTGAGAAATATAACCCAAGTAAATCTTGAAAAATCATCTATTACCACCAAGGTGTATTTCATTCCCCCTAAGCTCATGATTGGTATTGGACCGAAGAGATCCATGTACAATAGTTCTAAGCATCGGGATGAAGATTTACAGCCCTTGTTTTTTAAAGAAGATCGTACTTGTTTTCCATACTGACATGCTGAGCAAAGTTTTTCTTTTGAAAAATTTATTTTGGGTAAACCAGTTACAAGTTCATGTTTACTCAGATAAGCAATGGATTTAAAGTTTAAATGATTTAACCTTTTATGCCACAACCAGTTTTGAGATGATTTTGAAGCAATGAAGCAGACTGGTGCATGAGGCTGTTCATTCCAACTGACTTTATATGTGTTTCCACATTGTTTGCCAGTTAGTATGATTTCATCAGTTGATGTTTTAACTAAGCATGAGTTTTTATCTAATTGTACCGAGAATCCATTGTCGCATAACTGACTGATACTAATCAAGTTATACTTCAGATTTTCTACTAATAAAACATCTTTAATAGTAAAGTTACCATGGATAATCTTACCCTTACCCACGGTTTTAACTTTGGAATTATCTCCGAAACTAATGTTTGGACCACTATATTTGGTCAGTTGAGATAGCATACTTGCATCTCCTGCCATATGTCGTGAGCAACCGCTGTCCAAATACCATATTGAATTTTTATTTGTACCTCTTACCTGCAAGCACACACATAGTATGATTTGGTACCCATATCTATTTGGGTCCAAAGCTTATTAGTCCCTTTGGAATCCATACTTGGATTAGTCTAACTGACTTTCCAGTAGCTGTATTCCAAATGGTTTTCCTCGGTTTTTGTGTGCTTGGTGAATAGTGTACAGATGATACAGTATGTGGTTTAGTCTTATTCAACTGATTGTTCAATCTGTATCTCTTCTGAACTGGCTTGCAGTTATAGTAGTTTATATAGCCATTCGAATAGTTTTTGTGAAATCTTTTTGATAACCCGCTTGGTGAATCAGTTGAAAGCTTTTGACTATAGCCAATCCCATATCTTCTAGCCTTGTTCAACTTCTCAGTAGGTTGTTCAATCAGTTTACTGGGCTCAATTTTTTCTTGTACCACTGCTGATTTGACAAAGTGAATGTACTTCCCTTTGTTCATTGTCAGCTTTGGTTGATTATCATTTGAAAACGTTTCTCCTTGATTACTGAACCCTAAACTAGTTTTATCAGAAACTGATTTTTGTGAATTCTGCATCTCATTCAGTGCAGTAGACGACTTATTCCAAGATTGGATGAGTTCAGTCTGTTTTGAATTTTCAAGAATCAATTTCTGGTTCAGTGACTGATCTTTCTTTCTCTCAGCTTTTAGCTCAGCAATTTCCCTTTTTAGACTCAACCCATCAACTGATTCATCAGTTTTTGTTTTGTTGTCCATGGGATCATTTTGCTTTGACTTTATTTCCTCAAATGATGATGCAAGTTTCTGGTACTCATTTACCATTTCATGCAATGTTAAAATGAGTTCTTCTCGTGTAAAATCAGTTGAACTAAAATCAAATACCTGTTGACTTGTAGATTCTGCTTCAGTATCATTTTCCATTAGACATTTGACTTCTTCTTCATCACTTGAGCTATATGAGCTTTCTAGTTCTGATTCGTCACTATCAGTTTCTGCCCATTTGGATTTGTTCTCTTCAGCTAATAGAACTTCGTGTTTCTTTCTGTAGGTTTTCTTATCATCTCTGGGTCTTCTCTTATGCTCATATGGTTTCTTTCTTTTGTCAGTTGATCCTTGACTGTCCTTTTTAGGTTTAGGACAGTCAGCAATGTAATGACCTGTTTTGCCTCAATTGTAGCAAGCATTTGTTTCTTCTTTGGAATTATTTCTCTGGTATTGCTTCTGAAAGTTTCCGTGGTTCTTTCTCATGAACCTCCCAAACTTTTTGATGAATAATGACATAGCATCATTGCTTAACTGATCAGCAGATTTCTCGGCTGAACTAGTTGGTTCAGTTCTGACAGCTGCTAAAGCAGTTGTAGTTGTAGGAGTAGATGGTTCTCCTTCTCTGTTCTGCAATTCAAATTCATAAGCTTTTAAATCAGCAAATAGTTCATGAAGTTCGATCTGGTTCAAGTCTTTAGACTCTCTCATAGCCATAGTTTTGACATCCAATTCCTTTGGAAAACCTCTCATCACTTTTAGTGCAACCTCTTTGTTGGTATACACCTTTCCGAGTGCATTTAATTCATTTACAATACTGCTCACCCTTTCATCATACTCATTCATTGATTCTCCAACCTTCATTTTGATATTGTCAAATTTCTGAACAACAACAGAGAGTTTATTTTCTTTTGATGGTCATTTCCTTCATATAACTGAATCAACTTCTCCCAAATTTCTTTTGCTGTTTTGCACATCTTTATTTTGTTGAAGGTTGCTTTGTCCAGTGTTTTGTATAGAGTATATTTGGCCACATTGTAAAGATTAGCTTTCCTTTTGTCCTCAGTTGTCCACTCTTCTCTGGGCTTTTGAATTCTCTGTGGTGCCCCTTCAGTTATGGCAATTGTTGTGTTTGCTTTTAGAATCTTCATAGGTCCATCTGTTATGACATACCACATATCATCATCTTGTGCAGCTAAGTGAGCCCGCATTCTGATTTTCCAGTCATCGAAATCTTCTCTTGAGAACATAGGAATTTTATTGAATGAAGTCATGCTAGCAGATTTATAGATCAGAAGTATTCAAAAACAAGATTCAACTGCTCTGATACCACTTGATAGGATCGATTGTCGTAACAAGAGTGTTTAGAAGGGGGGTTGAATAAACACTCACACTTAAAATTGTTCTTTAACAATATTTGAGTTCAGTTTAGTGACAAAGTGAATCTCGGAATCTTGTTGGTAAATAACAATCAGTTAAACTAGAGTAGTTTCGGAAAGTAACTGACTGAAAGATAGAATACGAAACTGAAATAAATATGCAAGAGTTGTTTCTGGATGTTCGGAGAATTTAATTACTTCTACGTCACCCCTTCTATCACAAGGATATGATATTCACTAAAAGACTTTGATCAAGTACAACACTTGTACAGACCCACTTCAGTTTGCACTTACAACTGCCAAAACTGAAACTCTTAGTTCTACACAATATTCTCAGTGCGTAACTGATATTAGCACAATTGAATCTAACAACTTTTAGAGAGTGCTAACAAGCTCAGATTGTAGCCTTGATTGCTACGAGTAATTCAAATGAAAGTGAACTGAGATTTTGACAGAGTAACAGCAAGATTAAGATTGAGTGATCGTCTCTATTTTTCTGCTGTTCTTCAGTCATATTTATACTTCTCTTTCAACGGTATCTTTGATATGCATGTGAATTCTAGTATCCGTTGATTGCCACTTCATCATTCCTTGGGCAATGTTCTCTTCAATGATTGTAGTTCGGCGTCTTAATTGCTTTGTCCGGAATGTGTTGTCTTAAGTAGTCTTGGTTGTTGTGCGGCGTTCTTGTGCTCTGTTATGTCTTCTTTGTTCTTTCCCGAGACATCTTCAGTTGAGAGACTTTAAGACATTCGGCTGAATATTTTTAACTGATCAGTTCCAACTGATCAGTTTACTTTGTATCAGTGTATCAACTGACATCAGTTGATAAGTTCAGTTGCCGAATTTCCTTGCGCGTATCAGTTGATTCATAATTTGTTAATCGATTGATTTATGTTTTGTCAAACTCCAGAATCTAGTTTCCAACACTACCACTCTCAAACTGGTGGCAGAGTTGAGAAAAGTGCGGGAGCACTTGAACATAGCTGTGTGGGTGGATATCTTTAAGGATGGTCATATCTATCAGTTAATGCTTCGAAAGGAGCTGAAAATCCTTAAGCGCATTGCTGATTCTCAGAGCTTTGTGAAGACATCTACTGGACCTTTATCCGCTTGGTTGAAAATGTGGATAATTGTCGTAGAGGAAAAATATGATGATGTAATTCGTGCAAACGTTTATGGTTGAATGAAGTATTTATATGTGCTTAACTTTGTTCTTCGCTTTCTGTAAATGATAAATTTCATCAGTTGTTATATATGAATTGCGAATTTAAACTTGTGAAAGAGTAATTGATATAAGTTGACTATGAACTGAAGTCAGTTAAGCATTAAATAATAGATGACAAACTGATATCAGTTGATAATTAACAACTGATAAAAGAAAAAGTCTGGGTAAAATAGGAAAAACGCTTCGGTTGACTTGAGACTCTTTGGTTTCTTCAACATTTAATGTCACATGTCTATAAATAAGACGAGAGAGAGATAAAATGTGAGACAATAACAGTTCAATATGTCCGACTTAAGTAATTGTGATGCATGCAGCAGTGCGCATATTCAAGTTAATGATCAATTAAGTCCTTATTTAGAAGATTTGAAGAAAGCGATGGAGGAATATGTTTTTACGAAAGTGATGTCAACATGGTTCAAAATTCATGATTTGTAGAGGGTAAGCAGTAATGGTGCTGCTCCTACTCGTGCTCAAGCAGCAACAACAAGAAAATACATTGATCGTTTTGAAGTCAGGCATGTTACAGACCTGATTGATGACAATGGTCTGTTGCAAGCAATGCTTTGGAAGGAATGGTATGCGATTGAAAAGATTTCTACAACTGAATCATTTTCTAGAATCCGAATTTATGAGTTGAATAATTGGATTAGAGAATGGCAGGATTCAGTTGGTTTTGAAATATCTTCTGTATGATGGAATCTATTTTATTCTTAATAAATTATCATTTCCGATTTGTTATTATGTTCTTATTTTCTGCAAATAATTCTATTTAGCAACACAATATTAATGATAATTTTAAGACAATTCAATTAAACCAAGAATATTGCGAAAGTGAGAAAACTTAGTCTCGGGTAATGGTTTGGTGAAGATGTCAGCTGCTTGTTGCTCAGTTGAGTTATAATCCAGTCTAATGTCCTTCTTCAAAGCATGATCTCTAATGAAGTAATGCCTGACATCTATATGCTTGGTCCTTGAGTGAAGAACTGGATTATAGGTGATTGCAATTGTGCTCATATTGTCACAAAATATGGGCGATTCATTTGTAATTACTCCATAATCTCTCAGTTGTTGCTGAATCCAGATCAGTTGTGCACAACAACTACCAGCAGCAAGATATTCTGCTTCAGTTGTTGAGGTGGCTATGGATGTCTGCTTTTTGCTGAACTAGAAGATCAGTCTGTCTCCAAGAAACTAACATGAACCACTTGTACTTTTTCGATCAAGTTTACATCCTGCATAATCTGCATCTGAATAGCCAACTAAATTGAAAGATGAGTCTTAAGAATACCATAACCCAACATTTTGTGTACCCTTAAGATATTTTAAAATTCTTTTAGCAGCTGAGAAATGTGATTGCTTAGGATTTGCTTGAAATCTAGCACACATACAGACAGAAAATACAATATCAGGGCAACTGGCAGTTAGGTACAACAATGAACCTATTAAACCTCGATATAATGTAGCCTCAACTGATATTCCCCCTTGATCAGTGTCCAATTTTACTGATGAGCTCATGAGAGTATTTGCAGCTGAACATGATTCCATGCCAAATTTTTTCAGCAGCTCCTTTGTATATTTAGTCTGACTGATGAATATCCCAGTTTCCAGTTGCTTCACTTGCAGTCCAAGAAAGAATGTCAGTTCACCCATCATGCTCATTTCGAACTTTTTCTGCATCACCTTAGCAAATTTCTCACATAATTTGGGGTTAGTTGACCCAAATATGTTGTCATCAACATAAATTTGAACAAGAAAGATGTGATTATTCTTGGAAAATTTGAACAAGGTCTTATCAACTGATCCAACAGAAAAATTATGATCAGTTAGAAATTTTGAAAGACTTTCGTACCAAGCTCTGGGAGCTTGTTTAAGACCATATAAGGCTTTGTTCAAATAATATACATAATCAGGAAAGTTGTGATTTACAAAGCCTGGGGGTTGTTCAACATATACTTCCTCTTGTAGTTGACCATTTATAAATGCACTTTTGACATCCATTTGATAGACTTTGAAGTTCTTGAATGAAGCATATGCTAGGAATATTCTGATAGCTTCCAGTCTTGCAACTGGTGCATATGTTTCATCATAATCAATTCCTTCTTCTTGCCTATACCCTTGTGCTACTAGTCTCGCTTTATTGCGCACAACTGAACCATCCTCGTTCAGTTTGTTCCTGTACACCCATTTTTTACCTATAATAGTTTTTGAAATTGGTCTTGGGACTAAGTTCCAGACATTGTTATGAGTGAACTGATTTAGCTCTTCTTGCATTGCATTTACCCAGTTAGAATCAGCAAGAGCTTCATCAGTTTTCTTCTGTTCTAGTTGTGAAACAAAAGCTGAATAGATAAATAAATTTAGCATTTGATTGCGAGTTCTTACTGGATCAGATGGATTTCCAATTACCAATTCAGGTGGATGTGATTTTCTCCATCTATACTCAGTATTTGTTGTATCAGCAATTTCTTCAGTTGGTAACTGAATTTCATCAGTTTGCTCTATCAACTGATCATTAGAAATGACTTCTGGTTCAGCTGATTGATCTAACACTTCTGTTTCGGGCGTTTGGAGGTTGTTTGATTTATATGATTGTCTCCTTCATCATTATCCTCCAAATTGATATTTGTAAATCGATCAACTAGCTCAACTTGATCAGTTGGCTTATCAGTTAGTTCAGTTTCATCGAAATCAACATGAGCAGATTCTTCAACATTTAGGGTTTTCTTGTTGAAGACTCTATAAGCTATACTAAATGATGAATATCCAAGAAATATTCCTTCTGCAGATTTAGCATCAAACGTTTTTAAATAATTTTTACCATTATCAAGAATAAAACATCTGTAGCCGAATATTTTGAAATAAGTAATTATACTTTTTCTTCCATGCCATATCTCATATGGTGTCTTTATATGATTTTTATTAATCATTGATCTGTTCTGAGTGTAACACGCAGTGTTTACTGACTGAGTTTTCAAGAATGAGCTCAGTCTGTTTTGAGTTTTCAAGAATCAACTTTTGGATTAATGACTGATTTTTGTCTCTCTCAGCTTTTAACTCAGCAATTTCCTTTTTTAGACTCAACCCATCAACTGATTCATCAGTTTTGGTTTTATTGTCTGTGGGAGCAGTTTGCCTTGCTTTGATTTTTTCAAATGATGATGCAAGTTTTTTATACTCATTTACCGTATCATGTAGTGTTAGAATGAGTTCTTCTCGTGTGAAATCAGTTGAGCTGAAATAAAATACATGTTGGCTAGATGATTTTTCTTCTGCATCATTAGCCATCAAACACTTGACTTCCTCATCATCACTAGAGCTGCATGAGCTTTCTGGTTCTGACTCCTCACTGTCAGTTTCTGCCCATTTAGATTTATTTTCTTCAGCTAAGAGTACCTCTTGTTTCTTTCTGAAGGACTTCTTATCTTCCATGGGCCTTCTTTTGTGTTCATATGATTTCTTTCTTCTATCAGTTGATCCCTGACTGTCCTTCTTGGGTTTATGACAATCATCAATAAAGTGCCCTGATTTTCCACAGTTGTAGCAGACATTTGATTCATCTTTAGAGTTGTTCCTTGGGTATAGCTTTTGAAAGATTCCTTGATTCTTTCTCATGAACCTTCCAAATTTTTTGATGAACAAAGACATAGCATCATTGCTCAACTGATCAGCAGATTTCTCGACTGAACTGATTGGTTCTGTTCTGGCAGCTGCTAGAGCAGTTGTGGCTGCAGGGGTAGATGGTTCTCCTTATCTGGTCTGTAGTTCATATTCATAAGCTTTTAAATCAACAAACAGATCATGAAGTTCAATTTGGTTCAGATCTTTGGACTCCCTCATTGCCATGGTCTTGACATCCCATTCCTTGGGAAGACCTCTCATTACCTTTAGTGCAATCTCTTTGTTGGTATACACTTTTCCAAGTGCATTTAACTCATTGACGATACTGCTTACTCTTTCATCATACTCATGCATTAATTCTCCTGCTTTCATTTTGATGTTATCAAACCTTTGAACAGCAACAGATAGTTTATTTTCTTTGGTTTGATCATTTCCTTCACACAGCTGGATCAACTTTTCCCAAATTTCTTTGGCTGTCTTACACATCTTTATTTTGCTGAAGGTTACTTTGTCCAGCGTTTTGTACAGAATTTCTGTAGCCGCATTATCAAGATTTTCTTTTCTTTTATCTTCAGTTGTCCATTCCTCTCTGGGCTTTTCTATTCTTTGTGGTGCCCCTTCTGTTATGGCAACTGCTGTGTTTGTTTTCAGAATTTTCATGGGTCCATCAGTTATGACATACCGCATGTCATCATCTTGTGCAGCTAAATGAGTCTGCATTCTAATTTTTCAATCATCAAATTCTTCTTTGGAGAACATAGGAATTTTGTTGAATGAAGTCATGCTAGCAAGTTTATTGATCAAAAGTATTCAAGAACAAGATTCACCAGCTCTGATACCACTTGATAGGATCGATTAACGTATCAAGAGTGTTTAGAGGGGGGGGGGGTTGAATAAACACTCACAATATAAAACTGATCTTTTCGAATTGGAGTTCAGTTTGGTGACAAACTGATTCTCGGAATCTTGTTGGTCAATGACAATCACTTAAACTGAAGTAGTTGCGGAAAATAACTGACTGAAAGATAGAATACAAAACTGAAATAAAATACGCAAGGGTTGTTTCTGGATGTTCGGAGATTTCAATTACTCCTACGTCACCCCTTCTATCTCAAGGATAGGATTTCCACTAAAAGACTTTGATCGATACAAGATTTGTACTGACCCACTTCAGTTTGGAATTATCACTGCCAAGATTGAAACTCTTAGTATTACAAAGTGTTCTCAGTGCGTAACTGATCTTAGCACTATCAAGTTTATCAATTTTTAAAAAGTGCTAGTTAGCTCAAATTGTAGCCTTGACTTCTACGAATAAATCAAGTGAGAGTGAGCTACGATTTTGGCAGAGTAACAACAAGCTTTGAATAGAGTAATTCTGTTATATTTCTTCAGCTGTTCTTCTGTCATATTTATAAGCTTCTCTTCCAACGGTAACTTGAGATATTTTTGAATCTTTGTATCCGTTGATTGTCACTTCATCATTCCTTGGGCATTGTCTGATTCATTTATTGTAATGTGGCGTCTTAATTTCTTTAGCCGAAATGCGTTGTTCTAAGCTATATTGATTGAAGTGCGACGTTGCAATCTTTTATGTCTCTTTGTCGGTTGAATGTTATTTCCCAAAACATGTTTAGTTGAAGTATGAATGTATCAACTGATCAGTTTTCTTTACTGATTTCAGTTTTCAAGTCAAGTTTACTCGATCAGTTTCTGAGTTCAGTTTACTCAATCAGTTGGTTCATATTTTGTCAAATGCCGGAATTCAGTTTCCAACATATTGATTCTGGAATGATCTTTGGTTCTTCCTTATAAACCTTCCGGACTTTTTGAGAACAATGACATTATGTCATTGCTTAGCTGTTCAGCAGTCTTCTCAGCTGAAGCTATTGGCTCGAGTTTTAGAGCATCAAGGGCATTTGTGGCTGTTGTAACTGATGGTTCTCCTTCTCTTGTTTGCATTTCGAATTCATATGCTTTCAGGACAACAAACTGGTCAAGCAGTTTCATTTTCTTGAGATCTTTTGATTCACGCATAGCCATTGTTTTTACATCTCACTCCTTGAGAAGATCACGCATTACTTTAAGTGCAACTTTTGTTTCGATACACTTTTCCTAATGCATTTAGTTCATTGACGATGTTGCTTACTCATTCATCAAAATTTTTCATTGACTCTCCAGCCTTCATTTTGATGTTATTAAATTTTTGCATGGAAACTAAAAGCTTATTTTCTTCGATTTTCTCATTGTCTTCGCATAGCTGGATCAGTTTCTCCCAAATTTCTTTGGTGGATTTGCATATCTTTATTTTGCTGAAGGTGTTCTTGTCCAGCGTCTTGCAGAGTATATCCTTGGCAACATTATCCAAATTTTCTTTTCTTTTTTCTTTAGTTGTCCACTCATCGCGTGGCTTCTCCATGCGATGAGGTCCTCTATCAATTAGATCAACTGCAGTATTCGCCTTCATTATTTTCATTTGTCCATCAGTTATGACGTACCACATATCATCATCTTGCGTAGCTATATGAGCCAGCATTCTAATCTTCAGGTCATCAAATCTTCTCTAGAAACATGAGAATTTTATTGAAAGAATACATGGTTATCAGATGAATGTATTTGGAAGTGTTCAAAACAAGATTTAACCTCTCTAATACCACTGGTTAAGATCGGTTAATATGGGTATAGTGTTTAGAAGAGGGATTGAATAAACTTTGGCTTTTATAACTTTTTTTCGAATATGAATCAGTTCTTTGAGAAATTATTCTGAAATTTTGTGTTTCTATATATATCACTTAAATAAAATAGTTTGAAAATAAACATAAGGATAGATTTGAATATTTTGACTAGGGTACTGAGATAATTGAATGAACAAGAAACTTAGACACAAGGATTTTTATGGATGTTCAAAGACTTCAAATATTCCTATGTCATCCCTTCTATCTCAAGGATAGGTATTCACTAAGAAAAATTGATTAATTACAATATAATGTAATACCTACTTTAGTTTGTGCTTAAACAATGCCAAAACTGGAACTCTTAGTTTTACTTACAGAATTTAAAATGTGAAAACTGAATAGCTCAAATGAGTAGCCTGACTGCTACGAGTAACTTAGTGTAGTGTGAACTTGAGATTGCAATTTGCAAACGATTATAAGCTTGCAAATGAATTGGAACTGGTTGATAATTGATTGGTCGTTCGTAATCGGTTTTTGTAATAACATTGACGTGATTGTTGTTCGCTCGTGATCGTTAACCTGTTTTAAAACTGAACTCCACAGCTATATATAGTATTCGATTCCAACTATCACATTGAATGTATTTAATGATTAGTATCCGTTGAATCGTCTTTTAGTCCATATAGACATCTTTTTTTGACAAGGGTACGATGTATCAGACTGTTATACTTCTTCTGTTCTGATTTGGTACGGAGTGTAAGTTTTTCTGCTGAGATTCAAAATTGTAGCTGATGATGTGGCCAACTGATAAAGAGTCAAACTGGTCAACTAATCACTTTATTTGGTCTAAATCAGTTCTAACTGATTTCCTTTCAATTTGAACATTCTTAAAGCTTCAGTTCCAGTTTTCAGTTATACTATACTAGCTCACATTTAGTTCTACTCTCAGTTCTAGTAATTGTCAGTTTGTCAATCTTTGCTTCATCAGTATGAGACTTATTAATATTTTTGAAAACTTTACTTGCTTCAGTTATACTCGGTCTATATTTCAGTCTGATAAGTCTCCTTCTGTTTTGAGATCAGTTAAATTTTTTCAGTTCATTTATTGTTCAATTCAGGTCTTCAGTTATGTTACTGATCATGAAACATATACTAATTTAAAATGCAGAAGTATTTTTTTTTATTTTAAAAAGCTCACATTTTCGAAAATAAACCTTTATATATTTTGCATGCATGCAACCTTGCTGAGAAATATGCCATTTAAAAATTTAACGTAAATAATCGACAAAGAAAAATACTGTAATGTAAAAATTGCCAACTTGACCCTCAATCATGCATGGATGAAACAAAACAAGTAAAATCCTGAAAATCAACATCGTAACATAAAAACATATAAAATCAATAATGTCTACTCAAAGCTCATGAAATCGTGATGTGCGGAAAAGTGTGGTAATCAGGTCGTGCTCGCACATCCAGGCCGGCCTACTCAGAGTTCGACACCTCCAAGTCTCCTCATCTAAATTCTCACCAGCATCAAACACGCCTAGTGAGTCTAAAGACTCAACACACCTGCACCGTTAATAGCAAATACATATACATAACACACAGCAGCGCAACATGTCGTAATCAACATACATTTCATGAACTTAAAAGCATGAGCGTAAACATGTCGTATAAAATCATAACCTGTCAAAACACGTCTCATCATAGCATCATATACGTATACATTTTCTTTCAATTTAATTCAGTTCATTAGTTGTGACTTTCGTAGCTCTATTCGAGGGATCCATCTATAAACCGCAGTACCCGACGACAGGGACATCAGCGATAACATTACCCATCCACTGAGCCTTGGCCTCAGCTCATAATATCTCATATAATCGTGTTAGTCACAACCAAATCTCATCCTTCAAAACGTGTCATCATGTTCACCACTTAATAAAAACATGCATATACGTAAATTTTCCTTGAAACCAAGCATGCACCGTATTTTTCTTAATTACATAAAAAATAATAAACATGATGTATAAACCTTTAAAACATCAAAAAATTGTGTTCAGGGCGTTGCCAGGACTAAAAACTCACCCCGGGTGCAAAATGACAATTTTGCCCCTGGAACCCAAATTGATTGTTCTACCCTTGGACCTCAACATTTTGACTCGAAGCTTACCAAACTCCTTAAAACATCCCAAAACATAATTAAATACATTTCTTACACGTAAACTCGAGCTCGTTTCAAAACATAACCAATTCGTTTTAAAACTTGGACCGGAGTCTCGGTTTTAGCCCGAAACTTAACCAAAATTTTACCAACTTAAACCTAGATGATCAGCCTATAAACAACCCATTCCAGACCACTTATGACCCACGAAACAAGCCCAAAGGTTGCTGGAAATATCCAGCGTATGCACACAATTTTCAAAGCTTGAGCGATTTTACGATAAAAACCATATCTATCTCATTTTTTATCAGAAAATTAAAAATTTGCTATCGAATCGAAGATAACACAGAGTGCTACAAAACATATGTTGAACATATTGCCAGAAAACCAACATATAAGTTGCAAAATTCAAAATAACCGAGGGTGACGGGTTTTGTGATATAGAAATTTCACAGCTTGCGCGACTTTACGGTAAAAATCATATCTCCCTCTTTGTTATCGAATCGAAGATAACACGGAGTGATATAAATCATATTTTGAACACATTTCCAGAAAACCAAATTATAAGTCGCTTAATTCAAAATAACCGAGGGTCATGGGTTTTGTGACACAAAAATGGTACAGCTTGCGCAACTTTACGGTGAAAATCATATATCCCTCATTTCTCTTATCAGAAAATTACAAATTTTATATTGAATCGAAGATAACAAATAGTGCTACAAATCATATATCGAACATAGTTCCATAAAACCAACCTTTAAGTCACAGAATTCAAAATAACCGAGGGTGACGGGTTTTGTGACACAAAAATTACACAGCTTGCGGGGTTTTACGGTAAAAATCATATCTAGCTCGTTTATTATCAGAAAATTACAAATTCACTTTCGAATCAAAGATACACAGAGTGCTAAAAATCATATATTCAACACATTTCCAGAATACCAACCTATAAGTCATATACTTCAAAATAACCGAGGTGACTGGTTTTGTGACACACTTCAACAAAAGAAATACCGATAGACCCTCGACTCAACCCATATAACCATTGACTCCAGCCTATTGACACCCTCTCACCATCGTGTACAGCCCATAGAAACTCAAAAATCCGCAGACCCTTGCACATACACAAGAACACGTGAGTTTTTAACAAAAAGAATGCACAATCATGTCCATTCTTGCATAAAACCGAAGCTTCAACGAGCCGAAATAAATCCTCATGCATTCATATGTGTGTGTGTGTGTGTATCAGCAATAATATTGGCATGAATAAAGAGAAAACAAAGATACATTTGTGCCTTGATGAATTGTGTTCGAAAACTTTAAAGAATATCACTTCGGGGAGGCACCGAAGAAGCGGGGATGATATTTTCTCAAAGGAAAATGGATGAATGAGGGCTGCTGTATTTTTCTTTTCCAAAATTGAAGGGAAGTTTCTGAATGGAGGGGAGGGCGGTTGTTGTGTTGGAATTATTTTAGGGTGAGGTTAATACATCATTTAAATGAGTAATCAAATGATAATGAGCCCTAATTTGGATTTAAAAAGGACTAAAATGAATTGTAGCCCATTAAGCTCAAAAGTAGGCCCATTAAGTCCAAACACACACCCGAAAAAAAAAAATTTGGTAAGTTTGTGAAAATATTACCTAACCCTCAAAAAGTCATCTGAATCGTTTAAATTTGCGTTCGACTAAAAATATAACCCGACGGGTAAAAATACTCAACCAAGGTCCATTTTCAAAAATCATACTTAAAATAACTTCATATTAAATAATTAAAAATAATTATTAAATAAAAATATTTTTCCTGAATATCCCCGGTCTCCGTTCCTCGTTCGAGCGCGAAATGCAACTTAAAATCCTAATTCATGTAACTTTAATAAACCATGAATTAAAATATATGTTCATGTTAAAATCATACATTTAATGCATTAAAAAAATTTAATAAAATGGATAAGGAATTTAATAACTTGTATGCATGTGGTTCTAGACTTCAAATTTCGGGACGTACAATCTATCCCCCTTAAATCGAATTTCGTCCCCGAAATTCGCTTATCCTCGATAATCGAAAAGTTAAGACTTCTTAATTCTAGTGTCCCACAAATTCACGCTTCTGTTGCGCTCTTCTGATAAAATAAGTTTTAAATTGTCCTTATGTCTCCTCAATCCTAATTATTTGCCTACTAAAATCCTCGTTTGTGAATTGCAACTTAAAACAACTTATGTGACTTAGTTCTATTCTACTATGACCTCGAATTCTTGAATTTTCTCATGATTCCCAATCTTAGTAATGGCATTCCAAACTTATCACACTTTACTTTTCTTATACTATACCGAAGCTATTCACCAACCTATTACATTATCATTTATGCATTTCGACCTAAGAGATCATAGCACCAAATATTACTAACGACTTCATCCTCGGTAATACACTTAAAATTTAAACCTTATCTCGACCCCATAATAATATTATCCTAAGATCCTTGAATCGAATCTTTATCTTACGACACCAAACTAACGCAACTTAACTATTTACAAGTACATCCCAAATATCAAATTGTTTCAAATCTTAAATTCGAGTAGTATTAATCCATAGAACCCAAAATATATAATGTCGATCTTCTACCTATATTATAACACAATTATAGCACCGATTACATGCTTAAACTATTTTCTTCCCAATTACAAAAAGTTGAGGCCTAGGACCCTTGGACTTTTCTACTCGAAACAAATGTCGCATTCTTACGTATCCTTAATGATTAATTAATTCTAGCGTATAAAACTTAATAAGTTCTCCCCTGTTAATGATGGAATAACTCTAATAAATCAACTTCACATATAACCCATAGAGTTCTAGAATCCTCATGTCAAGATTTTAGATTTATTACTCGATAAAATCTTAATTTTCGTTCATTGGTAATCTATGTTGTGTTAACTAATTCCTTTTTGTTTTTATTTAACCCAAAATTTTCGTATAAACACTTATCTCATAAACTTGAAATTCAAGCTTACTCAACCCAAGTAGTAATAGATAGTATAACTCCAACACGAATATCCGCTTAGTCCCAAGTTTCTTAATGACTTTCGAAAATTTCTCAAAACAAGGTGTCTGTCTCAATTCTTACATACGTCTATCAAGTAACCTAACCATCAATCATACCCAACTTTTTAGAAAAATTAAATTCCAACAAAGGTATAGTCCTAACTATTAAGATCATGACTAAAACTTATGACACATCAAACCTTAAGCTCCCAAAAATGTTAGAATAGGTGCTCGTCGAGCTAAGTATTGGCCGATAGTTCATGTTTAAACTCTAAGTATAAACAATCTTTATATTTATTTGAAATTATTGTTTTGGCACATCTTTATCTGTATACACATGCTAGTTGCATAGATAAAGTCCTTGAATATACAAATAATATAAAGAATATGGAATGCTCATATGATCAGTATCATGAAACTCATATTTGGAATATTGTATTTTCTAAGCAGTTCCTAGTCGATTCTGCCGCCGCGAAGAAGGATAAAGGCCGCTCGAGATTGAGACTAGTATCTGCGATGTGAATACCATCTTTCATTTGTAGGGGACATTGTGATGACCGAGCATGGAAATAGGTGATCCTCGTAGAGTTCACTGAACAACCCTCCATAAAAGACTTTCCAAGTGGTTCTCACTTATCGAGTGGAAACATCCTAGTTTATGGTTGTACACCATTAGTTCTTATGACCCGAGACAATATTTTGACTCTATATGGTAGCATTGTATTTTGACTTGTTTACCGACTCACATGGGGTCATTAGGTGGCAAGGTTGGGTGTTCTGTCGAACGTATAGGAGTCTATGTATAGTATTAGGGGATTCACCACTTACCTTCGGGTATGGATATTCTATGTGATCTCATGTGTACATAGGTTGAAATCACTAATCAGAGTGTGTTGGTGGTAATTAAGAAAGGGTTTTCTTAGATTACACCATCGATGCAACACTACAAAAAATTCATTAAACAATAACACACATACGACAATGATTTTCACTAAAACCGTTGTTAAAAACGTATGACGTTTTTTAAGAAAAAGACAACGGTTTTATAAAAACCGTTGTTTTTTGCCGGTCAAAGACAACGGTTTTTAGGGTTAATGACAACGGTTCTATAAAACCGTTGTCTTTGAGCATTTACGACAACAGTTCTATGAACCGTTGTATATAAGCATGTTTTTTTGGACAATCGACAACGGTTTTAGAAAATCGTTGTCGATTAAAGTGTTTTTTCGACAAATTGAGGATGCTGTTGCTATATTCGCAAAACCGTTGCTAAATTTAGCGATGGTTTTATAAAAACCGTCGCTTAGTTAAAATAACGACGATTTTAATTACAACCGTCGCTAAAAATTAGCGACGTTTTTAGATATAACCGTCGCCTTCATAATTATAGCGACAATGTTTCTACCACCGTCGCTAAATTTAGCGACATTTTTAGCTAAATATAGCGACGGTTAACCCCAAACCATCGTAATATATCAAAATTGAAAACACTGCCATAATTAGCGAAGGTTTTAAGTATAACCGTCACTATTAGCGACGGTTATACCAATAATCTTCGCAAACTCTTTAAATACCCGCACTTCCTTTTCATTTTTTCCACCCACTTCACAACACTTAAAATTTTTCTCTCTTACACAATTTTATCACTTTATAACACTTAAAATTTTTCTTCTTACACGATTTAATTTCGATTTAGGTTAAATTTTTGGTAACTTTTTAAGTGTTTGTTAATATCATGAATATTCTTAGCCTATTCAAATTGTAAGTTTTTTTAGATTTATTAAATTATTAAAAGTAATTTTTTTTATTTTCCCGAAAATATTAGCGACGGAAATCATGATCTAACCGTCGCTAAAATTAGCGACGGAAATCATGAACTAACTGTCGCTAATTTTAGCGACATTTTATTAAACAGTCGCAAATTAGCGATAGTATGACATTAATCCGTCTCTAATTTTGTAGACGAGGGTTTTTCAAAATCCGTCGCAAATTGTAGCTACAACAACGAAAAAAAACCGTTGTCTTTGGGCGTACCCTTTAACCACAGTGGCTTTAACAACAGTTTTAAAATACCTATGACAACGGTTTTTCAACTGTTGTCGTAGGCCTTTTTTCTTGTAGTGCAACTACAAAATGACACATAGTATCAATTCTTTTACAGCTCTCGATATACCAATAGTTGTCAAATCGGTCAGGATATATGAGATGAAGGGACCGTACTGTACGCTAACCATAATGGAATGGTTCTTGCAGGCACTATCATTTGATACCTAGGGAATCATGTAAGCGATGCTGCTAAGCATTTCAGATGATTGGTTGGGTACTATCAGACTTGAGTTCTGATGTTCTTATTATCAAGGAGTTGATAAGTAAGAATGGAGCAACTGGGGTATGCTCATATAAGGAAATGTTTGGTTCCGAATCACATTGAGATGTGAAACCATGGCTAGTTGTATCATTGAACCATTGAGGATCACAAAGTGCTAACTTTCTAGATCCCTTTGAGAAGAAAAATAGTTCAATGTGTTGAACGGCTTATAAAGGAGTTTATGAGCGCAACGAAAAATAGAAGTATGACTTCTATAAGAGGATTATTAAAATGGTACTTTTAATTTGTGGAAGATTTCCTAAATTAAAAGTTGGCACAAATAAATAATGTATTTAAAAATAGATAGTTTTCTTCAAATGTTCTTCTTAGAACAGCTAACTCTGATACCAATTGAAGGATCGTGTGTGTTGGGCTTCCAGGGGATGCTTGAAACACAATATTCTCCAATGAGCTGCAATAGCTCGTATTCTAAGAATGTTAACACCGATGAATTGAATTGAGTTTGGTTAAAAAGAAAACCAAGCGGAAGATACCCGAATAATCCTTCGTAATGAAAACTGCTATATTAGAAAGTGTGTTAACTTTTGTAAACTAAATAACTGAAAGAGACTAGATTAGTTTTTGCATTCTTCAGTTCAGTTATGGTGACAACTGAACTGACAGATACTCTAACTAATCAAAGCAGTTTAAAAACAACAGTTAAATAGTTAGATACACAAGATATTTTTATGGATGTTAGGATACTTCAACAGCTCCTACGTCACCCCTTCTACCGCCTCGGGTAGGATCCACTAAAAAAATTTGATTTATACAACTCTTTGTACAAACCCATTCAGCTAGGACTTACACTACTGCCTAAACTGAACTCCTAGCTACGACTGAAGGCAGCACCTTCCAGCCAACACTTCTTTGACGTCTATGTGTCAAAGACTACATACACAAGTTTAACGTCTTTGTGCAAGACTGTATTTGAGTGGTTGAGAGAATTTGTGTGTAAGAACTTAACAAAGATGTTCTCACACACTGAGGGAAAATGGATTCTATTCTAAGCTGATATATCTTTGATATCCCTCTGGGTTGATTGCTTCTGAAAGCTGATATGCAATGTGCGTGCCCTTTCTTTCTCTCTTGAAGAAGATTTTTGTTTTGTATGTCGTTCTTTTTCTTGTGCTTCTTCTTGTTGAGTCTTCACTGATCTTCTCTTCAATTTATAGGCGCGAAGTTCGATCGTTCAGTTAGACTCATTAATGTATCTATTGCAATTTGAATCGGCTCCTTGGACTTTGTGTCTCGTCTTTTTGACTGCCCCTTTGGAGCGCTTTGTCTTTAATGCTCTGATGCAACGTCCATTATTTTCCTTTGACTGGACAATGGATTTGTACCTTTACGCACAGCTGGAATCCACTTTGAATAAGCTTGTCTTGATCTGCAACGGAAATATTCTGACTGATGCTTCGAATTGGTCAGTTGAACTGATCTTCAGTTGGCCTAGTGAAATCAATTGACTCGTCAGTTGAACTGATTTCACTTCCTCAGTTGAACTGGTCAATTGGGCTCTTTGTCAGTTGGACACATAAATCGGCTGGCCAGGCTTCTGAGGTTCACCTGCTGAATCATCTATCAGCTGGACAGTCAGCTGAACTGCTTGTTGATAAATCAGTTTGACTGATTCAGTTTCAGCGATCAGTTGATTCAATCAGTTGGCATTTCCAGTAGCTTCAGTTGTGGCTTCGTAAACTGATTAATCTATTTTTAGCTAACTTTGCACTAAGGTAGATTATTAGTAACAAAATAACAAGTTTTGTTAACATCAAAATCATGCGAAGATTGCGAACATGAAATGTTCCAACAATCTCCCCATTTTTGATGTTCACAAAACTAAAACAGTTCACGAAATAAAATATTATAAATTCAATTAGAGAGCTGGTATTTTAAAATAGTTAAAGACTGATTTAAAATGTTTTCGAAAAACAATTTTCAGTTGAAGGGATTTTAAAGAAAACTCCCCCTCAATGGTTGACTTTAAAGACACTTTGAAATCTGGAATGAAAAAGTTTTACCACCTTAAAACATTCAAGCAGTTTCGGCAAGAAGTCTAAGCATATCATTTCAGTCACAATGAAACACAACTGGATAAACAAGATGTTTATTTGATCAAATAAACTTTCTTGTATTTTACATTCAAGTACATCATCATTTGTAAGGAAAATTGCTACTACAATAGAATATTTTAAACAACACCGAACATTGGTTGGTTTACATTTGACAGAGCTGAATATACTGTCAACTGGTTGCCTTAAGTGCTTCGAATGCTGCAACGATCTTGAGTCTTTCTGTTAGAAGAGCAGCTAAATTACCTTGAACCTGATTGGTTTGCAGTCTAACTTGTCGAGCAGACTCAAATTAACTCAACCGATGCTGAACCGTGTTGATCTGATATATCAATGGAGCGGTGATATACATTTGATGATTGAGCTCCACATTTTAGTCATCTCCCAGCATGGGTAAGCTTCATTTGTATGTCAACTGAACTGGTAGGCTAGCAACTGAAATCTTGTTCACCGAGCAGTTTTGCTGAACATCTTGCCAGTTAGAGTTCAAGACCCTGCGGGTTGATTAAAACCCAAAAGCTCAGAATCGAAAAAAAATGGTAGCAATGTTAATTGCAGAACCAATCCTCTCAACTCGTCACAATGAGCCAGATATAAAATTTTTCAAACAGTTTTAAAAACAATATAAAAGATTTTAAAAACAGCTTTTGAAACCATTTAAAAATAGATATGCAACTGAAAGATTCTAACTGATGCTTCGAACTGGTTAGTTGAACTGATCTTCATTTGGTCTAGTGAAATCAGTTGACTCGTCAGTTGAACTGATTTCACTTCTTCAGTTGAACTGGTCAGTTGGGCTCTTCGTCATTTGGACAAATCATTGGCTGGACAGGCTTCTAAAATTCACCTGCTGAATCACCTATCAGCTGGAGAGTCAGTTGAACTGCTTGTTGATAAATCAGTTTGACTTGACTGATTCAGTTTCAGCGATCAGTTGATTCAATCAGTTTGAATTTCCAGTAGCTTCAGTTGTGGCTTCGTAAACTGATTAATTCAGTTTAGCTATCTCGCACTAAGGTAGATTATGAGTAACAAAATAACAAGTTTTGTTATCATCAAAATCATGCAAAGAATGCGAACATGAAATGTTCCAACAAAAATATTTTTTTGGTGAAAATGTCTTATTGGGCCTTTAAGTTTAAATCTACAAAATATGTATACATTTTCTCATAAAATAAATAATTGAAGTTGGACTATAATTATTTATATTAAATTTGCGATTTACAAGATATTCGGTTATAAATAATTTAATTAGAAAGTAAACAAATGAGTTTGTTTACTTTGTTGATTTTATTTATAATTGGGGCGGTTAGTGATTGGATATTGATATATAATATTGGATCAATTAATTATTGTGATAATTAATTGATGGTGTATGATATATGATATTATGCATGAAGGATGATCAAAAGCCCAAGCCCAATTTGCTAGTTGTATGTAGAATATTTTGTGTTGAATGATTGTAATAATTATCAATTTATAAGTGGGCTTAGGTTTATGGCATGTTCCACCCCATGAGATGTATCCCTATTTTCCATGGATATTTATTTATAAATATAGTATAGTGGAAGATCATTATTGGAAGATGGTGGGCCTTGATGATTATGAAGATTGAAGACATATAAATATTGGAGGCTTATGCAATTGTGCATTTGCATCCCATGCACTCCCTAAGATTGGACTTAGGCCCGTGTTTTGCTCACACGGGTTAGTTTTTGGGACGATTGATCATCCTTTTTTAGTTTACTATTTATAATATATGCATGATATATTATAAATAATGAGTATGTACGTGCGTCATTATTATGATAATAACAAAGTTGCATGAATCCAGCAAACATACGATCAAACATGACGAGCTTTTAAACCAAAATAATGATGAGACCTTTCAAATTTTAAAACCCTCAATTTGAATAAGATTCAAAATTAATATCAAGCCCGAAAAGAGGAATTATAAAGGTATTTATAATTTCAATGTCTTCTATCGACAATGGATGCATGATGAAAGATACTTGTGTCCAGTGCTCGGCTCATATTATTGAGGGAGCCCTGAACACCGGAAAACTGTGACATCCATTAACATGGTGATGTGAACTACGTAAAACTCCCATGATTTCGGCTCATGTTATTGAGAGAACTCATGGCGACCGTCCATTAAGCTTCAATATCGATGTGTAAGGCTTGACACGTAAAGATGAACGACGTCATATTATTGGGTCCTAATCAAACGTGGGACAAAATTTTAGGTAAAGGGTCGCATGGAGATGCAATTGGAAACTACCTTTTAGAAATTATGATTGGCTGATATTATTTGGGATCATAATTTGCTAATTGGACATTCGTACCTACTGAGAAAAGGAATTTTCCGTTTTCGCTAAAAGGTAGTGAAAATGTCAAAACAGTGGGAGCAAAAATTTATGAAGTAAAAATCCATGGCCGACTTGATCTCAAAGTGGTTCACCCTGATGGTTGGTCGCACTATTCTCGGACGTGCTACAGGAAGCAAAGGTTGTGCTTACTCCAATATGGGTATTAGCCTTGGTTCCTCGACTCTTAGATCTTCATGCTATTCTTCCTCAAGCTCGTTCATGTTCATCATGTCTCTAAGCCTCTGTTGTTGTCTTCGTCTGCGTAGGGTTCTTTCAATCTCGGGGTCAAATATCTCTAGTTCAGACTCTAGATATCTTGGCATACTCCGAGAGTGATACCTGCATATAAATCAAAGTTGTAAAACAAAACAAAATAAAGAATGCTAAAGTAAATAACTGAAAATAAAATTGTGGACTAACAGTCCTCGACAACTGCGCCAAAAACTTGTTCGAGCAAAACTTGTACTGTAAAATACTTTATAAAAATTAATATTATTCAAGCTCGAAATAATCCCAAGTGCACGATGTCAAGTAATAACATAGTGTACGAGAGTACGAGTATCGTTCCTCTAGAGACTGTATTTCACAATTGTTATGCTTAGTTACTAAACCTTTAGTAACGATAATTCCAATGATTGTTTACTACTATGAAGATTAATTAAAAGCTCAACAAAATGATTCATAAATTAAATGACGAAATAAATAAGCTAAAATGATTGATTTAAGATTCAAAGAGAAATGAATTTTTTGAGGATCTCGGTTCACCTACCACTCACTAATTTACTTAATTTGTTCGATAAGAATCTATGCTTTCGATGTGATTTCCTATCCAATTGAACACGCCCTCTTGAGCTATGCCAAACTAATTCAACGTAGTGAAGTGATTAAATCTCTTTAATTATTTATCAAAGTTGAATTGCATGTCGTTCTATGAAATCCCCTAGCTTTCGACCTACTGGACTATGACTATCGACGTGTATCCGACTTCATATTTCTATGTATATTGTAAATCCACGGATTATGCTACTCGAACCTATCACATGCTATTCTCTCGAACTCGCTCGCAATATGAAATCGTTATTAAAGTTAGCTACGCTTCAACAACGCACTGAAAATAATAGCACAACCAATAATAAATCAAAAGCTGATAGATGAATTAACTAACTCGGTTTCGGAGTAGGATCCCCTTAAATCCCATCAAATACTGAAAATTAGCTACTAGAATTCATGATCAAACTAAGAAAAAGAATATTTAAACAAGAGAAATTTAACTAGAAATACTAGATGTGACGAAAACGCGAAGAACGTTGCCCGGAAATCTTGAAATCCTCAACTCCAGCTTTCTCCAAGACTTTTCTCTATTCCCAACTTTGTGGCTGCTCAAAAGCCCTTGAATTTTCGTCCCTAGGTTTGCTTTGTACAGCCACACTTGGCAACATCTCCTAGAAGGCAAGAAATGATCTTCAATATTTTTTCCCAAATTGATTACCGCTCAAGCGGTAAGATTCTACAGACCGAGTGTAAACTCCTCTGTAATTTCTCTCGCCATGTGTGGTACCGCACTCGAGCAGTAAGATTGTACCGCCCGAGCACTGAGTCCTCTGTAATCTAGTCTCCGAAAGGCACATCTCGTGCTCGAGCGTTAATTCTACCGCTCGGATGCCAGATTTCCTGCCAATTTCTTGTGGCTTGCATATTTCTGTCCCGATTCAGTTCTCCGCTCATTTCGCCTGCAAGTTCATCACGTACGAGTTAGACACGATCATATGAATATGCTAATTCTAAAATGAACAAAATGTATATGAAATGCACGCACACACAAAACTAATGCAATAAAACACGTAAAAACAACACCTATCAAATACTGATCTATAGAGATAGATAAAAAATGATGATAGGGTTCACCCAATAACTTATATCAATATCATACTGAGAAGATTATCTATGGAGGAATCCAAGAGAGGATATCTCTCAATGTTTCATGGTATGATTCTATCCAAGTCTATGTGCCTTAAGACTCATGATGAGATAGAAACTATAAGATGCATTCCATATGCATCTGCTATAGGCAGTATAATTTATGGTATGATATCTACTCGACCTAAAATGTTGCAAGCAGATATCAATCAAATCTCAGTTCAATGCGTTGGAAAGTCGTGAAGGACATTCTTAAGTACTTGAGAAGAACTAAGATTTGTTCTTGGTTTACGGGAGTTGAGAATTAAAATTGAAAGAATATACCGATTCTAGCTTCCAATCAGATGTTGATGATTTGAAATCAACCTCTAGATTTGTATTCAAGCTCAATGGTGGTGTTGTCTTTTTGAAGAGTTTTAAGCAAGACAACACAGATGATTCGACTACCTGAAGCCAAATACATAGCTACATAGGCTGCAGCAAATGAGGGGTTTCGATTAGCAATTTCATTCAAGAGTTGGGTGTCATCCCTCAAATAGTTGATCCAGTCAGTCCCTGTATACTGCGACGACATCGGCGCCATTGCACAAGCAAAGGAACCAATGTCTCATCAGCGATCCAAACATATACCGAGGAAGTTCCACATAATTCGGGAGCTTGTGAGAAGATGAGACATATTAGTGGAGAGAGTCTCCTCTACAGATAATATTGTTGATCATCTGATGAAGCCCCTGTCATGACCATTTTTTGATATGCATCTTGAAGCAATGCATCTAAATTCTATGGATATTTGGCTATAGAGCAAATGAGATATTGTTAGAATAGATGTCCAACGAGCCGAAGCTAGAACTTTATAGATTCTTTTGTAAAAATAATCTTTATTTTAATAATATTTTATGGTTTTATCCAATTATGACATTTAATTTATTTGTATACCAATGAAAGCTGCATAGATAAAGTCCTTGAACATGCAAAAGGTACTATGAGGTCTTCCTCTCAACGTAAGATCATGAAACTCATTAGGAAGTGTACCGTATAATCTAAACTTGTTCCTAGTTGAATCAAGCCGCCTAAAATAAGGACAAAGGTTTCTTGAGCTTAAGACTATTATATGTGACGTAAATGTCAAGTTTCATTGGTAAGAGCTTGGAGATGTCTATTCATATAAATGGGTGATCATTTGATAATAGACTGTACAACACTCCCTTAGACTGTCCAAGTGGATATCACATATTAAGTGGAATAGTCTATGGTTATGGTCGTATATCACACACAGATATATATATATATATATATATATATATATATATATATATATATATATAATGTATTATCAAGAGTTGACTTTGCATAATATATAACATAATAATTTTATTAATTAATGAAAATAAGAATCTTAATGAGATTAGTATTCTGAATTCTAATAGGAGAATGACTCATGATGTGATCAGGTGTTATTCATATGATGTTCAATGAAATATTTATAAACTTTGATTCCCGGTCACATCACGAGTCATTCTCAAATTTTATCCACCAAATTTTTCACCCACTCCTCTCACTCTAAAATTTCGAGCACTTCAGATTTTTGAAGAAAAATTTTGCGGCCACTTCCACGGTCATCAATGTAGCGGGATCTCTGGAACTCTGGCGATCTAGTCTCAGCGCAAAAATTGTTTAGGATATCTTTCACGATCTAAACAAGAAATCATTTTTTCGATCGTGAACTTGATTAGGCGATCAAAAAGAGAAGATCTGTTCGTAAGGATTTACAAAAAAAACACCAATGCTGCTAATACCAGGACTGGTTTGGTGTCCACCGTTAAATATGCAAAAGTAAATAAACTAAAACACTATATGAATGTTATAAATCATACAACGCCCAAAGAAGGTTTCCAACGTCGAAACATCAATTTTTAAACTTTTGATGCGCTTTGGGTGCGAGAAAACGTTACTCCGACAAGTTTTTCTATCGACTTCTTCAATCATGGCTTCTTTGATGCTTGACATAAAATTTACAGTAAATTTTCATAAACTTAATGATTTATTTATATATAATTAAAGATTTAATCATTTTTTAATTAAAAAAATTAGATAAATTTTGAATCATTAATGTTTCATTTAACTTTAAAGTACAAGTAGACATCCTTAACAAGCTGGTTTGATTCGAAACTAACCTGTTAAGCTCGGAACTGGAACTGGTTCGACAGTACCGATTCTGGAACTGCCCCAAATCCATTACTAAATGGATTGGGGATGTTTTGTTAAAAAAAGGTAATCAGATCTGACCCAAAACAGAACAGGTACATTTTTTTAAAAAATTAAAATTTTTGTTTGGGGTCAAAATGTAATTTTCCCCATCCCTCAAAATTTAAGTATAAATAAAGTTATTTTCCAACATTTTTCACGCGATAGTCTCATTTCTGCAAATCTAAAATTTTTCTTCAATCTCTTATTTTATATCACTTAATATTTAGTTTACACTTTACATTACATATTTGCATTCAATAAATTTTATTTCAATGTCGACGGCTTCCAATCGTAATGTCGGTGGTCGTAATGGAGGTTCGGAGCGGTGTCTGCCTCCAAAGAATTTTGAATTTAGTGAAAAATTTGGCCACATTTCTAACTTTGACGAAGTCGAACTTGGCCACGAGTAGGGAAGAGACTATGGAACTCCCCAATGAAGTTGGGGTATTTTTAAACATCATCGCACACCGGAGCAAGTAACATGATGATGAGCACGATGGCGTGCCGTGCAATGCGAAACGAAGTTTTAGATCACTTTGAGATTGAAAAATAAAAACATCTAATGTGTAAGATTTGCAAAACTAGATATTCTTACAAAAAGGGTAGTGGAGTCAATGGTACCGGAACTTTAAAATCGTTTGGTCAAGGTATATAAACTTGACCCTGATAACTTACAGTCCCTGGGTAAAGAAACAACCCAATAACAAATTAATATTTTAATTGTTAGATGTTTTACCATTACAAAAGAAATTTCTCAAAAAGTCATTGTTAAATTTTTTGTGAAATGTTGTCAATCTTTTTAACGGCTGAAAAAGAAGATTTTGTTGAATTTACTACTAATATTCAACCTGGTTTTACAATATTTCTATGCACACACATAAGAAATATTGTTTTGATATATACAAGGAATATAAATAGTCATTAATTTCCCATTTTTCAAGTATTAATTGTAGAGATACTTTGACAATTGATAATTGAATTAATATAAAATTGAAATGTTATTGTAACGTCCAAAAAGTCAACTCACGTAAACCAGATGCATGCAAATGATTTAAATTGATTACTTGTTTTATTTAATTGATTTTAAATTCTTACTTGATGTATATTGTATGATAAAAGGTCTAATTTTAATATTTCAAGACTAAATTAAGATTTAATCCTAATATTCGATTATAGACTGAGGTAAGGAGATCGGGAACGACCAAGATAAAATATTTTTGATAAATATTTTCAAGGCTTATTAATATGATTAAATTTTTCTAAAAATATTGGAGTCCAAATTATTTTACGAGACGAGCATGATTTTATCCGGGAAGCCGGTTTTGGGCAAACAAGGGACTTTTAAAATATCAAAAGTTATATTTTTGAAAACTAATTTTTATAAACTTTTATTTTTCAATTAAATAGTTATTATTGGGCCTAAATTACCTAAGATTAGTAGGCCATATTGATCATAAACTCAAATGCCCAAAACCTAAGCCCATTAACATGCAAATTAAAATCTAAAAAATAGAAACCTGGGGTCTTTTGGCACCCCATAGCAGCCGAATCACACACACACTTCACACACAAATTTTCAAAAAATTGGAGAGAAAAAAACAAGGAGTCTCCGTCGCCTGTTCGTCCTTCTTCGCACCCCATGTCATCTATCGCATATTCGAGCGTTCTAAAATGCAAAGGCACATTTCTAAATTCCTTTTACACATCATTCAAATTTTATTATGCTTGTTTTATTTATTTTTGTATGAAAAATATTGAAGCATGAACCGTTTAACGATAGAACAAATATTTTCAAAATTTTGATGATTTTACCTTGTTCGAAAAATATTATGATTTCCATGGGATTGGCTGCCAACATAGGATGTTTAATGGGTGGAACATGGAGGATTTAAGGTGGAAACAAAGGCTGGAGTCGAGCTTTCCTAGGAATAATAACCTAGGGTTTTCTAGGCTTCACCATTGGAAGATAGAACGGCTAGGAGGGATGGTGCACGGGGGCTCGGATAGGGGCTGGTCAAGGGCTCGGTTTGGATCGTGGTTAGGGTTAGGAAGAGTCTTAGCAGGGCTAGGACTCGTGGAAGGCCGCTAAGGAAGATTCCACAAGGGGTATAACTCTTCCTCATGCATACGGTTGGTGACCTACGGCTAGGGTGGTTTGCGGCTGGGTTGGGGCTGACTAGGTTGGTTTTGTATGGTCTAGGGTAGGTGGCTAAGGTTCGTAGCAGGTCCTGGTGCAGCCGTGGTCCATGGTGGCTCGAAGGGAGAAGGACCGCGACCAGGAGGAGTTTTGCGCGTAGGCTTCGTGCGCGGGATAGGGCTGGGGCTGGGGTGCTGGTCCAGGAGGGTTCGAAGAGGGTCCAGGAGGACTACGGTCTGGCCTGGGCCAAGGTGGCTCGCCCATGGCTCGAGGAAATTGGGCTGTGGCTCAAGGGGATTGTGCTAAGTTTCGGTTGAAGGATTAGGAGAAGAAATGGTTCGAACGAGGGTCCATGGGGGTCGATTCATGGTTCACAAGGGTAGTTAGGTATGAAAATGCTATGATTAATGTTTGGGATTAAAATATTTAAGTTATAATTAATTTAGAATTAAAACGTTTCACGGTTTAGTAAATAAGGAATTAAATCAAAAAGCTCGCTTTTACGTCAAATAAAAATATTAGAAGTCAAATTTAAGCTTAAAAATTATATGGGATAGTCTCGAGTCAATAAAAGTGAAAAGAAAAAAATAAAAATCAAAAATTTTAGGGTCCAAGGGTGAAACGGTCATTTTACATTTGGTAGTACAAAAAGGGTTGGCAGTGTCCCGAAGAATCATATCGCATGATAAATGATATTTTAAAATGTTTATGATGAAAATATGAGATTTAATGATTTATGATAAAGCTGTGCAATTTTTATTGTTAAATTGCTATTTTTCAAATCTGGAAAGAACACAATATTTTATATTACAAATAAAAGGAAAAATATTTTGGAAGATGTTAATTGACTGTGATAAAAAGTATATGATATATGTTTAATGGGAATATCGTGAGGGAGAAGGCCCTAGAGGGAGTCCGTTTACAGGACAAGGCCCCCAGAGAGAGCCCAACGATCGTATTTTCATTTAACATCATTGCCTAGTACCCGACCCCATGTGCAATGGTGATCTAAGACTGATCAGTCGACCACATGATACAGTTAATCACTTTCAAGTATCAAACTTCACCCAAAACGATAAATGATGGAAGCCTTTATGATTTGACGATTTATGATTAAATTATGCTTACAAATTTATGTTAACTTATTTTGAATAAAAATATGATTTTAATGTATGTGCTTTTATATGTATTATTTGTTACTCATGTTTAGAACGTGTTGAGCCATTAGACTCACTTGGTTTGAATGTTGCAGGTGAGGATAAGATTGAGAGAGGCGCTGACGCTTGAGTGGATCGAGTCTGGAAGTACACTCCCGATGGACTTTATTTTCGCATTAGCTTGATAATTAAAGTTTTAAAGATTTTGTTAATGATATAATTTTTCATACTTTATTTTGAAGTTACTGTTTATCATATTAATGGTTGATGTAGGATTTTTGTTAATTGACGAGTTAGGGATTTTTTATACTTTAAAATTTTAAATGTTAAATTATTTTGGATGACAGAAATATTAAGTTATAGCCGAAATGCGTTGTTCTAAGCTGTATTGATTGAGGTGCGGCGTTTCATATTCAGTTGCAGTCTTCTATGTCTCTTTGTCGGTTGAATGTTCTTTCCCGAGACATGTTTAGTTGAAAGATGCTTAGCTTAAAAGCATAAGGCTGAATGTATTATCTGTCGGTTGACGTGTTCCAGATTTGCTGGTGAGGAGAATAACTGAATTGTGTTTCAGTTGCGTAGATTAGTTTACTATATTCAGTTGCTGAGTTCAGTTTACTCGACCAGTTGCTGAGTTCAGTTTACTCGATCAGTTGGTTCGTATTTTCAGTTGGTTCATGTTTTGTCAAACGTCGGAATTTAGTTTCCAATAATTTCCCCCTTTATGGTGTTTGACAAAACTAAGTAAATTATAACTGAACGTCTGAACTCATTGTAGACAAAATAAGATATTGATCAACTGAATAATGGACTACACGAATCTGTAGAGATTTTTCTTCAACAAGAAGATTTCTTTTGTTGTTCTAGAATCTCTTTGATCTCTTCCCCCTTTTTGTCAAACAACTCCATCTTCAATGATAATTTCCGAACATCTGTTGATAGAAAGTTGACAGAGTTGGATATGTTTTCAACAGCAGAGGTTAAAGCAATTTGAAGTACATCTATCTTTCTTGATACGTGTGTCTCCACAGCATCAACTCGTTTGCTGATAGAGACTTGAGTCACTGAGAGACTCTTAACCAAACCTCTGTTCTTCTGAACTTCATCCACTGTTCGAGAGAGAGATGTTAGAGCATCTTGAATTGCCGTCAGTTTCTGATAATTGAATGTTTCAGAATGTTCCAGTTTCAGAGAATGCTCTAATTGAGTATGCTGAATCTTGTATACTTGATTGATCATTTTATTCATATTATTCCGAATTTCCCGAATTTCTTCAAGAACTAAATCTAGATTTTGTGTAGATAAATGAGGCGGAGACTGACCAGACGTTCTTGGTTCATGTGAGACTTGATCAAAGACTACCATGGTCCTATCAGATAGTATCGTTTCAGAAACAGTATGTGTTGGAACATATGTTTCAGTTACTGCTACTTGGACTGGAGGAGATGAAGCTTGATGTTGATCAGCAATTGGGCTTTCCTGCTAAATAAGATCTTCAGTGAGAGGGTCATGAACTGATACATCTATTTGCTAAACAGTAGGCACCACTGTTTGCTCCTTTAGTTCAGAAACAGTAGGCTGAACTGGTGCTTCTGTTGAGATAGGAACCTCTTGAGTGATTTGATCAGTTGAGTGATCAACTTCTTCAGAAATGGGTTCACTAATAATAGATTCTGTCACCACTGATTGAATAATTTCATCAATGTTGGCAAAATTCAACTCGGCTTCAGAGTACAGCTGATGTTCCACAGCAGATGATTGTGGCACATCCTGAACTGTTTCTTCAGTTGTAACAATAGTTTGTTCTGAGGTTAGCTCTTTCTGCTGAGAGGAGGGTTCTTCTTCTTCTTCTTCTTCTTCTTCAGAGGCTTCCTCAGGAAGAACTAATTCCTGATCCATTTCCCACACTTTTATCTGAGCTTTCAAGATAGTAAGATCTGTATCTAGCTGAGTGATCACAGCTCGATCATTATAGGAATTTGGATTGGTGGGAATGTAGTTTTCCTTCAATTTCTCAAGCAGTTGAGATAGCTTCTTAGCTCGAATTTGGTCAAAAAAATAGGTTTTCCTCTCCAAAGCCAGAACAATTGTGGCAGCTTTGACCATCTTGAGGACAATTGCTTCCAGTTTGATAAACTTGTTCAGCTGGAATTTCTTTTTCAGCTGCTTAGCAAAAATCTGATATCTGTAAGCGGCCCAGGCATCATAGGATTGAAGTTTTGATGCTGCAAAATTATTAACCTGTTCTCAAACAAGGTCAATATGAGTTTGAATGAGATTGGATGGCCTGGACTCTTCAATCAATTTTCCCTTGCCTTTTTCAGTACTGAGGATGTGTGGAATTTCCAGTCCATCAGAAGGTAATGAAAAAATTTCTCCGAAAGAATCTTCAGAAATGGTCACAAACTGACCATTAATGGTGGAAATGATGCTTCCATCAGAGTTGATATATCCATTTGAGTAGAGGTCCTGGAGTTCTTTTGGGTAAATCTCCTGCGAGTATTGCCCCAAGAATATCCTCAGCCCAGCTGATTCAAGCTTCAGAAATACATTTTTCACATCGACTTCTTCGACTGATAAATTTGATTCAAAGTTGATAGCCATAGCGTTCAATATATGAGCAGGGATATGATTTTCCATTGCAGAGAGTAAGGAAACCTGAAATTTTGCGAAATATAAGCTCTGAGTGTATGAGTTTGCTCTGAGAGATGATGTACGCGTAAGAAAGAAACTGAATTGAAGCGGGGAATTATTTATATGTATGTGACTGTTTAAATTCTGGACACGTGTCAGTCCATCAAAATTTTGAATAAAAACGTGTGTACGTGTGCTGTAAGCGTGTGTACTGTAATGCCCAAGATTTTAAAACACGTTAGTTTAAGATATGAATGCAACCAGATTATGTTGAGATTTAAAAGTTAAATATGTAAATTTTTGGGCGAAAGTGACTCGCCCGGGCGGACGTTTTTGACCGCCCGAGCGAGAGTGCCTCGGAGAAGAGGGCCGAAAGTCACTCGCCCGGGCGGATGTTTTTGACCGCCCGAGCGAGGCTGCTGGAATGGGCGAAGGCCGAGAGTTGTTCGCCCGGGCGGAAGTTTTTGCTCGCCCGAGCGAGCGTGTACAAGTAGTCCAGGGCCGAGAGTTTCTCGCCCGGGCGGCAACTTTGGACCGCCCGAGCGAGAGCCGTGTACACCAAAGGATGTGCCATGTGTCTTGAAACATGCAAAGTATATATACTAAATGCACGATTTCTTCTTCATTCAGCAGGGAAAAGGTAGACTTCAGAGGAGAAAAGCTTCATTTCCTTTAGCTTATAATTTGTGCTTTTACAAGATTTAGCCATCCAACCTTAAATCTGACTTCGGTTTTGAACTCCTCTCGTTAGTAGCTACAAAGTGAGGTAAGTTTCATTCATTTCCAGCAAGTTTCGAAATTCAGATGATTGGGAAATTAGATTATGATAGTTATATTGTGTTCTTGAGATGGTAGATATTGTAGGACCGTAAACGGATCGAAGAACGGATATCGTATGTTATTATTATGATTTTTCAGCATGTATAGAAGGAAGTATATGCAGATTTTGAGATCTTGTCTTGGATATGGTGATGATTATGAATTGAGGAATGATACAATTTTGATTAGGGAGAATTGGATTGACCGGTATCGAGAAGTACACCGTTATGCCGTCAATGGTGTTGAAATGTACTAGTGAATTGATAGTATATGTATTGATTGGGTTAGGAATTGATGAAACACATATTACATTGCTATTTCAGATTGGTGTCGACGACTTTGACATCGAGTAATTGGCATCGACAGATAGTGTGCGACGAAAGGTATAAGTCATGTTTTGTTTGGGGAGATGTAACTCAAATAAGATATTATTTGAGTTTCCCAACCAAAATCACATACGAGTATTATTAAATATTTTGTAACATGTTTATGAATTGTGTATAGCATTATATTCAATCTTTTAACATGTTATGCTTTGATTTCAGAATTGTATTCAAGCATGTATGATCAGTATGATATTCAGCCATGAATATGATTATACGTTGTTTACATATTGATATTCATTGCATTTGAGATAGGAGAGTCTTTGACATGCATTGTCAAATATCTAGACGTTTCGGTGTATCTCAGCATAGGAGTAGGCATTACTCTTATTGCCGTCGTTGATACAGCTCAGACCGAAGTCTAGGAATGAGACGTACATTACCCCGATTGGAGGGTAGGTAGTGACGTCTTATTCACCCCGGGATCCCTAGAGTTCTAGTCGAGTCGAGTCCAGACATGGTTTGATTCGCATTGCATTGCATGTGCATATGATGTCATTCATGATAACATGTTTCATGTTTAATTGATTATATGCATGTATACATGTTTATACTGGGAATTGTTCTCACCGGTTTTCCGGCTGTTGTTATGTCTGTATGTGTGCATAACAACAGGTGGGGCAGGATCTGGGTCACGCAGAGGATGAGAGATGGACATAGCGTGGTGATCTCGGGTTTAGCAGAAAAACTAGTAGTTGTACTTTGACATGTACTGTATTTTATTTCTAGTTGTTCAGAGTAGTTGGAACAAGACATATTGTACCTTCTGTTTGTATTTTAAATAAGGCATGTATGTTGTTTATATACTTTAGATTTAATATTAAAAAGCGAAAAATTTGACCCACTTTTATATTAACGATCCATTTTATCCCAAAGAAAAAGTTAGAACCCGGGTCCCCACAACAGGTGGTATCAGAGCCTTAGGTTCTGTAGACTGAAATAGAGTATGAGCGGGGTAGATCGAGTCATCTTCCTTGCTTTTGTGTGCTAGCATGATTATTGCTTTCCCTATTATGTGTTGTATTGTATCTGATGTGATTACAGCATGTAATAAACTGAATCAGAACCGATTCTAGATCAGAGGTAACTGACTAGAGGAGGGCTGAGATAGTTGTATATCTTGTATTCTAATCAGTTGGATTAGGAGATACATGCCTCCTAGAAGAGCAGTTGTGCCAGTACGACCACCAGCGCCAGAGCAGGGTAGCACATCCGGAGATACGATGGATGTCACTGCTACGCCCATGGAGACTCTATTAAAGCGATTCCAGTCATTCCGACCACCGACCTTAAAGGGTACAGAAAATGCAATTGAATGCGAAAGCTGGTTGGAGGATATCGAGATGTTGTTCGAGTCTCTAGGGTACAGTGATGAGAAGAGAGTGAAGCTCATTGGCCATCAACTGCAAGACGTGGCTAAGTATTGGTGGGTGAATATGAGAAGAGCACTAGAACAGCGTGGCACTGAGATTACATGGAAAGTGTTCAAGACTGAGTTCTATCAGCGATTCTTCCCTGTATCCTACCGGAAAGATAAAGGCGCTGAATTTGCAAACCTGAGGCAAGGGCAACTGAATATCGAAGAGTACGTTGCTAAATTTTCTTCTTTGCTTCGTTTTGCACCTCACGTTTCCGGTAATGATGAGGCCATGGCGGATCAGTTTATAAATGGCCTAAATCCAGATATCTTTACGTTGGTCAATACTGGGAGACCCGATAATTTCTCGGATGCATTGAATCGTGCCAAAGGAGCAGAAGCAGGGTTGCTGAGACAACGAAGTGTTCCGTATGTGGCTCCGAGTCCGAGACCGCCACTACCTCCATCCCAAGTTCCTCCTCCTCGATTCGAAAGTGGTGGTAGCAGTAGCGGACGCAAAGATCAGTTGAAAGCAAAGGGTAAACAGTTTAAGAGGGCAGGGAGCAGTTCTTCGAGCTCCAGCGGGTCAAGACAGAGAGGTTTTGGCCAGAGTCTAGAGGTGGCAAGTGGATATTGCAGTACTTGTGGAGGTAAGCATGCCACAGAACAATGTCAAGGTGTAGTGGGCAGGTGTAACGTATGCAAACAACAGGGGCATTATGCCAAGGTCTGTCCTCAGAGGAGTGGTGCATCAAGATTCCAGGCTGCAGGATCGTCTGCCTCCGTGACTCAGCCTGAGAGGCAAGCTTCATCTGTTCACTCATTTCAGCCGCCACCTGCACAAACCCAGCCTCGAGCCAGAGGTGGCCAGCCAGGGAGTCAGCCTCAGAGACAACAGGCTCAGGTGTTTGCCTTGACTGAAGAGCAAGCACAGGATGCCCCAGATGATGTCATTGCAGGTAACTGTTTCCTTTGCGGTTATCCTGCTTATATATTGATAGATACGGGTGCATCGCATACATTCATTTCAGAGCGATTTGCATTGTTGCATTCTTTGCCTGTTGAGTCTTTGCTAGATGTTGTGTCTATTAATTCTCCGTTGGGAAGTGGATTGATATCTGTAACTACGGTTAGACATTGCATTCTACAGTTTGAGGGGCATGAGATTGACCTAGAGTGTATAGTGTTGGGTCTAGCTGATTTTGATTGTATAGTTGGTATTGACATGCTAACGAAGTATCGAGCCACCGTGGATTGTTTCCACAAGATTGTCAGATTCAGACCCGAGATGACAGACGAGTGGAAATTCTACGGGAAGGGTTCCAGATCTCGGATTCCCTTGATTTCGGCTCTTACTATGAATAGATTGCTACAGAAAGGAGCGGATGGTTTCTTTATTTATGCTGTAGATATGCAAAATTCGAGCCCGGCATTGTCAGATCTGCCAGTCGTACGGGAATTTCCAGATATTTTTCCAGACGAGATCCCAGGATTACCTCCGGTTCGAGAGGTAGATTTTAGCATTTAACTTGCACCCGGTACCGTTCCTATTTCGAGAGCTCCATATAGGATGGCACCCATCGAACTCAAAGAACTGAAAGCACAGTTAGAAGATCTTCTGGCCAAGGGATATATCAGACCTAGTCTATCTCCTTGGGGTGCACCAGTGCTATTCGTGCGAAAGAAAGATGGATCGATGCGGTTGTGTATCGATTACCGGCAGTTGAATAAGGCAACGATCAAGAACAAATATCCTTTGCCTAGGATCGATGACCTATTTGATCAGTTGCAGGGATCCTCTGTGTATTCCAAGATTGATTTACGATCCGGATATCATCAGCTTCGAGTTCGAGATGTAGACATACCGAAGACAGCATTTCGAACCAGGTATGGGCATTACGAATTCATTGTTATGCCTTTTGGTTTGACAAATGCTCCGGCGGTATTCATGGGCTTGATGAATCAAATCTTTCAGAGGTATTTGGATGATTTTGTTATTGTCTTTATCGATGATATTTTGGTGTATTCTAAGAACAGGATTGAGCATGCAGAACATCTCAGAATTGTGTTGCAAACACTGAGAAATGAGAAATTGTATGCCAAATTGTCAAAGTGCGAATTTTGGTTGAACCGAGTTGTCTTTTTGGGACATATCATATCGGGAGATGGTATCTCCGTAGATCCGAGTAAAGTGGAAGCTGTGATTAGTTGGCCGAGACCGACTTCTGTACCTGAAATACGCAGTTTCATGGGTCTCGCGGGATACTATAGACGATTCATCCAAGATTTCTCCCGTATTGCGAAGCCAATTACGCAATTGACACAGAAGAATGCACCGTTCTTATGGTCTGAGGAGTGTGAGTCTAGCTTTTTGGAATTGAAGAAGAGGCTGACCAGCGCACCTGTCCTGATGATTCCTTCAGGTACGGGTAATTTTGTTGTATATTGTGATGCTTCTCACAGAGGTTTGGGATGTATTCTTATGCAGCGAGGGCATGTGGTTGCATATGCCTCGAGACAATTGAAGACTCACGAGACGCGATACCCCATTCATGATCTTGAATTGGCGGCTATTGTATTTGCGCTGAAGATCTGGCGCCATTATCTTTATGGCGAGAAATTCGAGATCTATTCAGACCACAAAAGCTTAAAGTACTTGTTTTCTCAGTCGGAGTTGAATATGCGACAGCGTAGATGGCTTGATCTGTTAAAAGATTTTGATTGCGAGATCAAATATTACCCGGGAAAGTCAAATGCAGCGGCAGACGCCTTGAGTCGAAAGGGATGTGCCTTATCCTTATCGACGATAGGTGTTACGAAACTCGTTGAAAATTGCTGTTTTGCTGGATTAGAATTTGATACAGATAGGAAGCCACTACGACTTGCTACTATTCAAGTCGAGCCAAACTTGATCAGAAGAATAAAAGAAGCACAAAGAACAGATCAGAATGTGCAGAGATCGATTCAGATGGTCAGAACAGGACACGTATCAGAATATCGGGTGCGTGAGAATGTGTTGTACGTAAATAACCGTCTGGTTGTGCCGGATGTTTCAGAGTTGAGACATCAGATTATGTCTGAAGCACATTGTAGTCGGTTTAGTATTCATCCTGGTGGCCGAAAGATGTACAATGATCTGAAGACACAGTTCTGGTGGAAGCAGATGAAGTCAGACATTGCGGAATTTGTATCTAAATGCTTGAATTGCCAACAAGTGAAGGCCGAGAGGAAGAAGCCCGGAGGGTTACTTCAGAGTTTGTCTATTCCTGAATGGAAATGGGACCACATCTCCATGGATTTTGTGACGAAGTTACCCCGATCTTCTCGAGGTTGCGATGCGATTTGGGTCGTTATCGACCGACTGACCAAATCAGCTTGTTTTATTCCGTATAGAATGACTTACAGACATGATCAAATGGCGGAGATATATGTTCGAGAGGTAGTCAAATTACATGGTGTGCCGAAGTCTATCGTATCAGATCGTGATCCACGATTCACTTCACACTTTTGGCACAGTTTACAGCAGGCCTTAGGTACGACTTTACACCTGAGTACTGCTTATCATCCTCAGACAGACGGACAGTCAGAGCGGACTATCCAGACATTAGAGGATATGTTGAGAGCCGTAGTACTAGACTTTGGTACTAGTTGGCAAGATTCCCTACCTCTTTGTGAATTCTCCTATAATAACAGCTATCAGACGAGCATTGAGATGGCACCGTTTGAAGCGTTATATGGCAAGAAGTGCAGATCTCCGCTATACTGGGATGATATCTCAGAAGTACCAGAACTGGGGCCAGATATGATTCGTGACATGACAGAGAAGGTAAAACTCATTCAGAAGAGGATGAAGACAGCACAAGATAGGCAAGCCAAATACGCCAATATCAGACGTAGACCGTTAGTATTTGAGGCAGGAGATAGAGTATTCTTAAAGATTTCTCCATTCAGAGGCGTTGTTCGATTTGGTAAGCGCGGGAAACTATCTCCTCGATACATTGGTCCTTACGAGATTCTTGAAAAGATTGGCGATCGAGCTTATCGACTTGCCCTTCCTCCTTCTCTATCCGGAATACATGACGTGTTTCATGTATCAATGTTACGAAAATATATGCCAGATGTTTCTCATGTCATTCAACCTGACGAAGCTGAACTTGATCAGACGTTGAGCTATGTGGAACAACCGATACAGATTCTTGATCGGAAAAATAAGCAACTCAGAACGAAGAATATTCCACTTGTGAAAGTTCAGTGGAGTCGTCGTGGCATTGAAGAAGCGACTTGGGAGACAGAAGCCAGCATGAGACAGAAACACCCCGAGTTATTTCAATGATGTGAGTATTTATCCAGTTTTAGATGGTAATGCTGTTTTAAATACTTTAATTGATTTATATCAAGTTCGAGGACGAACTTATGTCTTAGAGGGGGAGACTTGTAATGCCCAAGATTTTAAAACACGTTAGTTTAAGATATGAATGCAACCAGATTATGTTGAGATTTAAAAGTTAAATATGTAAATTTTTGGGCGAAAGTGACTCGCCCGGGCGGACGTTTTTGACCGCCCGAGCGAGAGTGCCTCGGAGAAGAGGGCCGAAAGTCACTCGCCCGGGCGGATGTTTTTGACCGCCCGAGCGAGGCTGCTGGAATGGGCGAAGGCCGAGAGTTGTTCGCCCTGGCGGAAGTTTTTGCTCGCCCGAGCGAGCGTGTACAAGTAGTCCAGGGCCGAGAGTTTCTCGCCCGGGCGGCAACTTTGGACCGCCCGAGCGAGAGCCGTGTACACCAAAGGATGTGCCATGTGTCTTGAAACATGCAAAGTATATATACTAAATGCACGATTTCTTCTTCATTCAGCAGGGAAAAGGTAAACTTCAGAGGAGAAAAGCTTCATTTCCTTTAGCTTATAATTTGTGCTTTTACAAGATTTAGCCATCCAACCTTAAATCTGACTTCGGTTTTGAACTCCTCTCGTTAGTAGCTACAAAGTGAGGTAAGTTTCATTCATTTCCAGCAAGTTTCGAAATTCAGATGATTGGGAAATTAGATTATGATAGTTATATTGTGTTCTTGAGATGGTAGATATTGTAGGACCGTAAACGGATCGAAGAACGGATATCGTATGTTATTATTATGATTTTTCAGCATGTATAGAAGGAAGTATATGCAGATTTTGAGATCTTGTCTTGGATATGGTGATGATTATGAATTGAGGAATGATACAATTTTGATTAGGGAGAATTGGATTGACCGGTATCGAGAAGTACACCGTTATGCCGTCAATGGTGTTGAAATGTACTAGTGAATTGATAGTATATGTATTGATTGGGTTAGGAATTGATGAAACACATATTACATTGCTATTTCAGATTGGTGTCGACGACTTTGACATCGAGTAATTGGCATCGACAGATAGTGTGCGACGAAAGGTATAAGTCATGTTTTGTTTGGGGAGATGTAACTCAAATAAGATATTATTTGAGTTTCCCAACCAAAATCACATACGAGTATTATTAAATATTTTGTAACATGTTTATGAATTGTGTATAGCATTATATTCAATCTTTTAACATGTTATGCTTTGATTTTAGAATTGTATTCAAGCATGTATGATCAGTATGATATTCAGCCATGAATATGATTATACGTTGTTTACATATTGATATTCATTGCATTTGAGATAGGAGAGTCTTTGACAGGCATTGTCAAATATCTAGACGTTTCGGTGTATCTCAGCATAGGAGTAGGCATTACTCTTATTGCCGCCGTTGATACAGCTCAGACCGAAGTCTAGGAATGAGACGTACATTACCCCGATTGGAGGGTAGGTAGTGACGTCTTATTCACCCCGGGATCCCTAGAGTTCTAGTCGAGTCGAGTCCAGACATGGTTTGATTCGCATTGCATTGCATGTGCATATGATGTCATTCATGATAACATGTTTCATGTTTAATTGATTATATGCATGTATACATGTTTATACTGGGAATTGTTCTCACCGGTTTTCCGGCTGTTGTTATGTCTGTATGTGTGCATAACAACAGGTGGGGCAGGATCTGGGTCACGCAGAGGATGAGAGATGGACATAGCGTGGTGATCTCGGGTTTAGCAGAAAAACTAGTAGTTGTACTTTGACATGTACTGTATTTTATTTCTAGTTGTTCAAAGTAGTTGGAACAAGACATATTGTACCTTCTGTTTGTATTTTAAATAAGGCATGTATGTTGTTTATATACCTTAGATTTAATATTAAAAAGCGAAAAATTTGACCCACTTTTATATTAACGATCCATTTTATCCCAAAGAAAAAGTTAGAACCCGGGTCCCCACATGTACAATTTAAACGATTCAAATGCTTCCACGTTTTTAAAATAAGATTCATCATTAGATAGCAGACAGTCACGTCACTTGATTTGGAATATAATATGGTTAATTAGTTAACTTATATGAGAAGATTAGTGAAATACCCAACTGAACGATCAGTTGTAAGGCTGTGTCCTTTCAGTTGAGAGTTTTACTATCATTTGTCTTCTCAGTTAACCTCTTAAAACTATTATTCCCCATTAATCGGTGCATAGAATAATTAAAGTGACGATATAAATTTAAAGGTCAGAGAGATTATCGTTTGCTGGAAAGTTGACACCCCTTCAGCTTCCATGATTTTCGGCTATAAATAGAAGTAACACGGTTAATTTAAGTCATATTGGTGAAAATATTCAAGACAAAAAGAATGGCAGATACGAGTAGCTCGAGTGTTTTGCCGTTTGCTCTGGAGACCAGGAAGGCTGTTATAGAAGATGAAGTCTTCTATAAGAGTCTTCACTACTGGGAAAAGTTACAGAAACTTGAGTTCCTGTATAATACTGGAGAGGCTACCACTCCCGAACTGGTGGCAGAGTTGAAGAAAGTGCGGGAGCACTTGAACATAGCTGTGTGGGTGGACATCTTTAAGGATGGTCATATCTTTCAGTTAATGCTTCGAAAGGAACTGAAAATCCTTAAGCGCATAGCTGTTTCTCAGAGCTTTGTCAAGACATCTACCGCACCTTTATCCACTTGGTTGAAAATGTGGATAATTGTTGTAGAGGAAAAATATGATGATGTAATCCGTGCAAACGTTTATGGTTGAATGAAGTATTTATATGGGCTTAACTTTGTTTTTCTCTTTCTGATATTAGCTGATAACGAACAACTGATAAATAAGAAGCCTGGGTAAATGAGAAAAACGCTTCGGTTGACTTGATACTCTTTAGTTTCTTCAAGATTTAATGTCATATGTCTATAAATAAGACGATAGAGATAAAGTGTGAGAAAATAACAGTTCAATATGTCGGATTCAAGTAATTCTGATGCATGCAGCAGTACGCATATTCAAGTTACTGAACAATTAAGTCCTTATTTAGAAGAGTTGAAGAAAAGGATGGAGGAATATGTCTTGATGAAAGTGATGTCAACATGGTTCAAAATTCATGATTTGCAGAGGATAAGTAGTAGTGGTGCTGCTCCTTCTCGTGCTCAAGCAGCAACAGCAAGAAAATACATTAATCGTTTTGAAGTCAAGCATGTTACAGACCTAGTTGATGACAATGTTCTGTTACATGCAATGCTATGGAAAGAATGGCATGTGATTGAGAAGATTTCTACAACTGAATCATTTTCTAGAATCCGAATTTATGAGTTGATAATTTGATTATAGAATGGCAAGATTCAGTTGGTTCTAACTTATCTTCTGTAAGATGGAAACGATTTTATTCTTAATAAAGTATTATTTCCAATTTGTTGTTGTGTTCTTATTTTCTGCAAATAATTTTATTAGTAAAACATCATCAATAATAATTTTAAGACAAGTCAATTAAACCAAGAATATTGCGAAAGTAAGAAAACTTAGTCTCGGGTAATGGTTTGGTGAAGATGGCAGCTGCTTGTTGCTTAGTTGAAATATACTCCAGTCTAATGTCCTTCTTCAAAACATGATCTCTAATGAAGTGGTGCCTGACATCTATATGCTTGGTCCTTGAGTGAAGAACTGGATTATAGGTGATGGCAATTGTGCTCGTATTGTCACAAAATATGGGCGATTCATTTGTAATTACTCCATAATCTCTCAGTTGTTGCTGGATCCAGATCAGTTGTACACAACAACTACCAGCAGCAAGGTATTCTGCTTCAGTTGTTGAGGTAGCTATGGATGTCTGCTTTTTGCTGAACCAAGAGATCAGTCTGTCTCCTAGAAACTGACAAGATCCACTTGTACTTTTACGATGAAGCTTATATCCTGCATAATTTGCATCTGAATATCCAACTAAATTGAAAGTAGAGTCTTTAGAATACCATAACCCAACATTTTTTGTACCCTTAAGATATTTCAAAATTCTTGTAGCAGCTGAGAAATGTGATTGCTTAAGATTTGCTTGAAATCTAGCACACATACAGACAGCAAATACAATATCAGGACGACTGGCAGTTAAGTACAACAATGAACCTATTAAACCTCGATATAATGTCGCCTCAATTTGATATTCCCCATTGATCAGTGTCCAATTTTACTGATGAGCTCATGGGAGTATTTGCAGCTGAATATGATTCCATGCCAAATTTCTTCAGCAGCTCCTTTTTATATTTAGTTTGACTGATGAATATACCAGTCTCCAGTTGCTTCACTTGCATTCCAAGAAAGAATGTCAATTCACCCATCATGCTCATTTCAAACTTATAATGCATTAGCTTAACAAACTTTTCGCATAATTTGAGATTAGTTGACCCAAATATGATATCATCAACATAAATTTGAACTAATAAAATGTGATCATTCTTAGAAAATTTGAACAAGGTCTTATCAACTGATCCAACAGAAAAATCATGATCAGTTAGAAATTTTGAAAGAGTTTCGTACCAAGCTCTGGGAGCTTGTTTAAAACCATATAAGGCTTTGTTCAAATGATATATATGATCAGGAAAGTTGTGATTTTCAAAACCTTGGGGTTGTTCAACATATACTTCCTCTTGTAGTTGACCGTTTAGGAATACACTCTTTACATCCATTTGATAGACCTTGAAGTTCTTGTGTGATGCATAAGCAAGAAAAGTTCTGATTGCTTCCAGTCTTGCAACTGGAGCATACGTCTCATCATAGTCAATTCCTTCTTCTTGCCTATATCCTTGTGCCACTAATCTTGCTTTGTTGCGTCCAACTGAACCATCCTCGTTCAGTTTATTTCTGTATACTCATTTTGTACCTATAATAGTTTTTGAAATTAGTCTTGGAACTAAGTTCCAGACATTGTTATAAGTGAACTGATTTAGCTCTTCTTGCATTGCATTTACCCAGTTAGGATCAACAAGAGCTTCATCAATTTTCTTCGGTTCTAGTTGTGAAACAAAAGCTGAATAGATAAATAAATTTAGCATTTGATTGCGAGTTCTTACTGGATCAGATGAATTTCCTATTACCAGTTCAGGTGGATGTGATTTTATCCATCTGTACTCAATATTTGTTGTATCAGCAATTTCTTCAGTGGGTAACTGAACACAGTTTTCAGTCTCAGTTAGTGCTTCGTCAACTGGTATTTGAATGTTATCATTATTCTCTATCAACTGATCATCAGCAACGACTTCCTGCACATCTGATTGGTCCAATACTTCTTGTTCAGGTGTTTGAAGTATGTTTTGATTGCCATGACTTTCATTTTTGTCATCATCTTCCAAACTGATATATGTAAATCGATCAACTAGCTCAACTTGATCTGTTGGCTTATCAGTTAGTTCAGTTTCATCGAAATCAACATAAGCAGATTCTTCAACATTTAGGGTTTTCTTGTTGGAAACTCTATAAGCTATACTAACTGATGAGTATCCAAGAAATATTCCTTCTGCAGATTTAGCATCAAACGCTTTTAAATAATTTTACCATTATCAAGAAAAAAACATCTGCAGCTGAATATTTTGAAATAAGTAATTATATTTTTTCTTCCATTCCAGATCTCATATGGTGTCTTCATATGAAGATTTTAAAAGAAGATTTTACTTGTTTTCCAAACTGACATGCTGAGCAAAGTTTTTCTTTTGAAAAGTCTATTTTGGGCAAACTAGTTACAAGTTCATGTTTACTCAGATAGGCAATGGATTTAAAGTTTAAATGATTTAGTCTCTTATGCCACAACCAATTTTTAGATGATTTGGAAGCAATAAAACAAACTGATGCATAAGTTTGATCATTCCAACTGACTTTATATGTGTTTCCACAACGTTTGTCAGTTAGTATGATTTCATCAGTTGAAGTTTTGACTGAACATGAGTTTTTTATCAAATTGTACTGAGAATCCACTGTCGCATAAATGACTGATGCTAATCAAGTTATACTTCAGGTTTTCTACTAATAGAACATCTTTAAAAGTAAAGTTATCATGGATAAGCTTACCCTTACCCACAGTTCTACCTTTGGAATTGTCCTCGAAACTGATGTTTGGACCACTGTATTTGATCAGTTGAGATAATGCACTTGCATCTCCTGTCATATTTCGCGAACATCCACTGTCCAAATACCATATTGAGTTCTTGTTTATAACTGTTAGCTGCAATCACACACATAATATAACTTGGTACCCATATCTATTTGGGTCCTGAGCTGATTAGTCCCTTAGGAACCCACACTTGGATTAGTCTAACAGACTTTCCAGTAGCTGTATTCCAGATGGTTTTTCTTGGCTTTTGTGTGCTTGGTGTGTAGTGTACAGATGATACAATATGTGTTTTAGCTTTATTCAACTGATTGTTCAGTCTATATCTCTTCTGAACTGGCTTGCAGTTATAGTAATTGAAATAGCTATTCGAATAGTTCTTGTGAAACCTCTTTGATGACTGACTTTGTGAATCAGTTGAGAATTTTTTACTATAACCAATCCCATATCTTCTAGCTTTGTTCATATTCTCAGTAGGTTGCTCAATCAGTTTACTGGGCTCAATTTGTTCTTGTACCGCTGCTGTTTTGACAAAGTGAATGCATTTCCCTTTGTTTATTTTTAGCTTTGGTTGAGTATCATTTGGATACATTTCTCATTGAGTGTTGAACCATAAACCAGTTTTATCAGAAACTGATTTTTGTGAATTCTGCATCTCATTCAGTGCAGTAGATGACTTGTTCCAAGACTGAATGAGCTCAGTCTGTTTTGAGTTTTCAAGAATCAACTTCTGGATTAATGAATGATTTTTGTTTCTCTCTGCTTTTAACTCAGCAATTTCTCTTTTTAGACTCAACCCATCAACTGATTCATCAGTTTTGGTTTTATTGCCTGTGGGATCAGTTTGCTTTGCTTTGATTTTTTCAAATGATAATGCAAGCTTTTGATACTCATTTACCATGTCATGTAGTGTTAGAATGAGTTCTTCTCGTGTGAAATCAGTTGAGCTGAAATCAAATACCTATTGGCTAGATGATTCTTCTTCTGCATCATTAGCCATCAAGCACTTGACTTCCTCATCATCACTGGAGCTGCATAAGCTTCTGGTTCTGACTCCTCACTGTCAGTTTCTGCCCATTTAGATTTGTTTTCTTCAGCTAAGAGTACCTCATGTTTCTTTCTGAAGGACTTCTTATCTTCCTTGGGTCTTATTTTGTGCTCATATGATTTCTTTCTTCTATCAGTTGAGCCTTGACTGTCCTTCTTGGGTTTAGGACAGTCAGCAATAAAGTGACCTGATTTGCCATAGTTGTAGCAAGCATTTGATTCATCTTTGGAGATGTTCCTTTGGTATGACTTCTGGAAGTTTCCTTGATTCTTTCTCATGAAACATCCAATTTTTTTTGTGAACAATGACATAGCATCACTGCTCAACTGATCAGCAGATTTCTCGACTGAATTGATTGGTTCTATTCTAACAGCAGCTAGAGCAGTTGTGGCTGCAGGGATAGATGGTTCTCCTTCTCTGGTCTGCAGCTCAAATTCATAAGCCTTTAAATCAACAAACAGATCATGAAGTTAAATCAGATTCAGATCTTTGGACTCCCTCATTGCCATGGTCTTGACATCCTATTCCTTGGGAAGACCTCTCATTACCTTCAGTGCAATCTCTTTGTTGGTATACATTTTTCCAAGTGCATTTAACTCATTGATGATACTGATTACTCTTTCATCATACTCGTGCATTGATTCTCCTGCTTTCATTTTGATGTTATCAAACTTTTGAACAACAACAGAAAGTTTATTTTCTTTGGTTTGATCATTTCCTTCACATAGCTGGATCAGCTTTTCCCAAATTTCTTTGGCTGACTTATACATCTTTATTTTGCTGAAGGTTACTTTGTCCAACGTTTTGTACAGAATGTCTTTAGCCACATTATCAAGATTTGCTTTTCTTTTATCTTCAGTTGTCCATTCATCTCTGGGCTTTTCTATTCTTTGTGGTGCGCCTTCTGTTATGGAAACTGCTGTATTTGTTTTTAGAATCTTCATGGGTCCATCAGTTATGACTTACCACATGTCATCATCTTGTGCAGCTAAATGAGCCTGCATTCTTATTTTCCAATCATCAAATTCTTCTCTGGAGAACATATGAATTTTGTTGAATGAAGTCATGCTAGCAAGTTTATAGATCAAAAGTATTCAACAACAAGATTCAACCGCTCTGATACCACTTGATAGGATCGATTAACGTATCAAGAGTGTTTAGAGGGGGGTTGAATAAACACTCACAATTAAAACTGATCTTTTCAAATTTTGAATTCAGTTTGGTGACAAACTGATTCTCGAAATCTTGTTGGTCAATGACAATCTGTTAAACTAAAGTAGTTGCGGAAAGTAACTAATTGAAAGATAGAATACAAAAGTGAAATAAAATACACAAGGATTGTTTCTGGATGTTCGGAGATTTCAATTACTCCTACGTCACCCCTTCTATCTCAAGGATAGGAATTCCACTAAAAGACTTTGATCGAATACAAGATTTGTACGGACCCACTTCAGTTTGGACTTATCACTGCCAAAAGCTGAAACTCTTAGTATTACAAAGTGTTCTCAGTGCATAAATGATCTTAGCTTTATCGAATTTAACGATTATTATAAAGTGCTAGTGAGCTCAAATTGTAGCCTTGACTGCTACGAATAAACCATGTAAGAGTGAGCTAAGATTTTAGCAGAGTAACAACAAGCTTTGAATAGAGTGATCTTCTACTTTATTCAGCTGTTCTTCTGTCATATTTATAAGCTTCCCTTCCAACGGTAACTTGAGATATATTTGAATCTTTGTATCCGTTGATTGCCACTTCATTATTCCTTGGTAATTGTTTGCTTCATTTATTGTAATGCGGCGTCTTAATTGCTTTAGCCGAAATGCGTTGTTCTAAGTTGTATTGATTGAGGTGCGGCGTTTCATATTCAGTTGCAGTCTTCTATGTCTCTTTGTCGGTTGAATGTTCTTTCCCGAGACATGTTTAGTTGAAGGATGCTTAGCTTAAAAGCATAAGGCTGAATGTATTATCTGTCGGTTGACGTGTTCCAGATTTGCTGGTGAGGAGAATAACTGAATTGCGTTTCAGTTGCGTAGATTAGTTTACTAGATTCAGTTGCAGAGTTCAGTTTACTCGATCAGTTGCTGAGTTCAGTTTACTCAATCAGTTGGTTCATATTTTGTCAAACGCCAGAATTTAGTTTCCAACACATAAACATTTTCATGACATGCATAAATAAACTTTAATCTTTTTCTTTTTTCCTCAACATGACATAAAACCTTTTCATGATCATAACATTTTTCCTTTTCATTTTCTTTTTCCTTTGTTGAATTCAGATCGTTAATTGTGACTTTCCTGATTATGATCATAAATCGATGGATCCAACTACATGTAACCACAGTACTGGGCGGCGGAGGACACCAGCAACACTCTCACCGGTCAACTGGGCCCTGGCCTATCATTTTTCGAATAGAAATACGATTGTCGGGGCTCCCTCTGGGACATTTTCCCATAAATGGGCTCGTTCTGGGGACTTTTCCCTTCACGATATTCCCATTCTTACCGTTAACACAAAACTGTTACCACATAACCGTTACCACATATTCGTAATGATGGAAACACGATCGTCGGGCTCCCACTGGGACAGTCACCCTCACGACATCTCCAACTGTAACACCCCGAAAATTTTAAAGTCTACGTAAACCACATGCGCAAGTTAGAATAAATCATAAAAATGTTATGTTTAAAGTTTGGGATTAAAACAACGAGTTTTTGATTTATTCGGGATTTAATCGTCGGTCGAAACTCTAATTAACGAATTAATTGAAACACCTAGTTTTAAGCTTTATAAAATTATGAAAAGTTATATTTAAACTTAAATAATTATTATAAGCCTAATTTTTTAATTTGGGAATTTTATATTAAGGTTTGGTTTAATTCGGGATTAAAACGCATTAATACGTCACATTTAAAGATTAATTTAAAAGTCATCGAATTAAGCTAAATAAAAATATGAGAAAATTCATGTAAGCTTAAATAATTATTTGGGACATGTTAGAGTCAATGAAATTAAGAAAAAGTCAAAAACGGAAAAATTATACGTCCAGGGGTAAAACAGTCTTTTTACACCTAAAAATTAGTAAACGTCATGGCAGTGCCCTGAATGCTGTTTTATGTGATAATATGATTACTTGAAATGTTTAAGAGTTTCATGATGTTGATTTTAAAAACGTTTATGTTTTTTTATGATTTTTATATGTTAAAACGTTTATGTTAAATGTTCATGGATTTTTATGGATTAATCTTTGACATTTAAAAGATATGTTGCATGCTTGGTTTCAAAAATAAAACGATATGTACATACATGATTTTTATTAAGTGATGATAACATGTTGAAGGATGTGAAGAGATTGTGACTACTGAATATGTTGGAAATGTCGTGAGGGTTATGGTCCCAGTGGGAGCCCGACGATCGTGTTTCCTTGGATACGGATACGAATACGAATACGTGATACGAATACGAATATGTTAATACGTAGGTCAAGGCCCAGTTGACCAGTGAGAGTGTTGCTGGTGTCCCCGCCGCCCAGTACTGTGGTTTTCTAGATGGATCCATCGTCCATTAAGATTAAGAATACGAGTCACAATCACGATCTGAATTCAACAAACACGAACATGAACATGAATACGAATATGAATATGAATACGTATATGAATATGAGTATGTTTATGTTTTTATGAAAATATTTTTATGCATCATGAAAATGTTTACGAAAATGCTTAAGTTTAAGTCTATGCATCCTCATTAAAATGATATTTTAAGTACAAGTATTTTTCACTGTTATATGTTAACTGTATTACGTATTACTCGTTATCAAGATTATGGTGTGTTGAGTCTTTAGACTCACTAGGTGTGATGGATGCAGGTTATCATGATAATGCTAATGGAGGTCTTGATGGTTGATCCGACTGGACTGAAGGTGCACATAACCCGAGGACCTACGCTAGTTTTCCGCACTAGTTTACGATTCATGATTTTAAGCAATGTTAAAGATATTTTTTTTACGACAATTTATTTATGAGTGATTTTTGAGAAGTTATAGTATGGGCTATACTTTTCAAATGTTATTTTTAGATTTGGTAAAGTAGTTGGTTGTTTTATGTTAAAATGATATCAAAAATATTTTATGGTTCGGCCGAATACTATGTGAGGTTTAAAAAAAAAAAAATTCTAGTACATTTTAAGAAAACGAATAAGCAGACGTTTCACCAACATTAACGAATTAGTCACAATTACTTCACTTCCTTCAACATTTACATTCTCATCACTTTATAAAAATCATGCATAACATAACATTTTTATTTTTGAAACCAAGCATGCAACATGTCTTTTAAATATCTTCCTTAATTCATAAAAATCCATGGACATTTAAAAATCATAATTTAATCATGAACATTTCATAAACATTTACAAATAATCATAATATCATTTAAACAGTATTTAGGGCACAGCCATGACGTTTACCGTAAAATTTCCTGTTTTTGACATTTTCTTGAATTCATTGACTCTAACATGTCCCACATAATTATTTAAGCCTACATAAATTTTTCCATATTTTTATTTAGCATAAATCAAGGACTTTTAAATTAATATTTAAATAAGGCGTATTACTGCATTTTAATCCATAATTAAACCAAAACTTAATATAAATTCCCAAATTAAAAACTTAGACTTCTAATAATTATTTAAGCTTAAAAATAATTTTTCATAATTTTATGAAGCTTAAAACTATGCTTTTCAATTAATTCGTTAATTAGCGTTTCATACAGCGATTAAATCCCGAATAAATCCAAAACTCTTTATTTTGATCCCAAATTTTAGACATAGAATTTTTAAGATTTATTCTACCCTTCCAAGTCATGAGCCACCCCCCTTATAATTTTCAAATTGACACCCTAACGTACACACCGAGCCATCTCCTAATTTACTCGTGCCACGCCCGAGCCACCTTGAGCCAAAACCTAGCCAACCCATCTAGGGACCCTACTGTGCAAGCCCAACCCAAAATCATGAACCTAACCCGTTCAAAAAGCCTACTGAACTTGACCCAATTCTGCACTTATCATAGAACTCACGCCTATAGACTCCTAGTGCCACTAGGACACCTCCAGCCGAGCCACCACCGAGCCCACCTATCCCTGACCACCCCTGGACCACGCCCAGACCCTGACCAACCAGCCCCGCTCCCCTGAACTCGTGCAGCAGCCAGGCGCACCAGCACCAGCGTGCGTGACCCCTGTTGTGTGCGAGAGTTCACCTTGCGTGGGACTGCTTGCAGCAGCCAGCGCCGAGCCCTAGCCTCCCTGCCCCACCCTGAACCACCTTGAGCCATCGTCTGGACCACCCTAGCCAAGCCCTCAACTGAGCCACCCCCTTGAAATTCTCGGCCCCCCTCACGCACGCACGGGAAGAGTCCCTTATCACGTAAGGGCTCTTCCCCAGCCACCTACCGCGAGCCCAGCCCTTCTAGGACCCTCCCTAGGACCTAAACATGACCCCTAGGACTCAACCACCAGGACTTGTCGAGCCACTTTCCCCCATGCATCAATACCAAGCCCTTCAAAATCCCATGACAGTAACCTGGTCTCGGCTGGTTTCTATATTTTATGCAACTTATTTGGTGGGTTTCTAGGCCTTTAAACTTGTGTAAAACCAACCCTTTTCAGTCCCTAATCATGGCAGCCCCTTATATATATGTAAATCATGATTTTTGGGTCAAAACCCATGCCTTAAAAATCAAATATGCTTGAAAAACGAAAATATATCCAAGTTTTCCATGTTTTTCATGCAAAACAATTTTATATTATTACTATGGTGTGAAAGATAAGGAAAGGAAGAAATATGGCTTGCCCTTGCGTATTTTACGCACGAGAAATCGTTGGCGATTGAAGAACGGCGACGAAGAGACGATGGCTTGAATTTCCTTGCAACTCACAATTTTCTTCCAATTTATTTGTGTGTGTGTGTGTGGTGAATAATTAGGGGAGGGATTTGAAAGTGAAATCAGAGAAGTCTCGTGGGTTGTGAAGGGTTTGGGGTGGGGTTTTGCTTATTATATAGTCTAAATTAATTACTAATTAGACTTAGACCCATTAAGAATGTAATTAGGCTCATTTAGCCCATTAGTATTACTAATTGTGAAGGGTTTGGGGTGGGGTTTTGCCACGCTAGGGCTCCATTCGAGAGGGCTGGGAGGAGTCCTAGCATGCTAGGACTTCCACCCGAGAACTTCATGAAATTGCGCAAGGTTCGGTGGCTTGCGCAGGGAATATGGCTCAGTCTAGGGACTCAGGGCTAGGCTAGGGTGACTCCTTGGGGTCCAAGCTGAGGGCTTGAGAGGCTGGTTCGAGGGCTGGGTTCGCTGGTTAGGTCGTAGTAGCACAACAAGGGGTTATCGGTAATACAAGAGTTGTGGTTCACGAGTGCTAAAATAATATAAAAAGTCTAAATTTTGAATTTAAGAATTTTATAATAAAGTTTGGAATTTTTCGGGATTAAAACGTCTTCAATACGACTAATTATAAATTAATTAAAAAGTTTAGTATTTAAGATAAATAAAATTTTGAGAAATTAATTTAAGCTTAAATAATTATTTAGGATATGTTAGAGTCAAGGAAATTAAAAAAAAATGTCCAAAACGTGAAATTTTACGTCCAGAGGTAAAACAGTAATTTTACAACCAAAAATTAGTAAACGTCATGGCAGTGCTCTAACTGCTGTTTTGTATGTTAATATGATTATTTTAAATGTTTATGGATAAGTATATGTTAAATTGGTATTTTTGAAACGTTTATGGATTTTATGATTTAACGTGGACATTTAAAAGAAATGTTGTATGCTTGGTTTAAAAGGAAAAATGATATTTAATACATTATTTTTGTAAAGTGATAAAAATGTAAATCGTTGAAGGAAGTGGAGTAATTGTGAATATTGAGGATATGCGGATAAGAATGGGGATATCGTGAGGAAAAAGGCTCCAGAGGAAGCCCATTTATGGGAGAAGGCTCCAGAGGGATCTCGACGATCGTATTTCTATTCGATGAGGATAGGCCAAGGCTCAGTTGAGGAGATTTTGTCATTGATGTCCCCGCCGCCTAGTACTGTGGTTACATGTAGATGGATCCATCGACTTTTTGAGAATGAGGAAATCCACAATTAACGATCTGAATTCATTAAAAAGGAAAAATGTTTATGATCATGATGAAAGGATAAAAGTTATGAAATGAGAAAAAGGAAAATGTTGATGTTTATGTTATGCATGTCATGAAAATGGTATTTTTTACGTAAATGTATTTTCACTGTTGCGTATGGTTTTATACGTATTATTTGGTATCAAAAATATGATGTCTTGAGTTTTTAGACTCACTAGATGTGATTGATGCATGTAATTATAATAATAATGTTGAGGGAGGCTTGGATGCCTGATTTGACTGGACTGAAGGTGCACATGACTCGAGGACTAACGATTCTATGTTCCGCATTTACGTTTATGATTATGTTAAGGATTTTACGACTATTTATGTATGCTTTTTGAGATATTTTTGAGAAATTTAGTATGAGCTATACTTTTCAAATTTATTGCTTTTTAGATTTGATAAAACGTTTGACGACTTTATGGTTTGACTATTTCTTTTGATTTTCAAATACTAGTTGGTTGTTTTATTTTGAAAAATGGTGCAAACATATTTTATATATTTTGTAAGGGTTCGGCCGAAACCATGAGAGGTTATAAAAAAATAATTCTAGTACTTTTTAAGCAAAACGAATAGCAGACGTTTTATCAACAATTTCGACATGCGATAGAATCAATTGTAAAAAAAAATTAATTTAAAGCCCAAAACGTTTAGCATATTAACATGTCTACAAGATTGTTTTGCGCAAAAAAAAAAAAAAAATAAGATCATCAGAGCGATGGGAGATTTTGCCTAGCTCAAGTTTTGATTAAGAACTAGAGTTTTCCAAATATATTTTAGTAAATTGTGATAACATATGTTTTATTTATATTTATCCTTTTTATTATGATGTATTTTCCCAATTTAAAGTACTTAATAAAAAAAATTTTATACCCCATAAATCATTTTTTTAGCGTGCCTCATTCTGGCCATCAATGGAAACTCGGAACCGGAACCGGTCTATACACTATCGGTTCGGGTACTGGATTGGATTCATTCCAAAGTTCCGATTCCGACACCGATGGATCCAGAAATTACCTTGAAACTGGTTCTGGATCGGTTCCGACACGATAGATCCAAAAGCAGTCGGAAGCGGGACTGATGTCCTTAGATTCTTTATTTTTCATTTTTAAATGCAAGTAATAGAATCTTGTAATACAATTCATGCAAAACAAAGTAATGTCGAAACGCATATGCGACACTTAATTGAAACGCGAGTCTTAAGGAGTGTTCCGCTTAAGCTTGGAGAAATAACTCACCGTTCCAACAACTCCTGCCAAAATCTACACCCAATTCCATTACTCGAACGAGCAAGCCATACAAGAACCACAAAATCCCAAAACTCCATGGGAGTAAAAGCTTCCTCCTCGAGGACAAAAGCATACAAGAAGAAAAGAAAGAAGGTTTCTTCTAAGGTTTGTCTTGAGCACTCGCTTTTTGTCTTATTTTTTTGGGATTTTTATGTCGATTACTTGCTGAAGAATTTAATCGAGTTGTTCAATTCTGATTCGGGCTTTATTTTGTTTGTGCATTCTTTTAGAATTTTTATAAAAAAATCGAATCTTGGAATTTATTGTATGCGTTGAACTGAATTGGACATGGATTTCAAGGGTTCCTTGAGCTTATAGAAAAGATTTAGAGATGTGATATGGTAGACCAAGTAATTTAATTAGGTGATCTGATCTTATGTCGAAATTGGTTTTCAAATGGTTTCGTGCAGCCAAGATTTAAGTATGTTTTGTGTGTAAATGGGGATTTTTTGGATAATAGTCTATGTCAACAATCAATATCTTAAAACTATCAGTTGATTTAAAAAATAATGTACACTTAAAATGGTAAAATTAAAATTTATTTATATAGGCATCAAATTTCGTTTTTTCCTCGTACTCGCGAAACTAATGTCACCCGGCTGCATTTGGGCTGTGTTCTACCGGAATTTATCATCTACTATTGTTTATGACTTAACCTCGAGTCCTTAATTCAAACTGTTAGTTATTGAAGAAGAAGAGCAGAAAAAAGGAATCAAAGGTTCTTCATGGTCGTGATTATGTTTCTTTAAGTTCTAAATCTATGTGGTCCTCCTCATCTTCAGAATCTGATTATAGGACTAAGAAAAATAAATCTAAGAAACGCCGTCGTGTTGATTCAGCTTCATCGTATTCGGATGATCATTCGATGACTTCAGCTTCCGAGTCTTCGTCCACACATGATAACAAGAGTTATAAAAGATGGAAAGCCCTACCTCAGGGTAGAAAGGGAAGGACTCGAAAAGGATTCGAAAGTGCAGAATCCGATGCAGAGTCGGGGAGGAGAAAAAGATCTAGGAGACATCATGTTGTTAAGTCAAGTAACAAACCATTAAAGAAGAAATCAAGAAGGCATTTAACTAGTTCTTTGAGCTTTGATTCAGAGAGCTGCTCGGCATGTGATAGTAGAAGCAGCAACAGTACTGGAGATGGTAAACATCAAAGGAGTAAAATGATTCTCCATAAAAAGATAAAAAGTTTAAGCGGTAAGGAATCTCACAGAGCTCATAGAAAGCGCAAAGCAAGGTCTCCAAGTGGTTCTTCTTGTGGTACCTGTAGATACCATGATGTCGTTTTAGACCAAAGTGACGAGGCTTTAGGCCATAATATCAGTGTCGACCAAAGAGACGAGGCTTTAGTTCCTGTGAATAACTCTAGGCGGCTTAAATCAGTTATTGCCATTCTCGACCGACCCACTGATGAAGAGGAAAACAGATGGGAGAAAGATCCTCAAAAAGAAGAAATTGTATGTGAGCATGATGATTATCCATCTCCCAAAAGCATGGACAGTAATGAAGGAGTGAATAAAAAGGAGTTGAATGATCAATCACGTGGTGTATCCCATAAGAAAAGTGTAGAAAATGTTGAAAGTGAAGAGATTTTGCCCATAAAATCTGGAAATGAAGGATATAACGCTGATGATTCTCGGTCACATGAGGTTCATACAAATCGTTCTGAGGATAAAAAAGAGGTTAATGTTTCTGTTAATTTTACTACTTTGGATGGGGATAAGACGAAGGATGGTGTCGGTAATGATATAGAGTTAATTTTGAGGCAAAAAGCTCTGGAAAATCTGAGGAGGTTCAAAGGGGGTCGTAAAGCTGCTCGAAAAATTGTTAATCTTGACACCAATAATGAAAATGTTAACGAATCACTCATCAAAAGGAACGATAATATTGAACACAATTATACCGAGCCAAATAGCTTTTTTGATCAGGAGGCGAATAAGAGAAGTAGACCCACGCTCCCACAGGTTAAAAAAGATTCAGATTCTGAACATATGGCTATTGATTCGCCCAAAGCTCCTGTTGTTTTGGCCATTAATGACAGTAATCAAGCCTCTGGTGAGCATAGCTCGAAAGAACAGCTGGATGTGGCTAAGAATGGCTCTGAATTTGACGAGAAAACAATGTACGTAATGAGGGGTGGTGAAATGGTGCAGGTAAGAATTATATCATAACATGCTAGGATTTACACTATGAAATGCTAGATTGAATGCGCTATGTTTCCTATTTCTTATGATGGTACCCATTTTGGAATGTTCAACCAGGTGAGCTATAAGGTTTACATACCGAAACGGGCACCAGCTCTGGTCCGGAGGCAACTCCGACGGTAATGTGATCAGGTGACTGTTAAATTATCCCTAAGAAAATTTCCATTTTATGTATTTGAATGTTTGTTGGTCAGGACCAGAGTTCACAGAGACAACCCGAAATAAATGCTACTTTTTCCTTCTTTTTTTTTTTCGTTTGGCATTTGGCTTCTAACATAGGTGTGTTTCTGTCCGGAAGATATAGTTGTGATAGGTTGCTAATTCATCTGGGTTAACATATGTGAATATCGCAGAGGTGACATTCTCGTATTGAATATGATGAAATATATCAAAATTGTACATCTAACAGGTAAGTTTCACTCAAATGATATTCATATAGATGGATATAAAGGGTGGATAACATATCAAAACTATATATACATGTACGAGTAAATAATAATAAATCTCTAATAACAAATTTTTATTTGTGTTCAGCTCCAGTCTGACAAAAAAAAAATTACTGTTTTTGATCTAACAAAAAATATTTTTGCATTTCCTGAGTTAACATGTGTTGTCTCTGTTGAAATTTGGTACTAATATATGATATATGAATACCAAATATTTTAGATATGATTTTAAAATATAATTTTTAAGTACCCAATCATCTTTTCTATGATGAAAATTGTGACATCTTAAAACACAAAGGTACATAAATATATTTTAAAGTTTATTAGTGTAACTAAATTTTATTATTTTCATTTTAGAATTTTTACCACATTATTTTATGTATAAATTTTATTTGTCCAAAATATCTAGAAATACATTAAAATACATCACAATACATTTAAAAATTCATCAAATATTATGAGGTTCTCATTCTAAGACCAAATACCCAAAATATAATAAAATATTATAAGTAAATTCAACATATATGTTAAGTACTTAAGTACAATAATCACAATACATTTAAAAATTCATCAAATATTATGAGGTTCTCATTCTAAGACCAAATACCCAAAATATAATAAAATATTATAAGTAAATTCAACATATATGTTAAGTACTTAAGTACAATAATCATTAGGTTCAATGTAAGATAATTTATAATTAGTTTCAATACATATGTTTAATGTAATATAATAATTAAGATTCAAAGTATATAATAATATTAAGTTTTGGATTTTTCATTTAATAAATAATAAAATTAATATGGATAAAGTTTTGGATAAATATAATCTTTTTCATTTAATAAATAAAATTAATATGGATAAATATGAATTCAGGCTATATATATAGCTGAAGTCTCTTCATTTTCAATTTAGAAACCAACCGAGAAAGAGGAAAGAAACGAAAGAAGAAAGAAGAAAGGAAAGGGAAAAAGAGGAAGAAAAATAGAAGAAAAATCTATAAATCTTTCCGAAAAATTCTAATAAATCACCAACTATTCACCTCATATCTTAAAGTAATATAACACTGGAGGTGATGTAAAAGGATCGATCAAAAACAAGAAAATCAAACAAAGATATTCCGAGAAACGGCAACGGAATCTCGTTTAAAGCAAGGTAATTTACGCTCATCTTTCTTATAGTTACACACCAAACTAGAGGTTGACTTGAACACAAATGTTGTACATCTTGTTGCATAGATATGGTACATAAAGTCCGTCGTCTCAAAATATTGCCGGAACTAACATTTTCGGTATGCCGGAGTACCTTAGTTCTCCATAAGACGATATTTAAATCTGGTATTGATCGGATAGGAATTTGAAAATACTTTCAACACAAGAATTAAAGATCTTACGAAGTTACGTTACATAAGTTGGAAAAAACCCGGCCGCGAGAAGGCCAGTCACGCGCCGGAACCGTCGGCGCGTGTATTTCACGCGGCACCGTATCGACGTTTTTTCGATGGCCGAACCTTGCTGGTGATAATTCCGATTTTTTGGCTAACTTTCGTAATGTTTAGAGATATTTTCTAATTAATATGAATTTTGCGAACTTGAGTAAAATCAACCGGGTTAAATTTTGAACAAAAAAATAATCTGGAAATGATCAGCTATTTACTTAAAGCTCTAACATATAAATATCATTCATAATATAGTTTTAGGACTTGCTCCAACAATTCAGATTACTAATCAAGCCTAAACTGTAAGTTATCAGGTGAGAAAATTACTATTCTTCTATTAAAGCCTTTGGCCTGGAAATTTCAGTAGCATTTATTTAATGTTCAAATATCATGCACAGTTCATTTCGATTACAGATATATTTTTTTGCATATTTATAAACGGAATGATATACCATTAATGAATGGAGTCATGGACAACGGATTTCGGTCTGGAAATTGAGTCCACTGGACAACGTGGCTTCGGTCCGAAAAGTGAGTCCAATGAACAACGGGTCAAAAGTCCCGGGTATATGGTTCATCTGAACAACGCGTACCGAATATTTCAGTTCAGAGAATGGTTCACCCAGCTCGTAAAATGATCTTATAAGTGCTCAATTAGAGCCACCCATGTTAATTTATGAAATTTTCAATTATCTTAGCAATTTTAACGTTTCATAGCATTCATAACATCTAATTTGTTATGCCTATTACTTCATGCATAATTATTATGAAGCGTTATTTTAACTTATTTAAAAACTATATACTAATTTAAACTCACTAAGTCCTCAAATAGTTAACCCTATGTTTCTTTGTAATTTCAGACTCAGGAACCCCAGAATTGGAACATGAGGAAAATAACTGAAGCTGAAATAAGAGCATTTGAAAGTTGTGATGATCTGTTTATAAATAAATATTAAACTTTCTCTGTAAAATAATTGTACATATTTGAAATAAGAATGTAAAAATTTGTATATAATCTTTTAATAATAGCAGAAAATATTTAAATTTTTATCTACAATATTTTTTTATGGTAAAAATAAAGATAGCAGTTCAATAAAGAAATATTCCAGAAAATGTGACACTTAGTAAGGGAATAATTATGAATTCCAAAACCGAGCGCAACAGAGGTGGTATCAGAGCCAAGTTTCTTAGAGCCTAGAGACAGGAGCCTAATGTTTATTATAATGTCATACGTTAATCTTTATGTTTTTATTTCCTCATAATTGAAATGTCTACTTTCAGGATGACGGAGTCTAATGAGACATCAAAGAATAAACAAACTATAATCATCAAACAAATGGAGGAAGAGTTAACAAAATTAAGCAAATAAAACTCGAATTTGAAATGCCTAGTGGATACGTATCGGGAACATTTTGAGAAATTTGGAACAATTGAAACTTTTCGTGGATTTATTGAAGAACGGATGAGGGCTGACAATCTAGCATATCAGAGAGACTTGGGTCATGTACTATATGAAAGAGACCGCACTTTTATATATTTACTAGACATGCATGAATTCTATGACCGAGGTTTGATTAGTTTCTTAAAAGGAGTATCACACCCTTCGATCCTCATTGACCACTTAATCATGCATGGGCGTGAACTGGTTTATCAATCTGACCACGGAATGGAACATGGTGTTATCGGTCCATCTTACACAAATCAAGCTAATCAGACCACATCTCCTCCTATCACTAACACATTTGAAACCATCGGTAGTCGCTTGACTAAAAATATTCCACAGTATGTACCAGCCTCTTTTGTAGAATATCCTGGAGTCATGAACACGACAATAGATCAAAACCCCTTTATGATAGAAAATTATCTGTTGCCATCATCGGAAGTTGAATTTCTCCCTTACCTCATGTGGGAAAACTTTGCATTTGGAGTAAATGAACTTTTTCCAATGACTATCATACCTGAAAGCGGAAATGTTAATGAGCTTAGTTATGAACCGGACCTAGTTGAACCATATAAATCACTGCTGAATACGGATCAAAATGATACCATGAGAACCACATGCACAAATGAAGGCACGAGCCACACAACTTTTATAGATCTATCAGACAACGAGATATGAAGACAATGACTATTTGACACTAATATATAACTAATATTACTAATCATTGTCTTTTGTAGGTATGATGATTATCAAGGTCATCAATTTTTGTAGGAATGATGACACATTTTGCTAGTTTTGTTTGTATTATACTTGGGTATTGTAAATATTTGAAACATGTCTTGTTTATAAATAAAATCGACTACTTACCCTATGACATAAATATGTAAATTTATTTTATATATATAAATATAGTGTAAGATATGTTCATATTTTATATTTATGTGTTTAGAATGACGTCTTCACAAAATAGTATTCAAGCCAGAATCAGACAAGAAATTCTCTCTCAAGATGACCACAACTCGTTAACTGGTGGAAATTACAGAAACGTTCACCACAATCCTCCCCAAGAACAAAACGTACAAAATATGTTGGAAATAATGCATCAATTTGTGCAGTTTTGTCAGCAAAATCCACCACGACCTAATGATCAAGCTCAAGAACATCACATTGAGGCAAATGATCGAGCTGTTGAGGGACATTTGAGATTCAAGACGCCAAAGTTTGAAAGCAAACCAGATGCGTATCAAGTAGAATCTTGGCTAAGAAAAATCAACAAAATATTCTCTATTCTCAATTATTCTGAAGAACAAAAGGTGAATTTTTCCACTTACTTATTTGAAGAAACAGTTCATAACTGGTGGTGTACAGTAGAACATAAGTGGACAAAGAATCACAGCCCAAAAATGTGGGACAATTTTCTGCAAGAATTCGAAGGTAAATATATAACTCAAGTTATATTAAAAACCCGAGAACTTGAATTTATGGATTTAGTCCAAGGTGACATGCCCGTAGCTCAATATGAGGCAGAATTCTATCGTCTTATACATTATGCACCACACTACATGGAAGATGAGGTAAGAAAAAAAAATTTGTTCAAGGATTAAATCTAGATATTCGTTGGGCAACATTGTCCACAGAAGTTGCCAGTTATGTTTCTGCTGTCAATCAAGCTCTACTAGTAAAAGAAGACATCAAGGTACTTCTTAAAAAAGAGGAAGAAAAAAAGAAAATCAGGAAGCCCAACCTTTTTGAAGATAACAATCGGAAAAGAAAATTTGAAAAAAGAACACAACCAATCATACAAGGAGAAGCTGTCAAAGGAAAAGTTCCAAGAAACAACAGTAAAAAGTGTGGATATTGCGGATTATCAAATCATGAAGAAGAAAAGTGCTGGAGAAAAGGTGGGAAATGTCTTATTTGCGGAAGTGAGCAACACCGTATTCAAGATTGTCCAAAATGAACGCAGAAAACTCAACCCACAACAAAGCCAAAGATACATGCTCGAGCCTATGCACTATTAGGAAACAAAGAGGGGGAAGTTGACCCCACTGCAGTCGTAGAAGGTACTGTTGCCATATTATCCAGTTCTGCAAAAACGTTATATGATCCAGGAGCTACTCATTTTTTTATCTCAAAAGTTTTTGTACATAAATTACCACTGTTATCGGAGCAGCTACCATATAGCTTCGAAATTAGCTCACCTTTAGGGACAACGATGATTACTGACATCATTTACAAAAATTGTACCTTAAACTTCCAAGAAAAATAATATCTAGCAGATATGATTGAATTACCTATCAAGAACTATGATATTATTTTTGGAATGGACTGGTTATTTAGACACCAAGTGTAGCTCAATTGCTACACAAAAGAAGTTTATCTTTAAACTTCTCATCCAATCATTTCCAAAGCTAACCATACCATGTGAATAGTATCAACAATAGAAGCTAGGGCTATAATAAAAGACAACAAACAAGGATTTCTAGCTTATTTGATAAATAAGCCAAAAGATCAACTCAAGATCTCAAAAATCTCAGTTGTACAAGAATTTTCAGAGGTTTTTCCTGAAGAGATTAATACTTTACCTCCTCAGAGAGACGTAGAATTTTCCATTGATCTAATACCTGGAGCACAACCCAGATCTAAAACTCCATACTGAATGGCACCTTCAGAGTTAAAAGAATTAGAACTTCAATTACAAGAACTCGTGGACAAGAAATACGTCCGGCCTAGTACATCTCCATGGGGTGCTCCTGTATTATTTGTCAAAAAGAAAGATGGAACTCTAAGGATGTGCATTGATTATCGAGAACTTAACAATGTTACTATCAAAAACAAATATACTCTACCGCATATCGAAGAATTATTTGATGTCTTACAAGGGTCTCAAGTATATTCAAAACTTGATTTGCGACAAGGATATTACCAATTGAGAATTAAGGAGGATGACATCTCCAAAACAACTTTTAATACCTGTCATGGACACTATGAGTTTGTGATAATGCCATTCGGATTAACCAACGATCCTCAGATATGATGCATCGAATATTTCAACCATTCTTGGACAAATCCATTGTCATATTCATAGATGACATTTTGATATTTTCAAGAACTCATGAGGAACATGCTCAACATCTACGATTGATTCTCAAAACTTTGAGAACATAAGTTGTATGCCAAATTCAGTAAGTGTGAATTTTGGCTAGAAAAAGTGTCATTTATTGGCCACTTTATCTCTAAGAAAGGACTGGAACTAGATCCTGCAAAAATAGAAGCCATATCACGCTGGAAACAACCAATCAACATCACAGAAATTAGAAGTTTTCTCGGCTTAGCAGGATACTACCGAAGATTCATTAAATATTTTGCGAAAATTGTTGTTCCCCTTACACGGCTAACTCGCAAAGACAACCCTTTCTTGTGGAATGATGAGTGTGAGAAAATTTTTGCAAATTAAAAGAAATGCTTACTAGTGCACTTGTATTAGCTTTACCAGAAGAGACAGAAGGATTTGTGGTTTACATAGATACCTCAAAAGAAGGCTTTAGATGTGTATTAATGCAAAACGTATTAGATGTGTATTAATGCAAAACGTAAAGTTATTGCATATGCCTCTAGAAAATTAAAGAATTACGAGTTAAATTATCCCGCTCATGATATGGAATTAGGAGCATAGTGTTTGCATTAGCAAAATGGAGACACTACTTGTACGTTTCCACTTTTGATATTTATACAGACCACAAAAGATTGAAGTATTTATTGACCCAAAAAGAGCTGAACATGATGCAAAGAAGATGGATTGAATTTTTGGAAGATTACGATTGTTACATTCTTTATCAATCATGTAGAGCTAATGTAGTAGCTGATGCTTTAAGTAGAAAGATTAGCATGGTTTGTTTGGAAATGAAAGAAGTAAGAGAATGGGTACACATCCATTCACGTGGGCACTTGGCCATATTGAGAATCGAACCTGAATTTCATACCAGAATTAAGCAAAATCAAGAATTGGACCAAGAAGTTTCAAAACTCCGTACTGAACAAATTTCGTCACCAATTCCCAAGGAATACTTTTCTACCATGACCTTATTTGTGTGCCTAGCTCAATGAAAAATGAAATAATGGAAAAATCACATCAGCCTCGGATCAGCATACATCCAGGAGGATCTTAGATGTACCAAGAGATTAAAAAACACTTCTGGTGGAAAGCAATGAAACGAGATATCGCAGATTTCATTTCACAATGTCTATCTTGCCAAATGATAAAGGCTGAACATCAAAGAACAGCAGGTCTTTTGCAACCACTTCCTATACCGGAATGGAAATGGGATCAAATAACTATGGATTTTGTGACTGGATTACCCCAGCTCCTAGGAGGTTTTAATTGCATATGGGTGCTCGTTGATCACTTAACCAAGTCAGTACATTTCATACCCATAAGTCACAAATATGGGGTAGAAAAATTGGCTGAACTCTATCAGAAGGAAATTATACGGTTACATGGTATCCCCACTACCATAGTATCTGATAGAGATATGAAGTTTACGTCAAGGTTATGGAAAAAACTTCAGAAATGCATTGGTACCAAATTAAATTTTAGCACAGCAGCAAACTCGCAAAGTGATGGTCAGTCTGAACAAACCATTAAAATATTGGAAGACATGCTTCGCGCATGTGTGCTGGATTTTGGGACAAACTGGGAAAGCATTTGCCTCTAGTTGAATTTTCATACAACAATAGTTATCGATCCTTAATAAAAATGGCGTCATATGAAGCATTATATGGAAGAAAATGTCGCTCTCCTTTTAACTGGGATATGGATGAATGGAGATGCGCAAAGAATGGACAAGAAAGAGCAATCAGGCCTGACATTATACAAGAAGCTATCGACAAAATATAATTTATCAGGCATTGAATACAAACAGCTCAAAGTCGATAGAAGAGTTATGCAGATAAGAGGCGGAAAGATTTGAAATTTGAAGTCGGAGATTATGTATTATTAAAAGCGTTACCAGGAAAAGGAATCAAGCGTACTGGAAAGAAGGGAAAGTTGTATCCTCGATTGTGGGACCCTTTGAAGTGATAGAACGAGTAGGCACTGTGGCTTAACGTCTATCTCTACCTGAAATTATCTCTGGTATACATAACGTATTCCACGTATCACAATTAAGAAAATGCAAAGTAGACTCTAATTAATTGACCACCAACAGATAGATCTGGAAGAAAATCTAACATATGAAGAACAACCTGTGAAGATTTTGGACCCAAGAATAAAAGAACTTCGTGGTCGACCACTTCAGTTGATAAAAGTCTTGTGGAAAAACCACAACATTGAAGAAGCAACGTGAGAAACAAAGAAAGATATGAGATGTAAATATCCGCATTTATTCAACTCTTAAATATGTGGATCAGATTTTTAAAAGGAAGAGATATTTTGATATTCTAAAACACAAAGGTACATAAATATATTTTAAAGTTTATTAGTATAACTAGATTTTATTACCACATTATTTTTTGGTACAAATTTTATTTTTCCAAAGTATCTAGAAATACATCACAATACACTTAAAAATTTATCTAGTACTATGAGGTTCTCATTCCAAGACCAAATACCCAAAATATAATAAAATATTATAATTAAGCTCAACATATATGTTAAGTAATTAAGTACAATAATCACCAACTATTCACCTCATATCTTAAAGCAATATAGCACTGGAGGTGATGTAAAAGGATCGATCAAAAACAAGAAAATCAAACAAAGATATTCCGAGAAACGGCAACGGAATCTCCTTTTAAGCAAGGTAATCTACGCTCATCTTTCTTATAGCTATACACCAAATTAGAGGTTGACTTGAACACAAAATTTGTACCTCTTGTCGCATAGATAAGGTACATACTGTCCGTTGTCCCAAAATATTGCCGCAACTAATATTTTCAGAATGCCGGAGTACCTTGGTTCTCCATAAGACGATATTTAAATCTGGTATTGATCAGATAGAAATTTGAAAATACTTTCAACACAAGAATTGAAGATCTTACAAAGTTACATAAGCTGGAAAAACCCGGCCGCAGGAAGGCCTGTCACACGTCGGAACCGTCGGTGCGTGTACCCCACACATCGCTGTATCGGCGTTTTTTCGGTGGCCGAACCTTGCTGGTGATATTTCCGACTTTTTGGTCAACTTTCGTAATGTTTAGAGATATTTTCTAATTAATATGAATTTTACGAACTTAATTAAAATCAACCGGGTTAAATTTTGAACAAAAAAATAATCTGGAAATGCCAAAGGCTTTTATAGAATAATGAATAATAATTTCTTCACCTGATAACTTACAGTTTAGGCTTGATCAGTAATCCGAATTGTTGGAGCAAATCCTAAAAATATATTATGAATGATATTTATATGTTAGAGTTTTAAGTAAATAGCTGATCATTTTCAGATTATTTTTTTGTTCAAAATTTAACCCGGTTGATTTTACTTAAGTTCGCAAAATTCATATTAATTAAAAAATATCTCTAAAAATTACGAAAGTTGGCCAAAAAGTCGGAAATATCACCAGCAAGGTTCGGCCACCGGAAAAATGCCGATACAGCGCCGCGTGAGGTACACGCGCCGACGGTTCTGGCGTGTGACTGGCCTTCCGGCAGCCACGCGCGGCCGGGTTTTTCCCAGCTTATGTAACTTGGTAAGATCTTTAATTCTTATGTTGAAAGTATTTTCAAATTCCTATCCTATCAATACCAGATTTAAATATCGTTTAATGGAGAACCAAGGTACTCCGGCATTCCGAAAATGTTAGTTCCAACAATATTTTGGACGATGGACAGTATGTACCTTATCTATGCAACAAGAGGTACAACTTTTGTGTTCAAGTCATCCTCTAGTTTGGTGTGTAGCTATAAGAAATATGAGCGTAGATTACCTTGCTTGAAACGGGATTCCGTTGCCGTTTCTCGGAATATCTTTGTTTGATTTTCTTGTTTTTGATCGATCATTTTACATCACCTCCAGTGCTATATTGCTTTAAGATATGAGGTGAATAGTTGGTGATTTATTGGAATTTTTCGGAAAGGTTTATAAATTTTTCTTCCTCTTTTTCCCTTTCCTTTCTTCTTTCGTTTCTTTCCTCTTTCTCGATTGGTTTCTGAATTGAAAATGAGGAGAGTTCAGCTATATTTATAGCCTGAATTCATATATATCCATATTAATTTTATTTATTAAAGGAAAAAGATTATGTTTATCCAACACTTTCATATTTATCCATATTAATTTTATTAATTATTAAATGAAAAAAATTATGTTTATCCAAAACTTAATATTATTATATACTTTTTATTAATTATTTCAAATATATTTTGTTTTGTTCTTGGGAGGGATTGTGGTGAGCGTTTTTGGAATTTTCACAAGTTTTCGACTTGTGGTCATATTGAGAGGGAATTTCTTGTCTGATTCTGGCTTGAGTACTATTTTGTGAAGACGTCATTCTAAACACAAATATAAAATATGAACATATCTTGCACTATATTTATATATTATATCATAAATGTACATAGTTATGTCATAGGGTAAGCAGTCGGTTTTATTTATAAACAAGACATGTTTCAAATATTTACAATTTCCAAGCATAATACGAACAGAACTAGCAAACTGGGTCATCATTCATACAAAAATTGATGACCTTGATAATCATCATACCTACAAAAGATGATGATTAGTAATATTAGTTATATATTAGTGCCAAATAGTCATTGTCTTCATATCTCGTCGTCTGAGAGATCTATAAAAGTTGTGTGGCCCGTACTTTCATTTGTGCCTGTGGTTCCCATGGTAACATTTTGATCCGTATTCAGCAGTGATGTATATGGTTCAACTGGGTCCGATTCATAACTAAGCTCATTAACATTTCCGCTTTCAGGTATGATAGTCATTGAAACAAGTTCATCTGTTCCAAATGTAAAGTTTTCCCACATGAGGTTAGGATAAATTCAAATTCCGGTGATGGCAACAGATAATTCTATCATAAAGGGGTTTTGATCTATTGTCGTGTTCATGACTCCAGGATATTCTACAAAAGAGGCTGGTACATACTGTGGAATATTTTTAGTCAAGCTACTACCTCCGGTTTCAAATGTGTTAGTGATGGGAGGAGCTGTGGTCTGATTATCTTGATTTGTATAAGATGGACCGATAACACCAGGTTCCATTCCGTGGATAGATTGATAAATTAGTTCACGCCCATGCATGATTAAGTGGTCAATGTGGATCGAAGGGTGTGATACTCCTTTTAAGAAAGTAATCAAACATCAGTCATATAATTCATACATGTCTAGTAAATATATAAGAGTGCGGTCTCTTTCATATTGTACATGACCCAAGTCTCCCTGATATGCTAGATTGTCAGCCCTGATCTGTTCTTCAATAAATCCACGAAAAGTTTCAGTTGTTCCAAAGGTTTCAAAGTGTTCCCGATACATATCCACTAGGCATTTCAAATCCGAGTTTTCTTTGCTTAAATTTTTTATCTCTTCCTCCATTTGTTTGATGATTATATTATAGTTTGTTTATTCTTTGATGTCCCACTAGACTCCGTCAACTTGAAAGGAGACATTTCAATTACGAGGGAAAAAAACATAAAGATTAATGTATGACATTATAATAAACCTTAGGCTCTTGTCTCTAGGTTCTAAGAAACTTGTCCGGGTTAGGAATTCATAATTATTCCCATATTAAGTTCCACATTTTCTACAATGTTTTTTTATTGAACTTCTATCTTTATTTTTATCATAAAAAAATATTGTAGATAAAAATTTAAATATTTTCTGCTATTATTAAAAGATTATATACAAATTTTTATATTTTTATTTCAAATATGTACAATTATTTTACAATGGAAGTTTAACATTTATTTATAAACAGATCATCACAATTTTCAAATGCTCTTATTTCAGCTTCAGTTATATTCCTCCTGTTTCAATTCTGGGGTTCCTGTGTCTGGAAATTACAATAGACGAAAAGAAACAGAGGGTTAAATCTTTGAGGACTTAGTGAGTTTAAATTAGTATATAGCTTTTAAATAAGATAAAATAGCGCTTCATAATAATTATGCATGAAATAATATGCATAACAAATTAGATGTTATGAATGCTATGAAATGTTAAAATTGCTAAGATAATTGAAAATTTCATAAATTAACATGGGTGGCTCTAATTGAGCACTTATAAGATCATTTTACCAGACGAGTGAACCATTCTCTGGACCGAACTATTCGGTGCACGTTGTTCAGATGAACCATATACTCGGGACATTGACCCGTTGTTCATTGGACTAACTTTCCGGGTCAAAGCCACCTTGTCCAGTGGACTTAATTTTCGGACCGAAATCCGTTGTCCATTACTTCATTCATTAATGGTAAATCAATCCGTTTATAAATATGCAAGAAAATATATCTGTAATCGAAATGAACTATTGATGATATTTGAACATTAAATAAATGGTACTGAAATTTCCAGGCCAAAGGCTTTAATAGAAGAATGAATAATAATTTGATCACCTGATAACTTAAAGTTTAGGCTTGATGAGTAATCCGAATTGTTGGAGCAAGTCCTAAAAATATAGTATGAATGATATTTATATTTAAGAGTTTTAAGTAAATAGCTGATCATTTTCAGATTATTTTTTTGTTCAAAATTTAAACTTAAGTTCGCAAAATTCATATTAATTAGAAAATATCTCTAAACATTACGAAAGTTGGCCAAAAAGTCGGAAATATCACCAGCAAGGTTCGGCCACCGGAAAAACGTCGATACGGTGCGTGTACGGTTCCGGCACATGACTGGCCTTCCGGCGGCCACGCGCGGACGGGTTTTTTACAGCTTATGTTTAATTCTTGTGTTGAAGGTATTTTCAAATTCCTATCCGATCAATACCATATTTAAATATCGTCTTATGGAGAACTAAGGTACTCCGGCATTCCGAAAATGTTAGTTCCAACAATATTTTGGGACGACGGATGGTATGTACTTTATCAATGCAACAAGAGGTACAACTTTTGTGTTCAAGTCAACCTCTAGTTTGGTGTGTAGCTATAAGAAAGATGAGCGTAGATTACCTTGCTTGAAATGAGATTCCGTTGCCGATTTTCGGAATATATTTATTTGATTTTCTTGTTTTTTATCGATCTTTTGCATCACCTCCAGTGTTATATTGCTTTAAGATATGAGGTGAATAGTTGGTGATTATTGTACTTAATTACTTAACATATATGTTGAGCTTAATTATATTATTTTATTATATTTTGGGTATTCGGTCTTGAAATGAGAACCTCATAGTACTTGATGAATTTTTAAGTGTATTGTGATTTATTTTAATGTATTTCTAGATACTTTGGACAAATAAAATTTATACATAAAATAATGTGGTAAAAAATAATAAAATTTAGTTATACTAATTAAATTTAAAATATATTTATGTACATTTGTGTTTTAGGGTGTAACAATATCCCCTCCTTTTAAAAATCTGATCCCCAGATTTAAGAGTTATTGGAATAAATATGGATATTGACATCTCATATCTTTCTCTGTTTCCCACATTGTTTCTTCAATGTTGTGGTTTTTCCATAAGACTTTTATCAACTGAATTGATGGACCACGAAAAGTTTCTTTATTCTTTGGTCCAAAATCTTCACAGGTTTTTATTCATATGTTAGATTTTCTTTCAGATCTATCTGTTGGTGGTCAATTAATTGGGATGAGTCTACTTTGTGATATGTGTTTTGAGGTTGGGAATGAATAAATATGGTTTGGGAAGTGTATTGTGTGGGAACCTGGACGCTAATCATCTTTTTAATCATCTTTGGGGTTTAACTATCAATAAGATAAACAGGGTCTAAAATTTTTCTTTTAAAATGCGGAAGGTAATGGAATCAATCTATTATACAAACTAGTATAATAATACAAATCTTGTATAATATGCATCTAGTTCAACTAGGTTCAACTATTACAATCAAGTAATAAAACCTATCTACATCCAAGTCCGTGATCACCACTCTAATCTCGATCTCTCCTCGTCTTCTGGACCCTGATCCTGCCCCACCTGTTGTCATGCACACATACAAAACAAGACAACAGCCGGATAACTCCGGTGAGATATAAATATCCCAGTATAAACAATGTATACATATATTTAACTGAATTAACATAAAGCATGAATTATATCTTATCACATGTAGCATAATCGAACAACATGTATCAATACCGGTCTGTAAATAAAACATGAATCGTAATCTACGAAACATAAATTAATACGGATCTAGTAAATCAAACTCTAGTCTCAATATCTAAGACTCGACTCATCTCTCATTCTAATATAGGGATCCCGATCTAAGTTAGACTTTTGGTATGCTGTATCGAGTGTCTACAATAGACGTCGATCTACATCTAAAGCTCATCGATACACCGTAAGTCTAGGGTCTGAGCAGTTCTGACAAAGACTTAGACTTGGGCATGCTATATCGAGTGTCTATAATAGAAGTCGATCTACATCTAAGCTCATCGATATACCACAAGTCTAGGGTCTTAGCAGTTCTGTCCAAGACTTGGCGGTTCTGCCCTAGCTAGGCTGTTCTGCCCTAGACTCAAACTCTGGCTCTGCTATCATTCAATAGACTTAAACATATCAATCTGATAATCTGCAAATATCAATGCAATAAAATAAAGTATGTGATTTAGGGAAACTCAAGTCAAACCTAACTCGAGTTGTGCAATCCCGAATCAACATTTATTTATACCTTTTGTCTTCCCGGTCTGACGAAGACGAAGTCTTGTATTCTGATCTGTCCATACCCAGTCTGGCAATGACAATCGTATAATTACAATATCAGTATATAACTCAATTCAACATTGAATCTGATTAATCTGGATTTGATTCAAATCAACGGTATAACGGAACAATCTGAATATTCTCGTCAATACAACCTCATCAGATATTAATTACAAATCATGACACATATCTGATATAATCCATAATCAATTCATAATCCAAATCTTTCCCATTTTCAATCGGTATAATCAGAAAATCATAACAATTTCATAATCAGTCTGTTCTTCGATCTGGCTTCGATTATGCAATGTCTAGTATTCCCATAACACATAATAATGATCAAATCACAATTCTCCCAATACATAAATTTCAAACCATATCAGAAAGTAATGAAACTTACGTCCTTGTGTAGTAGGTGACGAGAGGAGCACAGAACTGTGTTCAGATTTAAATTCTGATAGACGGATTGTACAAAATCAATTTTCTAGAATTTAAGGAATCTTGAGGAATTTCTCGGAAGCTTTTCACGTTTCCTCACTGTAATTGTCGAAGGAATGAAGCAAATATATATGTAAAGTTGCATGAAGAGACAAGTGTCCCACTCAATCCATTAATTGCATTTTAGTCCCTCAACTTTTCACTATTTACAAATCGGCCCTTATTCAATCTTTTCGATTCAATTTCAATCCTAAATAAGTTCAAACATCTTGGAATATAATTCAACACTCCATAATCCTCTAATTCAATAATCTCGATTAAAATAATATCATCTTTATTATCTCGGGCCTTACAATTTGTATCATTTTCTCTTCCCTTTTTCCTACTTCATCGGTTTAGAGCTAGGGTTCCTCACTTCTCCTTCAATCCAATTTCTTCCAAGACATTAATCTTTGATTGAAGCCTTAATCTTTGCTTGGAGATTAGAAGTTCTTCTCCTTAAGAGTTTAGAAGCAAGGATTATTGTCAAGGTGTTAAGATTATCAAATCTTCAAGTGGTTGTAAGTAGATTCTTCCTTTGAATGCATCTCATGAGCTATGTATATGATAAATGAAGATTCAATTGATTTTAGCTCCTTTAAATAATTGATTATGTATATTGTATGTATTGATATTTTGAAAAGAAATGGAATTGAAGCCAATGGCAAAGTAAAGGAGCTAACTCTTTAGCACGTACGCCACGTGTTTGATAAAATGATTCAATGATTGTTTTTATGACATGTTACAGTTAAGAAATGATACGGATTCCTTCTTTACACAATTTTTTGGGATTTGAGTTTTCTTGAATATCTAATTTGCGGATCTTGATTTGAATTAATTTTAAATTTACACAGAAACTGCTCTGTTTTGATAGATGATCAAAGTTCTTGAGTTATAGTAGAATTCAGAGGTTCAAGACTTATCAACCATATATTTTGATCTCTTGTTGATAATATTTGAAAGGTATGTTACGGTCGGTAATATATGAGGTAAAAGTATCATTTTTATTTTAAATTGAAAATTCTATGGCTCGATGAATTATTTGTGATTTGATGATGATTGTTGTATTGAGATGAGTTTATTATGATATCGAAATGATAATATTGATTTGCATCATTATATTGCATATTGAGCCAATTGTCGATTCAGATTTGATATGGCGGAGGTCGTCTTGTTATTCATTTGTAGGACGTATGGGGTTATAGTTGAGTTGGGATGGTGTATGCGGAGGTCGCTGCTATGACCTGAACACTCTCTATAGGCGCACCATAGTCCTGGGATTGTAGAACACAGCAAACCACCTCGACCGAATGAGTCGGTGGATATTGCTGGGGGATTCTCTATCCTTGAGTACCCTATGACCAGATGATTCACTTGATCTTCAGATTTATTGATAGCTCACAACTTCTGATCATACATTGCATTATATTGCATCTTTATGAATTATATGAACTATGTGAAAATTTAATTCTCTTATGTTATTGATTGTATCATAATGGGTTTATACTCACAGGCATGTCCGGTACCTCTTGTTTTCATGTGCTTGACAGTAGGTGAGGCGAGACTTGGGATGCCAGAGTCCAGCACCAGGCGATGAGATACGAGTTAGAGTTGGATTCTCGGGTCTTAGGAGCTATTTGATGATGTTTGGATTACTTTGGTCACTAGTTTATTTTGGCATGTTGAAACTTATATTCAAACATTTGAGACTTTTATGGTTCGTTACATTTATAATTATTAGTATTAATGTCGAACCTGGGGCCCCACAGTTTGCTCCATGTATTAGATCAATGGAAAATTCTACGTCTCTCTGAGGAGGTAAAGTATTGATCTCTTCAGGAAAAACCTTTGAAAATTCTTGTACAACTGAGATTTCTGAAATCTTGAGTTGATCTTTTGGCTTATTTATCAAATAAGCTAGAAATCCTTGTCTGTTGTCTTTTAGTATAGCCCTAGCTTCTGCTGTTGATACTATTCTCATGATATGGTTAGCTTTAGAAATGATTGGATGAGAAGTTTGAAGATAAACTTCTTTTGTGTAGCAATTGAGTTGGACTTGGTGTCTAAATAACCAGTCCATTCCAAGAATAATATCATAGTTCTTGATAGGTAATTCAATCAAATCTGCTAGATATTCTTTTTCTTGGAAGTTTAAGGTACAATTTTTGTAAATGATGTCAGTAATCATCGTTGTCCCTAAAGGTGAGCTAATTTCGAAGCTATATGGTAGCTGCTCCGATAACAGTGGTAATTTATGTACAAAAACTTTTGAGATAAAAGAATGAGTAGCTCTTGGATCAAATAACGTTTTTGCATAACTGGATAATATGGTAACAGTACCTTCTACGATTGCCGCGGGGTCAACTTCCTCCTCTTTGTTTCCTAAGAGTGCATAGGCTCGAGCAGGTATCTTTGGCTTTGTTGTGGGTGGAGTCTTCTGCGTTCTTTTTGGACAATCTTGAATACGGTGTTGCTCACTTCCGCAAATAAGACATTTCCCACCTTTTCTCCAGCACTTTTCTTCTTCATGATTTGGTAATCCGCAATATCCACACTTTTTACTGTTGTTTCTTGGAACTTTTCCTTTGACAGCTTCTCCTTGCCTGACTGGTTGTGTTCTTTTTCAAATTTTCTTTTCCGATTTTTATCTTCAAAAAGGTTGGCTTCCTGATTTTCTTTTCTTCTTCCTCTTTTTTAAGAAGTAACTTGATGTCTTCTTCTACTCGTAGAGCTTGATTGACATCAGAAACATAACTGGAAACTTCTGTGGACAATGTTGCCCAACGAATATCTAGATTTAATCCTTGAACAAATTTTTTTCTTTTTCTTACCTCATCTTCCATGTAGTGTGGTGCATAATGTATAAGACTGTGGAATTTTGCCTCATATTGAGCTACGGTCACCTTGGACTAAATCCATAAATTCATGTTCTCGGGTATTTAATATAACTTGAGTTATATATTTACCTTCGAATTCTTGCAGAAAGTTGTCCCACGTTTTTGGAGTGTGATTCTTTGCCTACTTATGTTCCGCCGTACGCCACCAGTTGTGAGCTGCGTTTTCAAATAAGTAAGTGAAAAAATACACCTTTTGTTCTTTAGAATAATTGAAAATATAGAATATTTTGTTGATTTTGCTTAGCCAATATTTTGTTTGATACGCATCTGGTTTTCCTTCAAACTTTGGAGGTTTGAATCTCAAAAATTTCTCCAGAGCTCGATCATTTTCCTCAATGTGATGTTCTTTAGCTTGATCATGAGGTCGTGGTGGATTTTGCTGACAAAACTGCACAAATTGATGCATTATTTCAAACATATTTTGTTTTGTTCTGGGAGGGGGGGATTGTGGTGAACGTTTTTGGAATTTCAACCAGTTCCGAGTTGTGGTCATCTTGAAAGATAATTTCTTGTCTGATTCTGGCTCGAGTACTATTTTGTGAAAATGTCATTCTAAACACATAAATATAAAATATAAACATATCTTACACTATATATATATATCATAAATGTACATAGTTATGTCATGGGGTAAGCAGTCAGTTTTATTTATAAACAAGACATGTTTCAAATATTTACAATACCCAAGCATAATACAAACAAAATTAGCAAACTGGGTTGAAAGTGTAACTTTGTAAAATATTTAATTCTAGTGTTGAAAGTATTTTCAAATTCCTATCCGATCAATACCAGATTTAAATATCGTCTTATGGAGAACTAAGGTACTCCGGCATTCCGAAAATTTTAGTTCAGGCAATATTTTGGGACGACGGATGGTATGTATCTTATCTATGCAACAAGAGTTACAACTTTTGTGTTCAAGTTAACATCTAGTTTGATGTGTAGCTATAAGAAAGATGATCGTAAATTACCTTGCTTGAAACGGGATTCCGTTGTCGTTTCTCGGAATATCTTTGTTTGATTTTCTTGTTTTTGATCGTTCCTTTTACATCACCTCCAGTGCTATATTGTTTTAAGATATGAGGTGAATAGTTAGTGATTTATTGAAATTTTTCGGAAAGTTTTATAGATTTTTCTTTTATTTTTCTTCCTCTTTTTCCCTTTCCTTTCTTCTTTCTTCTTTCGTTTCTATCCCCTTTCTCGGTTGGTTTCTGAATTGAAAATGAGGAGAGTTCCGCTATATATATAGCCTGAATTCATATTTATCCATATTAATTTTATTTATTAAATGAAAAAGATTAAGATTATCCAAACCTTTCATATTTATCCATATGAATTTTATTATGTATTAAATGGAAAAGGTAATGTTTATCCAAAACTTAATATTATTATATACTTTGAATCTTAATTAATATATTACATTAAAATTATGTATTGAAACTAATTTTAAATTATGTTACATAGAACTTAATGATTATTGTACTTAATTACTTAACATATATGTTGAGCTTAATTATAATATTTTATTATATTTTAGGTATTTGGTTTTGGAATGAGAACCTCATAGTACTTGATGAATTTTTAATCGTATTGTGATGTATTTTAATGTATTTCTATATACTTTGGACAAAGAAAATTTGTACCGAAAAATAATGTGATAAAAATTCTAAAATGAAAATAATAAAATTAGTTATACTAATTAACTTTAAAATATATTTATGTAACCTTTGTGTTTTATGGTGTCACAATATCCCCTCCTGTGGCGTTGTGTTTAAGAATTCATAATTATTCCCTTAATAAGTACCACATTTTCGACAATATTTCTTTATTGAACTGCTATCTTTATTTTACCATAAAAAATATATTGTAGATCAAAATTTAAATAGTTTCTGGTATTATTAAAATATTATATACAAATTTTTATATTCTTATTTCAAATATATACAATTATTTTACAGTGGAAGTTTAACATTTATTTATAAACAAATAATCACAACTTTCAAATGCTCTTATTTCAGTTTCAGTTATTTTCCTATTGTTCCAATTCTGGAGTTCCTGTGTCTTGAAATTACAATAGACGAAAAGAAATAGAGGGTTAAGTCTTTGAGGACTTAATGAGTTTAAATTAGTATATAGCTTTTAAATAAGTTAAAATAGCGCTTCATAATAATTATGCATGAAGTAATAGGCTTAACAGATTAGATGTTATGAATGTTATGAAATGTTAAAATTTATAAGATAATTGAAAATTTCATAAATTAACATGAGTGGCTCTAATTGAGCACTTATAAGATCATGAGCCGGGTGAACCATTCTCCGGACTGAAATATTCGGTGCGTATTGTTTAGATGAACCATATACCCGAGACTTTTGACCCGTTGTTCATTGGATTTACTTTCCGGGCCGAAGCCACGTTATATAGTGGACTCAATTTCTGGATCGAAATCTGTTGTCCATGACTCAATTCATTAAAGGTATATCAATCTATTCATAAATATGCTAGAAATATATCAGTAATCGAATGAATTGAAGATGATATTTGAACATTAAATAAATGCTATTGAAATTTCAAGGCCAAATGCCAAAGGCTTTAATAGAAGAATGAATAGTAATTTCCTCACCTGATAACTTAAAGTTTAGGCTCGATCAGTAATCCGAATTGTTGGAGAAAGTCCTAAAAATATAGTATGAATGATATTTATATCTTAGAGTTTTAAGTAAATAGTTGATCATTTCCATATTATTTTTGTGTTCAAAATTTAATACGGTTGATTTTACTTAAGTTCGCAAAATTAATATTAATTAGAAAATATCTTTAAACATTACGAAAGTTGGCCAAAAATTCGGAAATATCACCAGTAAGGTTGGGTCACCGGAAAATGCCGATACGACTGGCCCTCCGGCAGCCACGCACGGCCGGGTTTTTTCCAGCTTATATAACTTTGTAAGATCTTTAATTCTTGTGTTGAAAGTATTTTCAAATTCCTATCCGATCAATACCAGATTTAAATATCGTCTTATGGAGAACTAAGGTACTCCGACATTCCGAAAATATTAGTTCTGGAAATATTTTGGGACGACAAACGGTATGTATCTTATCTATGCAACAAGAATATAACTTTTGTATTCAAGTCAACCTCTAGTTTGGTGTGTAGTTATAAAAAAGAAGAGCGTAGATTACCTTGCTTGAAACGGGATTCCGTTGTCGTTTCTCGGAATATCTTTGTTTGATTTTCTTGTTTTTTATCGATCCTTTTACATCACATCCAGTGCTATATTGTTTTAAGATATGAGGTGAGTAGTTGGTGATTTATTGGAATTTTTCGGAAAGGTTTATAGATTTTTCTTCTATTTTTCTTCATCTTTTTCCCTTTCCTTTCTTCTTTCTTCTTTCGTTTCTTTCCTTTTTCTCGGTTGGTTTCTTAATGGAAATTGAGGAGATTTCAGCTATATATATAGCCTGAATTCATATTTATCCATATTAATTTTATTTATTAAATGAAAAAAATTATGTTTATCCAAAACTTTCATATTTATCCATATTAATTTTATTATTTATTAAATAGAAAAAGTTATGTTTATCCAAAACTTAATATTATTATATAGTTTGAATCTTAATTGTTATATTATATTAAACCCATGTATTGAAACTAATTATAAATTATCATACATTGAACCTAATGATTATTGTACTTAATTACTTAACATATATGTTAAGCTTAGTTATAATATTTTATTATATTTTGGGTATTTGGTCTTGGAATGTGAACCTCATAGTACTTGATGAATTTTTAACTGTATTGTGATATATTTTAATGTATTTCTAAATACTTTGAACAAATAAAATTTGTACCGAAAAATAATGTGGTAAAAATTCTAAAATTAAAATAATAAAATTTAGTTATACTAATAAACTTTAAAATATATTTATGTACCTTTGTGTTTTAGGGTGTAACAATATCCCCTCCTGTGGCGCCGGGTTTAGGAATTCATAATTATTCCCTTATTAAGTGCCACATTTTCTACAACATTTCTTTATTGAACTGCTATCTTTATTTTTACCATAAAAAAAATATTGTAGATAAAAATTTAAATATTTTATTCTATTGTTAAAAGATTATATACAATTTTTTACATTCTTATTTCAATTATGTACAATTATTTTACAGCGGAAATTTAACATTTATTTATAAACAGATCATCACAACTTTCAAATGCTCTTATTTCAGCTTCAGTTATTTTCCTCATGTTCCAATTCTGGGGTTCCTGTGTCTTGAAATTACAATAGACAAAAAGAAACAGAGAGTTAAGTTTTTGAAGACTTAGTGAGTTTAAATTAGTATACAGATTTTAAATAAGTTAAAATAGCGCTTCATAATAATTATGCATGAGGTAATAGGCATAAAAATTAGATGTTATGAAAGGTTAAAATTGCTAAGATAATTGAAAATTTCATAAATTAACATGGGTGGCTCTAATTGAGCACTTATAAGATCATGAGCTGGGTGAACCATTCTCCGGACCGAAATATTCGGTGCGCGTTGTTCAGATGAACCATATACCTGGAACTTTTAACCTGTTGTCCATTGGACTCGCTTTTCGGACCGAAGCCACGTTGTCTAGTGGACTCAATTTCTAGACCGAAATCCGTTGTCCATGACTCCATTCATTAATGGTACATCAATCCATTCATAAATATGCAAGAAAATATATCAGTAATCGAAATGAATTGAAGATGATATTTGAACATTAAATAAATGTTATTTAAATTTCCAGGTCAAATGCCAAAGGTTTTAATAGAAGAATGAATAGTAATTTCCTCACCTGATAACTTAAAGTTTAGGCTTGATCAGTAATCCGAATTGTTGGAGCAAGTCCTAAAAATATATTATGAATGATATTTATATGTTAGAGTTTTAAGTAAATAGCTGAACATTTCTAAATTATTTTTTGTTCAAAATTTAACCCGGTTGATTTTACTTAAGTTCGCAAAATTCATATTAATTAGAAAATATCTCTAGACTTTACGAAAGTTTGTCAAAAAAGTCGGAAATATCACCAGCAAGGTTCGGCCACCGGAAAAACGCCGATATGGCGGCGCGTGAGGTGCACGCGCCGATGGTTCCGGCGCGTGACTGGCCTTACAGCGGCCACGCACGGCCGGGTTTTTTCCAGCTTATGTAACTTTGTAAGATATTTAATTCTGTGTTGAAAGTATTTTCAAATTTATATCCGATCAATACCATATTTAAATATCGTATTATGGAGAACTAAGGTACTCCGGCATTACAAAAATATTAATTCTGGCAATATTTTGGTACAACGAATGGTATGTACCTTATCTATGCAACAAGAGGTACAACTTTTGTGTTCAACTCAACCTCTAGTTTGGTGTGTAGTTATAAGTAAGATGAACATAGATTACCTTGCTTGAAACGAGATTCCGTTTCCGTTTTTCGGAATATCTTTGTTTGATTTTCTTGTTTTTGAACGATTATTTTACATCACCTCCAATGCTATATTGATTTAAGATATGAGGTGAATAATTGGTGATTTATTGGAATTTTTCGGAAAAGTTATAGATTTTTCTTCTATTTTTCTTCTTTTTTTTCTCTTTCCTTTCTTCTTTCTTCTTTCGTTTCTATCCTCTTTCTCGGATTGTTTTTGAATTGAAAATGAGGAGAGTTCAGCTATATAGATAGCCTGAATTCATATTTATGCATATTAATTTTATTTATTAAATGAAAAAGATTATGTTTATCCAAAACTTTCATATTTATCCATATGAATTTTATTATTTATTAAATGAAAAAAGTTATGTTTATCCAAAACTTAATATTATTAATTATATTTTGAATCTTAATTATTATATTACATCAAACCTATGTATTGAAACTAATTATAAATTATCTTACATTGAACCTAATGATTATTGTACTTAATTACTTAACATATATATTGAGCTTAGTTATAATATTTTATTATATTTTGGGTATTTGGTCTTGGAATGAGAACCTTATAGTACTTGATGAATTTTGAAGTGTATTGTGATATATTTTAATGTATTTCTAGATACTTTGGACAAATAAAATTTTTACCGAAAAATAATGTGATAAAAATTCTAAAATGAAAATAATAAAATTTAGTTATACTAATAAACTTTAAAATATATTTATGTATATTTGTGTTTTAGGGTGTCACAATATCCCCTCCTGTGGCGTCTGGTTTAGGAATTCATAATTATTCCCTTACTAAGTGCAACAATTTCTACAATATTTGTTTATTGAACTCATATCTTTATTTTTACCATAAAAAAATATTATAGATAAAAATTTAAATATTTTCTGCTACTATTAAAAGATTATATACAAATTTTTACATTCTTATTTCAAATATGTACAATTATTTTACAGCGGAAATTTAACATTTATTTATAAACAGATCATCACAATTTTCAAATGCTCTTATTTCAGCTTCAGTTATTTTCCTCATGTTCCAATTCTAGGGTTCCCGTGTCTTGAAATGACAATAGACGAAAGAAACAGAGAGTTAAGTGTTTGAGGACTTAGTGGGTTTAAATTAGTATATATGTTTTAAATAAGTTAAAATAGCGCTTCATAATAATTATGCATGAAGTAATAGAAATAACAAATTAGATGCTATGAATGCTATGAAATGTTAAAATTGATAAGATAATTGAAAATTTCATAAATTAACATGGGTGGATCTAATTGAAGACTTATAAGATCATGAACCGGGTGAACCATTCTATGGTGCGCGTTGTTTAGATGAACCATATACCCGAGACTTTTGACCTGTTGTTCATTGGATTTACTTTCCGGGTCGAAGCCACGTTGTACAGTGGACTCAATTTTCGGACCGAAATCCTGTTGTCCATGACTCCATTCATTAATGGTATATCAATCTATTCATAAATATGCAAGAAATATATCAGTAATTGAATGAATTGAAGATGATATTTGAACATTAAATAAATGATATTGAAATTTCAAGGCCAAATGCCAAAGGCTTTAATAGAAGAATGAATAGTAATTTCCTCACCTGATAACTTGAAGTTTAGGCTTGATCAGTAATCCGAATTGTTGGAGCAAGTCCTAAAAATATATTATGAATGATATTTATATGTTAGAGTTTTAAATAAATAGCTGATCATTTTCAGATTATTTTTTTGTTCAAAATTTACCCCGGGTTGATTTTACTTAAGTTCGCAAAATTTATATGAATTAGAAAATATCTCGAAACATTACCAAAGTTGGCCAAAAAGTCGGAAGTATCACCAGCAAGGTTCGGCCACTGGAAGAACGCCGATACGGCGGCGCGCGAGGTGCACGCGCCGACGGTTCCGGCGTGTGACTGGCCTACCAGCGGCCACACGCGACCGGGTTTTTTTCAGCTTATGTAACTTTGTAAGATATTTAATTCTTGTGTTGAAAGTATTTTCAAATTTCTATCCGATCAATACCATATTTAAATATCGTCTTATGGAGAACTGAGGTACTCTAGCATACCGAAAATGTTAGTTCCGACAATATTTTGGGACGACGGACGGTATGTACCTTATCTATGCAATAAGAGGTACAGCTTTTGTATTCAAGACAACCTTTAGTTTGGTGTGTAGCTATAACAAAGATGATCGTATATTACATTGCTTGAAACGGGATTCCGTTGCCATTTTTCGGAATATCTTTGTTTGATTTTCTTATTTTTGATTGATCTTTTTACATCACCTCCAGTGCTATATTGCTTTAAGATATGAAGTGAATAGTTGGTGATTTATTGGAATTTTTCGGAAAGGTTTATAGATTTTTCTCTATTTTTCTTCCTCTTTTTCCCTTTCCTTTCTTCTTTCTTCTTTCGTTTCTTTCCTTTTTCTTGGTTGATTTCTGAATTGAAAATGAGGAGAGTTAAGCTATACAATTCATATTTATCTATATAAATTTTATTTATTAAATGAAAAATATTATTTTTATACAAAACTTTCTTATTTATCCATATTAATTTTATTGTTTATTAAATGGAAAAAGTTATGTTTATCGAAAACTTAATATTATTATATACGTTGAATCTTAATTATTAGGGTGTCACAATATCCCCTCATGTGGCGTCCGGTTTAGGAATTCATAATTATTTCCTTACTAAGTGCTACATTTTATACAATATTTCTTTATTGAATTGCTATCTTTATTTTTACCATAAAAAAATATTGTAGATAAAAATTTAAATATTTTCTTCTATTATTAAAATATTATATACAAATTTTTACATTCTTATTTCGAATATGTACAATTATTTTACAACAAAAGTTTAACATTTATTTATAAATAGATCATCACAACTTTCTAAAATGAAAATAATAAAATTTAGTTATACTAATAAACTTTAAAATATATTTATGTACATTTGTGTTATAAGGTGTCACAATATCCCATTATGTGGCGCTCGGTTTAGAAATTCATAATACTTAGTACCACATTTTCTAAAAAAAATTTTATTGAACTGTTATCTTTATTTTTACCATAAAAAAATATTGTAGAAAAAAATTTAAATATTTTCTCCTATTATTAAAAGAATATATACAAATTTTTATATTTTTATTTCAAATATGTACAATTATTTTACAGCGGAAGTTTAACATTTATTTATAAACAGATCATCACAACTTTCAAATACTCTTATTTCTGCTTCAATTATTTTCCTCTTGTTCCAATTCTGGGTTTCCTGTGTCTGGAAATTACAATAGACGAAAAGAAACTATTGGGGATCGACGTAGAGTTTAGAGGGGGGGGGGGGGGGGGGGGAGGGCAAGGGAGTGAATAAACTCTCCTCCTTTAATTATAGTTTTGCAGAGGGTGCTAGAATCCTGTTAGAGATTGTAGTTGTTCTTTTCAATAGTACGTCCAGCAGATCACAATGATAAGTGCGGAAACAATCGGAAGGAGTAAGATGAAAAACAGTAATAGCAGTAGGCAATAAAACAGTAGTTGTTTCTGGAAGTTCGAGGATAAAATCTTCTACGTCTCCCCTTCTTCTGTTTCCAGAAGGTATCACTAAAAGACTTTGGATTTTACAGTACAATACTTGTACACACCCACTTCAGCAGGGCTTATCTCTTGCCTACTGAAACTCTTAGTAACTCAACACAAAGTGACTCAGTATAACGAAGTTCTGGAAAAGACTCTTTTCCAGTTTACAAACTCTTCTCGAAGTATAGTAAGGTGTTTTGCTTGAAGAGATGAGAAAACAGCAGTACAAGATGATCTCCAAAGATCAAATGTAAAATATGAAGCGTGTACTGCTTTTCTGCAATTTTGAGCTTAGAAGATGGTGATTAATTCGCGTTGCTCAAAGTAGCGTTGGATAGATAAAAGATCAATGGTCATCTTCAAGTGGTTTTGATCCATATATATAGATAACTTGAATCCAACGTCTATAATAAAAAACGGCTCTTTTGGTGTCTGAAAGAAATAGCTTTATTCCTTAAATGGATCCTGCAAAAAGCTTTCAACACAATCAGTCTTGTTACTTACTAAAATTAATAAATCGAATTAAATGACTTAGTACATTATTTAATTGTGCAATAAATACTTGTACTTGATAAAGTAACGGTAACATTTAAGACTACTTCCGTTAGCATAGAAGACGTCAAGTTTATCCTAATTGCAGACTCGGTTCTACTACTGGTTAACTGAGTTATGAAAACTAAGTCCTGCTTTTATATTGTCTACTGGTTTTCACTAACAGCTAGCTGGTTTTGATTCGTATCGCCACAATAAATTTAGGTCTAACAATTTCTCCCTTTGTGGTGATGCCAAAACCTGGATGTTATCAAAGATAGATAACAACAATATAAAACAACAAGATATATGAAGATTTTCAAACAACAAAGATTTTAGTTCTCAGTGCAAATGTCTCTGAAAATAATTTCAACATCCTGATCATCAGTATTGAGATTTTTTTTGTAGAGGATTCTGCTAAGTCTCCAGTTCTTCGAACTTCTGGTTGACTTCATTCTGGTTGAGTCTCTTCCCCCATTTTGGCATCAGCGGCCATGACTTGAGCAATTAAGTAGTCCCGGCCAGAGAGATTCATAATCCCATTGTTGAGCATCTCCATATATGGTGTATGATGAGATACTCGTTCACTCAGAGTATTAAGAGATTGAGATTGAGACAATCTTGGCATCCATCAACTCTATTGAAGTAGAAACTGAGTGAATAACATCATCATGGTCGGTGAGTCGTTGGAAAATGTCAATTTGTCCGAGCATAATGGCACCTTGACTTCGGGAAACAGCTTGTCTGAAAACAGTTGTCTCAGCATGCATTTTGTTAAAAGATTCCATCGTGCGAAATATTTCTTTAGAGATACGGTCTCGGAAAACTGTGCGCCACTCACTTCTGCGGCATGTTCATGCGATATTTGCTTAACCATCTCCGATAGACTGTTGATATTTCTTTGCAGAACTTCTATATCAATTCCATGTTAAAGATTTCTGGTTCTGGAGATGGAGTTCTGGCGAGCATACGCTGCCTGATTTCAGCAAAATGGGTCATATGAGCAGCAGAGTCAGAAACAGAAACAACCAATGCAGTAGAGACTGAAAACTGTTGAGAATCAGTAGGAAAGATTGTGTCCAGCATAGCAGTAGAAGAACCAGGCTCAGTAGAGATTCCTTCTGGAGCAGTAGGAGAGATTGGTGTTGCAATAGTTTCTTCAGCAGCAGATGGAGCAGGAGAGGTGACTTCAAAAGCATTACCTTGTTCGGAAGAAACATTTTCGGCTTGGTGAACATTTTCAGTTGTTTCCCGTGGCTGCTCCGAGGATGTGAGTTCAGATGACCTATGCAGTAGAGTTGTCATTTCTGCTTGATGTTCAGCAGAAAATTTCTCAAGATTTGGTAATGAACGATCATCTGAAGCTTCCATGGGTTGGGTTTCAGGTGATGGTTCTGAGGAGAACACATCCTAATTGGATTGTGGTGAAGCAGCAGTAGGAACAATTGACTGAATGACCTCATCCACCGAGGCCAGCTCTTGAACAGAGATCAAAGACGAAGATCGAGTAGGTAGTTCTGGTAGTGAAGGAGTACTTGAGACCTTTGCGTTTATGGGAGCTGTGGTCCTTTCCTCAACTGGCTGTATCTGCAAAATTTCGGGAACCATGCCTAATCGGTATGAAACAGGTTTAGAAAAAGCCTGCTCTTGAGTGTGAATCTGTTCAATCAACAAATTAAATCTATCAGTGATAAGCTTGATAATATCCTGATCATGAGAAGCAGTAGGACTCATTGGATCAAAATTAGACTTAAGTGTTGACAACACAGAGTCCATTTCCTTCTGCATGAATTGATCAAGGATGTAGTTCCTTCGATTCATTGCCTCAATAACATTTTTGGTTTTTGCAGTAGCAAAAACTTTCTTCTCATGCTTCATCATGAGCCCCAATGTGTTTTCAGTACGTAAATAAGTGAGAGGATGAAAAAATCTCATCTTCAGCCATTCATCAAAAAATAAAAAAATTTCTTTGGCAGAGTTTTCAATCTCCTGAAGGTGGAGCTCAATGCCAGTTTGTACTGTGTTTTTAGTGCGTTGGCGTTGGGGTTCTTCAAATATCTCCCCTTTTCCTTTTCAAGTAGGAGAGGGCAGCACAGATCGAGTAGTGGAGGGTCCGGCTAGTGAATCTCGAAAAACAACTCCAGTAACAGGTCTGAGAGTAGACATTGAAGTTGATGTAGATGGAATAACAGCATCTACTGGTGCGATGACAGAAGTGGCAGCAGTTGGTTGTGAAACAGTAATCGTGACTGCTGGATCTGAAGCAGACTTGGGTTTGGGTGAGTTGACTGCTGGAAATACTTGTCTCAACGGGACAGTATCCAAATAAGCAATTGTTGTTATTTTCTTGATGCGGATGGTAGTTATGTGCTTCTCCTTGCTCGGAGTTGCTTCTGGAATAGAAACAGCAGTAGGTGCAGCTAATTCTTCAGATACAGTCTTCTTCAAATCAGTCAATACAATTACTCTTTTTCTTTTGATTTTCTTTAGAACAGCTTGTCCTTATGCCTGGGCATCCCCAATCTCCTTTTTCATTGAAACAAATTAAGCCACAGTTGTCTTAGGTCGAAGAGCAAGCACGTTATCTGCGTCTGCCATAGTAACAAAAGAAGCATCATGTTCAGTGATGAACGGAAAGCAGCATCCTTCAACATCTGGCTAATTTGAACAGCAAACCTAGTACTCTTTCGTGAAATCATTTCTCTCATGATTTTGAATAGGAACCAACTCCAATCTACCTTAATTTCAGAAGTGGTTGACACCATCACCTGAACTTTTTCTTTGGTTAACTTATCAAAAGTTTCGGCTTTCACAAGAAGTGCCTTCGCCACAATATCAGCGAGTACTTGGAACTCTATTTTCAGAAGCTTCTTGAAGCAAGAGGGAGAAAGTTCATCTCCAGAAGCTGAGAAGGTAGAAAGGGCAATGGACATTTCTTCCTTCAAAATTCCTGACAGATCAGAGGTGCCTGAGATTGGATGAAAGAAAGTTGAACCAAGCAGTGTAGCATCAATAGAAATAGATGCGTCCCCCTGAGAATAAACAATATTTCCATCTTGAACAGATGCTTTGGCGAAGAATTCCAAAAGAGCGGTCTTGTAAATAACAGCGGGTGCTACCAGAAACTTTCGGAGTCCAGATTTTTCAACAACTTTGAACATCTGAACAAGTCCTTCATCCTTGATGGTAAGTACTGATGCAAAGTTGACTTGATAAGCATTGAGAATGTAAGTTGCAGCCATTTCTTTGCATGTAAAAGAAGTAGCTTCGAAGTAGATTGTGTAATCACGATTTCGAAAGAAAGCAGTAGCTTAGAGAGTAAGATTCTGGAAACGTAAAAAGTGAAAAAGAGTAAAAAAAAGCGGTTAATATTCAAAGGAGAATGTACAGCCGTCAATGTAAACACAAGGACATATGTCAATATGTTTATGGTTGAGTATGAGAAAAGTCATGCAGAGTGTGTCAGAGAAACACTAATTATTTCAAAATTTGGAAAGTGATACTAAAAGAGCGGGCTGTCTAGATGGTTACTGAAAAAGATCAGAAGAGGGTTTTTCATTTTATGATAATATCTACTGGAAGTCATAAGATGCTGAAATATTTTCAGCAGATTGATACAAAAACCAGTAGACACTTGTTTTATGGAAAAGACAAACATCCTTTCTGCTTCTGACAGGGTATAAAAGGGACAGTTTGAAAAACGATACTATTCCCCCTAAATTTATGCAATTAATAAATGCGACAATACGGTTTCTGAGGAAAAGATAGATCATTCTTGGTATTCGTGTAGTCAAATCGCCGTCTCTTCAGCTTCCCAAGACTCTATAAAATAACCTGCAAATGCACAAACTAAATCATTCAATCTTTTTATCAAACCAGCACAAATGATAAGTGCAAGTGATCTCTCGTAGCCTTCTCCAGAGTCAGAATCAGCAGAGAAATTCCAAAGTCAACTTCCAGCCTCTCGTAAGCAGATGTTTGAAGATATTCTTTTTCAAGATATGAAGACTAGGAAGAAAATCCTTAGTTTATTAATACGAACAATCAGTTAGATTGTTCGTTTTAGTTAGGACTAAGTTGAGGGATAATCCCCTTCACGAACCACGATCACGCAAAGCGAGAAAGTGGGGGGGTCCCAACAGTCCTTAGATAAGTTCCTGTTGAAGTACTTTGCAACATAGAAAAGTACTTCAAGCTGCTGATATCAACAAATGTAGTAGATAAACTCAATGTAATGCTTCTGGTTTTATGAATGAAAAAAATCTCATTTGACATTTTTTTTTATCTACTGCTTTCATTGAATGAATGATAATAAAAATAAATTGAGTAAGAAAAATTCAGTCTGTGTAATTCAGTAGAACAGTTCGGTTGACTTGAAAGCGCTTCAACTTCTTCACCATTAAATGCAACCTGTTGACTCTCAAGATTCTGTAGATACTCAATTGTGTAGTGTAACCTGGTTTCGATTACATTCAAGATGAAATAATAGTATTTATCTTAAATTTTCTTTTTATTCTTCTGCAAAGAGAACAAAGTTAACACAAATTTTATAATAATTATCCAGATAATAACATTTAATAAAGTTAAGTTAAATCAATTAATCCCAATATATTTCAAAAGTAAGAAAACTTATTCTCAGGCAGAGGTTTAGTAAAGATATCTGCTGCTTGTAAATCAGTAGAAACATATTCCAGACGAATGTACATCTTCTGCACATGATCTCTTATGAAATGATGTCTGATGTCGATGTGCTTCATTCTGGAATGAAGTACTAGATTTTGTGTGATTGCAATGGCACTGGTATTGTCACAGAAGATAGGTGATTTTGAGGTTTGAATTCCATAGTCTTTGAGTTGTTGTTGTATCCAAAGTATTTGAGAGCAGCAACTTCCAGCAACAAGGTATTCTACTTCTGCAATAGACGTAGCTATGGAAGTCTGCTTTTTACTAAACCAGAAGATTAGCCTATCACCAAGGAATTGATAAAAACCACTTGTGCTTATCCTATCTAGTTTGCAACCTGCATAATCAGCATCTAAATATCCAATAAGATTGAAAGATGAATCAACGGGATACCATAAGCCGACATTTTGAGTTCCTTTTAAGAACTTCAGAATATGTTTAGCAGCAATATAATGAGATTTCTTGGGATTAGATTGAAATCTTGCACAAATGCAAACAACAAATTGAATATCAGGTCTACTGACAGTAAGATACAATAGTGAGCCAATAAGACCGCGATACTGAGTTATCTATACTGAAATTCCACTTTCATCTTTATCAAGATTGGTAGATGAGCTCATTGGAGTGGAAGCAGCAGAGAGCATGATTCCATACCAAAATTTTTCAGTAGCTCCTTAGTATACTTGGCTTGATTTATGAAAATACCAGTATCAAGTTGTTTGATCTGCAATCCTAGGAAGAAAGTTAATTCTCCCATCATGCTCATTTCGAATTGATCTTGGATCAACTTAGCAACTTTGCACATAGTTTGGGGTTAGTTGACCCAAAAATAATGTCATCAACATAGATCTGTACTAATAGAATATGTTTATTCTTGACTAGAGTGAACAAGGTCTTGTCTACTGTGCCAATTGTAAAATCATGATTGATAAAAAATTGTGACAAAGTGTCATACCATGCTCTAGGTGCCTGTTTTAAACCATACAGAGCTTTGTGTAATTTAAATACATGATGAGGTGAGAAATGATCAATAAAACCTGGAGGCTGTTCGACGTAAACCTCTTCTTGTAGTAGACCATTTAGGAAAGCACTCTTCACATCTATTTGATAAACTTTGAAATTCTTAAAAGCAGCAAAAGCCAAAAATATTCTGATAGCTTCGAGCCTTGCTACTGGCGCGTAGGTTCATCATAGTCGATTCCTTCCTCTTGTCTAAAAACCTTGAGCCACCAGTCTTGCTTTATTTCTAATCAATGTGCCTTCTTCATTTAGTTTGTTTCTGAATATCCACGGGGTTCCAATGACAGCTTGGTGAGATGGTATAGGTACTAGAAACAAAACTTCGTTTCTTTTGAATTGATTCAGTTCTTCTTGCATAGCTTCAATCCAATTTGGATCTAGAAGAGCCTCTTCAATTTTCTTTGGTTGTTCCTGAGAGATAAAAGCAGCATGCATATATTCATTAATCATTTTCCTTCTGGTTCTCAAGGGTGATGCTGGATTTCCAATAACCAAAGATGGAGGATGAGATTTTCTCCAGATAAAAGGGTTTAAAGGGATTTCTTCCTGGTTTGATATATTTGGATTGATCTCAACTGAACCAGTAGTAGGTTCTTGAGTGTCTTCTGCTGGTACTGGTAAATCTAATATCTGTAATTCGGGTTCCACTATCGGAATGTCTGGTTCTGGATTTTGAACATCTTTGATACTTGGTTTTGCATCATCTTCACTATCCAATTCCAAGTGAATCATGTCTAACCTGTTAATCAAATTTGACATATTAGATATTTCAGGAGAACTGCTGTCCTCATCGAAGACAACATGAATCGATTCTTCAACATTGAGAGTTCTATTGTTTAAGATTCTGAAAGCTATGCTCACAGCAGAGTAACCAAGAAATAGTCCAGCATCTGATTTTGAATCAAATGCAGTTAAATAATTTTTGCCATTATTGAGCACAAAGAATTTGCAACCAAACACATGGAAATAAAATACATTAGGTCTACTCCCTTTCCATATTTCATAAGAAGTCTGATTATGTCTTTTGTTGATCATTGTTCTGTTTGCGTGTAGCATGCAGTATTGATTGCTTCTGCCCAGAAGCGCTGAGAGATATCTGCATCTGCTAGCATTGTTCTAGCAGCTTCTTCAAGAGTTCCGTTTCTCCTCTCAGCTACTCCGTTTTGTTGAGGCGTTCTGGCATTTGAATATTCATGATGAATTCCATGTTCATCTAAATATAACTCAAGAATTTTGTTAGTGAACTCAGTACCCCGATCACTTCTGATTTTAATAATAGAAGAAGATTTTTCATTTTGAATCTTTTTCAGAAGCTTGATCAGGAGGTTACCGGTTTGATCTTTTCCAGCAAGAAATCTTACCCAAATAAATCTAGAGAAATCATCAATAACAACAAGGGTGTGTTTCATTCCCCCTAAGCTCATGATAGAGATTGGACCGAATAAGTCCATATGCAGTAATTCCAAACATCTTGAAGTTGATTTACTGACTTTGTTCTTGAAGCTGGACCTGATCTGTTTTCCAAGCTGACATACAGAACAAACATGATTCTTAACAAAATTAATATCAGGCAAACCATCCACTATGTTCTGCTTCTTGAGATTATTGATTGACTTGAAATTCAAATGATTCAATCTCTTGTACCAGAGCCAATTCTTATCAGTAAGAGAAGCAACTAAACATGTAGGAACAGTAGCATGATCTAAGTTCCATGAGAATTTGTAAGTGTTGCCTTCTCTCTTTCCAGTTAATACAATAGACTCAGCAGAATCTTTAACTGTGCATATGTGCTTCTGAAAAGCTATAGAATAACCATTATCACACAGTTGACTAATGCTAATCAATTATAACAGAGAATCTCAACCAATAGTACGTCATTGATAGTTATGTTACCATGGATAATCTTACCTTTACCCATGGTTTTACCTTTTGAGTTATCTCCAAAGGTTATCTTAGGTCCAATACAGCTCATTATTTCAGAAAGTAGATTCCTCTGTCCAGTCATGTGTCTGGAACATCCACTGTCCAGATACCATGTGGAGCTGCTTACTTTAGCTTTCTTCACCTGTTCCTGCAAACACAATTTTTAGTATCTGGTACCAAATCTACTTGGGTCCAAGCCTTATTAGTCCCTTAGGAACCCACGTTTGTACAATTTTCGGTGATTTTGTACTTTGGGTATCCATAGAGGTGTGTGCAACAGAGGATCTGTTATTTCGAACACTATGCATATTAGGATGTTTTTCCCTTCTGTTTGTGTTGTCTAGCATGTATCTCTTCTGAACAGGTCTCGAATTATAGTACTGATAGTTTTTAACCTTCATAGGGGGTTGTCCTCCTGAGTTGAATCCTCTATTGGATCCAGCACTCTGGTAAACTTTTCCCTTAGGTTCAACATATCCCAGACCATAATTCTTTCTTCTGTTCATCTGATTTTCATTCCTTTCAACTTGAATAGTTGGTAATTCAGGTTCATATACCACACTGGATTTAACAAAGTGAATGAATTTCCCTTTGCCTTTATCCTGTTCTGGCTTGGTACTTGTTTCAGAAGTGCTTTCATTAATGCTGAATCCGAGACCACTTCTATCTTCGGATTGCTTCTGCAATTCTTGCATCTTTTCCAATGAAACAAAAGACTTATTCCAAGCATTTACCAGAACAGACAGCTTCTGATTTTCAGATCTCATTGTCTGGTAATCTGCCTTTACTTTTTCATTCTCGGTTTTCAACTTACTCATCTCCTCTTTCAAATCATTGCAGCTATTCTCTTGCAAGCAAGTGAATTTACTGACTTGATTTTTTAAGTTTAGATTTCCAATCTTAACTTCCTCGAATGACTGAGAAAGTCTCGAGTACTCCCCTACCATGTCATGACATGCTTTAATTAAATCAGTTCGTGTAAATTCGTCAGAGTCAAAGTCGAATACCTCTTCAGATGTCGAGTTTGGTTCAACATCCGCCATAAGACATTTGATCTCTTTTGCATCACTTTCACTGGAATGACTTTCTGAGTCAGAAGACTCAGAACTGGAATCCGCCCATTTAGATTTCCTTTCTTCAGCAATCATCGCTTTGCGGTCTTTTCTGAACTTCTTGTCGTTCTTTTTGTACTCCTTCTTCTTATGATCATCTTTCTTGGGCTTTGGACAGTCAGCAATAAAGTGACCAATCTCTCCACAGTTGAAGCACGACATATCACCAGGTGGTGAATCCTTCTTTATGTTCCGATTAGTGTTTTGATAAGCTCGGTGATTCTTCTTCATGAACCTGGAGAAATTTTTTACAAAGAGAGACATAGCGTCATTGCTGATCTTTTCAGTAGTCTTTTCAGAAGTACTCTCGATAAATGTAGCAGGTAATTCTTGTGGGATGACTACAGCAGCAGCAGTAGAAGTAGCAGTATCTATAGCAGTAAGGGCCTTGGTTGGTAGGTTTATTGATGGCTCTTCTCCGCTTCTCACTTCTAGCTCGAACTCGTAGGCTTTTAAGTCGGAGAACAAGCATGTAGCTCTAACTTGTTTAGATCTTTAGATACTCTCATAGCCATTGTTTTGACGCCACATTCCCTAGGTAAAGCTCTCATCACCTTGAGTGCTATTTCTTTGTTGTTGTGCTCTTTACCAAGGGCAGCGAGTTCATTAACCAGGCTGCTGAAATGTTCATCAAACTCATTTAGAGTTTCTCCAGCTTTCATTTTCAGATTTTCAAACTTCTGCATTGCTACAGATAGTTTATTTTCCTTTGTCTGCTCATTTTCCTTCACATATTTGAATGAGCTTTTCTCAGATTTCTTTAGCAGTGGAACACATCTTGATTTTACTAAATGTGTTTTTATCAAGAGTTTTATAAAGAATATCCTTCGCAACATTGTCGAGATTAGCTTTCTTCTTATCTTCTCCAGTCCATTCGTTTCTTGATTTTTCAACCATTTGTGGAGCACCTTCAGTAACAGAAATAGCTGTATTTGGCTTTAATATCTTTAATGGACCGTCTGTGATGACATACCACATATCATCATCTTTGGCTGCAAGATGAGCTTGCATCCGGATCTTCCAATCATCAAAATCTTATTTTGAGAACACGGGAACCTTGCTAAAATGTGCCATAACTGTTGAAATTTTCAGAATAAGAGAAATCTGCTCTGCTACCACTTGTTAGGGATCGATGTAGAGTTTAGAGGGGGGGTGAATAAACTCTCCTCCTCTAATTATAGTTTTTGCAAAGGGTGCTAGTATCCTGTTAGAGATTTTAGTTGTTCTTGTTCAATAGTACGTCCAGCAGATCACAATGATAAGTGTGGAAACAATCGGATGGAGTAAGGTGAAAAACAGTAATAGCAGCAGGCAATAAAACAGTAATTGTTTCTGGAAGTTCGAAGATAAAATCTTCTACGTCTGATTCCAGAAAGTATCATTAAAAGACTTTGGATTTTACAGTACAACACTTTACACACCCACTTCAGCAAGGATTATCTCTTGCCTACTGAAACTCTGAGTAACTAAACAAAAAGTGACTCATTATAACGAAGTTCTGGAAAAGACTCTTTTCCAGTTTACAAACTCTTCTCGAAGTATAGTAAGGAGTTTTGCTTGAAGAGATGAAGAAACAGCAGTACAAGATGATCTTCAAAGATCAGATGTAAAATATGAAGCGTGTACTGTTTTTCTGCAATTTTGAGCTTCGAAGATGGTAATTAATTCGCGGTTGCTCAAAGTAGCGTTGGATAGATAAAAGATCAGTGGTCATATTCAAGTGGTTTTGATCCATATATATAGATAACTTGAATCAATAAAAAACGGCTCTTTTAGTGCCTGAAAGAAACAACTTTATTCCTTAAATGGATCTTGCAATAAGCTTTCAACACAGTCAGTCTTGTCACTTACTAAAATGGGTAAATCGAATTAAATGACTTAGTACAACATTTAATAGTGAAATAAATACTTGTACTTGATAAAGTAACGGTAACATTTAAGACTACTTCCGTTAGCATAGAAGACATCAAGTTTATCCTAATTGCAAAATCGATTCTGCTACTGGTTAACTGAGTTCTGAAAACTAAGTCCTCCTTTTATATTGTCTACTGGTTTTCACTAACAGTTAGTTGGTTTTGATTCTATCGCCACAATAAATTTAGGTCTAACAGAAACAGAGAGTTAAGTTTTTGAGGACTTAGTGAGTTTAAATTAGTATATAGCTTTTAAATAAATTAAAATAGAGCTTCATAATAATTATGCATGAAGTAATACGCGTAACAAATTAGATGTTATGAATACTATGAAATGTTAAAATTGTGAAGATAATTGAAAATTTCATAAATTAACATGGGTGGCTCTAATTGAGAACTTATAAGATCATGAGCCGGGTGAACCATTTTCCGGACCGAAATATTCGGTGCGCGTTGTTCAGATGAACCATATGCCCGAGACCTTTGACCCGTTGTTCATTGGACTCACTTTCCGGGCCGAAGCCACATTGTCCAGTGGTCTCAATTTTCGGAACGAAATCCGTTGTCCATGACTCCGTTCATTAATGGTATATCAATCCATTCATAAATATGCAAGAAAATATATCAGTAATCGAAATGAATTGTACATGATATTTGAACATTAAATAAATGCTATCGAAATTTACAGACCAAATGCCAAAGGTTTTAATAGAAGAATGAATAGTAATTTTCTCACCTGATAACTTACAGTTTATGCTTGATTAGTAATCCGAATTGTTGGAGCAGGTCCTAAAAATATATTATGAATGATATTTATATGTTAGAGTTTTAAGTAAATAGCTGATCATTTCCAGATTATTTTTGTGTTCAAAATTTAACCCGGTTTATTTTACTTAAATTCGCAAAATTCATATTAATTAGAAAATATCTCTAAACATTACGAAATTTGGCCAAACAGTCGGAAATATCACCAGCAAGGTTCGGCCACCGGAAAAACGCCGATAAAGCAGTATGAGAGGTACATGCACCGACAGTTCCGGCACGTGACTGGCCTTTCTGCGGCCACGCGCGGCCGAGTTTTTTCCAGCTTATGTAACTTTGTAAGATCTTTAATTCTTGTGTTGAAAGTATTTTCAAATTCCTATCCGATCAATACCAGATTTAAATATCGTCTTATGGAAAACTAAGGTACTCCGGCATTCCGAAAATATTAGTTCCGACAATATTTTGGGACGACGGACGGTATGTACCTTATCTATGCAACAAGAGGCACAACTTTTGTGTTCAAGTCAACCTCTAGTTTGGTGTGTAGTTATAAGAAAGATGAGCGTAGATTACCTTGCTTGAAATGGGATTCCACTGCCGTTTCTCGGAATATCTTTTTTTGATTTTCTTGTTTTTTATCGATCCTTTACATCACATCCAGTGCTATATTGCTTTAAGATATAAGGTGAATAGTTGGTGATTTATTGGAATTTTTCGGAAAGATTTGTAGATTTTTCTTCTATTTTTCTTCCCTTTTCCCTTTCCTTTCTTCTTTCTTCTTTCGTTTCTTTCCTCTTTCTCGATTGGTTTCTAAATTGAAATTGAGGAGAGTTCAGCTATATATATAGCCCGAATTCATATTTATCCATATTAATTTTATTTATTAAATGGAAAAGATTATGTTTATCCAAAACTTTCATATTTATCCATATTAATTTTATTATTTATTAAATAGAAAATGTTATGTTTATCCAAAACTTAATGTGATTATATAGTTTGAATCTTAATTATTATATTTAATTAAACCTATGTATTGAAACTAATTATAAATTATCTTACATTGAACCTAATGATTGTTGTACATAATTACTTAACATATATGTTGAGCTTAATTATAATATTTTATTATATTTTAGGTATTTGGTCTTGGAATGAGAACCTCATAGTACATGATGAATTTTTAAGTGTATTGTGATGTATTTTAATGTATTTCCAGATACTTTGGAAAAATAAAATTTGTACCGAAAAATAATATGGTAAAAATTCTAAAATGAAAATAATAAAATTTAGTTATACTAATAAACTTTAAAATATATTTATATACTTTTGTGTTTTAGCTTGTCACAATATCTCCTCCTTTGAAAAAGCTGGTCCCAGATTTAAGAGTTATTGGAATAAATGCGGATATTGACATCTCATATCTTTCTCTGTTTCTCACGTTGCTTCTTCAATATTGTGGTTTTTTCATAAGACTTTTATCAATTAAATTGGTCGACCACGAAGTTCTTTTATTCTTTGGTCCAAAATCTTCACAGGTTGTTCTTCATATGTTAGATTTTCTTCCAGATATATCTGTTGGTGGTCAATTAATTGGGATGAGTTTACTTTGCATTTCTTTAATTGTGATACATGGAATACGTTATGTATACCAGAGATATTTTTAGGTAGAGATAGACGGTAAGCCACAACGCCTATTTGTTCTATCACTTCAAAGGGTCCCACACATCAAGGATGCAACTTTCTCTTCTTCCCAGTACGCTTGATTCCTTTTCTTGGTGATACTTTAGTAATACGTAATCTCCGACTTCATATTTAAAATCTTTCCGCCTCTTATTTGCATAACTCTTCTTTCGACTTTGAGCTATTTGTATTAGTTTCCTGATAAGTTGTATTTTGTCGATATCTTCTTGTATAATGTCAGGCCTGATTGCTCTTTCTTGTCCATTCTTTGTGCCTCTCCATTCATCCATATCCCAGTTAAGAGGAGAGCGAAATTTTCTTCCATATAATGCTTCATATGACGCCATTTTTATTGAGGATTGATAACTATTGTTGTATGAAAATTCAACAAGAGGCAAATATTATCCCCAACTTGCCCCAAAATCCAACACACATGCGCGAAGTATGTATTCCAATATTTGAATGGTTCGTTTAGACTGACCATCAGTTTATGGGTGTGCTGCTGTGCTAAAATTTAATTTGATACCAAGGCATTCATGAAGTTTTTTCATCAACCTTGACGTAAACTTCGGATCTCTATCAGATACTATGGTAGTGAGAATACCATGTAACCGTATAATTTTTTTTTGATAGAGTTCATCCAGTTTTTCCACCCCATATTTGTGACTTATGGGTATGAAATGTGCTGACTTGGTTAAGCGATCAACGATCACCCATATGCTATTAAAGCCTCCTGTGAGCTGGGGTAATCCAGTCACAAAGTCCATAGTTATTTGATCCCATTTCCATTCTGGTATAGGAAGTGGTTGCAAAAGACCTTCAGGTCTTTGATGTACAGCCTTTATCATTTGGCAAGATAGACATTGTAAAATAAAATCTGCGATATCTCTTTCATTCCTTTCCACCAGAAGTGTTATTTAATCTCTTGGTACATATTAGATCCTCCTGGATGTATGCTGATCCAAGACTGATGTGATTTTTCATTATTTCCTTTTTCATTGAGATAGGCACACAAATACGGTAATGGTAGAAAAGTATTCCTTGGGAATTGGTAACGAAATTTGTATCAGTACGGAGTTTTGAAACTTCTTGGTCCAATTCTTGATTTTGCTTAATTCTGGTATGAAATTCAGGTTCGATTCTCAATTCGGCCAAGTGCCCGCGTGAATGGATGTGTACCCATTCTCTTACTTCTTTCATTTCCAAACAAGCCATGCTAATCTTTCTACTTAAAGCATCAGCTACGACATTAGCTTTACCTGATTGATAAAGAATGAAACAATCGTAATCTTCCAAAAATTCAATCCATCTTCTTTGCCTCATGTTTAGCTCTTTTTGGGTAAATAAATACTTCAAACTTTTGTGGTCTGTATAAATATCAAAAGTTGAACCATAAAAGTAGTTTCTCCATTTTGCTAATGCAAACACTATTGCTCCTAATTCCAGATCATTAGTGGGATAATTTAACTCGTAATTCTTTAATTTTCTAGAGGCATATGCAATAACTTTATCATTTTGCATTAATACACATCCAAAGCCTTCTTTTGAGGCATCTGTGTAAACCACAAATCCTTCTGTCCCTTCTAGTAAAGCTAATACAGGTGCACTAGTAAGCATTTCTTTTCATTTGCAAAAACTTTTCTCACACTCATCATTCCACAAGAAAGGGTTGTCTTTGCGAGTTAGCTGTGTCAGGGGAACAACAATTTTCGCAAAATCTTTAATGAATCTTTGGTAGTATCCTGCTAAGCCGAGAAAATTTCTAATTTCTGATATGTTGATTGGTTGTTTCCAGTGAGATATGGCTTCTATTTTTGCAGGATATACTTTCATTCCTTTCTTAGAGATAAAGTGACCAATAAATGACACTTTTTCTAGCCAAAATTCACACTTACTGAATTTGGCATACAATTGATGTTCTTTCAAAATTTTGAGAATCAATCGTAGATGTTGAGCATGTTCCTCATGACTTCTTGAAAATATCAAAACGTCATCTATGAATATGACAATGAATTTGTCCAAGAATGGTTGAAATATTCGATGCATCATATCCATGAAAGCTGCAGGAGCGTTGGTTAATCTGAATGGCATTACCACAAACTCATATTGTCCATCACGGGTATTAAAATCTGTTTTGGATATGTCATACTCCTTAATTCTCAAGTGGTAATATCATTGTCGCAAATCAAGTTTTGAATATACTTGAGACCCTTATAAGATATCAAATAATTTTTCGATATGCGTAGAGGATATTTTATTTTGATGGTAACATCGTTAAGTTCTCTATAATCAATGCACATCCTTAGAGCTCAATCTTTCTTTTTGACAATCTTCAAAATCCGTCAAATATCTTCTATTTCTGATTGATCAGCTGGATCTCTTTGTAGATTGCTCTTGCTGATCTTTTCCTTATTCTTCTCTTTTTTTTGTCAAACTCATCAACCTTTCTGTATAATATATGAACATCTGAGGAGAGGTTTGATACTGCATCCATCCCAAATGTCAAGGCTTGAGTTTGGAAGTGTGCTTCAGCTGACGCTCTGTCTTTTATAAGTTCATCAATTTTGAAAAATAGTGAAGTTACATCCTTTGTGATTTGTTGTAGTCTTCCCATAGTCTACTCCTTTGTAGAGTCGAACTTCATAGTATGCATAAATTGGGTTGACTTGATGTTAGAAATTGAAGTCATTATACTGGCAAAGTTTTTCTCAATGGCCTGAATTTCTTCGAACATTGATTCAGTTTCTATTGTTATACTAGGAGACATGGCTCCAGAGGTTTCTGGTTCCTGCTCCCTGTTTTCTCGATTAAATATCACCAAGGCCCTGTCAGTTGTTTCAGTTTCAAGGCTAACCATTTCTGGAATATCGTCTAGTATAGCTTCCTACTGAAGCTATGGAGGAGAAGAGAGATTCGAAACAGCAATGGAACTTGAAGGCTCTGTATCTGGTTGATCAGCTGAAACAGTAGTTTGTTCTTCAGTTGGTTGCTCAGCTGATTCAGAAATTTGTTCTTCAGTTGTTTGAACAACTGAAGCTGTGGAGCTGGCACCTCTTCAGATTGTATCAAGTGTAGCTGAGCCTCTTCAGTTATTGTTAGAACGACTTGTTCATTCATGGCCGATGACTGAACTGGCTCTTCACTTTCTGTGACAACTTCATGTTCAGTCATGGCAGTCGACTGAACTGACTATTCAGTTTGTTGAAGAATATCCTGTGAGGTTGGTTCTTCAGTTTCGATTTGTTCTTCAACTGCTTCTGTAGTAATCAGCTGAATATCAGCAGAAACTGATTTAATAACTTCGTCGATATTTGCCAATGATAATTCAACATCAGTATATAGTTGAAGTTCTGTAGTTGAGGATTGAGGAGCAGAAGCTGACAGTTGCGTATCCTTTGAGGAAGAAAAAGTTACTTTCTCAGAAGATTCAGCATTTGGTTCTTGGGATGGCTTTTGTGGTTGAACTGATTGTTCAGCTTCCTCTTCTGATTAAAGATTGTGGGAATCTGCTGGAATAGTTAGTTCTTGATCCAGTTCCCAATGTTTAATCTCCATCTGCAGTGACAACAGAACCGAGTCCAGTTGATAATGAACTACTTTGTCATTAAAGGCAGTTGGACTGGTGAGATCATAATTTTGGCGTAGCTGAACAATCATTTGTCTCAACTTCTTTGCACTTATTTGATCAAAGAAGTACTTATTCCTTTGCAAAGCTTGAAAACTGAGGCCGCTTTGACCATTTTCAGGAATATATTTTCCAAGGCAATAAATTTCTTTAAAACTGATTTCTTCTGTAGTTGTCTAGAAAACACTTCAGTCCTAAACCTGGCCCATTCATCATAAGCCTTTAGCTTAGTCTCAGAAAACTCATTGACCTCTTTCCAGATTAGATCAATATGAGTTTTGTGGGGACCTAGGCTCTAACTCAATCGTCTTTGGGATTAATTGGATCTTTGCTAGAAAATGTGGGTCAAAATTTTTCTTTTAATATAAAAAAACTATTGTATTTAACTCATACATCAGCAATATCTCTATTTTATTTCAACAAACGTAGGTAAATGTCTTGTTCCATTACAGTAATACAACATTTATAACACATTACATATCAAATGTAAAACTACTAGTTTATCTTCTACGCCCGAAGTCACCACGCTATCCAATCTCAGTCACGCTCTCCTTGACCCTGATCCTGTCCCACCTGTTGTCATACACACATACAGACACAACAACAGCCGGATACTCCAATGAGAACAAATCCCAGTATAAAACATATATACATGCGTATAAAACATGTATACATGCATGTCATGCAATTACATACAAAATCATAACACATATATCAGTATTTATGACACATTAGTGAATACAGATAAAACTCTTTGACTCTTATTCTTTGACTCGACTTATATCTAAGTCTAGCGATCCCGGTGTGAATAAGACGTAACAAGTCTCCCACCTACTCTCCCAATCGGGGTGCCAGTACGTCTTATTCCTAAACTTCGGTCCTGTCTGTATCGAATATCTACAATCGGAGTTGATCTTCTCCTATGCCTCCATACCACCGAACGTCTAGAAACTTGGCATATCTGCCAATGACTCTCCTATCTCAATGTTTGTACACAAACATAGTACGATATAAAATCTAGTATGTGGTTTGTGGGAAACTCAAACCAGATTTGATTCGAGTTATATTCCCCAATCAAACATTAAATTATACCTTTCGTTGTTCAATCTTTGTCGATGTCGAAGTCTTGACGTCGAAGCTTGTCGAGATCGATCTGAAATAACATATTCAATAGATACAAGATCAACATTCAGCTCAAACCAATACATGTACGTGTCAATATTCACTCTCGGTAGATTTCGATGACATAAAGGCGTAATCTCGCGATACCGGTCAACTCAAACATCAAAATCAATAACAATATCTCATAATCATCATCATAGTACATTATAATCTTGCAACCCTGCATAATCCTATTCAAATAATACTGAAATCTGCTTAATCCAAACTCAAGATATGTTGGAAATGAACAAAATCACATAAAATATCCGTTCTTCGATCCGGTGTCAAATGTAGGTGCCCCATCATTTCCACAACATATATTATCAAGCATATAAGGATTTCTCCCACACATACGTATCAAAACATGATGGAAAGTAATAAATATATATACCCTTTCAGAGCTCTTGTAGAGAAGAGTGAGAATCTCAACTTGGATCAATAATCGGACGGCTAGATCTTTCACACTTCAAAATCTAAGCTATGATAAAACTTTGAAGATTTCTGAATGTTGCTCTCAGTAATTCAGACTGCAAAGTGAAGAGGTGCATATATATATATATATATATATATATATATATATATATATATATATATATATATATATATATATATATATCATGCATGGTGAGGGGCAAGTGGCTTATTCTTCATTCTGCACGTCTCGCGCTCGGGCGGACATAAAGTTCCGCCCGGGCGCGTACACTCTCGGTCCTTGAATTTTATACAAGCGCGCTCGGGCGGTCAAAGACTTCCGTCTAGGCGCAAAACCTTCGGCCCTCTTCTTTTATCATGTGGCGCTCGGGCGGTCAAAGACTTCCGCCCGGGCTCACAACCTTCGACCAAACTCATTTTTTCTTCTTTTTAATTCTTATACTTTGTCCAATCTGGTCTCGGAATGGCCCGGCTATAATCATATCAATTCAAATTCAATAATTTCAGATTAACAGAGTCAAAATCTCGGGCATTACATTTCTCCACCCTTAAGATCTGATTTCGTCCTCGAATCATAGACAATCAATCATAATAGAAAGAAATGTGTAATAGAAGCTGAATAAGAATACTCACATTAATAAAATAACTCGGGAAATTTCTATCTCATGTCTGACTCTGTCTCCCAAGTAGCTTCTTCAATGCCATGGTGACTCCACTGGACTTTCACTAGCAGAATATTCTTCGTTCTGAGCTGTTTTTCTTTCCGATCAAGAATCTTAGTTGGCTGTTCAATATAACTTAAAGTGTCGTCAAGCTCGGCTTTATCAGACTGAATGACATGAGAAACATACGGCATATTTCTACGCAGCATCGATACATGTAAGACATCATGTATCCCAGATAGAGAAGGAGGAATAGCAAGCCGATATGCACGATCGCCAATTTTCTCAAGAATCTCGTACGGACCGATGTATCTAGGAGATAATTTCCCACGTTTGCCAAACCTGACAATGCCTCTGAAAGGAGAAATCTTCAAAAATACTCTGTCTCCCTGTTCAAACACTAACGGTCGACGACGTACATTCACGTACTTGGCTTGTCTATCTTGCGCTGTCTTCATTCTTTTCTGGATTAGTTTCACTTTCTCAGTCATTTCTCGGATCATATCAGGCCCCAATTCTGGTACCTCAGATATATCATCCCAATATAGCGGCGATATGCACTTCTCTCTGTATAAAGCCTCCAACGGTGCCATCTCGATGCTCGTCTGATAGCTGTTGTTGTACGAGAATTCACAAAGAGGTAATAAATCTTGCCAACTAGTGCCAAAATCTAGCACTACAGCTCTTAGCATATCCTCTAGTATCTGGATAGTCCGCTCTGACTGTCCATCGGTCTGAGGATGATATGCAGTACTAGGGTGCAATGTCGTACCTAAAGCCTGTAGTAAACTGTGCCAGAAATGTGAAGTGAATCGGGGATCACGATCTGATATGATAGATTTCGGCACACCATGCAATCTGACCACCTCTCTGACATATATTTCTTCCATCTGATCATGTCGGTACGTCATTCTGTACGGAATAAAGCATGCTGATTTGGTCAATCTTTCAATCACGACCCAAATTGCATCACAACCCCGAGATGATCGTGGTAACTTCGTAACAAAATCCATGGAAATGTGATCTCATTTCCATTCAGGAATAGATAAACTCTGAAGTAAACCTCCGAGTTTCTTCCTCTCGGCCTTCACCTGTTGGCAATTCAAACACTTAGACACAAACTATACAATTTCTGATTTCATCATTTTCCACCAAAACTATTGCTTTAGATCATTGTACATCTTTCTGCCACCATGATGAACACTAAACCGGCTATAGTGCGCTTCTGAAAAAATCTGTTGTTTTACATCTGAGACATCTGGCACTACAAGACGGTTCTTCACATACAAAACATGATCATGTACCTGATACTCTGACTGATGTCCTGATCTAACCATCTCAATCGACTTCTGAACATTCGGATCATTTTTCTGTGCTTCTTTAATGCGAACAATCAAATCTGGTTCCACTTGAATCGTAGCAAGTCGCAATGGTCTACTATCTGTATCGAATACTAATCCAGACAAACAACAATTTTCAATCAAATTCGAAACACCTCTCGTCAACAAGGATAGAGCACATACCTTTTGAATCAAGGCATCCGCTGCTGCATTAGACTTCCCAGGATAGTACTTAATTTCACAGTCAAAATCTTTCAGTAATTCTAGCCATCTACGCTGTCTCATATTCAACTCTGACTGTGAAAACAGATATTTCAATCTCTTATGATCATAATAGATTTCAAACTTTTCGCTGTAGAGATAGTGTCGCCATATCTTCAGTGCAAATACAATAGCCGCCAATTCAGGATCATGAATTGGGTAACGAGTCTCGTGTGGCTTCAACTGTCTCGAGGCATAAGCAATGACATGTCCTCGCTGCATCAGAACACATCCTAGCCCTATGTGAGATGCATCACAATATACAACGAAATCACCAGTACCTGAAGGAATAGTCAGCACTGTAGCACTGGATAATCTTTTCTTCAATTCCAGAAAACTGGACTCACAAGCTTCTGACCAAATAAATTGAGTATTTTTTTGAGTCAACTGAGTGATCGGCTTTGCAATACTGGAGAAATCTTTGATAAATCGTCGGTAATAGCCTGTCAGACCCATGAAACTGCGTATCTCTGGCACGGAGTTCGGTCTAGGCCAACTAATCACTGCCTCGACTTTGCTCGGGTCAACAGATATACCGTCTCCAGATATGATATGCCCCAAAAACACAACATGTCTCAACCAGAACTCGCATTTTGACAATTTAGCATATAATTTTTCAGTTCTCAAAATTCTCAGCATAGTTCTCAAATGTTCGGCATGCTCAATCATGTTTATGGAATATACCAAAAATATCATCAATAAAAACAATAACAAACTCATCTAGATATTTCTGAAAGACATGGTTCATCAGTCCCATGAACACAGCTGGAGCATTCGTTAACCCAAAAGGCATGACAACAAACTCATAATGTCCATACCTGGTTCGGAATGCTGTCTTTGGTATGTCTGCATCTCTGACTCGGAGTTGGTGATATCCAGATCGCAGATCGATCTTGGAATAGACAGAAGATCCCTGCAACTGATCAAATAAATCGTCAATACGAGGCAAAGGATATTTGTTCTTCACCGTTGCTTTGTTTAGTTGCCGGTAATCAATGCACAATCTCATAGAACCATCTTTCTTGCGAACAAATAGCACTGATGCGCCCCAAGGAGATACACCCGGTCTGATATAACCTTTGGCCAGTAAATCTTCGAGCTGTTCTTTCAATTCTTTCAATTCAATAGGTTCCATTCTATAGGGAGCTCGAGATATAGAACGGTACCTGGTATAAGATCAATGATAAAATCTACCTCTCGGGCTGGAGGTAATCCTGAAATCTCGTATGGGAATACATCAGCAAAATCGCATATTACTGGCAGATCTACCTAAGCTGGGCTCGATTTCCGTAGATCTACTGAATAGACAAGGAACCCGTCTGCTCCTTTCTGTAACAATCGTGTCATCGTCAAAACAAATACTAAGGGAATCCGAGATCTGGAACTCGTCAGCCATCTCTGGTCTGAACCTGACAATCTTCTGGAAACAATCTACAGTGGCTCGGTACTTGGTTAACATATCGATACCGACAATACAATCAAAATCATATAACCCAAGCACAATACAATCTAAATCAATCTCATGACCCTCAAACTGTAGTATAAAATATCTAATCGAAGTCACGGATATAAGACCACTTCCCAACGGGGAAGAAACAGACACTACCGAAGTTAATGATTCGACAGGAAATGAATGTAATAATGCAAAACGCTCTGATGTGAATGTATGAGATGCACCCGTATCAATCAATACATAGGTAGGATAACCGCAAAGAAAACAGTTACCTGCGACAACCTCGTCTGGTGCATCTTGGGCCTGCTCCTCTGTCAGTGCAAACACCTGAGCTTGCTGTCTAGAAGGCTGGCTCACTGTCTGGCTACCTCTGGCTCGGGGCCGGGTCTGTGGAGGTATTGGCTTAAAGTAATGGACAGAAGATGCTTGCCTCTCAGGCTGAGGTACTGATGCAGATGATCCTGCACCTTGGAATCTCTGTGAACTTCTCTGTGGACAGACTTTGGCGAAACGTCCCTGTTGTCTGCAGATGTTGCATCGACCCATCACAACCTGACACTGCTCGGTAGCATGTCTTCCTCCACAATAACTGCAATATACTCTTGTATACTCTGTACTCTGGCCAGAACCCTTCTGTCGTGACCCACTGGAGCTCGACGAACTGCTCCCTGATCTTTTGAACTGTTTGCCTTTCACTTTTAATTGATCTTTCCTCCTGCTACTACTATCACCACTCTCAAATCTGGGAGGGGGTTGAACTGAAGGTTGTGGCGGTCTCGGAGTCGGAGCAGCATACAAAAGTCCTCGTTGCTTAATCAAGCCCGCTTCCGCTCCCTTGGCTCTGTTCAAGGCATCTGCAAAATTGTTGGGTCTGCCGGTATTCACCAAGGTAAAGATATCCGGATTCAAGCCATTGATAAACTGATCTGCAACGGCCTCGTCACTCTCTGCAGCATGAGGAGCAAATTGGAGCAATGTCGAAAACTTTGCCACATATTCTTCAATGTTCAGCTGTCCCTGTCTCAGATTGGCAAACTCGGCACCTTTATCTTTTCTGTATGACACGGGAAAGAATCGTTGATAGAACTCTGCTTTAAAGACTTTCCAAGTGATCTCTGTGCCACGATGCTCCAATGCTCTTTTTGTGGTAAACCACCAGTTCTTTGCGACTTCATGCAGTTGATGCCCAATTAACTTCACTCGACGTTCATCGGTATATTCAAGAGATTCAAATAGCATCTCAGTGTCATCTAACCAGCTTTCGCAATCCATAGCGCTCTCATACAACCTGTCTCAACCAGAATTCACATTTCGAAAGCTCATATAATTTCTCAGCCCTCAGAATTCTCAATACAGTTCTCAAATGCTCAGCATGATCAATCATATTCTTTGAATAAATCAAAATATCATCAATGAAAAAATCGTAAAATCATCGAGATACTTCTGAAACACACGGTTCATCAAACCCATAAACACAACTGGATCATTTGTTAAACCGAACGCATGACTATAAAATCATAATGGCCGTACTTGGTTCTGAGCGTTGTCTTCGAGATATCAGAATCTCTGACTCTCAGCTGATGATATCCAGATCTCAGATCGATCTTGGAATAAATAGAATAACCCTGCAACTGATAAAATAAATCATCGATATGAGGCAAAGGATATTTGTTCTTTACCGTAGCCTTGTTCAGTTGCCGGTAGTCAATGTAGATTCTCATTGAACCGTCCTTCTTTCTCACAAACAACACTGGAGCACCCCAAGGAGAAACACTCGGTCTAATGTACCCCTTGGACAGTAATTCTTCTAACTGCTTTTTCAATTCAATCGGTGTCATTTTGTAAGGAGCTCTAGAAATAGGAATTGCACCTGGTACCAATTCAATGCTGAAGTATATCTCTCGAGCTAGAGGCAAACCCGGAATCTCATCTGGGAAGACATCAGCAAACTCACATACCACTGGCAAGTCAGCCAATGATGGGCTCGATTTCAGTACGTCAACTGAATAGACAAGGAATCCCTCTGTTCTTTTCTGTAGTAATCGAGTCATTGACATAACAGATATCAAAGGAATTCTAGATCTAGAACCCTAACCATAAAATTTCTATTCTTCATCCATCTCAGGTCTGAATCTCACAATCTTATGGAAACAATCAAAGGTAGCTCTGTACTTGGTCAGCATATCGATACCAGTAATGCAGTCAAAATCAGACAGTCCAAGTACAATACAATATAACTCAATCTCTTGCCCATCACACTGTAGCATACAATGTTTCACAGAATTCACTGATATCAAACCTTGTCCCTAAAGGAGAAGAGACAGATACTACAACAGATAATGACTCCACAAAGCAATGCATGAATCATTGCAAATCTTTCATAAATAAATGTATGTGATACACCCGTATAAATCAATACGTAAGCAAGATGACCACATAAATAACAGTTACCTGCAACAACATCATCTGGTGCTTCCTGAGCCTGTTCTTCAGTCAACGCAAAGACTCTGGCCTACAGTCTAGGAGGTTGGCTAACTGTCTGGCTTCCTCCTGGCCTTGGCTGTGACTGGGCTGGTGATGGCTGGAATGTGTGAACAGCAGATGATCGTCTGTCAGGATGTGCCACTGATCCAGATGATTCTGCTCACTGGGATCTTTGGGAACTTCTCTGTGGACAGACTCTGGCGAAATATCCCTGCTGTCTGCAGATATTGCCACTTCCAAACACTCCTTGGCATTGCTCGGTCGGATGTCTTCCGCCAAAAGTTCTACAATAATCCCCTGTAAAACTTTGTCTGGAACCACTAGAGCTAGAAGAACTACTGTCACACTTATTAAATTGTTTCCTCTGGCTTTCAACTGATCTTTTTTTCCACCGCTGCTACTATTGCTATCAAATCTGGGAGGGGGTTGGTGGAATTGAGTCGATGGTGGTTGATGTGTTCTCAGTGCTGGTGCAACATAAGAAGCTCCTTTCTGTCTCATCAGACCCGCTTCAGCTCCTTTGGCTCTATTCAGGGTATCAGGAAAATTATTCGTCTCCTGGTATTCACCAATGTAAAAATCTCCGGATTCAGCCCATTGATGAATTGATCGGCAACAGCTTCGTCATTCTCAGCCACATGTGGAGCAAATCGTATCAAGGTAGAGAACTTGGCCACATACTCTTCTATATTCAACTGACCCTATCTCAGATTGGCAAACTCTGTACCCTTGTATTTCCGGTACGATACTGGAAAAATCTTTGATAAAATTCAGTCTTAAAGACGTTCTAAGTAATATTCGTACCTCGATGCTCCAACGCTCTCTTCGTCGTGATCCACCAATTTTTCGCAACATCATGCAATTGGTGCTCAATCAATCAGACTCTGCGCTCATCAGTGTAATCCAAGGAATCAAACAACATCTCAATATCATCTAACCAACTCTCACAATCAACAGAAGTCTCTAGTTTCTTTCAGGGTTGGCGGTTTGAACGACTGAAACCTCTTCAGTAGCGTTTCCATCGATGTTGTTGTCACATCCATCAGATTGGATGAAGTACTGCCCTGTTCTGGGATTATTCGAGAGGCATATCTGATTATCAAAAGGGTTAGCAATCAAATCTGAAAAATCTGTCTCATTCCCCTTCTGATCATCCTACCTCTGATCAAGAATCGGTTCTGATTCATTTTCAATAATACATATTACCAATCAAATCAGATAATCAAGTAAACATGTATTTCAAAGCAGTAAAACATGCTAGCAATCAAAATCAAGGAAGAAAACTCAATCTATCCCACTCACTAGCTTCTATCTCAGTCTAAGGAACCTACAGTTCTGGAACCTACTGCTCTGATACCACCTTCTGTGGGGATCCGAACGCTAATTCATTTCTTAATCATTCTTGAGAATAATGGATCAATTAAATAAACTGGGTCTAAAATTTTTTTAAATGCAAATGTGGAACATAATATAATCAGTCTGATATACATGTCAAAATAAAAGTACAAGTCTTTTACTACATTATGTCATAACAAACTACTGTTCTTTCACTACATAACCAGTAATGAAAACAACTCTACTTCTAGGTCCGAATCTCCACGCTAAAATGTAATCTCTCATCCTCTTCTTGACCCTGATCCTATCCCACCTGTTGTCATGCACACATACAAACACAACAACAGCCGGATAACTCCGGTGAGAATAATATTCCCGGTATAAACAATGTATACATGCAATCGTATAAGAACATATAGAAAAGCATAACAATCATCAATAACATGTATCAATCTGAAACATGAAATGATATAAAACTATGACTCAAACTCATATCTCTGACTCGACTCTAATCTAGTCTAGTCTAGGAATCCCGGTTCCCCGACGTTGGTATATTATATTGAATCTCAGCAATAGAAGTTGATCTACTTCTAAGCAACATCGATATAACCAAACATCCAATATCTAGGTACCTCTGCCCAAGACTTGGCACATCTGCCAATGACTCGTTCTCGTAATCTATCTTATATTCTCTGCTATTCTATAAATCAATAGAATAAGCACATTCATACAATTATTACAAAGGTATTAAAACAAAATCAAACAAGTATGTTGTTTAGGGAAACTCAAGTTAAGTCTAACTCGAGTCATATCTCCCGGTTAACATTGATTTATACATTTCTTTTGTCGGTTTCTGGCTCTGTCGAAGTCTTGAATTCGAATCTGTCAATACTCAATCTGGCAATGGTAATATCGAGGAGTACAATATCAATATACCACTCAAATAAATACTGGATACAATCAGAACTTATTCTAATTTTGTTTCAACGGCATAACTACACAATTTCAATATAACCAGCAATACAAATCACCAAATATCAATTCTCACAACTCATAATCGATAACAACACAAATTTGAAATCAAATCTGTATAATCTCAATCAAATCAAATCTGATAAATCATAACAATTTCATACGGTATCTGTTCTTTAATCCGGTTTCGATTATACGATGTCTAATATATCAAGAACACCATATATCAATCGTATCTAATTCCTTCAATATCATATTTTCAAATTATATCAAAACGTAGTAAAACTTACGTCCGTATGAAGTTGTTGACACGAGGATCACAGTACTGTTTTCGGATCGAAGATCGTACGGGCGGATCTTGCACAATCGCGATTCTAAAATCAAGAATTTGAAATTGGTTATGGAATCCTTCGGTTTCTTTTTGCTGATTCTGAGGCAACAATCAGCGTTTGCATATATATATATATACATATATATATATATATACACACACACACATATATATATATATATATATATCATGCATGGTTACAAAACGTGGCATGATTCTTTAAGCAGCACGTCTCGCGCATATGCGCGACCCTCCTCGGCACATATGCGCGAGACATTCTGTCTCGGCGCATGTCTTCTCGGCAGCTCGCACATATGCACGTACCACCTCCGCGCACATGCGCGACATTCTCTGGACATGGCATATCTTCCTTGCACACGCTCGCGCATATGCGCGCACACCAGGTTCTCTACCTATCTCGCACATATGCACCCTTCTTGGTCGCGCATATGCGCGAGGGGTTCAGTCCTTGCACATAATTCACATCTTCTCTCGTCTTTCTTGGTCTGATCCTTTTCGTCTATAATCACATCAATTATCAATAAATCATTTCAGATTACAATAACAAAATTCTCGGGCATTACATAGCAAGTCTTCCAAAATCTGAATTACATGCTCAGGCTGGTCATGTCTGAGGGTGGAAAGCTGTGCTGAATAGCACTTTGTCCCCATGGCTGCGTGGAAACTCTTCCATAAGGACGATGTGAATCTTTGATTCCTGTCGGACACAATAGAAACTGGGATCCCGTGCAATCGAACTATATCTATAATATAGAGCTCCGTATAATGTGTCATGGAGAAAGTTGTCTTCACTGGCAAGAAATGGGCTGACTTAGTGAGTCGTAACCCAAATGGCATTGGATCCTCTGACTGACCTCGGCAAACCAACAACGAAGTCCATGCTGATATTCTCTCACTTCCACTCGGGGATAGGGAGTGGCTTAAGCATTCCTGCTGGCCTCTGATGCTCTGCCTTCACCTGCTGACAAGTGAGGCATTCAGACACAAATCAACGGATGTCTCTCTACATCCCTGGCCACCAATACAGGATCTGCAAATCTTTGTACATCTTGGCACCTCTTGGATGGATAGAATACGGAGATATATGTGCCTCTGTCAGAATATCCTCTCTGATCGAATCAACACTAGGTATCCAAATCCTTCCTCTGTACCTCACAATAACATCGGACACAGTGTAGAGTGCACTGCCCTTGGCTTCATCCTTCAGCCTCTATTTCTGTAACTGCTCATCTGAAGACTGACCTCTACGGATTCGGTCAAACATAGAAGACTGGACTGTTAGATTAGACAACTTAAGAGCTTATGCCCTTATGATAAACCTCTAACCCAAATCTCTGAATCTCTGATTGAAGAGGTCTCTGTACTGACAACTGTGCTACGACTACAACTTTTTTGCTCAAGGCATCTGCTTCAACGTTAGCTTTCCCCAGATGGTAGCTAATCTCACAATCATAGTCTTTCACTAACTCCAACCACCGTCTCTGCCTCATATTCAATTCTTTCTGCGTGAAGAAATACCTGAGACTCTTGTGATATGTGAATATCTGGCATTTCTCGCCGTACAAATAATGTCTCCAAATCTTCAATGCAAAGATAACTGCAGCTAACTCAAGATCATGAGTCAGATAATTCTTCTCATGCACTTTCAACTGTCTAGAGGCATAAGCTATAATCAGACCATGTTGCATCAAACTGCGCCTAGACCGAGCTTAGAAGTGTAGGTGTATAACACAAAATTGCCTTGCCCTGCTGGCATGGCTAACACTGGCACTGAAATAAGAGAATGCTTCAAAGTATCAAACTCTTCTGGCACTCGACACTCCAAATGAATTTAGCATTCTTCTTAGTCAATGAAGTGAGTTGCACTGCTATCGAAGAAAATTCATGAATAAATTTCCAATAGTAGCCTAGTAGGCCTAGGAAACTGCGGATCTCTGACGCATTATTCGGCTCAAACCATTCCTTAACCGCTGCTATCTTAGCTGGATCCACCTCAATGCCACTGCTAGAAATTACACGACCCTAAAAACACTACCTTCCCCAACCAAAATTCACACATACTAAATTTTTCAACAACTTGCGACAATGCAAGACCTGCAAAACTGTAGCCAAGTGATGACTATGCTCCTCATGGCTCTTCGAGTAAATGAGAATGTCGTCAATGAACACTATTACGAACTGATCTAAGTAGGGCTGAAATACTCGGTTTATGAGGTCCATAAATATCAGCTGGAGCATTTGTCAGTCCAAATGGCATTACTAAGAACTCGTAATGCCCATATCTGGTCCTGAAAGCTGTTTTATGAACATCTGCATCCTTTACCTTCGGCTGATGATACTCTGATCAAAGATCTATCTTAGAGAACACCGTAGCTCCCTGTAACTGATCAAAAAAATCCTCGATCCTTTAAAGTGGGTATTTATTCTAGATCGTTACCTTGTTTTGTTCTCAGTTAATCGATACACAACCTCATGCTTCCATCCTTCTTCTTTACAAAGAGCACTGGTACGCCCCATGGTGAGAAACTAGGGCGAATGAATTATTTGTCAAGAAGCTCCTGAATCTGCTGCTTGAGCTCTAACATCTCAGCTGGAGCTAGTCGGTAAGGTGCCTTTGAGATTGGCACAGTGCCTGGCATAAGATCAATAGCGAACTCCACCTCTCTCTCTGGTGGAAGGCCTGTGACGTCATCTGGAAAAATGTCAGGAAAATCTCTGACTACTGGTACATCAGATATAGACGGAGTGGGTAAGTCAGGCGCTGAAACAATGCTAGCCAAGAACGCCTGACAACCCTTATGAATAAGTCTCTGTGCCTGCAAGCAAGAGATCATGCGAGGGAAACTTCTCCATTTATTTGGCTCAAAGAGAAACTGCTTCATGCCCAAAGGTCTTACCAATACTTGACCTTTTCTGGAAATCAATAAGAACTCCGTTTTTCGTCAGTCAGTCCATTCCGAAGATAATATCAAATTATGGCATCGGCAACACGATTAGATCGTCATACACTAGGTGGCCTTGCAGTTCGAGAGCGATGTCTCTGACCACGCTAGTAGCCGACAATTCTTCTCCTGATGTGACTGTCACTGAATAGCCCACGTCGAGTCCAATAGACTTGACGTCCAGATGATTAGCAAACGTCTCCGAAATAAAAGGGTGATTGGGGCCCCTGAATCTATCAAAACCTTCATGGCTACTCTCCTTATGAAAATATTTCCTGAGAAATGTTGGTACAACAAAAAACTTATATCCCAAAATTTTATTCTTAACCTCATGCACAGTAGAAAAAATCTCTACACAAGTCACCAAAAATACTACTACCACACTAATAATCTCAAATAAAATTCGAAACATGCATAGCAAGAATAATGCGGTGCTGAATTAAATTAATTACCAGTCAGCAGGGTCGTGTCTAGTTTCGCCTCCTCTGCCTGCATGGCGAACACTCTACCCTGGGTCGCCTGCCTCCACTGTGGGCAGTCTCTCAGCATATGATCGCCGGCTTCGTATTTAAGCATTTGCCCGATCCAAATAAACACTGTCCCGGATGCTGACGGTTGCACTTCGGGCACACTGGGTACTCACCGGGTCTCTGAGGAACCTTCTGTTAAGGAATAGGACCTTTGCCTTTCGGTGGTCCCTGAAATGGCCTCTTCCCCTGATGTCCTGGGAAAGGCCTATTAAACTGAGGTTGCTGCTGCTGCTGAGGCGTCTGATAGGGCCTCTTGCCTTGCCTATCGACCTCAATGTCCCTTTGGTCCTGCTCTGCCGCCAAAGCTCTCGACACGACAACTGCATAAGTCGTAGGACCAGCAACTCGAACATCGCGGCGCAAGATCGGTCGCAACCCATCCATAAAATGCCTCAGCTTCTCTCGGGCATCATTTGCAATCAGGGGCACAAAGTGACACCCCCTCTCAAACTTCCTGACGAAGTCTGCCACGCTGCTGTCTCCCTGTCCCAGTGACATGAACTCCCTGGTCAGACGGGAGCGTACTTCTTCAGTGAAGTACTTGGAGTAGAAAACCTCCTTAACCCATTCCACGTCAGTGTTTGTAAGTTCACTGACACTGACGTGCTTTCCCACCAAAGCCTGGCGTCTCCAATCAACAAGAAGGTGGCACATCTAACTCTCTCTGCATCATATAGCTCCATAAACGCAAATATTACCTCGATGAACTTAATCCATCCTTCTGCTATCATCGGGTCAGTAGTCCCCGAGAACTCCTTCGGATCCCTCCTCTTAAAATTATCATAGACTGCCTCCGGTCTGGGCCTTGCCCCTATGTCTACTGCAGTCTGGTTCCCCTGCAAACTCTGCGAATAATTGGGTCATCCCTACAAGCATCTGAGCCTGCATGAAGGTGACCCTCTCCCCATCCTGGGCTTCCCTATTCTCATCGCTTGCTTCACACACAATCCTACGTCAGGGAGGCATACTGTTCCAACATTTACCCAACACGTAAACCCAACATGCATGAACATAATACTAATATCATAAGATGCACGTAAATTGAACTCAAACATGCACATGCTGAAATCATGACTGGATACATATTACATGAATTAATTTAAAACTTTAAAACTTACAGACTTGAGGTGTGACTTCGTGAGCTTCTCGCAACTGGCAGTAGGTATAATCCTTTACAAGATATCGCTCTGATACCAACTGTAACGTACCGTACTTTTAAACTACTTGAAATTTGCGGAAAAATTAAAATTTTCTTAAATACAAAACAAACTTTCAAATTTGCATTAAAATAACTTGCTCGTCTAAAAACATTTGTAATAAAAACAACCAAAACCAAGTTTGCCAAAAGTAATAATCAGTTTAAACAGCATACACCACTTCTTGAAAATCAGAGTATTTGAAACATTGCATAATTCTTAAAAACATGGGCGATCCTCGGGTTTAGCCTCCTGCTCAGTCCAAGTCAGCTCATTGGTCCCCACCCCTCGTCTCCTCAAAGTCATCATCACCTGCATCGATCCAGTCTAGTGAGTCTAAAGCCTCAACATGTATAAACTTGATATAGCAAGTGATACGTAATAAAACCACATGCATCTTTAAAATAGAGCGTACATACTTGAAACTTGAACGTAGTAGCATAAACATAGACGTGCCATAATCATAAAACTTTTCATAAACATGCTTGCTTAATACATACTTGAACATATATAAACTTCATCATTTTGCGTAAAGATATGTTTCAAAGCAAGTGACCCATACATAAATGCGCCTGATCAGACTAAACCACAATACTGGGCTAGCAGGGAAAGTCAAGTACCATATACATGAGATCCCCGTTCATGCTTTAACGGGTGGATTGGTCCCTGGTCATGCTTTACCGCTTTCCAATCCTGATCTAAAACCGGAAATGCTTTACCGGGGTGGAGAGGTCCTCGGCCACGTCACCGACTTCCAAACTCGTTCATAATTTGGTCACAAGACATTTAGAATACCTCAAAACTTAAAAAATTTTCTTTTGCACGTCGAACATACTTACTTGGCGTTGAGGGATTCGTTGGATCTCGCTTGGGGCCACTGCTGCATTTACTAACATGAGTTCAGGCCCTTATCTTTCATAGCTTAGACGTAGGTACTCGTGCTCACCACCGAAGTAAATAAATAGCTTATGACATTCTAGATCACTCTGGACTTGAACTCGTTTAATTATCGTACTAAACTATGACATAAAACCCCAAACCAAATCTTATATTTTATATTCATAACCACAAACTAAATCCTATATTTATATTCATATAAAAAAAATATTTTTTTAAAGGAGTACACGGACCTGTAAGGGTCCGGGTAGGGGTCCGGGTACATGCTGGAAATTCGCATTTTTGAAGGAAGAAGGGCACGTACTCCGTGTCGGGGTCTGGGTAGCCTTTGGACTTGCAAACTCGGAAAAATTCACTAACTTATTGATTCATTCGTTCTTCCAATCCAAGCCTAGGGGCCATGAAATAACACCTCGAGACTCATCCTAGGTTGTTATTACATTGATTCAAACCCATACAAACACCCCAAACGTCCCCAAGCATCGACAAGCAACTTCAATACAACAATAACCCGTAATTCGACATCATTTCGCTTCATACGACTTCTATTACATCCCAAGCCAATCCCGACCCAAACGAACCACCAAATAACAACTAAACAAATCCCATAACATATCTAAATGCAGTAGCACAAGCTCGATGGTGCCCAACGAAGCCTGCAATAATAAAACTTCAAGAACATATCAAGACGCATTTTCAGAAAAACGCAATTTGAGCAGTCCCACGAAAACAATAATAACTGACTCATTTATTATCCAAATATTTCGAATTTACTGTCAAATCAAAGGTATCAAAAGGTTCTACGATTTATATGTTGAATGTTTTCTAGAAAGTCGACCAAAAAGTCGCATTATTTAAAATGACAGCAAATTTCGAGTTTTTAGATCTAAAATCGTTTCAAAACCGATCCACCAAATTTTTTATCAAACTTTTTACAACATACATGGATTTTACGCATAATAAATATAAGAACATATAATATAACAAGATCGATGCAGAAACAAAAGACTATACATGCATTTTGATACTTAAAACTCACGATACGGCGATACCGAAGCGGAAATTGTGCGAGGGTTGATCCGAGACGATCGTGGAATGATTTTCTTGAAGAAAACCCAACGATAATCTGCTAGAAACTAAAGGGGAGGGGCGGCTGCACTCTTGTTCTAAGAACCCTAATTTTCTTAAAAAAAATATGAAGTGAAAGGCTAAGAAAGGTGTATGTGCGTTGCCGTGTAGGTGTGTGTGTAAGAATAGTGTGTACGTGTGTTTAGTGATTAATTAGGGGTAAAGTGGTTAATTAGTAATTAAAAATGTTAAATAAAAAGTTAATCCACACTAACTTAACAAGTCCCTTAATTAATATAAAATACACACTTACTAGACTTTAAAAGTTTTAAAATCTTAAAATCACTAAATAAATAATTTTGGGTTAAAATACTAAAAACTAAATAAATCATTTAAAATGCTCCTTTCTTGACTTAAAATAAAATACTACATGCTATAATCGCCAAAATTGTCGTCAGTCTCTTTTCATCGATCCCGCATCGAATAATCGCCTGAAACATGAAACCCGAGAAACATTTTAACGTGCATCACATAAACATAAATAATTTAAAATAATGTAATTTCATAAATCATGCATCTCAAAAAATCATTTTAAAATTGATTAAATAATTTAACAATTAAATAAATGCATGGTTTTTACGTGTACTAAATTTGGACTCTACAAAAAATTTAGCCCTTCCCTCCACCATGCGTCTCATGTCGCTATCGCTCACCGGATTTCTGAAATTTCGTCGATCCAATCTCGACGTAAATTTTGTTAGATCAATAGTGCGAAATAAACAAAGAAATCGTGGACTTCATTAGACGATCAAAAGAAAATCCATTTATGGGGTTTTATAAGAAAGACCAACTTCATTAATCCAAGAATGGTTTGGTGTCAGTATTAAATATGCAAAGTTAAATAGAACTAAACATCTTATGAATGTTTTAAATCATACGATACTCAATTAACATTTCGAACATCAAAATAAAATTTTTAAACTTCTGTTACGCTTTATATGCAAGAAATGGTACTCCGACCAAGAGAATATAGAAAAATGAATTCATGGAGAAGAAGATTCCAGTGACACAAAATCCTAGAAAGAAAAGCTTGGAATATGCAACTATTGGGAGAAAATGAGTCAATGTCTCATCATAGAGACCGAACAAAAATTGTTGATGTTTTGTTTTTGCTCAAAAAGGGATTGATCACTTTTTTTAAGTTGAGAAGAGGTATTTTGTTAATTTCGTCTCAAATTTGAAATTTCGTCTCAAATTTGAAATTTTGATATCACATATTTTTAACTTCAAAGTTTTATTAAAATCTCCAAAACCCAAGTATGTGTCCTAATGAACAAATAAAAAATTTCCTCATTTAAAAAAAAATTTAATAACAAAAAGGAATTAGGACATGATAATTGTTTTCAGTTTTACAATGATTTCTCTTCAATAGAGAAATTCAAAGGGTAATAGTACCGAGTTTTAAGAATTTCATCGACTGATTAATTGTTCGTTTCGAGGAATCTGAATAAGAATGGAGACTTTGCTGCTGGCAATAATGTCACCACGTTTTTCGCGCTTTGGATCATCGCATTAGGGTTAAACATATTAAAATAATCGCTTTGGGGGATCAAATTAGTGGCGTGGCTACTAATTAATTGCCATTTAGGGCAAATTTACATTCATGAATTTGACCAGTTCTCCAGTTCTATGGCACTGTGCTGCCATTGGAAATGGAAGATCTCGCTGGGCCACACAGTGTCAATATTTTATTAGAATCAAAACTTTGAACTTGAGGAAGACAATGCGCCACGTAGCGTGTACATATATGGTACTTGGAAGGTAAAATGAATGAAGATGCCGTTTGCTAGGGTTTCTTGAATACTATTTTTTTATTTATTTAAAACCCACAGAAAAAAACGAAAACCATTTGATGTATACTTGTAAATTTGGGAGTTGGGACAAAAAGTTATTTTGCATTTGTATTTTTCTTGACTGAAATCGAGATGTTTTACGGGGGGTCTGGCTCGTCTGATCTCACTCGTCCATGGTACAGCTTGCAGTTCATGTACCTCTCTCGCTATCAGACACTCTTGAGTGTCAAGTTGAGAAGCGAATGTTGTGAGAATTCTTTCTTAGTGATCTGAATTTCGATTTCTTTCTTGCTGATTTGTTGTGGGCGCTGAAAGTGGTTCGCGGTGACGGTGACGTTTTGATTTTGCCAAGTTTAAAGAAGCATCTCTTCTGCCTGAGTGGTGTTAGATGATCGGCCACGCAGGTGTTATTTTTCTTCATTTTCAAGAAAATGGGTTCATGAATTGGGGTGGGGTGGTCGTGGGGGAACTCGAAAGACATTGATAGAAATGTGTTGATCCTTCATTGTGCAGTTCTTTGTGTGTATACATAGGTCTTCCGGCAAGTATACGATGAAGGGGTCCTCTGAGGGTGCTTGGCAGAGTTCTGATAGCTGTAGGGAGTTGAGTTCTTCATCACTCCGGAATAGAGAGCTGTCAGATAGTTCTAGAGGTTTGAATTCAAATCTCAGGAATCTTCGAGGAAGTACGAACAGGTTTTCACGGGATACTGCATCACATGATTATGGGTTTATACCAGTAAGGAAAGGGAGAGAAAAAGCGCTCTGGCCACGTATCTACAATTATAGTACTCCGGTTGGAGCTGATGATGGCGACGAAGTGAGAGGTCCTGTTGTTAAGGCCTTGGAATGTAATGATGTTAGTTTGAGACATTGGTTGGATAGTCCACAAAGGGCAGTTAATGCTGTTGAATGTTTTCACATATATTCTCAAATTGTGGACTTTGTGAACGAAGCTCATTCTCATGGAAATGTTGTTCAAAATGTTCGGCCCTCATGCTTTGTCATGTCCTCGTTCAATCATGTTTCTTTTGTGGAGGCTGTTTCTCTCTCAGAGCCGGAACATAGATCAAACAGCCGAACAGCTGAGATCAAGTGTTCTTCTTGGCCTCTTGACTCTCTCTCATACCATAGTTCAGGAAGTCTAAAAGGCACACCAGGTCCTTGGCTGGCGAGTAATCCAGTCAATGCTGATTCACGGTTGAATTCCGAAACCAATTGCTTGAATTCATACTCAGCTCAGGTCATGCATTCCTTGGAAGACATTAGCAGTGCACAAAAGGGAGATCAGAAGCACTCTTTTTCAATGAAACAAATGATTCTCATGGAATCAAATTGGTATAGTAGTCCGGAAGAAATTGTGGGTGATCCTATTTCTGGTGCTTCTGATATTTATAGGCTCGGAGTCTTGCTTTTTGAGGTCAGTGATGGACACGTTTTAATAAACTAAATGCTGTGAGATTAGTTTTCTGGGATTGCTAACCATTTTCCTCGTAATTTATTTGGTATAGATGTTTAAATATGATGGATTTCATATCTAGCATGTCACTAAATGCTAACCTGTTAGCAGCTATTTTACACTTCTGCTTCCCTGGAAGAGAAATGCACAACCATGGAAAACCTGAGGCATCGTGTGTTTCCATCTCAATTGCTTCTTAAGTGGCCTAAAGAAGTTTCATTTTGTTTGTGGTTGCTGCACCCTGAGCCAAGTAACCGCCCTAAGATAAGGTACTTTTGTCGTTTCATTCCATTTTAGTCCTGAAGCTTCAGCTACTGCCATCTTTTCTCTAAATTGCTTACCATCCAATTCCATATTCCAAAAAAAGGTTTCTAGCTGTTCTACTCTTTCACGTTTAAGCTCTTGATCATGCACCTTTTTGAGTTGGATAGTTTTTTTGTTCAAGTGTTGACATTTTTGTGCAGTAGAATATACACGCATAAAAAAAATTTGCTTCTCTGTTGTAATGTGATGAGTTCGAGGTCCGAAATATGACCTTATCATGGGAAAAAGATGTAAAATATCATTGGATGGATTCATTTAGTCCTTGTATCTCCACTCTCATTTATTGAAATGTTACAGATGTGCTCATTCTCACCTCTCCTTCTGCACACTGTCTTGCAGTGAGCTGTTACGAAGTTATTTTTTGAATTCACCAAGAGATGTGTTAGATGAACAAGAAGCTATTATAGATCTTCCAGAAAAGATAGAGGAGCAGGAGTTGCTTCTCGAATTTCTTATGCTATTGCAGCAGAGAAAACATGATGCTTCAGATAGCTTAAGTGAGACAATAGCCTTTATATCTGAAGATATAGAAGAAGTCACAAAGTTGCAAACAGCTCTCAGGCTTAAAGGAGATTTGGAATTAAAATTGGACGAAAGTACACATTCATCCTCTGATTTGATGAAGGTTGCTGCTCATGATGATTTTGGAAGCTCAGGGAGCAGAAAGCGAAGCAGACAGGAATTTTACACTGAACCTGATGACTCTAATTGCATAGAGACGCCTGGTGGAGATCAAGGAAGCATTCTGTCCAGAAGTTCTCGGCTCATGAAGAATTTTCAGAAATTGGAATCAGCTTACTATTCAACGAGACGCAGGGATGTCAAAGTAACTAGCCTACCACTGCCTAGACATTCTCTTGTCAGTAGTGATGGTAAAAGATCTGCTGTTGTCACTGAAAAAAGCTGTTTTACGAATCCAACATCTAAAGAAATGCGTAATGAGCGTGGAAAAAGTGGATGGATAAATACTTTTCTAGAAGGGTTATGCAAGTATTTGTCTTTCAGTATGCTCAAAGTTAAAGCAGACTTGAAACAAGGGGATCTCTTAAATTCATCTAACCTGATATGTTCCCTTAGCTTCGACCGTGATGGAGAGTTTTTTGCTACAGCTGGGGTAAGCAAAAAGATCAAAGTTTTTGAATATAACTCAATCTTGAATGGAGATCGGGATATTCGTTACCCTGTGGTTGAAATGGCAAGTGGAACTAAACTCAGCAGTATATGTTGGAGTGGCTACATTAAGAGTCAGATTGCTTCAAGTAACTTTGAAGGTGTGGTGCAGGTAACTTGAATTTAAAATCCGTTAGGTTGTGCTTGGATGGAAGGAAATACATGTATTTTACTTCATGTTGATTAGAATGAATTTCAAGTTAATCCAATAATTGTGTCATTTGAAATATATTTTACTTTGTATAACTAATGTGTAAAAAATAAGATATGAATTTAAGATTTGATCGATTGTTTTGTTGTTATCAATAAAACTATAATCCATGTTTCCAAAGTGCACTCTTATATTATTTACTCACAAGTATTCTCTTGCCAATCATTGATTTTCACTCGATATGTTGTCCAGGTATGGGATGCCACAAGAAGTCAAATTTTCTTGGAAATGAAAGAGCATGAACGTCGCGTATGGTCTGTCGACTTTTCCATGGCAGATCCAACAATGCTTGCCAGTGGGAGTGATGATGGTTCAGTTAAGCTTTGGAATATCAATCAGGCAATTCTATTTTTGCACTTGGTGGATGTCAGCTTTGAAACTAAACGTACTACAGCATCTAGTTATCATTTGCTGTATGCATTAGATTATGGATGTATAATAAGATAAGTTCTCTTACATGGGTTGCTTCTGCAGGGAGCAAGTGTCGGTACTATTAAGACAAAGGCCAATGTTTGCTGTGTGCAATTTCCGTCAGACTCTGCTCATTGTCTAGCATTTGGGTCTGCTGATCATAGGATATATTATTACGATCTTCGTAATTCAAAAATGCCCTTGTGCACTCTAGTTGGGCACCATAAAACAGTTAGCTATGTGAAGTTCATAGATTCAACTACACTTGTGTCTGCTTCTACTGATAATACGCTAAAGCTCTGGGATTTGTCAATGTGTAATTCAAGAGTTCTTGACTGTCCTATGCAGTCATTCACAGGTCACCTGAATGTCAAGGTATAGTTTGATTGTATTCTTTAGCATGAACGCGTATCTTTTGAGTTTAAAATATCTCTTAGCCCCCCCCTCATGCTTCTTGCTCTGTCTAAATCACCATCACTCAGCTATTGGTATTCGAAATTTTGGAAGAAAGGAATTTCTTAAAAATGACTCGTGCTTCTCTCTTGGGGCTTATGAGTGTTCCATCTAAAACTGATTATGAAACATTACTCTGTTTCAGAATTTTGTGGGCTTGTCTGTTTCTGAAGGATTTATTGCAACTGGTTCAGAAACAAATGAGGTATCCTATAGTCTACTCAATATAGTGCTTTCTCGTCTTGCGACTTGTTATTTTTCTCGGTATTTCTGATACTTCAACTCTTTTAACGTCTTTTGAAACTCATACCAAGATATTCCATCACCAAGCAGGTTTTTGTTTACCACAAGGCTTTGCCTATGCCTGCCCTGTCTTGTAAATTCAACAGCAGTGATTCATTTTCTGTTGATGAAGTCGACGATTCGACACAGTTCGTTTCATCTGTGTGTTGGCGTGGTCAGTCTTCCACCTTAGTTGCTGCAAATTCCATGGGACACATTAAGGTCTTGGAGATGGCTTAGCTTAAGTCACAAAACCAGGTAGCTCAAACAGAAATGGTATCAGCAGAAATCAAATTTTTGCCCTTAGAATATAGGGGTGAGATTAAGATGAAATTTCCTCTTTTGATGGAATTCACCTTGTGGACAAAAACACTAGGAGAAAGGGGTGTTAATAGTATAATGATTTTTCTTTTTATATCGTGTGATTCTTGTCGATAAGTGACCATTTCATTTATTCAATCTTTTATTAGATCAATTACTCTTATGAATTATGTGGTTCCATTTCGTTTTTCGTTTTTTGTTTTGTTTTGTTTTTTTTTTGTTTTTTGTTTTTTTTGTGTGTGTTTTAAGAGTTAATTTTCCTAAGAAATAAAGTAGAGAATTCAAACTAGGAGAATTAGAATTGGTTCAAAATAAAATAATTACTGATTTCGAGAAATAGAATATGCTATGATAAATGATTTTTGTCAAAAACACTTTCATAATGCAAATTCTTCCCGAAGCACATAATTTTTTTCTAATGTTATAAAGAAATAAGTTAGTAAGAAAATACGTTAGTGAGTAAATAGGAAAATTGATCAGAAATTCAGAGCGCCTTTAGTTCATTAGATTTTTACATGATATTTGGTTTAAAAAGATTTTGTTCGAGCCTCAAATACTCGATTTTCAAATTACACGATGATAAAAATATAAAACGAGAATTTATTGCCATCAAAATATAAAGAAAATTAACACAATATTTGAACAGAGAAGCTATATTTTAGCTCCTATATAAATACCCAAAAAAAACACAACTTTTTAAATTATTACTTGGAGAGGGGACGAGATTCGAATTCCAGTTCTCACTAAATAAGCATACATTAGCAAATGGATAAATGCACTTGACTATAAAAAAGACAGAGTTTAAAATCGAGATACATTAAATACAATTTAAATATATTGATATTTGTTTTTATTAAAGTACTCGAGATTTGTAGGTGTTTTAAGGGTAATATTTATTGATACCAAAGAAGTGCCCGAGTCATTAGAGCTCGGGACGTGGTGAAATTGAGAAGTTAGGAAATCACCAACCAGCGAGACAGATCAGACCACCACATGCCCAGGTGTGCTCGGGCTATACGTTGAGCCCGGGTTGATTAAGTCCCGGCAGTATAATGAGATTCCAAGGGCAGAGCTTCACACCGTGATCACCTACCCGAGCGCCTTGGTATAGGTGTCACTCTCTGGTCCATAGGTATGAGATGTAATTATTCGATATCATTGGCATGTCTTTCAGTGTATGTAGGAATGATATGATTAGATCAGTATTGATATGGGTTGTAAGATGTTGCAATGTCAGGGAACAGAACATGGACAACCATCTTGCCACGAGTAACAACCAAACACTGAAAACAAGGTCATCATTGACTTCTCTTTATAACTACCAGATTTACTTGATATTAATTCAGATATTTTATTGAGAAAGCATTATCTCTTTATATATTTTCCTTTACATAAACACTTAACTGACTTGAGCGTCGGAGTGGCCACGTCTGAAAACCTTCTGGCTCCCCATTAACGTTCTTTGCTCTTTTAAGTATGCGGATTCTCCTGCCCGGGTACTCTCCGCTTGATCTACATCATGCCCGAGAAGAAATCCATACGACCCTGCATAATCGTTCACTGAGCTCAACCTAATTTACTGGTCGATATCATTGGCGTCGTCTATGGAAAACTAGATCTAGGTCGTAGATATGTTTTCCACACAAAAATCAACCCAGAGGGATGATTCCAGAAGGAAGTTCGGCTCACAGGTTCCTCAGGGAAATCCACCACCTCAGCACACTTTTATTATCAACCAAGAACAAATTACCTAGTAGATAGCAGTGGTTGTCCAGAAAGCTATGATAGAAAATTTACTAGCAGCAGTCATGTTCATCGCGAAGACGAGTCCGAAGACGAGTCCCCTCCTCGGGACAAGACCAATAAGGAAGAAAGTTCCCAGGAGTGCTCCAAGGCGCTTACCATGGCCGATGAACTGGAAGACTTAAGAAAGAAAGTGAAGAATATGGAAGGATAGGCTGGGTCCTCCAGGGTCCTCCGAGTCCAGCCAAAAAGGTTTCCTTTTTCTACCGATATAGTGAATGAGCCCTTTCCTGCCTATTACAAATAAGCAAAAGTCAGGGAGTACGATGGAAACACAGATCCCGAGGAACACTTGGCCCGATTCGAAAACATGGCCATGTTACACTGTTATTATGACAAGATAAAGTGTAAAGCTTTCATAAACACGTTGGTTGATTTAGCCCAACGTTGGTTTGAAAAACTCGAGCCTCAAAGCACATGTTTATTTGACGATTTCAAGAGCATTTTCTTGCATGAATTCATTATCATCAAGAAATATAAGAAGACTGCTTTCAGTCTGTTTGAAGTAAAAAAAGGTAGGGATGAATCACTAAGGGCATACATCCGCAAATGCAACAAAGCATCTTTGGAAGTACCATCTTCCGCCCCTAAAACCAAGAGTACTGGCTTCACAGTTACATGTTTAGCTTTTTGAAGTCCAATGATATTTATGCTTAAGGTGCTTGATAAAGGATTTTGATATGCTGCATGATTAGAGGCTTAGATTTAAATGCATGTTGGTTACGTTTAGAATTTGAAAAACGTTCAGATATAATGCCTCCTAGACGCTGCACCTAGTACTAATAGGCAAGCTGATACTAATGAGGATCGTAGAGAGAATGCATCCCCACCTCCTAATGGGGATGATGTTACTCGTGTACTAGAGGGCATGGCACGTTTCTTTGAGCACTAGGCTCCGAGGCCACATCAAGACATGTATGATCAGTTCCGGAGGCTGGGTCCAAAGAAGTTTTCTGGCACCACCGACCCATTTCCTGCTGAGGGTTGGATTAGATCTCTTGATGTTCATTTTTGTTATCTGAATATGGGAGACGCTGACTGAGTTAGATGTGCTACCTACAAGTTGTGAGATGATGCTTCTCTCTGGTGGGAAGGAGCTGAACATGGAATTAATCTAGCCACCCTCACTTGGGTGCAACTCAAGAACATGTTCTATGAGAAGTATTTTATCGCTGACATCCGGGGACGCTTGAAAAGGGAGTTTATGAGTCTCTGCGAGGGGAGACATGAATGTGGCTGAGTTTGTTAGGAAGTTTGATAGATGTTGTCACTTTTTTCCCCTTATTGCTAGGGATGCTGCTGAGAAACTGATGCACTTCTTGGATGGGCTTCGACCTACCATACGTCGTGATGTGATGTTACCGGCGAATTATGCAACTGCTACCTGCTTGTGCTTTCCAAGCTGAGCAAGCTTTGAAAAAGATTGACATCGAGATACAGCGCAAAAGGCAGGAACACTAGCAGAACTCTCAGCCAGTCAAGAGGCAATTTACGGGACCTCCAAAAGCTCAAGGGAAGCAAAAGCCCCAAGGACAGTGGAAGAAGTCGGGACAACAGAATCCACAACAGTCTGGAGCACCAAAATCTGAAGAGAGGCCACTGTGCAAAGAATGCAATCGCCCACACCTTGGCAAGTGCATGTGGGGAACATAAAAGTGCTATATATGTAAGGAGGAATGACATAAGGCCATTGAATGCCCAAAGAAGAAAGGGCCAACTGTTGGCAGAGCTTATGTTATGCATGATGAGGAAGTCAAAAAAGAGCCAAACATGACTTTGATCACTGGTAACCTAATTGTTTAACATTTTTATATTGCTTTTATTGCATAAAATGTTAAATTGGTTATGAGAATTGATTGGGATAATGAAGAACTTAGAGGAAATAGGTTGTATGCTCTACTATAGTTGGATTTAAGGGATGACTTGGAGAATTATAGAAATTGGGCATAAAATATAAGCCTTAATCATACAAAGGAATGAATTAAACCAAAATAAGAATTTTTGGGCTTCAAATTGAAGGGCCGAATTGATAGGGTAATTTTGGCCTAATTCCAAAAATTTAGGGGCCAAATCGAAAAAAATCGAAATTTTAAGGGCTTAATTGCACTTGGCCTAGATTTCAAGGGGTAAACCGTAATTTCTAAGAGGTCTAGGGGCTGCAATTGAGAAAACCAAAAATTCTAAGGTGAAATATGGAATTTTCGAAAATTCAGAGACTAAAATGCAAAGTTTCAAAAGTTCAGGGGCTGTTTTCAAATTCTAGATAAATAGGGGCTATTTCTGGAATTTTAGGGATTAAAACAAAAAATTTAGAGAGTTTGGGGACTAAATTGATTAAATTCAAAAATTATCGGGATAGAAATGCAATTTTCGAAATTTTTAGGCCTTACAGGAAGAATTTCGAAATTTTAAGGGTATGAAATGCTATTTTCGAAAGTTATTTGGGGTCAAAGGTAGAAATTTTCGAGAATTTTTGGGTAATGAATGATAGAAATTCTTTAAGTTTCCCTAGATTCACATGTAGTTGGATTACGTCGTCTTATTTTTGGGCTTTATAAGGTAACTTGATTGTGACTAATATGATGATATGTAAAGCCAATGATCAATTGACGGATGCGAGTGTCACTGATGTCTACGCCGTCTGGTACTATGGTTATACGTAGATGGATCCATCGACCTATAATTGATACAAAATTCAGAATTAATTATCTTAATTCAATAAAAGGGAAACATATACATATATGATGAAAGGAAAAAGGATATGATGAAATTAAAAAGGATTTAAAATTATGCATGTTCATGAAAAGCTATTTTATTAAAAATATCTTTCAATATTGCTTGTGAATATACATGTATTGTTATCATGGTTAATTTTTGCCGAGTCAATAGACTCACTAGGTGTGATCGATGCAGATGAGCATGATGTTGTTGATGATGGAAAAGTTGACGGTTGAACTAGTTGGACTGATGGTGCACATAACCCGAGAACCTTTGCTAGTTTTTCACATTAATATTACTTTAAAGATTTAATGGTTTTTATGCTTTTGAGAGGCTTCGAAAGGATTTAAGAGTGTTGCTATTTTAAAAAATGTTAGTTTTAGGTTTAGTTTGACGGTTTACTATTTGATGTTTTGAGTTGCGTTTTTGGATTTTCAAATAATAGGTTGGTTGGTTTATTTTAAATTTTGCAAAGTATATTTAAAAAATATATATGTATATTGACATTTCGGCCAAAGATAGATATAAAAAAATTCTTTTATATTTTAAAGAAAAACGAGTAATAGACGTTTCAAGAAGGGTCGGGGAAAATCCCCTACTCTAGGAGTAATCAAGATGATCTACAAAGGATCTACTGATGGTGATTCTGACAGGGCTCGTAAGGCGTGGAGTCAGCAAGAAAGCTTGGGGGTTGACAGCTCGAGGAGGGAAGATGAACCAACCATCAGTTTTGGCCCTCTAGATTTGCCAGGCATCAGTATTAGGTGTGTTCAAACTTCGGATAAAACCGAAAATCCAAACCGAAAAAACCGAACACTAAACCGAACCGAAAACCGAATTTTATAATTCGGATATAAATCGGTTTCGGATTATAAATGTCAAAACCGAACCGACCGAAAAAACCGAAATTTAATTAAATTAATAATGTTATTTTTATTTTATATTATTTATTGAGATGGTATTAGTGAATGAAGAATTATTTTGAGTAATACTTAGTTGATTATTGTTTATGTAATTCATTTGTACTTTATATTTAAATATTTTACTAAGAAATCATTTAAAAAGATAACATATTATATTTTATAATATCTTTATATTGTTAATTTAAATAATTGCATCAAACCGAAATAACCGACCGAAATAACCGAACCATTTCGGTAGAAAACCGAACCGAACCGAACCGAAGAAAAATGGTTCGTATATCGGATTATATATTTGTAAAACCGAAAACCAAAAAAACCGAAATAAAAAACGAAAATCGAACCGAACCGACCGATGAACACCCTTAATCAATATGCCTCATAATGATGTTTTGGTCATCTATGAAAAAATATCAAACTATGTGTTGGAAACTAAATTTCAGTTATTTGACAAACTAAGCAACGAACTTATTGGAATAACTAATCAAAGGAAACGAGCTTAACTGACTCAAATATTACAACTGTTATAGCTGAGATTAATGCGTACCAGCTATTGAAGGAGGGCCGAAATTTTGCTATCAAAATGGAGGTAAAATATTGCTTAATTCATGAATTTTAAATTTTTAAAGTTTTAAACACTTATTATGTATTTTAGTAAATTAATAATTTAATTTAGGATAGAAATTTTCTTGCATACATGGCTAAGTCTTAAAATAAATTACTAACATGTTAAGTTACAATTTCTTAAATAAAATATGCCTAGATTCATTTATCTCAATTGGTTACACATTTTAATTTAGGTTTTTAATTAATTATTGGATATAAAAGAACTTATTTACTACTTAACTCCAATTAATTAAATAAATCATTAAACATTCTTTTACATTAAAATAAATTATTCTTTGGCTTATGTTACGCCTTAAACGTATACAAATCTCGAGGATGAGATTAATGTTTTTAATGCTGTAACATATACCAAAGTTTTTGTTTTGATGATACCAAAACTTGGCTTAAAAATGTACTAATGTTTTATATTGAGGCATGCAGGAAACTAAGAACAAAGTTAAGTTCGGAAGATCCGAAGTTGGTTCGGACGTTCCGAAAAGGTGCCGATCAGAAGCAAAGTGGAAGCTGTTCGGAAGCTGCGAGGAGCCCGTTCGGACGGTCCGAAGACGTGATCGGACGTTCCGAACACAAGCAATCAAATCACTTGAATGCGGAGACAAATTGATCTGACTGTTGATTGAGTAAGATTTCGGACGCTACGAAGGACATGATCGGACGCTACGAAGTGTTGAAGATTTCAAATCTCTGGAAACGCGGGAATGTTCGGACGGTACGAACTTGCGTTCGGACCTTCCGAAGCTGGTCATACACTGTCTGAAAGAACCGTTCGGAAGAAACGAAGCTGGATCGGTCCCTCCGAAGCATATGTTCGGATCCTACGAAGTCAAGAACGGACGATCCGAAGTCATCCCAGAATTACGCAAATTGATTTCAATCACATCGGACGTTCCGAAGCATAAACAGAAGATCCGAACCTTGGCGTCCAAGACTAGTATAAATAGGCCTTTGAGGATGCATTTTCAATCATCCCACTCCACTCTCTCTTGTCTCTTACAAAGCTTTCTACTATCTCTTGTGTGCGTTGATTAAAAGAGTTGTAATATCAAAAGAGTTGTAGAAAAAGAGTGAAAGTAATACTCTCGAGTGGGTTGTAAAGTTCGTGGCTATCCTTGGAGCCCTCAAGGCCAAGTAGACGCATCGAGGCGTGGTTGTAAAAGCTAGCTTGGAGCTCTTAAAGCCAAGTCGATATAGTGATACCTCGATCCTCATCGAGAAGGGGAGACGTAGACGATTCTTCGTCGAACTTCCATAAACATCTCTATCCCTCTTTACTTTACGCATTTACTTTACTACGCATTTATTTTACGCACTTACTTTACGCATTCATTTTTTATTTGTGATTGTCCCTCAAGTCTTCCGCTTGCAATTTTTGCAAACTCGTTTTAAAAACGCTAAAGGGCCTAAAAGAACCTATTCACCCCCCCTTTAGGTTCTTCAAGTGGTATCAGAGCAAGGTTTTTCAAAATCTTTTAAAATGGCCAATCTAGCAAGCGAGTATGCCCAAGGACAATCCACAAATCGTCCCCCTCTTTTCAATGGTACTAATTACGGATATTGGAAAAATAGAATATCTCTATACATCCAATCCGTCGATTACGACCTTTGGAAAATAACGGTGAAAGGTCCCTATATCCCCATGAAAACGGTGGATAATAAGGAAATTCCTAAGGGAATGGATGACTTCACCAAGGACGATATGAAACTTATCTCTCAAAATGCTAAAGCTATGAATATTCTTCATTGTTCTCTAGATATGAATGAATACAACCGAATCTCGGCTTGTACCTCCGCCAAAGAGATTTGGGACAAATTGGAGATTTGCCACGAGGGAACCAATCAAGTCAAAGAAACGAAGATAGACCTTCTCCAACTCAAGTACGAGACCTTTGAGATGGAACCCAAGGAGGATATCGACACCATGTTCCGGCGGCTCACCCAAATCATCAATGAGCTTGCCCAACTTGGTGAGAACTACCTAACTAAACAAGTGTGGAGGAGAGCCCTTCGAGCATTACCGGCGGAATGGGATGCAAAGCGCACGGCTATCATTGAATCCAACAAGGGAGATGCGGCATCCTACGACCTTGATCAACTTCATGGGACCCTAAAGACCCATGAACTTGAAGTATCTACCCGGAAGGAGACAAAGAAAGATGACGACAAAGTAAAGGCGAAAGGGATCGCCTTGACCAGTCAACTTGAAGATAGCGACGATGAAGAAATGGCACTCCTCACTAGAAAGTTCAAAAGATTCATGCGGAGTTCCAACTTCAACAAGAAAGACAAAAAGTTTGAGAAGGAAGTGACCTGCTACAACTGTCAACAAAAGGGTCACTATGCAAACGAGTGTCCCTCCAAGAAGAAGGCCGGCAAAGACAAGAAAAAGGCCCTTCTAGCCACGTGGAGCGACAGCGACAACGAAGAGGAGTCTACCCTATGCTTCATGGCGAAGGAAGATCATCTGACCGACTCGGATGACGACGAGGTACCCTCTTACGATGAATTACTCTCCGCTTACACTAGTATGTACAATAAGGCTAAGTCACTTAAAAATGAGAATAAGCAACTTAAAACTGAACTAGAAGCTAGGATGCATGACAACACTAAGCTCAAGACAAACCTAAGAGACTTAGAGAAAGCCTTCAACAAGTTCAATGTGAGTAGCGGTAAACTAGAAAACCTCTTGAGCATGCAAAGGTGTAACTTCGACAAAGGAGGTCTAGGATATGAAAAGAAATCAGTCAACTTCGCTAGTCTTATCGCAAAGGCAAAACCAAGAACACCACCAACATGCACTTACTGTTGTAAGATAGGCCACATAAGACCTAAATGCAAGAAACTTAGACACCAACACAACAAGAATAGTTATTGGAAATGGATCCCCAAATCCCCAACTACTACTAACCCCAAAGGACCCAAAGAAACGGGTACCAACTATCAAACTGTATCTCAACCTTGTAGGGACAAAGGGGAGACAAGTCATCGAGCACTTGGTATCTTGACAGTGGATGCTCTCGACACATGACGGGAGAAAAGAAGCTGCTACAATCCATTCGACCAAAAGAAAAGGGATCGGTGACCTTCGGAGACAACAGCAAAGGGATCATAGAAGGCATCGGCTCAATCGGTATATCTAACTCTACTATTATTGATGATGTACTTCTTGTGAAAGGGCTTAAACATAACCTCCTAAGCATTAGTCAATTGTGCGATAGGGGTTATGAAGTCAAATTCACACCACACGATTGCACTGTATCACTCACAACTGACAAAACCATTAGTTTCAAAGGTTATAGAAGTGAAAATGTTTACAAGGTCGATTTAAAGATTTCATCTTTTTCAAAAATAAAAAGCCTTGTAACATTAAATGTTGATGACAACATTCTTTGGCATAGACGACTTGGTCATGTTGGGATGAGCACCATAAAAAAACTTTTAAAACTTGACCTAGTTTCCGGAATGCCAAAGCTGAATTTAAAATTAGATTCTTTTTGTGATGCTTGTCAACTTGGTAAACACACAAAGGAATCTTTCAAAAATAAAAATTTTGTATCCACTTCTATGCCCCTTGAATTACTTCACCTAGATTTATGTGGTCCCTCGAGGACAACTAGTCTAGGAGGAAAATCTTATGCTTTTGTCATTGTAGATGATTTTTCACGTTTTACTTGGACATTGTTTTTAGCCCACAAAAATGATGCCTTTGATCATTTCAAAATTTTTGTCAAAAAGGTTGAAAATGAGAAAAATCTTTTGATCAAACAAATCCGTAGTGACCACGGAACGGAATTTCAAAATGAAAATTTTTCAATTTTTTGTCAAAGCAAAGGCATTGGTCACAACTTTTCTTGTCCTAGAACTCCTCAACAAAACGGTGTCGTTGAGAGGAAGAATAGGACCCTAGTAGAGATTGCAAGGACCATGCTATGTGAGCATTCTCTACCAAAATATTTTTGGGCTGAAGCAATGAGTTCTGCTTGTTACATCATCAATCGCGTATCAATAAGGCCAATTCTCAAGAAAACTCCATACGAACTATGGAGAGGGAGAAAGCCTAACATTTCTTACTTCCGCGCTTTTGGATCAAAATGCTTCATCCACAACAATGGTAAGGACAACCTGGGTAAGTTCGATGCTAAATCGGACAAAGGTATCTTTCTTGGTTACTCTACTTCTAGCAAAGCATATAGAGTCTTTAATAAACGTACTTTACTAGTTGAAGAATCTATTCATGTCATATTTGATGAAACTAACCCTTGCTTGCCTAGAACTGTTGTTTCTGATGATGATGATATAGATATCCTTGGCGAAAAGTTGGAGTCCACAAGCCTAGATGATGTTCCTAAAGATCAAGAGGACGCACCTCTTCCGAAGGAGTGGACTACACACAAGGATCATCCCATGGACCTCATCATTGGTAGCCCATCGAAGGGAGTATCTACTCGCTCTTCTAATATGTGCAATTATCTTGCTTTTCTTTCTCACATAGAGCCTAAGAACATAGAAGAAGCTTTACTTGATGATTCTTGGATTATTGCTATGCAAGATGAACTAAATGAATTTAGAAGGAATAAAGTTTGGAATCTTGTACCTAGACCCACTGATAGACCTGTCATAGGAACTAAATGGGTATTTAGGAACAAGTTAGATGAGCATGGTACAATCACTAGAAATAAAGCTAGGCTAGTAGCTAAAGGATATAGTCAAGAAGAGGGAATTGATTATGATGAGACTTATGCCCCTGTCGCTAGACTAGAATCCATTCGCATGCTACTTGCTTTTGCTTGCTCTAGAGACTTTAAATTGTTTCAAATGGATGTTAAAAGTGCTTTTCTTAATGGTGATTTGAAAGAAGAAGTGTATGTTGAGCAACCTGTTGGTTTTGAAGATGTGCACTTATCTGATTATGTGTATAAACTTGATAAGGCTTTGTATGGTTTGAAACAAGCTCCTAGAGCTTGGTATGAGAAATTATCTACCTTTTTGTTGTCTAATGGTTTTTGTAGGGGTAAAGTTGATATTACCTTATTTACCTTGACTAAAAATAATGATTTGCTGATAGTACAAATATATGTAGATGATATTATTTTTGGTGCTACTAATGAACACTTGTGTAGAGATTTTTCCAAGCTTATGCAGGATCACTTTGAGATGAGCATGATGGGCGAGCTCAACTACTTCCTTGGTCTCCAAATCAAGCAATGCAAGGATGGTTTATTTGTCAACCAAGGGAAGTACATCAAGGATATGCTAAAAAAGTTTGGGATGGAGTCTTCCAAAGCCTCATCCACACCTATGAGCACGACAGTCAGACTCGACAAAGATGAGGGAGGTAAACCTGTTGACCAAAAGTTATTTCGTAGCATGATTGGCTCCCTACTCTATGCGACTGCTAGTAGACCTGACATTATGTTTAGTGTTTGCTTGTGTGCACGATTTCAATCATGTCCAAAGGAATCACACTTATTCGCCTTAAAACGCATTTTCAAATATCTTTCAAATACTCCAAATCTCGGATTATGGTATTCTAAGAACTCATTTTTCGATTTAAAAGCTTACTGTGATGCCGACTTTGGAGGATATAAGGTGGATAGAAAGAGCACTAGTGGAACTTGTTTCTTTTTGGGAAATTGCTTGGTGTCATGGTTTTCTAAAAAGCAAAACTGTGTTGCACTTTCAACGACCGAGGCCGAGTATATGGCTGCCGGTAGTTGTTGTGCACAAATTCTTTGGATGAAGTATCAATTACTCGACTATGGTGTTATTTTTTCAAAAATTCCAATCTTTTGTGATAATACAAGCACCATATGTCTAACAAAGAATCCAGTTCAACATTCTCGTACTAAACATATTGACATTCGACATCATTTCATTCGTGATCACATTGAGCAAAATGATGTTGAACTTCACTATGTTGACACCAAGAATCAAATTGCTGATATTTTTACAAAACCACTAGATGAATCTACTTTTACTCGTTTGCGTGGTGAACTTGGCATGATTGAGTTGTAAACACTAGTCGAATACTCTCGTACATATTTGTTAAATTGAGGGGGAGTATTATTAATGTGAGCATTATAATGTCGGATAATACAAATTAATTGTATTTATCCATAATTATGGCTCAACATTCATTTATGTGCTAAATATTTTAAATTTTATTAGTGGATATTTTACCTGTTTATTTGTCTCTCTTTATGTTTATGTCTTTTTGCTTATCACAAAAAGGGGGAGAATTTATTTGGTTAAAATTGCTATTAAATGGTTATTAAATGAGAATTTATTTGGTTAAAATTGCTATTAAATGGTTATTAAATAAATTCGCCTTAATTCAACCTCTTAGACTTGTTATTTGATTAAGGGGGAGTTATTTAATAATAATTTAGATTATGTTGATTATTGTTTCTCAATTTTTAACCAAGTTTTGTGATCATCAAAAAGGGGGAGATTGTTACGCCTTAAACGCATACAAATCTCGAGGATGAGATTAATGTTTTTAATGCTGTAACATATCCCAAAGTTTTTGTTTTGATGATACCAAAACTTGGCTTAAAAATGTACTAATGTTTTATATTGAGGCATGCAGGAAACTAAGAACAAAGTTAAGTTCGGAAGATCCGAAGTTGGTTCGGACGTTCCGAAAAGGTGCCGATCAGAAGACAAGTGGAAGCTGTTCGGAAGCTGCGAGGAGCCCGTTCGGACGGTCCGAAGACGTGATCGGACGTTCCGAACACAAGCAATCAAATCACTTGAATGCGGAGACAAATTGATCTGACTGTTGATTGAGTAAGATTTCGGACGCTACGAAGGACATGATCGGACGCTACGAAGTGTTGAAGATTTCAAATCTCTGGAAACGCGGGAATGTTCGGACGGTACGAACTTGCGTTCGGACCTTCCGAAGCTGGTCATACACTGTCTGAAAGAACCGTTCGGAAGAAACGAAGCTGGATCGGTCCCTCCGAAGCATATGTTCGGATCCTACGAAGTCAAGAACGGACGATCCGAAGTCATCCCAGAATTACGCAAATTGATTTCAATCACATCGGACGTTCCGAAGCATAAACAGAAGATCCGAACCTTGGCGTCCAAGACTAGTATAAATAGGCCTTTGAGGATGCATTTTCAATCATCCCACTCCACTCTCTCTTGTCTCTTACAAAGCTTTCTACTATCTCTTGTGTGCGTTGATTAAAAGAGTTGTAATATCAAAAGAGTTGTAGAAAAAGAGTGAAAGTAATACTCTCGAGTGGGTTGTAAAGTTCGTGGCTATCCTTGGAGCCCTCAAGGCCAAGTAGACGCATCGAGGCGTGGTTGTAAAAGCTAGCTTGGAGCTCTTAAAGCCAAGTCGATATAGTGATACCTCGATCCTCATCGAGAAGGGGAGACGTAGACGATTCTTCGTCGAACTTCCATAAACATCTCTATCCCTCTTTACTTTACGCATTTACTTTACTACGCATTTATTTTACGCACTTACTTTACGCATTCATTTTTTATTTGTGATTGTCCCTCAAGTCTTCCGCTTGCAATTTTTGCAAACTCGTTTTAAAAACGCTAAAGGGCCTAAAAGAACCTATTCACCCCCCCTTTAGGTTCTTCAGCTTAAATTAAATTTAGGAATATTTTCTTATTATTAAATTTTATCTCAATACTCCAACTCCAGTCCGACCTCGAGTATTTAACCGAAAAGATAAAACTAAACTTCTGCAATTTAAAATAAATGATCATGACTTAACAAATTTTAAAATGCCTTAAACACTCCATAAATATAAAAAAAATCATTTTTAATTTAAATAATAGTAATTATGCATGACTTATACGTAATCTGATTTATCGGGTTCTACATAAATAGTTAACAAACTAAATACAATAACAAATAAATGTCAACTGACACTACAAAAAAAATAGTTGTTTTAGAACCGGTTATTTAGAAGCGGTTAATCAACCGTCTCGAATACGTAACGTTTTCGAAGCGGTTTGCCATTATCCGATTCAATAGAGATTCGGCAGAAGCGGTTTTGTAGACCGCTTCCATTTAGTGAATTCAGAGGCGGTTGTTGAATGCGGTTTCTAAACCGCAGCAACAGAGGAAGGGTTTAGAAGCGGTTTCATATTATCTGCTTTAATAGAATTTCATTTGAAGCGGGTTCACCAGACCGTTTCTATTTAGTGCATTTAGAATCGGTTATTTGCAATCGGTTTACTAACCGCACCTAACGAGTATGGTTTTAGAAGTGGTTATTTATTATCCGCTTCAATAGAATTTCATACGAAGCAGTTCAGTTATACCGCCTCTATTTAGTGAATTCAGAAGCGGTTGATAATTAACATTTGTAAAGTTTTATTTTGAAGCGGTTGAAACCGCGCCTAAAACTAATACATAAGCTGAAATGCTAATTTAAACAAAACGTAAGCAGAATTTCATTTTAAACAAAACGTAAGCGAGTTTTATTTTGAAGCGATTGAGAAGCGATCGAATCATTTTAAAAAAACGCAAGCAAATTTCATGCAAATTTAAACATTTACCTTACATATTTCATTGATTCGATCGGCGGCCACCAAGTCCACATTGGAATTGTGCTTGTCATTTTTAGGTAATTTCTCAACTTATTTAGAAAAATTAATCTAAAAGAAAATGTGTTTGTTGAAATGACTAAAAGAAAATGTGTTTGATATTTTATTTCCTCACATACCTATATGTTTAACTATTTTAATGTTTTAAGATTGTACAATAGTGAAATTGATTATGTTTGAGTTATTTATAGGTTCAAACAATGAAGGCATGGATGGATTATCCTCGTGGCAGTCTTGAGTATCAGGTGGGAATCCGAAATTTTTTACGTTATGCATTTGCTAACACGAGTGATGAAGTAACGAAACCGTGTCCTTGTCGTAAATGCATGAACTCATTGAATCATGATCGTGAGACAGTATATGAACATTTGATGATAAACGGCATTTTACAAGATTATCGTATTTGGAATTTTCATGGTGAAAAGTTGATTGTGCAATCTCATGATAACATGAGAGATGAGATTCATGCCTCAGGAGAAGTTTATGATATAGTTAACCATGAATCAATGGGACAAGAAACATTACATGATGTATTTGGGATGTCTGAAGGATCACCCACGAGGAATGAAAATTACACTACTGCATCGACAAGTCGTACACCGATGCAGTCTAATGTGGAAGAATTCTATAAATTGGTAGAAGAAGGGAAACAACCGTTATATGCTGGATGCACTGATTTTTCTAAACTGACATTTCTTGTTGAGTTATTTCAGTTGAAAGTGAGTGGAAAATGGAGTGATAAGTCCTTTACAGCATTATTGGATTTTCTTCGACGAGTACTGCCACCTGAAGCACAAGTACCAAATTCATTTTATGAAGCGAAGAAATTAATTTCTAATTTGGGACTTCACTACGAAAAAATACATGCTTGTCCGAATGATTGCATGATTTATTGGGGCAATGATGCTAATGAACAATCTTGCAGAGTATGTAACCTTTCAAGGTGGAAAAACATGCACAAACAACCGAAGAAGTCACGCAAACTCGGAAAGAAAAATCTGCAGGTGAAAACTCCAGCCAAGGTTTTTTGGTATTTTCCATTGAAACCAAGATTACAACGATTATTCATGTCATCTAAGACATCTGAAAATATGCAATGGCATTCTAAGAAACGGGTTTCAGATGGAATTTTAAGGCATCCGGCTGATTCGCCAGCATGGAAGACATTTGATGAGCGGCACGTTGATTTTGGTGCAGATCCTAGAAACGTTCGTTTGGGACTCGCCACCGATGGGTTTAATCCATTTAAAAACCAAAGTACGTCACACAGTACATGGCCTGTTGTTCTAATGCCTTACAATTTGCCACCTTGGGAATCAATGAAACCTCATTCAATTATTTTATCCACCTTAATTCCAGGACCCAAAGCACCTGGAAATGATATTGATGTATATTTACGTCCCTTGTTTGATGAATTGAAAGACTTATGGGAAAATGGGATTAACACTTATGATGCTTCCAACAAAGAAATGTTTCAAATGCGGGCTGCATTGCTTTGGACAATTAGTGACTTTCCAGGTTTGGGATGTTTATCTGGTTGGAACACATATGCCAAGAATGCTTGTCCAACATTGCTGATAAGACAGATGCGGTATACTTGAATAATGGAAGGAAATGGTCGTTTAGAGGGCATCGCCGCTTCTTACCGACAGATGCAAAAATCCGAACTATGACGAGTTATGGCAAGCCAGAGCAACGTGAGTTAGATTTGAAACCATTGTCAGGATCTGATGTTATACGAATGACCCAAAATCGGAATGTGGTATTTGGTAAGAGTAACATATCGAAACCATCTGTGCGAGCAAAAACAGGTTCCACTGAACAAATGTGGAGGAAACGAAGCATTTTTTTCACTTTGCCTTATTGGGAGTTTAATTTGATAAGACATAATTTAGATCCAATGCATATTGAGAAAAATGTTTGTGATAATATCCTTGGAACACTTTTAGATCATTCTAGCAAGAGTAAAGATAACGCTGACGCACGTAGAGATTTGAAAATATTGGGTATTATGAAACAATTATGGCCACAACCACAACCAGATGGCACAGAATATTTACCCCCTGCATATTATTGTATGAGCAAAGCTGAAAAAAAGTTGTTTTGTTCAGTGTTGAAAGATATTCTTGTCCCTGATGGTATGTCATCCGATATTTCAAAATGTGTTGATGTTGGACGTTGTAAGATTATGGTCTAAAAAGCCATGATTGTCATGTCATAATGGAACAATTTCTTCCAATAGCTCTTCGTCGTGTGTTATCAAAAAAGGTATCTGTACCATTAATTGTTTTGTGTGAGTATTTCAGAGCAGTGTGTGCAAAGTCCTTACGAGAAGATGAGTTAAAAAAGGCTGAAGAAGGGGTTGTATTGGTTTTATGTCAGTTAGAAAGAATTTTTCCACCATCATTTTTCACAATAATGGTGCATTTGGTGGTGCATTTGGCATATGAAGCAAGAGTAGATGGGCCTGTACCTTAGCGGTGGATGTATCCAATAGAAAGATATCTTGGAAAACTAAAAAATTTTGTTAGAAACAAAGCACGACCCGAGGCCAATATTGCAGAGGCATACTTAGCAGATGAATGTGTTGTGTTTTGTTCTCGTTATTTAGAGTGTACGGACTCGTTTGGCAATAAAGACGCAAGACACCAGGAGACCCCCGATAATGAGTATCCTTTACTACCATTGTTTCCACAAATAGGAGTAGCTACAAAAAAGCGTCAAATAGTTACTTTGGACAGCAAAACTTCTGAGCCAAGCTCACAGATATATCCTTTCTAATTGCACAGCTCTACAATCATATCGTGAGTAAGTATTATTTTGGAAATTTAAATTCAATTTTATTGTTTTGTCAGTACTACAAGTTTCTAATCATCAATGTTGTGGTGGAATAGAGACTTAAGAGACGAATTGAAGAGAAAGCATAGATATGGTCATCGTCCAACTAACTTTCAGTTGGATTATATGGTTCGAATGCAATTTCCAGAATGGTTTGCTAAAAGAGTAAGTAAGATATCAATTGATTTATTGGTAAATAGGCTGATTATTATTTTAAAAATATTAATATCAAAATTGTGTTTGTGTATGTATTATAGGTTGATCGGGCAAATGAACGAATTGATGACTTCACTCTAAGGGCACTTGCACGTGGTCCAAATCCTGTAGCATTTAGTTATCATGGGTTCAATGTGAATGGTTTTGCATTTCGCACAGTAGAATCCGAAAGAAATAAAAAATCCAGAATAGTGGAGTCATGGTGCCGTCGATGCATGATAATGACGATAATGAGTGAACCTATTATGGACGGTTAACTGATGTTATCTCACTTGATTACAGTGGTCATGGACGAATAGTTTTGTTCCGATGCGATTGGGTTAATACTACTGTTGGAATGAAAATTGATCCTTTAGGATTTACGATGCTGAATTTTTCGCGTTTGATACATACAGGAGAACGAGAAGAGCATGAACCTTTTATTTTGGCTTCACAAGCTCAAATGATTTATTATGTTCGTGATCCAAAAGAAGAAGATTGGCATTCTGTTATTCGCTACACACCAAGAGACACATACAACATGGGCAATGAAGATGATATTGATACAATTCAATTCATTCCTAACAATTTTTCAGATGTCGAATTTTTGTTGGATGACGTAAACACTATAGACATTGAGTTAACAAGAAATGATGTAGATGGCTCAATCGTTGATGGCATGCATATTGTGATCCATGAATCTGATGAAGAATAAGGGGGGGTTAGTTTACATGTCTTCTGGTAAAATTGGCCTCTGTTTTAATTATTATTTCAATATTCTTTAATTATAACTCCATGACCTTGTATGTTTGAGTTTCAGATAAGCTTGATTCCAGATAAAGAGACAACGTAATGCCAGGGGTTATGCTTTTATTCAGTATATATTTTTTTATTATCAATAAAGAATGTGATTATTCAACCACTTAACGTTTCAGTATTTTTTTTTTCTTTAGTAATTTGGTTTGTTTCTCTTTATTTTATGATCACTTCTTTCTAGTTGTTCTGTTTTATCTTTCAAGTCTCTAAATTTAACTGCATATTCGTATTTGCTACATAAATACTGTATTCATGACAGGACCACATTTCTCTTTTTGGAGTATTGAAATTGTTTTTCTCCCCTGTAATCTGACACTTAACAATACATGTGTTTATCATGCAACTGGTGAAGAGTTTGGTGGTGGGCTTGGAACAACTCGTGGTAAAACTGTTCCAAATTTGTAGTGGACAGTTGATTAGTGATGTGCATCCATTTCCCAGTAAATGAGAAATGTTTTTGTTGATTTCGAATTATTTAATTTATATGTATCATGTTTTTTTTCCATTTTCTTGTGCAGAAGGAAATGAATATAATAATTTGGAATTGTTTTTTTTAAATACTTATGAATTGGTTTGCAACCGCTCTTACAAATAAAAATATATTGCATTTACAAGCGTTACTTAACCGCTCCTATATCGCCTCGAGAGCAAAGTAACCAGAGCGGGTTTTTTCATTCGGTTCCCAACCGCTACAAAAACAATATGCAACACAAGCGGTGCAAAACCGCTTGTGTTGCTACTTGTAGAATAAATGGACCACAAACGATTACTAGCCACTTGTGTTGCCACTTTTTAGAGCGGTGTTGTACCGCTTCACACGAACTTCAGCACCAGCGGTTATACACCACCGCTTGTGTTGCCTCTTACAGGAGCGGTTATAAACCGCTGCAATAAAAGTCGTTAGGATCGGTTGTTATTGCTTCACCACCGGCTGTGGTTACGGTGCAATAGACGCTAAGAGCGGAAGAAATGGAGTCGGTACATAAACCGCTTCGAATAAATTCGAAGCGGGGAATAACCGCTTCAGATAGTCCCACAAACCGGTTCTAAAACACATGTTTTTTTGTAGTGACATCAATTGATAAACAGTTAATCGAACTGAAAATATTAGCTGATAAATGTCCAACTGACATCAGTTGACAAGCATTTAAAATAATAATAAATGACAAATTGGATGAACAGCAATTGACAAAGCAGCAATAAAACTGAGATAATTAAGTTAAATCAATTAAACCAAGTATATTGCGAAAGTGAGAAAACTTAGTCTCTGGCAATGGTTTAGTGAAGATGTTAGTAGCTTGTTGTTCAGTTGATACATATTCTAGTCTGCTAGCTTTCTTCAGAGCATGATCTCTGATGAAGTGATGCCTGACATCAATATTCTTGGTCCTTGAGTGAAGAACTGGATTTCAAGTTATTGAAATCGTGCTCGTATTGTCACAAAATATGGGAGATTCTTTAGCATCAACTCCATAATCTTTCAGTTGTTGCTGAATCCAGAGCAATTGGGCACATCAGCTTCCAGCAGCAAGGTATTCTGCTTCAGTTGTGGAAGTAGCTATGAATGTTTGCTTCTTGCTAAACCATGAGATCAGTCTGTCTCCTAGAAACTGACAAGATCTACTGTTGCTTTTACGATCTAGCTTACATCCTGCATAAGCTGCATCTGAATATCCAACTAAATTGAAAGAAGAGTCTTTAGAGTACCATAATCCCACATTTTGAGTGCCTTTTAAATATTTTAAAATTCTTTTGGCAACTGAAAAATACGATTGCTTAGGATTTGCTTGAAATATAGCACACATGAAAACAGCAAATACAATATCAGTGCGGCTAGCAGTTAGGTAAAATAATAAACCTATTAAACCTCTGTAGAGTGTCATCTCAACTGATATTATTTCTTGATCATTGCCAGTTTGACTGATGAACTCATGGGAGTGCTTGCAGCTGAACATCTTTCCATGCCAAATTTCTTGAGCAATTCCTTCGTGTATTTGGTCTGACTGAAAAAAATACCAATGTCCAGTTGTTTCACTTGTAGTCCGAGAAAGAATGTCAGTTCACCCATCATACTCGTTTCAAATTTGTGCTGCATTAACTTGACAAATTTCTCACATAATTTGGAGTTAGTTGACCCAAATATAATATCATCAACATATATTTGGACAAGTAAAATGTGATCATTCTTAGAAAATTTGAACAATTTTTTGTCAACAGATCCAACAATAAAATAATGATCAGTTAAAATTTTAAAAGTGTCTCATACCAAGCTCTTGGAACTTGTTTAAGACCATATAAAGCTTTGTTCAAATGATAGACATGATCAGGAAAATAGTGATTGATAAAACCTGATGGTTGTTCAACATAAACTTCTTCTTGCAACTGACCATTCAGAAATGCACTTTTTACTCCATTTGGTAGACTTTAAAGCTCTTGAATGATACATAGGCAAGGAACATTCTGATTGCTTTCAATCTTTTAACTGGTACATACGTTTCATCATAGTCAATTCCTTCTTCCTGCCTATATCCTTGTGCTACAAGTCTTGCTTTGTTGCGTGCAATTGAACCATCTTCGTTCAGTTTATTTCTGATTACCCATTTTGTACCTATAATTGTTTTACAAACTGGTCTTGGAACTAAGTTCCAGACATTATTATGGGTAAACTGATTTAACTCTTCTTGCATTGCATTTATCCAGTTAGGATCAACAAGAGCTTCGTCAGTTTTCTTTGGTTCCAGTTGTGAGACAAAAGCAGAATGAATGAATAAATTAAGCATTTGATTTCTTGTTCTTACCGGGTCAGATGGATTACTATCACCAATTCTGGAGAATGTGATTTCTTCCATCTGAGCTCAGTATTTGCTGCTTCCATATCAGCAACTGCTTCTGTTGGCAACTGAATGTTTTGAGTTCAGTTGAAGCTGTATCAGTTGGTAACTGAATATCATCTGTTTGCTCCACCAACTGATTAATAGGAGTTGGTTCATATTCAACTGATTGATATAGTATTTCTGGTTCAAGTGTTTGAAGGATATTTCTATTGATATCATTTTCTTCTTCACTATCATCCTCCAAAATGATCTCAATAAAACGATCAACTACCTCAACGAGATCAGTTAGCTTATCAGTTAACACTAACTGAAGAATATCCAACAAATATTCCATCTACAGATTTAGCATTAAAGGCTTTTAAATAATTTTTTATCATTATCAAGTTAAAACATCTGCAGCCAAATATTTTGAAATAATAAACCAAACTTTTTCTTCCATGCCAGATCTCATATATTGTTTTCACATGATTCTTATTAATCATTGATTTGTTCTGAGTGTAACATGCAATGTTTATTGCTTCAGCCCAAAACCTTTGAGAAATATCAGAATCAACAAGCATTATTCTAGCAGCTTCTTTAAGGGTCCGATTTCTTCTTTCAACTACACCATTTTACTGAGGTGTTCTAGCTGCTGAGAGCTCATGCTTGATTCCAGTATTTTCTAAAAAAGTTGAAAGATTTTGATTGATGAATTCAGTCCCTCTGTTAGACCTTATTCGATCAATCCCAAGATTTTTCATTTAACAGTCCTTTGAAGAGCTTAATCAGTTGTGCAGTAGTTTGGTCTTTGGATTTGAGAAAAACAACCCAAGTAAATCTTGAAAAATCATCCACAACTACTAAAGTGTATTTCATTCTCCCTAAACTCATGACTGGTATTGGACCAAAAAGATCCATATGTAACAGTTCTAAGCATCGGGAAGATGATTTACAACCGCTGTTTTTGAATGAAGGTCTTACTTGTTTACCAAACTGATGCTGAACAAACTTTATCTTTTGAAAGTCTATTTTGGGCAAACCAGTTACAAGATAATGGTTACTCAGATAGGCAATAGATTTAAAGTTTAAGTGGTTCAACCTCTTATGCCACAACCAGTTTTTAGAGGATTTGCAATTAATAAAACAAACTGGTGCATAAGGTTGTTCAGTCCAACTGACTTTGTGAGTGTTTCCACAACGATTTCCAGTTAGTATGACCTCATCAGTTGAGTCTATAACTGAACAAGTGTGTCTATCAAACTGAACTGAGAATTATTATCGCATAACTGACTGATGCTTAAAAATTACTACAAATTCTCAACTAGCAAAACATCTTTAATTGTAAAGTTACCATGGACAAGCTTATCCTTACCCACAGTTTTACCGTTGGAGTTGCCTCCAAAATTAATGTTTGTTCCAGTATATTTGATCATTTGAGATAGCAAATTTGCATCTCCTATCATATGTCGCGAACAGCCAATGTCTGGATACCAAGTTGATTCTTTGCTTGTTCCTGTTACCTACAATCACATACACTATATAATTTTGGTACCCATATTCATTTGGGTCCTAAACTGATTAGTCCTTTAGGAGCCCAGACTTGGACCAGTCTAACTGACTTCCCAGTTATTGTGCTCCGAATGGTTTTTCTCGAATTCTTGGAATATGTGTGTGATGTGAGGATGAAACAGTATGATTTGTATTCTTTTTCAACTGACTATTCTTTTGATATTGTTTCTGAATTGTCTTACAATTGTAGTAATTGTGATAGCCATTCCTTGAGTACCGATTTTTGTAACTGAATCGTTTATGTGACCAGTTTCTTGATTCAGTTGAACTCGGAGAGCTATATCCAATTCCATGCCGTTTGCATTTGTTTTTATTTTAGTCAATCGAACAGCTGGTTTACTAAGTTCTGAGAATTCATTTACCATGGTTGATTTTTCAAAGGTAATGTACTTTCCTTTGTTTTCATTCAATCTTGGCTTTGTATCACTTGCAGAATTTTCATCATGACTGTTAAAGTTTAAACCAGTTTTATCAGCAACTGATTTTTGTGAATTCTGCATTTCAGTCAATGCAACTGAAGACTTGTTCTAAGCTTGAATCAGTTCAGTATGTTTTGAAATTTCTGTTTTTAACTGACATATCAAAGCTTGAGTTTCAATAATTTCAGCTTTTTGTTGTGAAATCTCCCTTTTTAGACTCAACAGTTCAACTGACTCATCAGTTTCGGCTTTGTTGTCGTTGTGATCAGTTTGATTAGTTCTAACCTTCTCAAATGATCGAGCAAGTTTGTGATACTCAATTATCATGTCATGCAACGGGGTAATGAGTTCCTCACGAGTGAAATCACTAGAGCTGAAGTCAAATACCTATTCACTTGCTGACTCCAGTTCAGTATTATCTGCCATTAAGCACTTGACTTCCTCTTCATCTTCACTTGAACTGCTTGGGTTTTCTGGTTCTGACTCGTCACTGTCAGTTTCTGTCCACTTAGATTTGCTTTCTTCAGCCAAAAGCACTTCATGTTTCTTTTTGTATGATTTTTGTCATCCTTGGTCCTTCTTCTGTGCTCATAGGTCTTCTGTCCCTTTCAGTTGATCCTCGACTGTCCTTCTTTGGCTTAGGATAATCTGCTATGAAATGACCAAATTTTCCACAGTTGTAACAAACATAAGATTCTTCTTTGGACTGATTTTTCTGATATTGCTTCTGGAAGAGTCCTTGATTCCTTCTCATAAAACTTCCAAATTTCTTGACAAACAATGACATAGCATCATTGCTCAATTGATCAGCAGATTTGTCAACTGAACCTGTTGGTTCCAGTCTTACAGCAGTTAAAGCAGTTGTGGTAGCTGGTGTAGAATGTTCTCCTTCTATGGTTTGTAGTTCAAACTCGTAAGTCTTTAGATAAAAAAACAAGTCATGAAGTTCGACCTTGTTAAGATCCTTTGACTCTCTCATTGCCATGGTCTTGACATCCCATTATTTGGGAAGACCTCTGACCACCTTCATTGCCACTTCTTTGTTCGAATACACTTTTCCAAGTGCATTCAGCTCATTGATGATACCACTGATCCTCTCATCATATTCGTGCATGGATTCTCCAGCCTTTATCTTGATATTATCAAATTTATGAACATCAACTGATAGCTTGTTCTTTTTTGTTTGCTCATTTCCTACACACAGCTGGATCAGTTTCTCTCATATCTCTTTGCCAGTTTTGCACATCTTGATTTTACTGAAAGTGACTTTATCTAGCGTTTTGTATAAGATATCCTTAGCCACATTATCCGGGTTGGTTTTCCTCATATCCTCAATTGTCCATTCCTCTCTTGGCTTTTCTATGCGATGAGGTTCCCCATCAGCAATGGCAACTGTTGTATTTGCTTTTAGGATCTTCATGGGATCTTTAGTAATGACATACCATATGTAATCATCTTGTGCAGTTAAATGAGCTTGCATTCTGATTTTCCAGTCGTCAAAATCTTCTCTAGAAAACATCGGTATTTTGTTGAATGAAGACATGTTGATCAGTTTTGTGAATAAGAGTATTCTGAGACAAGATTCAGCTGCTCTGATACCACTTGTTAGGATCGGTTGATTAGTTGAGATGTGTTTAGAAGGAGGGGTTGAATAAACACTCACGATTTTATAATCTTTTCGAATGAAGTGTCAGTTTTGTGACCAACTGAAACTAGGAATCTTGTCATTTTCAATGACAATCAGTTTAACTGATAATAGTTGCGGAAATAAACTGACTGAAAGATAGAATAAGTAACTGAAGTAAGAACACACAAAGATTTATGGATGTTCGAAAATTTTAATTACTCTTACGTCACCCCTTCTATCACAAGGATATGATATGCACTAAAAGACTTTGATCGATACAAAACTTGTACAGACCCACTTCAGTTTGGTCTTAACACTGCCAAAACTGAAACTCTTAGTTAACAAAATATCTCACAGTTCTTTGACGGAACTCAGCACAACTGATCTAGTTGAAGATCAAATAAACAATAAAATAGTTTGTGCTTATGTGCTCGAAAAGTAGCCTCAAATGCTACAAGATCCTGAGAAGAGGAAAGCAAAGAAGAGGGAAATTTCTGCTCTTCCACAAGCAGAGAAGAGGAAAATTTCTGCTCTAAATTATCCGTAGAGATAAGTAGAGAAGAGGAAAATTTCTGCTCTTCCACAAGCTCCTGACTCAGGAGATAGGGCTCCTGAGTCTTATAGTTATTAGGAAGCTCGGGTTTGACATGTAGCATAGGGAGATAGCCAACAACGCATTTAGGAGAAAGATAGTTGAATGAAGAAGTAGCGTCCTTCCCATCTCTTTAGAAAGGAAAGGATGTCATCAAGAAATCGATTATTCAGGCGGGCAGACAAAGAGAAGAAAATATCTCCAAATCGGCACGAAAAGAAGTAATGAAGAATCAGGGGATTAATTGGGCGGTTGTGCATGTTGAAGGCCATTATCTGGTAAGAGTTAAGGTAAATTTGGTTTATAGGGACCCCAAAAAATGGGCAACCTCGATGTAGAAAGGGGGAATGTGAAATTGAAGGCCACTGCAGACCTGATCCCGCAAGAATGTTTAAAAACCATCCGGGGATCGATCAGCCCTATCCGAAGGCCCATAGATAAGGATGAAATAAGAGGAAAGGATAGACCCGGGGACTCAGAGGTCCTCGTCGGCCCCCGGACGTAGAGAACTTGATATGATAGAGAACCATGGGGCACTCGAGGTCTCAGGCTGGGATTGGCTGGGAGCCTGGGCCTTGCCCTTACCCTTTTTTTGGAACCCGGGAAGTCTCAGCATCCGGGTGAGTGGCTTTTTATTTTTTGGAGTTTTTAAGGGGGAGTGCTAAAACATGTTTTATAAAGGTGGCAGAGGAGCTAGGGGGAGATCGGAGCACACCACCGTAAACTCATACTCAGATGAGTCACACACGTTCGCTCTGGCGGTAGTGGAAGTTGATTCGACATATTGACAGAAAAATAAGGGAACTTACGAATGATAAGGATAATAAGCCGATCAGAGGACGTGGAGATCGCTGGAGGAGCAGGAATTGTGGAAACTCAAAGAATTATGCAAAAATATGAAATGTAGTGAAATGCTCGATATTTATATGTGAGAGGAACATAATCTCCGCCGTTGATCTCAAGAGTAATTGGATGAACGAGATGTGCTTCAGAAGTTATGTCGGGTATTCAAAAGGACAAGCTCAAAATACACAGCGACGCCTGTTGGACACCTGTCCTTTCGACTGCTAGGACTTGCTTCATGTTATCATTAGCCCTAGCCCGATTAGAATTCAGAATACAAACTCATCTCCCGCCCGAGCCCAATTTGATAACTCGGGACATCGAGGAGGACTATAATCCGACTATTTGGAGAGGGAGTGATGATACCCACAGAAGTTCCCGTGTCATCCTAGAACCCGGGCTGTGTTAAAATTGGGAAGCTAAGAAAGCACCAACCAGAGAGACAGATCAGACCTCGGGTAGAGCAAGGACCCGGGCAGTATAATGAGATTCAGAGGGCAAGGCTTCGCACCGTGATCACCTTCCCGAGTTCCTTGGTACAGGTGTCACTCCTGGGTCCATATGAATGTGATGCCATGATTCGTTATCATTGTCATGTCTTTCAATGCACGTAGGGATGGCACAAGTGTCACTCCTGGGTCCAAATGTTCACACCATGATTCGTTATCATTGTCATGTCTTTCAGTACACAAGGTCTTCATTGATTTCTCTTTTATATATACCAAGTTTACTTGATATCAATGCATTCAAATATTTTACTGAGGAAGCATACTCTCTTTATATAGCTCTCTTTGCGTAAACATTTGACTGACTAGAGCGTCAGAATAGCCATGCTGGAAAACTTTTGGCACCCTATTAACGTTTTTTGCTCTTGTAAGTGCAGATTCTCCTGCTCAGTTACTCTCCGTTTGATCTCCAACATACCCGAAAAAAACCCATCCGACCTGATATAATCACTATACTAAACTCAACTCAATTTACCTAATTCATATCATTTATGTTTTATTTTCTGATATTTGTTTTAGAAATAAAACAAAGTGAGTATATTTTTATAATATAGTGTGAGACCGGTCGTTTGCTCAGTATATAAACCCCATCATCCACGCCAGAATTATCCGCAGAAGGGTTCTACCACGTTTCACGGCCTGCGATTTCCCTTGAATTCGAGCTGAAACATGTCGAGAGGGCCAGACAAGCTGCTGAAGAGCATCAAACAATTCACCGACCTTCAATATAAGCATTTCACGAGCCACTATGCGCCGCAACTGATTGACATTCTTGATTTCCCTGTCAAGGTGGTGCTTTCACCTTTCACGCTCGCCTTCGGCATAGCTGGCTCTGCCCCTCGCGGGTTTGGCGTCCCAGAACTCATATCTAAGATCTCTTACTCTGCCATTTTCGTATGTCGGCATCTCTTTGTTTCTTGTTACTATTGGGTACTCGTGTGTTCAGAAGGATGTGTTTTCTCAGGTTGTCGCGACTCTTGGAACTTATGATCTTGCGTTTGAGTTGGGAAAGAAGGTGTTGTGCCAAAGGTGATTTTTTTTTTTATTATCGTCCTGTAACTTTTGATGGCGCATGGTGTTGGGTCTTCTCGTCTCACATTTGGGGATAACGAAACATACCAAGTTAAATTTCACGAATTTAACATCAGGGCAATCATACAGGAAGTAAAAAATCTTTGATGTGGGTCAGTGGGGAATACAGTTCCTTTGCCCTTTACTCAGTTAGTTTCTGCATTTTATTTGTTTCCATGTGATATGGAAGAGAACACTTTGGGTGTAAAACTTTGGAGGAAAAAAACATGTGAGATTGTCTATCCTTAACCCATACTCGTTGACACCTCTTAAGGTAAATAATCAGGAAAATAATTGCAATTATGAATCCATTGGACTGAGGAATCACAAGGTTGAATAAAGCAGACGAAGCCAGCTGAAAGTTTGATTTTTTTTTTGAGAAGCTTATGTCCTACATTGAGTTTTTCAAATTCGGTATATATTAGCTACTAGAATTTGGAGCTACTAAATAATTCAATGAGCCCTTTTGTTATAAATGCATTCCATTATTGTACCAGGCTCTTATCTTTCCAACTCCGAAGTCCATATGCTTAAATCCTTCACACTTGAATTTTGTTGCACTGTTATTTGATGAAATTCTAATTATGCTCTTAGCTATTCATGTTTTTTATGCTGAGCCGACTTGGAGGTTTAACTTAATTGTCAGGTCTAAAAGTTAGCTTCATAAATTGATGACCAGCGTTTGAAATGTAGGAATTGTCGGACATGCAATGGATGGCAGGCTATGCAATGTACCATGTGTAAAGGCTCAGGAACATTGCAGTTCCAAGTGAAAAATTATACTTTGAGAAGGTAGCCTATAATGCAATGAATCCCCATTGGAGGGTATAATTATTGTACTTCTGAAATTCTTTTAAACCTTATTGCAATTGTTAAGGACCTGCGGTTTTGTAAACATGGTAGAATAATATTCTGATTTTGGTAAGATGATATATAGTCTTCTGATTTTGTGGGATTAGACTAGTTCATTGTACTCTATATAAGATGTAATTGTATAAAACACAACAGTTTTCTCCAAAAACCTTGTTTATTTCTGCAGGAGTGAAGGGCAGGGAGCAAAGCTGCCTGTTGCTACTTTATTATTATTATTATTATTATTATTATTATTATTATTATTATATATGTTTGTCATTTCTATGCTGTGATTTGTTCCATATTTATGTGAAACTTTGGATTTGTTATGAAAATTTCTGTAGTGGAGAGAAGGCAACAGCTGAAAATATTGCTGATGCAATTGCTGAGAATCGAGCTGAGTTGGTGCACCTTCCTTCGAGTGTTGATCTTGGTTTGCCATTGCCGGCTAAAGAATGCTCAAGTTGCAACGGATCAGTAATAACTTTCAAATATACTTCAACAAATATTCGTTTAGTTTCCTAGTATCACTGTTGTCGTAACATTACTCCTTTCTAGCATTACTCCTTTCTGTGTATAAATATGAAATTTAGAGTTTCATATACTTGAATAATGTTGCTTTGGTAGAGTGGTTCTCTTTTTTATTGTTTACCGACTCTTAAGAGATCATTTCAACCTTGTTATACTCTTGTAATTCTTTGCTAACTCAGTTTTGAAATTTTGGGCATTATTATTTGGACCAAATTACTATGCTTGTTTGGTTTTGTGTTTATGAAAATGAGTGGTGTTGGAAATTGTTTGTCTCGGGAAATATAATTTTTACTATGAATATCAATTCACATGAGATTGTTTGGTAGTGGTGGGACATCATAATAAAAATCACTTAAATTTTTTAAATATTATGTTCTAGGTTGGAATTCAGACCATCATAGAGTATTTTTTGGGAAGCGATAAATTTTGTATTAAAAGTCTTTACCTTGAGGGGAAATGAATAAACATGTATGATAGTATTTGTTTTCATATTGGGTGATGGAAAATGAGGATGAGAGAAAAAAAATAGAAAAAGTGTATCTATCCGATAATTCTCCGTGGATTTATTTCCTTGTGGAACTTTTGCTGCCTAAGGTTTAGAGACTACGAATAAGTGGGGTTTGTTTATTTTATTAAGCACTTTGTTTTTTTGTAGGGAGTGATGAAGTGCCCAGAATGCAATGGCAAGTCACCAATTAGGATCTCTGCTGATGATGTAAGATTTTTTTCGCACTATTTTCTTATTTTTACGGTGCTTTATTGAAGAAAAGCAATTTATGGCATCTAAGTTTTTAAATGAATTGACATAATGTAAGATAGACTGCATGCTTTTTTTTGTCAGTCAGATTGGTAATAATTTGTGTTTATATGTGGCTCTTTAAATTTATTCAGATCATGGAACCTCCATGGAGAGCATATAATATCTTGCGCAAGATGGACTATCCATATGAGGTCAGACTATTTTCGCTGTTCTCTTTTCTATGAATATGCAAGTTTTATCAGCTTATTGCTTTTCTCTCGGTATGAGAAATCCATTTGAATTTTGGATGATATCAAACTGCAGTTTGCTTACGGCTGTAGAGGTTGATTGTTATTCAATCTATCTGTCCTGTGCATTTTGCTGTCCGATGTTTTAAATTGCAGATGTCCTTTTTATTTGTTAATGAATCTGAAGCTATAGTTGCTTTATGAATGCTTACTGCTGGTAAAATACTTGAATTTGGGGCTTGCTCTGTGGCACTTTTAGGCGCACAATCTTATACAAGATAAATTATTGCCGCAGTATGGTTTTTGTTCTCTGATTGATCGTGTAGAATTTCTTCATGAAGGAACATTGCAGGCCATGTTTTGTCTAGTAGTATTTTATAAGAAACAATGGAGCATGATATACCTGTGATATTGATGTGATAAACTGTGTTTTTTACTTAAAATCTTTAAATAACTTAGATGTAGACAAGTGGAGCAGAAGCCAGTTAGGGAGACAGATTAAAACAAAACAACAAGTAGATCCTTTTAGAGACAATTTGTAACAGTGACTCCCATCTGCATACATCAATATTTTATCTCTTTCACTCGACACATTCCTGGTAACAACCGCATTTCTAATATATCTCAATTTTCTGTATTAATGGTTATTACCAAGTATCATCATAGAAAGTTTGTCTTAGTTTCTGTTTGTTCCTTTGTGGCTAAATCCAATATTATGTTCTATTGCAGCATATAATTGACAGTATGAAGGACCCGAGCATTGCTGCATTTTGGTTGATAACCTTGCCTCAGATTGTGGGAGGTATTGACTTTGATGATGATGTTAAGCAGAAAATATGGTGGCAATACAAGGTCCAAGTTCTAGTTCAGTTCCTTCATTTATTTTACTTGGTTCTCATGTATAAATAGTGTATCTCTTGCTCGCATGATGATCCAGATCTAGCATGATCAAGCTAATTGTGTGAGAATGAAACTTATTGTCTGATTAATAGTTCACGGTCCTGGACGTTCTTTGGCTAAACTGCAAGGAATTACAAGTGAATGTATTAAGAAGTTGAAAGAATCTTAAACAGCGATCTGGAACAAAACCTTATAATGTCATATTTCAAAACATGTGAAGTACAATGATCCTCTTTAAATCCCACTGGATCTACTTTTGTTATTGTGGGCTTTCTCACCTCGCCCAATTCACTCCTATTTCTTGTTTGCTATGCTACATCATATACTTTAAGCAATCCCTGTGTAAAATATAACTTGTTTTTCGATCACCAGATACCAGAGATATCATGTAGGTGTTATTCATGTGAGTGATAACACATTTTCTTTCTTTTTCTTAATTTTTAATTTCAAAGATAGCTTTGTCCATCTTTCCAAGCACAGGGAAAATCTAGTAATGTGGTCACAAAATGCCTTTCATCTTGACTGATATTATTTTTGGTGGACTATAATGTCAATTTGCTTCCTTATCCAGTATCCACCGGCAGGATTACCATTTTATGAGACCTAATAATGATCATGTGCTTATACATCTCATTTGTTTAATGGATCTATGTATAGGTTTTTAGTGTGTTTCGTATGCATTGATTGATCATTTTACATATATATTGTCATCACGTAGGAATCCATGCGGTATGACCAACTCCGAGATGCAGTGGCAAAACGAAAGCCAGGGTGGGAGTATTTGCAAGAGGTGGGATAGTTTTCTTGTGTTCTTTAAATTTGCAGCGTGCACACAAAATATCAAGCTTCTTGTTAGATAATTAAGCTTTGATTCATGAAATTCACAAAAGTGAAACTTGATACCATGGTTTCAGCTGCTTTCCATGGTATATCAACTATCATGTTTGGCATGATTTTTGTACTGCTAACCATGATATGGAGTTTTTTACTGCTAACCATGATATGGAGTTTTTTGGATGGCCCGGTATTAAATAACATCAGCAATGATGTCCAAGTAAATCAAATAGGTGTGGTTAAGATTTGTAAATTTATGCTGTTTCTATGTATGAGTTAGTGGACTTCTGAACCTGTTAATGGACTTTGGCTTTCTGTGCATGACCTGGTTAATTATGTAAATTTGAGATACAATTTAAACACTGGTAAGCTGTACTACTTCAATTACCCCGTGGATCGTTTTGGTTATTTTTTTTAATTTTTCATTTAAACTGCCAACAAAGAAGATGTGGCAAAGAACCCTAATAGAGTTTGTTGAATTGGGTGCTGAAAATGTCCAGATCATATGTGAACCATATTCTTTGAAATTTTTTTTGAATAATCAGCATGTTTAGGCACACATTTCAGCAACTCGAAATATAGATTAACTCATTATTTCAAAATAATTAAAGAAAGGGACGGAAAGTATGGATGGACATAAGAAATTGTGGCTTGTGCTACTGCAAATTCCATCTCTTCATATTTCATAACCACCTGACTCATCCATTTTTTGAAATAAAAAAAAATAGCTCCTATTTTTCCACAATTATATATCTAATTTAAACCGAAGTATCATATTTTACTCTCTATTTTTGTAATCTCATTCTTTATCTTAGGAATAGAAGCCTTCCTTATTATCCTTATTTTTTAGTGGAATTGATGATGCTACATTGAATTATCCTAGTGAATTCTTTACTAAGATCTATATTAATTTTTAGCAAACGTGGATCTGAAGTTGAAAAAAGTAAATCATGATATGAGCCTGAAATCTACCATTTGAGAATGAAAATTGTGCTCCCTGGCTGCAGTCCAAAGCGGCAAGTTAGTTGATTTATAAGTTGCAGTGCTAAGTGTTGAATATTGATTAAATTATTTATTTATCTCATTAGTAGTTCCGATAGGAATGGATATCTTTATTTCTACTCTTCTAAACTTTAATTAGATTAGATTAGATCAGTTTATTTAGGGAGGTTTGGTAGCATAATTCTCTATAAATCTGCCCCGCACTGTATATTTTTCATTTGTTAAGGAATATGATTTACGTCTCTTTATCCTTTGCTCTATTTCTCTATTCTCAAAATGGTATGGAGAGCCGAACATCACTGATATCTAAATACGGTATGGCCTCTTCGAATTTCTCTTCTTCCGCTAGCTCCAACACCAGCACCACATCGGTGCCGGCCACCCATGGACTGGGCGATGCCTCTCCTCTGTCAATCGCATGCCATAAATTAAATGGGTAAAACTTCCTCCAATGGTCACAACATGATGTCCATCTATGGAAGAGGAAAAGATGAACTCTTATTGTAGCATCAAAACCTTAGAACGTACATGCAGATTGTAGGGCTTTTTTAAAACATTAAAAAAGGGCTTTTGTTTGTTATTGGGCTTGAGTAATAAATTGTGAATCACATCGTGTAATACCAAAGCGCACAGCCTCTCGCCTTTCTGCAGCGGCGCGCTCTTGTTTAATGTTGCTCTGACCCAGGCGCAACAGGTGCGCCTGGCTGCGCCTGTCGCCTAGGCACAGCCAGGCGCTCGCTTTTCACAACAATGCATGAGGCCTTTCCCTGGATCAGCTTTGAGGTATCTAAGGATACGATATACCGCCTCCATGTAAATATACCTCTTTGTATCCTGAAGTAGATTTTCGGTCACTTGGTGAACCAGCCCAATCAGCGTCAGTATATACCTCTATAGATCTGTTAGGTGACTTCATAAACATGAGGCCTTTCCTGGATCAGCTTTGAGGTATCTAAGGATACGATATACCGCCTCCATGTGAACATCTGAAGGATCACTCAAGAACTGACTTACTCGGCTAACAGAGAAACTAATGTCAGGACGCGTGTGAGTGAGATAGATTAACTTCCCTACAAGGCGCTGATATTGACCTTTATCAGCTGCGGCTTCTTCAGTTTGAGGCATCACGCGTGGGTTTGGATCCATTGGAGTATCAACCGGCCTACATCCACTCATTCCTGTTTCATGGAGCAAATCCATCACATATTTACGTTGAGACACAGAAATTCCCTTTGTAGACCGAGCCAGTTCTAAGCCGAGAAAACACCTTAGGTGCCCCCAATCTTTGATTTCAAATTCTCTTGCGAGAAGGCCTTTCAACCGCCGTGACTCATCATTGTTATTCCCGGTGAGGATGATGTCATCTACATATACAATAATGATGGTGATACGCCCATCATCAAAGTACTTATAAAAAAGAGTATGATCAGCCTGCGACTGAGAATAGTTTTCCTGTTTCAACACCTTGGTGAACCTCTCAAACCATGCACGAGGAGATTGCTTGAGTCCGTACAAGGCTTTCTTGAGACGACACACTTTTCCTGTTGTTTGCTCAGATTCAAATCCCGGGGGAACATCCATGTAAACTTCTTCAATTAAGTTACCATTCAAGAATGCATTCTTCACGTCAAGTTGGAACAAAGGCCATTCTTGATTTGCCGCAATAGAGAGCAAGACCCGGATAGTGTTGAGTTTAGCAGCCGGTGTGAAAGTCTCTTGGTAATCAATACCATACGTTTGTGTGTACCCTTGTGCCACAAGACGAGCTTTGAAACGATCAATGCTTCCATCTGCCTTTTGTTTCACCGAGTACAACCACCTACACCCTACGGTTCGCTTCCCTGGATGAAGTTGAGTTAAGATCCATGTTTCATTATTTTGCAGGGCCCGATACTCTGTCAGAGTAGCTGATTTCCACTCCGGAATCTTCATCGCCTCGTGAACAGATCTCGGAATGGAAATCGAATCTAATGCCGTCACACAAGCTCTGTATTTGGTAGACAGGTTGGAGTATGAGACGAAGCTCTGGATAGGGTGATTGGTGCAGGTCCGAGTACCTTTCCTCAGAGCAATAGGAAGTTCTGGACTATGATCATCTCCTGGTGGACTCGGTTGCTGATTGGTAACTTGTTCGAGTGGTGGTGAAGTGCTAGTATGTTCAGAAGAGCTTGTGGCAGACGATTGGTGGTGCTGATTTTGTTCAGGCAAGCTTACTCGTTGTCTCCGAGTGTACATTTTGATTGATTCATCGGGAAGAGGAAGGTGTTTGGGATAAACACACGGAGATAAGGTGGATGAATCAGGATCAGGAGTGGCAACGGACAATCGGAATTGGAACAGAAACTGGAGTTGTGTTTGGAAGGGGTGTGTGATCAGTGTTTTCAAGAAGAGATTCCCAATTGTGTGATTCATAAGTAGTGTGGTTCTCCCACTGAGTTACACTATTGGAAAAATAGGGCTTATCCTCGAAGAATGTAACATCCATTGAGTGAAAGAATTTTTGCGTAGTTGGACAGAAACACTTGTACCCTTTCTTGGATGGAGAATATCCTAGAAAAATGCAACGAATCGAGCGAGCATCAAGCTTACCACGATGTTGAGAATGGACATGAACAAAGGCCGTACTACCAAAAAGTTTGAAAGGTATCTTTGTGATTAAGTGGCTACTAGGGTAATAGGGACAAAAACACATCTAATGGACTCTTGAACTTAAGAACACGAGAGGGAAGGCGATTGATTAAATATGTGGCTGTAAGAACTGCTTTCACCCCAAAATTTTTTAGATACATTAGATTGAAAGAGGAGAGAACGAGACATGTCGAGGATGTGGCGATTCTTTCTTTCCGCGACACCGTTCTGTTGTGGAGTATCTACACATGAACTTTGTTGCACGATACCGCGAGATTGAAAGAAAGGGCTGAGAGTTGTATTAAAAAATTCCCTAGCATTATCAGTTTTTACCACTTGAATATTTGTTTGAAATTGTGTTTGAACCATGGCATAAAAGTTTTTATAGAACGCTATTGTTTCAGACTTATCTTTCATGAGGAAGGTCCAACTTAAACGAGTATGGTCATCAACAAGCAAGAGAAACCATCTAGCCCCGGTGATATTTGGAATTCGATTTGGACCCCAAATGTCACCGTGAATGAGAGAGAAGGGTGTGCTTGGTTTGTATGGCACCGGTGAATATATGCCACGAGTGTGTTTGGAAAATTGACAATATCACAGTGAAATAAGTTCGGATTTTTATTGATGAACAGGGAAGGATACAATTTTTTTAGATATGAAAAATTGGGATGGCCAAGACGATAGTGCCACAACATGATTGCACTATCTTTATTGGACTGACTTCCTAATTGGCTTTCTAATTTATTGATTGACCAACACTGAGGACTGTCACACCTTCTCGGTTTAGGTTTGATTTGTAGGAGATAGATGCCGGAACAAAGTCTAGCACTGCCAATCGTCTTCCCCGAGCTCATATCCTGAAACACACAACAATTCGAATGGAAAGTGGTCACACATTTAAGGTCACAATTGAGTTTGCTCGCTGAGATAAGATTACAGTCAATAGTAGGAACAAACAACACAGATTGAAGAGCAATAGATTCAGAGATACGAATTTGGCCTTCTCCAATTACTCGGGTGCGTGTGCCATCTGCTATACGCAATGTTTGGTAGTTGGTGCATGGAGAATAAGTGGAAAATAAGGATCTGTCACCTGTCATGTGATCTGAAGCTCCGGAGTCGACAATCCATGGAGTAGAGGATGACTGAGACACATGAAGGCCAACACCAGGGCTGCTGGTTGCAACAGGTCGATTGAATTCCCACCTGAGTGAACATCTTCTGTAGGGCATCCATTTGATCTTTGGTGAAGGGAGTGGGTGCATGATGGGAAGGCTGTGTGACTGTGTTTGCACGTGCCTCTTGTTCTTGGTTCCGATTTGGCTTCCAATCAAGAGGCTTGCCATGAATTTTCCAACACGTTTCTTTTGTATGGCCTGGCCTCTTGCAATGATCACACCAAGGTCGACCTTTCGGATGATTGTTGCTGTTGTTGCGGGAGGCAAGGGCTGTGAGGTCAGTGAGGGTGTCACTAGTGGAGATGAGGGCAGAGGCTTTCGATGGTTAGTTGACTGTCTGATTGGCCGAGTATGACACGTTTACGGCTCTCTTCTCGGCGGACTTCAGAGAATACTTTACGAAGGTCTGGTAGAGGTTTAGACCCGAGGATACGGCCTCGCACATCATCAAGAGTCTTGTTTAGACCCATAAGGAATTTGAATATGCGCTTGGTCTCGATAATTTGGCGGAAGAAAACACTGTCGTCAGCACACTTCCACTTATATGACTGGAAGAGATCTAGTTGTTGCCAATATCGGGTAAGGGTGGTGAAGTACAATGTGACAGATTGCTCACCTTGACGTAGATCTTGCAGTGTGCTTTCAATGTGAAAAAGTTCAATAGTGTTTTCGCTGCTGGAGAAAGTATCACGGGCTGCATCCCAAATTTCCTTCGCTGTAGTGTACAACAGGAAGTTCTCGCCAATGTCTATGGTCATCGAGTTGATTGACCAAGACATGACAAGATTGTTTTCAGTACGCCCAGCTTTGAAAGTCGGGTCACTTTGACTCGGCTGAACAGCGACACCAGTGAGGTAATCATCTCGTCCTCGTCCACTGATGAACATCATCATGGATTGGGACCATTGGAGATAGTTTTTATCAGTCAAATATGACTAGTGATAAAACTAGTTATAGGACTGTTTTCAGAAGGATTAGAAGAAGAGGAGGGAAACGGAACAGATCCCTTTGGAGTTTTCTCATATTCATCACCCATGGCTCTGATGCCATGTAGTTTTGAGAGAGAATAATTCTAATCATAACATTCACGATCAAGGAACACAGTACATAAATATACAATAGTGTACAGCTAATTCCTAACAGCTAATTCCTAAAGAATAGGAATGGATACAGCAAGATCCCCAGAAATAGGAACCAACAAAATCAGCCTATGATACGATATGATATACGCTATCAGCCTAAGATACAAGATAAGATATACGCTAGTTTGACTAACAACAGAGATCTCGAGGAAGAAGTATATATGGATATTCTTGTAGGATTTAAAGTGTGTAAGCTACGAAAGTCACTATATGGTCTCAAACAATCTCCTTGAGCTTGGTTTTACAAGTTCACTTCTGTTCTGAAAGGAGATGGATACACTCAGTGTCAGTCTGACCACACCCTGTATGTTAAACATTCAGAATGAGGTTAAATTAATATGATCATTGCTTATGTTGATGATATTGTCCTTACAAGAAACAATAAGGATGAAATGACTCGCATCAAAATTTTGCTCTCAAAAGAATTTGAGATGGACCTGGGACATTTAAAGTATTTTAAGGGAATGGAAGTAGCCAGATCAGCCTTTGGAATATCAATCTCTCAAAGAAAGTATATACTTGACCTCTTGAAGAAAACAAGTATGCTGAGGTGCTGACTGGTAGAGACTCCAATGGATCCAAACGTCACAATAGGGATGAGAAAGGATTGTCCTCAAGTTAGACAAGGGATGAGAAAGGATTGTCCTCAAGTGGACAAGGGAAGATATCTATCTATTTGTCGCACATACTACCAAATATTGGATTTGTTGTTAATGTTATGAGTCAATTTATGAATAATCCAACTGAAAAACACATGGAAGCATTTTATCGGGTATCATGGTACCTAAAAAGGACTCCTGGGAAGGGATTACTATCCAGAAAAAGTTCAAATGTCAAACATGAATGTCAAGGCGTACAGTGATGCTGATTGGACAGGCTCCCAAAGCCATAAACGCTCTACCTCTGGTTAGTATGCCTTCTTTGGGGGAATCTAGTCACCTGGAGGAATAAGAAACGACCAATGGTGGCTCGTAGTAGTGCTGAATCATAATACCTCACACTAGCTCATGGAATTTGAGAGGGAATGTGGATTAAAAGACTCCTCAGTGAATTAAAATTTGAGGATGATCATCCTGTGGATCTAATGTGCAACAGTCATGCCACTATAAGTATAGCCAAAAATCCCGTCCACCATGATCGAGCCAAACATGTTAAAGTAGACCAGCATTTTATAAGTGAGAAACTTGATAAGAAAATAATTGAGCTTAGCTACATTCTACTCGAATGCCGCTTGCAGACATCTTGACAAAAACTCTTTACCGGCCGATCTTTGAAGACTTGAGTTCCAAGCTAGGCATGATCAACATATATAGTCCAGCTTGAGGGGGAGTATTGAATATTGATTACGTTATTTATTTTTTTCATTAGTTGTTACTGTAGGAATAGTTATCTTTATTTCTAGTCTTTTAAACTTTAATTATATCAGATTAGATTAGTTTATTTAGGCGGGTTTGGTAGGATAATTCTCTATAAATCTACACTATGTATTTTTCAATTGTTAAGGAATAAGATTTACGGCTCTTTCTTCTTTGCCCTATTTCTCTATTCACAACGCTAAGATTGCTTTTTCCAGGCCTTGATCTCCATAGATCCCATACGTGCCAAGGATGATCCTGTTATTGTGAAAAATGTTCCATACTTCAAGGCCAAAAAGGCATTGGAGACAGAAGTCATGAAACTTAATCCTCCATCACGGCCGCACAATTGGGGGGTATATTTATCGATCCTTGATGTTTTTTATGGTTCTAGTCCATGTATTTCCGTGTTTGTTTCAGCCTTGACAATTGGGCTCAAATCTTCTTTTACAAAGCTAGGCATGTCTATTTTAGAGTAAGGAAAATGAAAATATAAAAAAAAAAAAATCAATTTTGCAGGAATTGGATCTTCCACTGAATGAAGCTTCTTGGACAGAAGAGGACATCAAAGATCCAAAAAAGCTCTATGAAAAGACCATTCTACTGAATGCGCAAAGGGAAATAGCGGATAAAATTTTGGATGGACAATGGGAAGCAAAATGGCGTGAGGAAAAGGTTGGTCTATTCCTGAAAAGCTTTGGTGCCCTCTAATGATGCTATTGCTAACAATGGACTTTTAAGTTCAATCAATTTCATAATGGCCTACGTGAAAATATTACAACGCAAATCCATTTTTAAATTCTACATATAATATATCTTGTGAATCAATTTGCTCCATGCTCTTGTTTTGGATCTGGTCATGTCCAGCAAATGTTGCTTCTTACTAGATCATGTATAATAAAAGAATCGGTAAATCTAAAGATAAAATGTTTTAATCCACTCAACTTTTGTCATATTTGCTTGGTTTCCTTGGAAGGATAAAGAACAATGTATTACTCTAGTTAGAGATTTTTTAATTTTTTTAAACAAAAACTCTCTCCCCATAATATCGTTTTCTGTTTCATCGATCATTATTCTTCAGCTGTCATGCCATGTTTTTACTTTTTTTTAAAAGCTTACCACGTGACAATGATTTTGGCTGTCATCGTTGCACGACTATCGTTTCCAGTTGAATGAGATGCTGAAAAAGAAAGTCGAGCCGTACCTACAAGACACAGAAAAAACCATCCTCCCCCAGCCTATAGTTCTGCAATCACAGAACGAAGCCCAAAAGGTTACCTTCCTTCTCGTCCTTTATGCTCATCAAGTGAAATGCATGATAAACTGTAAATGTATTTTAAGTCTTGGAAGAGTAGCATCGGTGTCGATTTGGTTTGATACCGAAAAAGCATTCATGTAATGTAACTCTATTGTTAATCATCCGCAGAGGGATCAGCGCAGACGACGTTGGTGGCTATTTTGACCGCGTGTTAGCAGCAGATGATTGGTGCGAGTATTCTTTACAAGGGCACCAGTCAACTTTAGGATCCTTTGTAGTTCGTGTAAAATTGGCCGTGGCCAAATTTTCGTTCGTAAATTCTATTTCCAACAAGGCTGGTGTTCAGACTGAGATGTACACAAGAAAAAAAACAAGAACACCATGCATGCTCCAATTGTTATGTTTGTTTCTCAGTTGTATTGATAATTAGGCATATGCAGCCGACTGAAAATTGAATACTTTGAACGGAGTTAAAATTGTTATTTCAGTCATTTGAAAAAAAAAAAGAAGAAAAAGGGAAAAACCATTGGTTCTGTCGATCATTTTTGTTTAACTAAATTTTTTCACCCCTGTCAGTAATTTGCAATGTTGGTGTTGTTTCTCGGGTAAGTTACATGTTTTTATCTAAATAAAAAGTGTTACATTTATTTTATTTAATTTTTATTTTATTTCATTAGCACATCATATCAAAAAACACAGAGAAACCAAAGATGGATGATTAATTCAAAAAAAAAAAAAAAGGGACCAAGAATCAGCCTACCATTGTACTTTTATTCCTAGAAATTCACATCCTAATTAATGATCATAAGAAGTTACTCGATCAAACACAAATATAAATAATAAAGACAAATTGAATGTATTTAACCATGTAATATATATCATCATGTCTTCCTTTAGTCCTGCATGAATACTTGTACCATATCATCCATGCATTCATTTACCTACGTTCATTCAACGATAGTTCCTTGCGCAGTGGGTGGCCCTGGTGCAGCCACGCCTGTAAGGGTTGGCTCGCTGGTGGCCTCGGCAGCTGCTATAGTAAGACGCGCCACGTCTGTTGCATGGCACTGTGTTCTTGTTCAAGGCTCCGTAGCTGATGTATCTGCTCTGCGCTAGCTGACGCCGAGCAGATTCCGAATCCATCATCAGCTCCTCGTCCATTTCCAAGGCGTCTGCCACCAGCCCATGTCCGTCGGTGTCCACATCGAACCCCATGTCGATGGTGTATTCCTTGGAATGTGCAGCGATGGCTGCCAGGGCTGCCAAAAAGATAACAAGCCCGACCCGGAAAGCCATTCGGATGATAGTCGATCTTTATTGAAGAATTCAAATAAGTTTAGGGATTTTCAGCTGAATTAATCTGTTTTATTTCGTTTGTTTTCTCCTCAGCCCGCCTGCGGAAAGGAGGGAGAGAGTGGAAGAATTTGTGCTGTTTGTATAGGAGTACTGGAGGAGAATATGAATGGTGAGTTTGTGGTGGTGGATTTAGGCGATTTGCGTAAGGGGAAACAGGTAAAAGTTAATGGCCTTTTTTTCCATGTATATTACGGGGCTTGGAGCAAATATAGAAGGTCGTGTGTTCGAATATCGTAGGTTGAAAAATATTCATTAGCTTAAACAAATATATATCTCATTATTATTCATGCCACAATAATGGAAAATGAGTAGGTTTCTTGTGAGACGGGTCAACCTTATCGATATTCACAATAAAAAGTAATACTCTTAGCATAAAAAATAACTTTTTTCATGGATGACCCAAATAAGATATCCGTCTCACAAAATATGATCCGTGATACCGTCTCACATAAGTTTTTGCAATGGGAAATTTAGGTATCCAAATTTTTTTGACTAAGTTTAAGGGCAAATAGCATTTAGTCCCATAAAAGCGCATAACCCCCCTTACACGAAACTAATGATTTCTTTAAACCACATGTTTACAAAAACTAGGCCAAAACCCCCGAAAAATGTGCAAATGTTCCTTATTTTTTTCCTCTTAGAGGCGTTCAAGTTGGTGAATCTGATAAGCTTTTGGCTAACCGTCATGAGTTTGATTCTTCCTATCAACACTTTCTCGGACGAGTCTGGCGCATAAGGTTTGCTTGCTGCGGTTTATGTGTCAAACGTGATTTGCAAGCTATTGCGTTAATTTGATGATTTACGCATGCACACTCAAGAATAACGATCACAAGTTTCGTCGTCATTAAAAAAATACTCCTTATTTTTGAAAATAGGAGGCTTAAATAAATCTTGGATTTTATATGATGGTGGTTTTTTCGAAATATCATAAAATGAGCTCCTAATTTATTTCAAATATGAAAATATTAAATATTAATCGACGGTTTACAATCTAAAGTATCGTTTGATTTGTGTGATGATATGAAATGATAATATAAATAAAGATGATATATATGAACAATTGGCATGATATAATAATATGTATATTGTATTTGGTGTGAGCTATAAAAATAATATGTTAAATTAATATCGTGTTCAATGTGATATCATGTGGTAGCTAGGATGAAGTGATATTTTTTAACGAAGTTCCAAAATATCCCCAATCCATATTTACGCTATTCTGAAAGTCTCTTACCTCATCTATTCTCTCAGTTCATTTTTAACTTCTCTTCTCCACCAATATTACATCTACCAATTCTTTTTTTTAGACAGTAAAAAATTCAGTGGAGCAGACGTAGTTGTGTCATCTTTTGTAGGGAAAAATGGTTAAGTCGACCCTACCCTTGCGGGTCCATCTAACGGTTCGAATTTTTTCGAGTTAATTTTTTTTTTTTTTTTTACATGGAGGTGGGCCCGGATCACTCATATGGAGTGATTCGGGCCGTTCATTGCCCGTGCAGGCAGTGCCTGCACGGGTAGGTTGAAACAAACCGGGAAAAATGATGTCTTAATCTTCGACGCATCTCGAGAAATATATCTGTCCAGCATCCAAAAAATTTATTTGGTATGATGATCACACCAAATGGCCAACATACATAGGTACCGTTCTTATATCTACCGAATAGGCAAGCGATTAAAATAGTGGTACATCTGATCAGAAGGAACAAACCCGCATGAACCAACATATGTGTGGAAGAGCATGTCTAATTAATATAAAAATATATTTTTATTAAATGTTTTATATAATATTTTATAGTTTAAAATAAATTAAATATTTAAGTTTCAAATAATTTGAACACAGAAAGATATTTTTTGTATAATTATATTATTTTTGTCATTTTTACATGTTCGTTAAAACATGAATTATTTTGGTTAGAAAAATTGAGAATGAGATGAATCTTAAATATATATAAAGTTGATTTCAAATTCCACAATATTAAAGAAAATTATGAGATAAAAATTTTCCAACAATTGAGGTCAAATTGAGAAAAAATGAAATTGATTTCAATGGAATTACAATATTACTAAACTTGAGTATCTGCCAAAATACCAAGTATTTTGAGAAGATTGTTAAAGATGGAGTGCAAATGTTTAGGCCATTCATGAAGAAAAATTGCACCAATTATAGTGCACATTCATGTCTAGTTTTTCTCCCTGATGCATCTCATTTTAATTTTAAGCATGACATTGTTAACTTTTACCCAACTTTCATGGTTTAGATTCTGAAAATCCATACATACATTTACGATAGTTTGAGGAAGTGTACAATACGTATGATGATCTAAATTGTAGCATGAACACCATTCGACTTAAATTTTTTTTTCTTTTTTCTTTAAAAAATAAAGCAAAAAGTTAGCTACAAAATATTAGATTGGGATCTATTCGAACTTGGGATGAATTTCAACAAAAAATTTTGAATTTTTTTTCATCTCATATAACAAATTATTTTAAGAAAAAATAAATCATCACTTTCACTCAAAAACAAGGGAAAAATTTTTATTTGATTTATTTTAAATGCTTAAATGATTTATAGTATATGATTAAATGTCTAAGAGCAAGATTTCTTGAAATTTAAAGTTTTAATCCGAATATTCGATAATAGGATGGGAAAAGAGACCAAGGACGACGAAGATAAAAATATTTTTCAATAAATTTTTTGAGGCTTGATAAAATGATTAAATATATTTAATTTTTTAAAAAATATTGGAGTCCAAATTATTTTACGAGACGAGCTCGATTTTATCCGGAAAATCCGGTTTTGGTCAAACGAAATACTTTTAAATGCCAAAAATTATTATTCTTAAAAACAAATTTTGTAAACTTTTATTTAAATATTAAATAGGTCTTAATGGGCCTAATTTACCTAAGATTAGTAGACCTAATTACTCATTTACTAAAAAGCCCAAAACCTTACCCCACTAACACCAAAATTTTGAAAATTATAAAATAGAAACTTAGGGTTTTTGAGTCTCCTAGCAGCCGTCCACTTGCACATACAACACACAGATTTCAAAAATTTGAGAGCAAAGATTCAAGGATTTTCGTTGCTCGTTCGTCCCTCTTCGCAACCCACACTAAGATCGAATATACGAGCGTTCTAAACGCAAAGGCGCACTACTAAAACATCTTTTGCACCATTAAAATCGTATTATGTATGTTTTACGTATTTTAGCATGAAAAATATTTGAGTACAAATCGTTTAACGATTAGATGATTATTTTCAAAGTTTTGATAATTTTACAATTTGCTTGAGAACGTTAAGAATTCTAAGGGACATGCTGCCACTATAAGAAGATAAAGTGCTAGGAAAAGTGTCGTTAGGGACAACACCGGGGTTGGACAAGGGCAGAAGGGAGTCGTGCATGGCTGATGGTTAGAGGCTAGGGTTTCATGGAGTTTGACACATGATAGGCTCGGCCATGAGGGAGGCTGCAGCAGGGCTCAAACAAGATTGGTCATGGTCCTTTGAAGCTGCATTTAAGGGCTAGAACGAGTCCTAGCATGGCTGGGCTCTTGGATGTGCAAGGAAGAGGAGCCGCGACCAACTTGGGGAACTAGGGCTTGTGCGCGTGGCTTGATTAAGAGGGAGAGGAGTGTGGATCAATTGGGGCTGATTAGGACTGGTACAGAAGGGTCTAGTAGAGCCATAGGTAGGTTTCTAGGCGGCTGAGCCATGATGATTCGAGGAGAAAACAAATAAAAAATGGGGAGAATCCGCGATCAAGGGGGATGTGTGCATGGGTGTGTGCGACTTGGCTGAGGACTGGGGGTTAGTGCACTGGTCTAGGGTAGGTCGAGAAGGGTCCAAGAGGTTCTGGATGTGGTCTAGTCATATGTGGCTCGATGGTGGTTCGAGAAAGTGGGAAGAAACATGACTAGTACTTTAAGATTAGGGCTCGGGTGAGGCTTAGGAAATAGGAAAGGCTCGAACTGTGGTTCACGAGGTATGGTTCATGGCTCGTAGGGGTAGTTTAGGTATGAAAAGCATATGTTTATAGTTTTGGGGAGAAAATATTAATTTTGGAATTAATTTGTGATTAAAACACTTTACGGTTTAGTCAATAAGTCATTAAATCGAAAGGATCTGGTTATTGTCTAAAAAAAATATTAGAAATCAATTTTAAGCTTAAACGATGAATTGGGATAGGCCCGAGTTAATAAATATAAGAAAAGTCAAAATCGAGAATTTTAGAGTTCAAGGGTAGAATGGTCATTTTACGTCCCCGGTGGTAAGAAAGGTCTGGCAGTGTCCCAAATAATCATAATGCATGCTAACTCATTTTTTAAAACATTAATGATGAAAATATGGAATTATATGTTATGTGCTAAACATGTATGATTTTTTCTTGGAAAAATGTTATTTTACGAATTTTGAAAGACATGATATTTTATGAATAAAAAAGAAAGAAAATAATTTGAAGGATGTCATTGACTGTGAAAAATATGATATGATATGATTGAAAATATCGTGAGAGAAAAGTCATCAGAGGGAGCATGTTTACTGGAGCAGGCCCTGAGAGAGCATGGCGATCGTATTTCCGCTTACGATGAGGCCTAGTGCCCGTCCACATATAGTGTAAGGTCTAGGAAATTCAAACTACGTAACCCGATTACATGCAATCTATGGTTTTATTTAAAATATGTTTGTAATGATTTTTTTGCATGATTATGGCATGGATAGATGTTTATTTCATGTTATCTTAAAGTTTCATGTATTAGGTTTTTAAGTTGCATTTCCCACTCAAACGAGTAACGGAGATCGTGGATAATCAGGAAAAATATTTTTATTGAATAAATATTTGTAATTATTTAATATATGGGGTATTTATGTGTAATTTTTGAAAATGGGCCTTGGTTGGGTATTTTTACCCGCCGGGTTATATTTTTAGATGGTACGCAAATTTTATCAATCCGGAGGGCTTTTTGAGTGTTCGGGAAATATTTTTAAAAAAATATCAAAACAAAATGTTTTTCAGGAGTGTTTTTGGCCTTGATGGGTTTATTTTAGTGCTTAGTAGGCCCAAAACCAGTTTAAATTTATTTAAATTTTTATTAGAGCCCATTTATCCACGAGTTTTCTATTTAAACCCTACACCACCAAACCCTAACCCTAAACCTAAGCAGAAGCTGCCCCTACCCTCCATCAGCAGCCTATTTTCGAATCAAAACATAGGCCAATCTCGGTTTTCCCCTAGGTTTTCAAGAAAATTTCTTCCCCGCCTCTCCGGTGTGCGTTCTATGCAAGAATCTTCAAGCTTTTGAACACGAAAACGCTGAGGCAAGCCTTGTATCATTCTTCTTCTCATCATTCATGCCATGTATGTTGATATATATCTATTTGCATGAGGAACTATTTGATATTTCTTATGGTTTCGTTTTTGCAAGGATTTTGCCATGAACACGCATGTATTCTTTACATTACTCATGTTTTTGTGATCCCTTGTGCAAGGGGCTTCCGAGTAAGGGTCCTAGGGGCTGTATGTGTCGAGGAGCAAGGCAGGAAGGGGCTTAAGTTTTTTGGGGTTCGAGATGTTTGTGATAGCCGATCGGTTTACTTAGGTGTATGTCTCGGCTGTGGCTAGATAGAGAAGCTAGGGTGTTGCAGCCGTGCATGGCTCGATTCCAGCCAAGAAGCTGACCCTCTTGGGTCCAACAGGGCTGGGAAAGGTCTACGAACAGCTGTGGCGGTCTTGGAATCGATCAAAGAGGGTTTGGTTGAGGTTTTGGTGATCCTCGGGTGTGTGTGACTTACAGCGTGCATGAGGCTAGGGTTCTTGTTAGATTGGTCCAAGAGGGTCGTAGGGTAGTCTAGGAATTGTTGGTTCGAAGCTGGTTTGTGTTAGATGGGAGTAGGGTAGAAGGTCGAATCGAAGTGTTTGTACGTTTTTCTGTCGCAGGGTTAGCGCCGCGGCGCTTGTTCTTTGAACATGTAGCACTAAAGCCGGGGGCTAACCAAGAGCCGCAGCGCCTAGGCACTAGTCCAGGGTTTGAGGGGCTTTCGTTTTTAGCGCTATTGTCTCATTAGGATGTTTATACGTTGTTATGACCAAGCTTAGTGAGGATTATGTTGGATCATATGAGACTTGATTAGGAAACTTTGAATTATGATTTAAGCGTGGTCATCTTCGGGTTGAGTTTGTAGTCCTGGCAGCACCCTGAACGCGAGTTTTCATGTTTTAAATGTTTATTTTATCATGTATATGAATTTTTATGTAATTATAAAAAAATTACGTTGCATGCTTGATTTGAAGAAAAATCTACGTATATGTATGATTTTATTAAGTGATGTGATGAATATGATGACATATTTTGAAAGATAGGAGTTGGTTGTGACTAATACAATGACACGATGACATGTAAGGCCAGGGCCCAGTGGACAGGTAATGCAGTTGTTGATGTCCCCGTCGCCGGGTACCACGTTTACACATAGATAGATCCATCGATTGACACGATGATACGAAAGTCACAACTAATTAACAGAATTCAAATTAACAAAAATGAACACGTATATCTGATATGATGTGATATGTTATGAAAATATTTATTCTTCGACATGTTATGATTATTTATGCGACTTTTACGATCACAAAATGTATTTTCATTACAGTATTTTTCACCGTTGCTTGTTATTTATATGTACTTGCTAGAACATTATAGTTGTGTTGAGTCTTTAGACTATCTAGGTGTCAATGACGAAGGCGAGCATATAAATGAGGAGACTGGAGGCGCCGTAGACCGAGTAGGCGGGGCTGGATGTGAGCACGCTAACCCGAGGACCTTATATCTTCCGCACATCATGTTTATGAGATATGAATGATTTGGATATTTTTAAGCTATTGTTTTATATGTTGATGGTTGGCAGAAACTCTACTCATATTTCATATTTGATTGATTTTTAAAATGTCAGCTTCGGGATGACGATTTGTTATGGATTTTTAACTGCAGTATTTTACTTGGTAGTTGATTAATGATATTTTTTTTTTAAAAAGTGAATTTTAACACTATTGCATGCATGCATTTAAATATAAATTACATAATAGCTTTAAAAAAATTCTAGTTTTATTCTAAGCAGTAGACATTTCAGTTGGTATAAAAGTAATGTTCCTATATAAGGCTGTGCCACCGCGAGCTTCTGTAGCTCACTCTTCAAGCCTCGAGTCTGTAAAATTTTATGTTCTAAATGTTTTAAATAGTTTATTTCTTTCACCTGCATGATTGCATGTTATATATTTTCAGCGATGGACACCTACCAGCTCAACCCAAAGGAGTTCGGGGGTACCACTGACCCTTTTGTGGCGGATGGTTGGATTCTGTCTTTGGAGCTACACTTTCAGTACCTAGAGATGAGTGACGGCGACAGGGTCAGGTGCTCCACTTATATGCTGAGGGATGACGCATCCCTAGGTGGGAAGGAGCTGCCCACGGGGTCAACTTGGCCACCCTCACTTGGAAGCAGTTCAAGGAGGTATTCTATGGAAAGTATTTCCCTGCCGATGTCAGGGGTCTCCTGAAGAGGGGTTCATGAGTATTCTCTAATGGGACTCGACTGTGGAAGAGTTTATTCGGAAGTTTGACAGGAGCTACCACATTGTGCCCCTTATCACTAGAGATGCCGCTCAGAAGCTGAGGCATTTCATGGATGGCCTGACACCTACCTTGCATCGGGATATTACGTTGATGAGACCGGCGAGCTATGAAGAGGCCACCGCGTGTGCTTTACAGGCAGAGCAGGCACTGAGGGACATCGATTTTGAGATGCAGAGGAAGAGGCATCAGACTCAGGCTAGCAACAGCCGCAAAAGAGGCAGTATTCAAGGCCACTGAGGCAGCAAGGGCAGCAGAAGCCCAAGGTCATTTCAAGAGGCTTGGACAGCAGCAGCCACCCCAGGCACCAGGGACTCCTAAGCCGGAGGGAGGACCGCCGTGCAAACTGTGCAACAAACTACACTATGGCAAGTGTATGTGGGGGACTTTCAAGTACTTCATATGGAAAGAAGAGGGCCATAAAGCAGCCGACTGCCCAAGAAATCAAGGCCCACTACTGGCAAGGCCTACGTGATACATGCAGAAGAGGCAAAAGCCGAGCCAGACTCTACGTTGATCACCGCTAACCTTTACGTTTACAAGTTTTATTTATTTACTGACTCGAATGCATGAATTATTATGTTGGTTGTTGAGTTAATTTGGGATGGAGAACCTAGAAAAAATTAGGTTGCATGCTCTACCTAGTTATTTAACCCTTATTAAATAAGTTAGGGATTTTAAGGACTTAACTGAAAAAATCGAAATTTTAATGGTTGTTGTCGAGTTTTCGAATTTTCAGAGATCAATTTCGTAAATTTCAAAAATTTTAACGAAATATTTGGACTGAATTTGAAATCTGTTGGGGACGAAAATGTAATTTTAGAGAATTGTGGGGCCCAATTGTAAAGAATTCGAAATTTTAAGGGCCAAATTGCAAACTCTAAAGTTTTTGAGATAAAATTCGAGATTTTTGATTGGGTACTAGGAGTAAATCAGTAATTTTTTTTGGCGATTTTGGGATAATTGCTGGTAGAAAATTTCTTAAGCGTAAACGCGAACGGATTTGATGGAATGTTTTGTCGCAGAAAGGATAAATATTTTAGGTATGGCCACGTATGCATTTCTTGCATCTGTGCGAGGAAGCTCATGAGGAAAGGCTGCCAGGCATTTTTGGCTAGTATTGTGACAGTGACCGAGCCAGTCAATGAGAGGCTAGAGAAGGTCGAAGTGATCAGATATTTCCCCAGTGATTTCCCTGACGATGTTCCAGGCATTCCACCATACAAAGAGGTGGACTTTTTTTATCGAGCTCATTCCAGGTACAGTGTCGATATCTAAGGCACCCTATCATCTAGCACCTGCAGAGATGAAAGAACTGAATGATCAGATACAGGACTTGCTAGATAAGGGTTTCATTCGCCCTAGCTTTTCTCCATGGAGCACACCGGTACTGTTTGTTAAGAAGAAGGATGGCAGCATCCGGCTTTGCATAGACTACAACGAGCTGAACCGTGTCACAGTCAAGAACAAGTACCTACTTCCTAGGATCGAGGATTTATTTGATCAGCTTTAAGGAGTATCAGTATTCTCGAAGATAGATCTCTGATCAGGATACCATCAGCTGAAGGTGAGGGAGTCTGACGTGAACAAGACGGCATTCAGGACGCGTTACACTATGAGTTTATGGTGATGTCCTTCGGTTTGACAAATGCACCATCGATCATCATGGATCTCTGAATTGCGTGTTTCAGCCATATCTGGATCAGTTCGTCATATTTTTAATAGACGACATCCCGATCTACTCAAGAAGCAGAGAGGAGCACAATCAGCATCTAAGGACCATACTGCAGACTTTTCAAGACAGACGGCTGTATGCCAAATGCAGTAAGTGCGAGTTCTGGCTAGACTGAGTGGCATTCTTTGGCAACATTGCATCCCGAGATGGAGTAGAGGTTGATCCTCGCAAGGTAGAGGCAATCTGAGATTGGCCAGTGCCTAAGAGTGTGATCGAGATCCGCAGTTTCTTGGAATTGGCTGGATATTACCGGAAATTCTGTAAAGTCCAGGAATTTACATTTACATAACATAAATGCATGCAATCTAGGGTTTTATTTAAAAGATGTTTTTATTTATTTTTATGCATTTAATGAATAATCATTGTATGATAAGATCCACTTCATGATTTTTTTAAAAGGTCACACATTAGGGTTTCTAGATGCATTTAGCGCTTCATCGAGGAACGGAGACCGGTGAATTATCAGGAAAATTATTTTTATTACATGTTTAATTTTTATTTATTAATATAAGGTGTTTTAAGTGTATCTTTCAAGGAAATTGGCTTTGTTGGATATTTTTACCCGCCAGAGCATATTTTAATCAGTACGCAAATTTTAACGATTCTGTAGACTTTTTGAGGGCTCGGACAATATTTTCAAAACGTACCAAAAAGAAATATTTTTCAGGAGTGTGTTCGGGCTTTTTAGGTTTGTTTTGATGCTTAAGGGCTCAAAAACCCTTTTTAAACTATTTAATTATGCTTAAGGCCCATTAGTGCATGTTTTATTTACATAAAACCTAACCCCATCAACCCTAACCCTATTCCCTCCCCTTGGACGCCCACCCCCTCTCTATTAGCAGCCTCCACGTGATAATCCTAGTAGCAAAATGCCTCCTCCAATTTTCCTTTCAAGAAAGATCATTTCCCTGCTCCTGCGGCGCCTCCTCGACGTTAACTTCTTCTAGTTTCGATCATTAATCATCAAGATATGCTATGTATCTTCATTGCTCATCATTCACGCCATAATATTATGTTGATATGCTTGTATTGGTCGTTGGTCGCACGGTTTTTACATGTTATTACAATATTAATTTATTTTGGTAGTCATGAAACCTTCATGTCACGCATGGTACTCACATTTCTTGAATATTTTTGCAAGGGGGCTGTCGAGTAGTGTTGCTGAAGGTGTTATGGTCGAGGGTTATGTTGTCCAAGGGCTGGAGTCATGGCTTAGTCAAAGGTAAGGGGTTAGCTAAGCGAGTGTGTTCGGTTATGGCTTGTATTGGAGAGATCAAGAGTTTAAGTCTCATTTCCAGCCAAATAGCATACCCTTTTGTGTTCGTGACAGGGCTAGGAGAAGGATGTGAGTCGCTGGCCATGGTCTATAAGCTGCTCGAAGGGCTTGGTGCTAAGTTGCTCTTGGGAGTTCGCGAGTAAGTTAGGAGGGATGGGTGAGTTTGGGGGCTAAGGACGTGGTTTGGTTGCTCCAGGGGTGAGTCCACGGGCTGGTCATGGTCCTAGGGTGGTCTCGTTCTAGGTTGGTTCAAGTCGGGAAAGGCTAGGATCGATGATAAGAGAAAGGGGCGGTTAGGTGTTTCGATTAGCGACTTGCATAAATTTTCCAGCAACATTTGGGGTATGGTCGAGAGGTCTAGGGGTCTGGTATTAATGGTAATTTGGGTTTCTAAGGGCAAAATGGTCATTTTTCACCCGAGTCGAGATTTTTGTCCTGGCAACGCCCTAAGCACATTTTGTCATGTTTTTTAAAATTTTATGAATCATGATCACGATTTTTATGAATTTATGAAATATACGTTGAATTCTTGGTTTTAAGAAAATTTACGCATGTGCATGATTTTGATAAGTGATGAAAATGATGATGTTTTGAAGGACGGGAATTAGTTGTGGCTATCGAAGTATATGTAAATGCTTAAGACGTATATGTAAATGATGATGATGATGAGGCCTAGGCATAGTGGATGGGTAATAATGTCACTGATGTCCGACAGCCACCGAGTACCGCGGTTCTATGTATGATGGATCCATCGTAAATGATGAATGATGTACGACAATCACAACTAATGAACTGAATTCACCAAAAGGAATGATGTTAATGATGAACGATGAATGAAGATAAAGATGAAATGTTTTGTCATGTAATGATTTCATAGGACACGTCTGCATTTACGCTTTTTAAGTGCGTGAAAGGTATGTTTATTACAGTATATTTTCACTACTGTGTGCTATGTATATTTACTTTTTATTCCTAGTACACGCGTGTTAAGTCTTTAGATTCACTAGTCATGTGTGATGCAGGTGAGCATGATTTTTAGGGGACTGAAGGTGCAGAACTCTGAGTCGGAGGACTGGATGTCTGTGCACGACCCGAGGACCACATTTCTTCCGCACATGATGTTTTTATGAGCTTTGATAGGGCATGAACATTTTATACACTGGTTTTTATATGCTGTTGATTTTTAGGATTTTTACTCGTTTATGTTTACGTATATCATGTTGGATGAACTTGGCCATTTTAAACTGTTCTATTTTTACTGTCAAATATTTACGCTTATTTTAAATGATATATTTTTCAGTGGATTTGCATGCATGCAAAACATTAAAACGGGATTTTCGAAATGTCAGCTTTTTTAGAATAAAGTTTTTTTCTCCAATTTTAAATAAGTAGATGTTTCAAGTTCATTCAGGGCTTTTCTTCTATTGTGGTGCCTATGACCGCCTTGACGAAGAAGAATGCCAAATTTATCTACGGATCAGAGTGTCAGGAGAGTTTTGACAGGTTGAAGCAGGCGTTGACCACAACACCAGTCCTAGCTATGCCATCAGGGCAATGAGAGTTTGTGGTTTATCCAGATGTTTCGAAGCTCGGTTTGGGCTCAGTGTTGATGCAGCATGATAGAGTTATTGATTATGCATCCCGACAGTTGAAGATCCATGAGCAGAATTATCTGACTCATGACCTCGAGCTATCGACAGTGGTATTCACCTTGAAATTTTGGAGACATTATCTGTATGGGAAGAAGTGCAGGATTTTCACTGATCACAAAAGCCTGAAGTACTTCTTCACACAGAAAGAGCTGAACACGAGACATTGGAGGTGGATAGAGCTCGTAAAGTATTATGACTGCAACTTAGCTACCATCCGAGTAAGACTAATGTAGTTGCAGATGCCCTGAGCAGGAGGACTGCAGCAATCACTCAGTTCTCACTACAGAGACAGTTGCAGGCAGAGATTTAGCGGTTTGAGATTGTGGTATATGCCAGGGGCAGTGCCCCTAGTATTTCTACCCTGATAGTATAGTCGAAACTGAGGGACAAGATCCGAGCAGGGCAGACTTCTGACGAGCAGGTGCAAAAGTGGAGACAGAGGGATGAGGCTAAGGCCGGAGGTTGTATACATTTTTGGACGACATAGTCAGCTATGTGACCGACTGTAGGTTCCTAGCAGTGATTCCCTGAGAGCAGATATCTTAAGTGAGGCCCACATCACCCCGTACTCCATCCATCCAGGGAGTACACAGATGTATAATGATTTTCAGTCTCTTTATTGGTGGCCGAGCATGAAGAGAGATATTATGCATTTTGTATCCGAGTGTTTGACGTGTCAACAGGTCAAGACAGAGCATCAAAGACCTGCAGGGAAGCTGAGACCACTCCCTATTCACGAGTGGATGTGGGAGAACATTACCATGGATTTTGTGACGGGACTACCAAGGACGACTGGAAGATATAATGCCATTTGGGTGATAGTCGATCGGCTCACTAAATCAACATATTTCCTACCGATCAAGAAGACTTTCAACATGGCTTAGTACGCAGAGCTGTACATCAGAGAGATAGTCAGACTGCATGGAATTCCAGTTTTCATCGTGCCTAACAGGGATCCGAGATTCACGTCTGCTTTCTGGAAGATTTTGCATCAGGCATTGGGTACTAAGATGCTGTTCAGCACTGCCTTCCACCCTCACACTGACAGATAGTTAGATAGGGTGATTCAGATTATGTAGGACCTACTCAGAGCTTGCATAATCAACTTCTAGGGCAGCTGGGAGCCAAAGTTACCTCTCGGGGAGTTCACGTACAACAACAGTTATCATGCATCAATCGGTATGGCTCCATATGAGGCATTATATGAGAGGAAGTGCAGGTTTTCAGTGTATTGGGACGAGGTAGGAGAAAGGTAAGAGATAGGGCCGGATATTGTAAGTCAGACTGCAGAGTTAGTTGTCAAGATCCAAGACAGGATGAAGGCTGCTCTGAGCCAGTAGAAGAGTTACGCAGATCAGCGGCGCAGAGATCTCGAGTTTGTCGTATGGGATCATGTGTTCGTGAAGGTCACACTGATGAAGGGTGTGATGAGATTTGGAAAGAAAGGAAAGCTCAGTTCTAGATTCATAGGGCCGTTTGAGATCCTGGAGAGAGTTGGGACACTCGCCTACAGAGTTTCATTACCGCCGAATCTGACGGGAGTTCATAATGTGTTCCATGTCTCCATGCTGCGGAATTACATGTCGAATCCTTTGCATGTACTGAACTATGAGCCACTTCAGCTTACGCCGAACTTGTCTTTCGAGGAGAGACCCACTCAGATATTACATAGAAAGGAGAGGAATCTCCGGAACAAGGTGATCCACATGGTCAAAGTCAAGTGGCGGAATCATTACGAGGAGGAGGCTACTTGGGAGACTGAAGCCGAGATGAGGAGTCCCAACTCGGAGTTGTTTGGTATGTTTTAAATTTCGAGGAAGAAATTTTGTTTTAATGGGGGAAAGTTGTGAGGTCCTGGAAATTCAAACTACGTAACCCGACTGCATGCAATCTATGGTTTTGTTTAAAATGTGTTTAATGATTTTTATGCATTTTGTTGCATCAGAATGGCATGGGTAGATGTGTATTTCATGTTATCTTAAAGTTTCATGTATTAGGGTTTTATGTTAAATTTCTTTCTCGAACGAGTAACGGAGATCGAGGATAATCAAGAAAAATATTTTTATTGAATAATTATTTGTAATTACTTAATACACATGGAGTATTTAAGTGTGATTTTTAAAAATGGATCTTAGTTGGGTATTTTTACCCTCTGGGTTATAATTTTAGTCGGTACGCAAATTTTATCGATTCAAAGTACTTTTTGAGGGTTCGACCAATATTTTTAAAAATGTACCAAAACGAAATATTTTTCGGGAATGTGTTTGGGCTTTATGGGTTTATTTTAGTGCTTATTGGGCCCAAAAAATTTAACTTCATTGAAAAGCTGGTGTCGGTCTTAGAATCGATCGAAGCGAATTTGGTTGAGGTTTTGGTGATTCTCGGGTGTGTGTGACTTACAGAGTGCATAAGGCTGGGTTCTTGTTAGATTGGTCCATGGGGTCCTAGGGTAGTCTTGGAACTGTTGGTTTGAGGCTGGCTCAGTTTAGATGGGAGTAGGGTAGAAGGTGGCATTGAAGTGTTTGGACGTTTTTCTGTAGCAGGGTTAGCGCCGCGGCGCTGCCCTTTAGGCGCCGCAGCGGTTGGTATTTGAACATGTAGCGCTGCAGCACTGATGACGGGCACTAACAAAGCGCCTCAGCGCCACAGTGTCAGCAACTAGGTGCTAGTCCAGGGTTTGAGGGGCTTTGGTTTTTAGTGTTATTCTCTCATTAGGACGTTGATACTTGGTTATGACCAAGCTTAGTGAGGATTAGGTTGGATCATATGAGGCTTGATTAGGAAACTTTGAATTATGATTTAAGCGTGGTCATCTTCGGCTTGAGTTAATAGTTGTGGAAGCGCCCTGAACATGAGTTATCATGTTTTAAATGTTTATGTTATCACGTATATGACTTTTTATGTAATAATGAAAAAATATGTTGCATTCTTGATTTAAAAAAAAATTACGTATATCCATGGTTTTATAAAATAATGAATGTGATGACATATTTTGAAGGATGAGAGTTGGTTGTGACTAATACGATGACACGATGACATGTAAGACCAGGGCTTAGTGGACGGGTAATGCTGTCGCTGATGTCCCAGCCGTCGGGTACCACAGTTGCACGTAGATGGATCCATCGACTGACACGATGTTACGAAAGTCACAACTGATGTACGAAATTCAAATTAAGAAAAATGAACACGTATATGCTGATATGATTTAATACGTTATGAAAATATTTATGCTACGACAGGTTATGATTATGCATGCGATTTTACGATCATGAAATGTATTTTCATTACAGTACTTTTCACTGTTTCTTGTTATGTATATGTACTTGCTGTGACGTTATAGTTGTGTTGACTCTTTAGACTAACTAGATATGAATGATGCAGGTGAATATATCGATGAGGAGACTGGAGGCACCTAAGACTGAGTAGGCGGGGCTAGATGTGCGCACGCTAACCCGATGACCTTATTTCTTCCGCACATCATGTTTATGAGATAGGAATGATTTGGATATTTTTACGCTATCATTTTTTATGTTGATGGTTGGCAGGAACTCTACTCATATTTCATATTTGATTTATTTTAAAACGTAAGCTTGTGGATGACGATTTGTTGTGGATTTTTAACAGCAGTATTTTAGTTGCTAGTTGATTACTGATATTTTAAAAAAAATGAATTTCAGAAGTATTGCATGCATTCATTTAAATATAAATTACGAGTAGTAGCTTTTTTAAAAAACAAAATTTCTAGTATTATTCTAAGCAGTAGATGTTTCATTTGCAATGGTGAGCTAAGACTTATCATTCGACCACCTGATGATAAGATTTCAGCTAGTCACTTTCAAAGATCAAATTTCACCCAAAAATGATATACGATGATGGAAAAATTTACGATTTAATGATTTATGATACATTTATGCTAACTATTTTAAATAAAAAAGAATGATTTTTATGCATGTGCCCGTATATGTATTATTTGTTACTCATGGTTAGAACGTGCCGAGTTATTAGACTCACTAGGTTTGGATGGTTGAAGGTGAGGATGAGATTGAGGGAGACACTGACACTTGAGTGGATCGAGTCTGGTAGTACACTCCATAGGGACATTTATTTACTCACATATTAGTATTTAAAGTTTTTACGAAAAGATTTTGAGGATTTTCTATTTAGAATTTCATGCTTTAGTTTGAAGTTTAATTTTGGATTATTTTTAAATGTTGACGATTATGGATTTTTATGCATTTAGGATTTTGAAATGTTGAGTTATTTTGAAATGGATGTTTCGAATTTAAAAAAAAAATTAGTAGGATTTTAAAGTTTAAAAGTAGTGGACGTTCAAGCACCGTTACATTCTTTACATTCAATATTGTATTATGCAAATCGTTCTAAATCCTTCTGCTATCAATCAAAAATTTCTTCTCAGTTTCTCAACAACTTTAAAAAGTATTTTCAAATGGCAGCATTCTGAACACCTGTTTACATCATGAATTCCCTTGTAGTGGATTTTGAATCTCTCTATGCCATGGGAGATGCCTCTTTCAAAAAAGTTTTCAAAGCAATCGAAATGTCAGGGCTAAAATCATTTCTAGGTCTGTTTTTGAACATCTTTGTTCCTGAGCTTCCCAACATCTTCGAAAAAGGATTCGTAACCGATACAGGGGAGCTTACGTTCATTGTCAGCGGCAATGAAATCATAATCAATGAGGGTTTCTTCGAGAAGTTCTTTCAATTGCCCTCAGAAAGTTTAACAAATTTCTCTTCATGTGAAGCTGCTGACATTGAAGAGATGCTAACCCACTTTTCTACCTCTAGGAAATCCATCAAGCCCTCTGCTCCTGAAAGAAAATGAAACTGGAATATCAGATTTTGTGTGATATTGTGGCCAAGTCGTTGTTGGTCAAATTTGGATCCTTTGGTGCAATTACTTTGCAGAAATATTATGTTACAACTGTAATTATCAAAGGAATTCAAGTCAACCGGCCTTCTATTCTCTTCACCATTCTGAAAGCAATGGTTTAGTCAACCAAGCAATCTTTTGGATTCGCTATTATTATCAGCCATCTCCTTGAAATATCTGGTGTGATTCTAAGTGAATCCTAGACCCATAACAAACAAGACTACTAAATGCATCTTCTTTATTTACTCTCAGGCACAAGGGTCGTATTGCCTAACTGGTTGAAGTGGAGAAGAAAGTAAAATTATCATCCAAACCAACCGATGTCCCCAAGCCCAAGAGCAAACTGATCATTCCTTATATTGATACCAACATTACGCCTCCTCTAGTGATCAAGAAAGCCAGAACCACAAAGACCAAATCGATTTCTTCACCCAGTAAATTGATCTCAGTACATTTGGAAAAAGGATATTCCACTTAAGAGCTTGACTGGCTCTTAGACCACTGTAGCTGAACCAACTGTCAAAGGCACCTCTAGTACGCCCAAAGAAAAGCTGAAATTGGTTGGATTAGTTGCTCCTCTTCAAATAGTTGCTCTACCCACCATTCTACCAGTAGATAGACCCAAATGAGTAGTTATTAAAGATCCAATAGAATGTACAACAATTGGGTTAACTTCTTCTTCCACATCCAAACAACTTGAAGGTAAAGAGAAAGGAAAAATGGAAGAAGCTAAGCAGTTGCTGCATGAATCTATTTTTCAAACACATATAGACCTCCTAATGGATGAGGTAAATGAATATTGATGGATCGGTTTGGGCACCTTTGAAGGTGCTTCAAACACAATATTAACAATGAGATGTAATAGCTCGTGTTCTAAGAATGTAAACACCGATGAATTAGATTGAGTTTGGTTTTGATCCAACGGAAAATAATCGAAATAATCCTTCATTAATAAAGCTAATCAGTTTAAAGCTTTTAACTTGTGTAAACTGATTAACTGATATAAAAGGGATCAGTTCTTGCATATATCAGTTCAGTTATGATGAGAACTGAACTAATGACTGCTCGAACTGATCAAATCAGTTTTAAAACAATAGCTAAACAATTAATAACACAAGATATGTTTATGGATGTTCGGAGACTTCAAGTGCTCCTACGTCACCTTTAATACCACCTCGGGTAGGTTCCACTAGAAGACTTTAATTTATACAACACTTTAGACAAACCCACTCAGCTTAGGACTTACCCTACTGCCTAACTGAACTCCTAACCTAGACTGAAGGCAACACCTTCCGCCAACACTTGTTTAACATCTATTGTGTCAAAGATTACATACACAAGTTTAATGTCTTTGTGCAAGACTCACTCAGCTTATCAGTACACTCAATTCTTTGTATATGTGAGTGATTTTGTATGTGTGCATGTGTGATAACTGAACTATGAATACAACACAAAAACATTCTCACACACTGAGAATTTTGCTTCTTTACTAAGAAGTTGGCATGCCATTTTTCTCTTCTATCTTCACACACTTGTGTGTTTTCCACACTTGTGTGTTGATGATCTTTGTCTGGTATTTATAGAGGCAATGATACCGTATACCAAGACTCGTCAAATATGAACGTTGTAGTTTGAATCCGTCCTCGATATTTTTCTTGTACTTTTCGATATCCATTCTAGAACATTTTGGCTTTAAGCACTGCTACAACGTCTATTATTGTCCTTTGACTAGATAAAAGCTTTTCCTCAGTGCGCACAACTGGATTCCATTGAATAAGCTTGTCGTGTTTTGCAAACTTATTGATTCCTAACTGATGTTCTGAACTGGTTAGTTGAACTAATCTTGAACTGCTCAGGTTAAATCAGTTGGCTCGTCAGCAGAACTGATTTCGCTGCTTTAGTTAAACAGGTCAGCCGGACTCTTCATCAGTTGAGCCCTTCATCTGTTGGTTGGGCTTCTGAAGATCTTTTACTGAACTGCCTATCAGCTGGACAATCAGTTGAACCGATCTTTTAATATTTCAGTTGAACTGGTTCAGTTTGGGCAATCAGTTGGCGCTTTCAGTTTGCGTCTCGATAGCTTCAGTTTTGGCTCGATAGCTGATCAGTTCGAAACATGATCAGTTCCAGTTTCTGCGCACTTAGTTAAATTATTAGAAACAAAATAAAATTTTTGAGAACATCAAAATCAAGATTGCGAACATAAAATGTACCAACAATGAGAAAATCTAAATTCTATGATGAATGGTATCAGTTTCGGACAGTCACTATTTCCAGGAAACTGAAGAATAAAGAAACACTAAAGAAATTCATTTCTCTTGAGAAAATGATGATGAATGCTGTGAAGGTCGTATCAGTCTCTCATGCAATGGAAAGGCTGGACTATTTCTTTAGCCTCATGCACATTAAAAACTAACTATGATTTGTGAGGAACTAAAGAAGAATTACGATCTCACTTGCCCAACCTCTCACGATGAAAAGGCCACCTTCACATAGTTAGATGTAGATTTGAGATCTCTTCAAATACAATTCAAATTGTAGGAAATGGACCAATAGCTGTTCATTCCAGTTGACACCAAGAGCAACAAATCCTCAAAGAAATCATCAGAACCGGTTATGGAACAACCACCAGCAGCAAAGGCTCCTTAGCCCCTTCATCCAGCTCCACTGACAAAGCTCTTATCTTAGCTATAGTTTCAGTTGAACTACTGTCAGTTGTGCCAGTGTCAACTGACATATTTATGGAAGCTCCACTTATTTATGCTGATCGGACCATTCAAACCATGACTAAAAGCATCTCACTCGATAAATCAATTAAGTGGATAAGACAACATTCAAAGAAGTAGTCATCAATTAAGTGGATAAGACAACATTCAAAGAAGTAGTCATTAAAGAATCAGCTCCCTATACCAGTGTCGTGATTTTAGAGACATTATTTGTGGTTGAATCTTTATTTCCTCATCTTAGCTCCAATATCTTCATTTAACAATGATTGGGCTATTACAAAAGTTCCTTCCATTTCAACATAACAAGAGACTGAACTTGCTCAATTGATTGAATCATTGGACAATGATGAACCAAGAAACTTGATCCTATTTTCTTCACCCAAAGAACAAATTCATGATGAATCATGTGAGATGGAAATAGAGTAGAATTTTAAATGGATTACATTCTTATGAATCTCACTAGCATATCCTCTTTTCTTTCTCAGGTTAAGACTGGACAAACACTAAATGATACTGACATTGAAAATCAAAAAGACAACGGTCAAGGATATTAAGAATTTATCCAAAGATGTCCACTCTCTGGTCACTCAGCTACACTCTATGAGAAAAAAACTGGGCATCCAATTCTCAACTATCCAGTTCTCATGATGCACTTTCACAGAAAATAGATTTGGTTCACACCAACCTATCCCCCAAAATCGATTCAGTTCACACCCAACTTTCCTCTAAGATCTACAATATTTCAGCCTAGATGTCTTCAGTTGTTCATTTCTACGATGTTATGTAACTACTTCTGGTGTTGAAGAAATGAGGGAAGAAAAAACAGAATGGTATGGTGAACAGTCTAGATCAGTATTTGAGAATAAAAATGAAGAACAAGAGTAAATTTTGTGTATCAGTTTCGGATAATAAACTTTCATCAGTTGCTTCTCAGAATCAGTTGTCTACATTGAAGTTTTTGTATTATTATGTCAAACACCAAAAAGGAGAAATCGTTGGATCAAGAATTTAGTATATTCTGATGGTTAACTAAAATAAACGACCAACATACATTTTTTGATTAAACGGATCTATTTCTGAGAGTATAAATAGAGGATGAGTTGAGTTCCGGGAAAGAACGATCATTTTTTCACTAACAAGATCAAGTCTTCAAAATCTTTCGTATTCTTAAGTGAAACTGAATCAGTTCACACACCTTAAAATAATTTTATTTGATATTTTAATGATCATTTCAAGCTAAGTTAGTATCATTGTGTATTACACTTATATAGCAGCTTGCAAATTGTCCATTATTCAGCTGATAAATTAAGAGTTTCAGTTTGGCAGAGTTTAAGATCAAATTGAATTGGGTTCTTGCAAACTACTTGTATCATCCAAAGTCTTCTAGTGGGAACCTTCCTAAAGGAATAAGGGGTGGCGGAGGAGCTTCACGTCTCCAAACATCCAGAAACATACCTGTCTTTTTTACACTTTTGCTTATCTGTTCCCATTCATTATGTGATTTTTTGAATTTTTCAGTCTAGTTTCTTTTTGCACTTATATTTTAGCAAACTGAGATAGACACTCGAGAATAATCAATTTAGTTTCCAACCATCTAAACTAATCGAAGAAAATTTCTTATTGTGTTCCAGTGTTTATTCAATCACCCCTTCTAAACACTTAACCGATCCTCTACTTTATCTTGCAGACTATGGTCCACCATTTTTCATGTTTCACCAGTTCAGCAAGACTAACATTAGTGTGTATATCATTTTCTCCTAATTCAAAACAAATTTTATATTTCTTAGCCAATCTTGATAGTTAGGTCCGGTTAACTTATTTTGTTGAGGATAACAGATAGTGGATTACGTAACGAAATCGATAATATACTGAAATGGAACAGATAATCATTGCCTACAATTTAAAATATTTTATAAGACATAAAATATGGACTTTGATTTCATGAATTACGTCTCACTATTTTGACATTTTAACCATCATTTGACAAAAATGGGAAATTCAATTTCTTTACTGAGTATATGGTGCCCAATTATTAAATTATAATCTCGATTAATATCAGTCAATCACAATTTTCAAAAGGTAGAGCCCAATTCCAACTCATGCAACCCCCACGTAATTTGCCTCGTGTTTGATAATGACCCAATAATATGACACCGTTTATCTTCACATCTCAAGCCCGACCCGTTAATGTTGAATTGTAATGGATCGTCGCCATTAGATCCTTAATAATATGAACCAAAATCATGGGAGTTCCACCCAGTTCACATCAAGTATTCGAATGAGAGTCACAGCTTCCTGGCGTCCATACATCTCCCATAATATGAGCCAAAATTCGCCCCGAGTAGCATTCATCCTGCAACCATTGTTGATGGAAGACAAGAAAGATTTTTTTTTATATTTTTTTAAGGCTTGATATAAATTTTGAATCTTAATCAAAATGAGATATTTTAATTTTAAAATTTTTTCTCATCATTTATTTTTAAAATTGTGTTATGTTAGTTGGTATGTTTGTCAAATTCATCATACTCTTGTTATAACAACAACAACAACAACAACAACAACAACAACAAAAACAACGAACTCACTAATTATTTATAATATATTGCATATATCATAAATAAATAAATAAACAAAATATGGTTAATAACCTAGAGCTATTTAATCCATGAAAGTTGTACACGGATCTAAGTCTAAAAAACTAGATAAATGTTGACATGCAAATGTAGTATTACATAATCTTCTAATATTTTACATGCCTTCGAGCTTCAAAAATCTTGACGATCTGGGTCCACCATATTTCAATCTCGATCTCCTATTAAATATAATATTTACATTAAATTTTCATGAAACCTTGATATAAAAATTTAAGAGTTGAGAACAGGCCATAAAAATGGCAAATTTAATAATTATCAAATAATTAAAAAAATCAACAACGTAAAATATCCTATATATCTAGCAAATCGGTCATGATTATCGATCATCCTTGTAACATATAATGTAACGCCCGGAAAACCAAACCTATGTAAACCACATGCATGAAAATTATTTTAATTGATTAATTCTTTTATTTAATTAGTTTTTAATGCTTGCATGATATTTATTAAATGATTAAAGGTATGATTGCATGATTAAATGATTATATGACATGATTTCATGAAATTGAAAGATTTTATCCGAATATTCGATAATAGGCAGGGGAAAGGAGACCGATGACGACCAAGACAAGAATATTTATTTTTCTCTAAACTATTTTCAAGGTTTCCTAATATGATTAAAAATGATTTAATTTTTATAAAAATGTTGGAGTTCGAATTATTTTACGAGTCAAGCTCGATTTTTCCCGAGAAGCCGGTTTTAGGCAAACAATGAGTTTTAAAAGATCAAAAATATTATTTTTGGGAAACTAATTTTATAAACTTTTATTATTTAATTAAATAAGATTTATTGAGCTCAATTTAATTATTTTAAGTAGGCCCAATTTCTCTTAATCGTAAAGGCCCAAAACCAAAGCACATTAACATGTTGATTAAATTTTAAATATGACTCCTAGGCTTTCAAAACATCGTAATTCACCTCCATCAGCCGAAAACACACAGCACACACTACAAAAATAGAGATTTAGGGAAGGAAGGAAAGGATGGGATTCTTCATATGCAATGTCGCACCCTCGCCAACGATCGATTATTCGAGCGTTTTAAATGCAAAGGCACGTGTTTCTAAACTCTTTTAAAACATCATAAAAATCATATTATGCATGTTTGAATTGTTTATGCATGAAAAATATGATTGTTGGATTATTTTTACAGTAGAATGTATATTTTCAAACATTGTAGAATGTATATTTTCAAAAAAATGTCATGAACCCAACAGACACGCTTCCAACTAAGGTTGATTTTTTAACAAAACATGACAATTTTTAAAAAGAGAAATAAGCTGGAAACCGTAGGTGTTGCTAAGGAGAGGACCGAGAGTTTGGATGGGGTTTGTACTTGGTTCAAGTGGCGGCTAGCTTGCATGGCTGGGCTAGGCTCGGCTAGATGGCTGGGCTGGTTGTGGTTAGGTCCTAGGAAGAGTCATACGAGGGCTAGGGCTCGAGTCATGGGTTGGGGAAGAATCCACGTGAAGAGGGACTCTCCCCCACGCGTGTGTTGGTGCATCAGCGGCCATGGGGGCTTGTTGCTAGGGCTTAGGCGGGCCAGGTGGTTCTTATAGGGTCTAAGGAAGAGGGTCAAGGGCTGGGCTAGGTGGTGGCGTGGCTGGGATCGCCGATGGCTCGACAGCAGCGGGAGAAGCTCAAGGGAGCGCAAGTTGCTATGCTGGATTCATGTGGCTCGCTGCAGGGGTCCAGTGGTCTGGGCCTGGCTTGGTTTGGTTTGAGTGTGGTCCAGGGTTGGTTAGGTTTAGGTGTGCTCGGTGGTGGCTCGGCTGGAAGAGTCCTAGTGTCACTAGGAGTCTATGAGCGTGAGTAGCCAACCATGCGTAGCTATGGGTCAAGTTCCAAGAGTGTTTGAGCGAGCTAGGTCTAGGTTCTAAGGGTCAGGGTTGGTCAGGAGGGTGACTAGGTGGGTTGGCCCGGGTTTGGCTCGAGTAGATAAGAAGAAGGCTCAGATTGTTCACATAAGGGTCAATTTCGAGAATTAATTAACAAAAATTGGAACCATTGTCCACGGGTGTGGTTCATGGCTGACAATGGTATTTTAGGTAATAAAAAGGTTATGTTTAAAATTTGGGATCAAAATATTAAGTTTTGAATTTATTCAGGAAATAAACGCCTCACGAATCGTTAATTTAAGAATTAATTGAAAAGCCTCGAATTAAGCCGAATAAAATAATGAGATATTATATTTAAGCTTAAATAATTATTTGAAATAATTCCATGTCAGTAAAAGTAAGAAAAAGATAAAATCGAGATTTTTTTACGTCTAGGGGCAAAACGATAATTTAGCAATTAAGAAAATATGTTAAACCTTGGCAGCGTCCCGAAGGATCATAACGCATTTTAAATAATATTTTATGATTTAAAATGATGATTTTTATGAAAATATGATATTTTATGATCTATGGAAAATTTGTGCAAATTATACTGTTTAAAATGCTATTTTTGGAAAGTTATGATATTTTATGCTTTTAAAATTAAAAGAAAAATGTTTAGAGGGATGTGAACTGACTGTGACAAATGATAAATGATTTTGTGGGGATGTCGTGAGAGGAAATGGCCTCAGAGGGAGCCCATTTTCAGGAAAAGGCCCTAGAGGGAGCCCATTTATGGGAACAGACAGCCCGTCTATGGAAGAAGGCCTTCGAAGGAGCCCCGACGATCGTATTTCCACGTTGGAGCCTAATACCTACTCCCATGGACCACGTGGAGCTGAAGACTGATCAGTCGACTAAAGGATAAAAGCTAATCACTTTCGAGGATCTAAATTCACCCAAAATGATAAATGATTGAAAGTTTTATGATTAAAATGATTCATGATATATGATTTACGCTTAAAACCATTTTAAATGATTTTTAAATGATTTTAAATAGTTTATTAATGTTCAAAAGCTATTTTAAATAAAAGTATGATTTTTAAATGCATGTGATTGTATATGTATTATTTGTTGCTCATGTTTAAAAAGTGTTGAGTCATTAGACTCACTAGGTTTGTATGATGCAGGATTTGATGATTTTATGGGAAGCTCTGACGATTGAGTGGATCGAGTACAGCAGTACACTCCCGACGAACCTTTATATTTCTGCACTAGATTGTTATTTAAAAGATTTATATTAATGATTTTATTAGAGATATTTTTATGTTTTAATTTTATGTTAGTTGTTTTTTTAAAGGTTGATGTAGAATTTTTGGTTATTTGATAATTTTGGGATATTTTTATACACTTGAGATTTTAAATGTTAAATTATTATGATTTACGAAAATATTAAGTTATATTATTTAGTATTTTCGAGTTTATGATTTACTAAAAAAAAGTCGAGGTCGTTTCATATAATATCTCATATTATATAAAAATATAATATCACGTATTATCATTAAATCATGTATCTTGCAAATTTGTCACTAATCGTCATATTTAAAAATAAATTAATAAAATAAATAAACAATTTTATTTAATCTTTCAAATAACTGATTAATATTTTTTTTTGTAAAAACACATTTTTATCAAAAATAATTACAATCAATATCAACTATTTATCTTATAAGGAAATTTCATGATCATACGATTGAGAACATGACTCTTGTACCACTCTTAGAGTATTGTTTCTTGCACCCAAGACACAACAGAAGTAAAAAAAAATTGGTTTGACATTCAAAACTTGACTTGTGTATCGTATGATTCTAAATTCATCAATAAAGTGTTTATAAAAATTTTACCTATAACCTTTAGCGCTTGGCTCCAACTATATCAATGTTTATCTGGTAGTAGCTCTTGTTTTAAATCCATACGAATAATTAAATGGATCGTACATTGTACTTCATTCGCTCTATTAAGCATACGATCGAAAACTATGTTCCTTGTTTAGGCTGCACTAGTAATTTGAACATGATTTTTCGTTGAGATAAACAACCGGAAGACGGAGGCTCTCCTGGGTTACAGGACAGACGTGCGGTTGTGGAAGGAGGAGCTCGACCGTGAGCTTGTTGGAAGGTAGGTGTCGAGTTCTTTAGGTGTGAGAGAGAATGTGAGATAATAGAGAATCTTTTTTTTTTTTTTGAATCTTGATTATCTTGAATTGTGTATTAATCAACTATTGATTACACTATTTTATTATCTCTTAATTTTTGAATCATAATCCTACTAGAACACTTCAATATCAAGTGTTTCTCCACTGTCAAATTTATCACGTAGCATTATGAACTTTTGACAATACATGATAAAATTAAATAAATATTAATTATTTATTTATTTAATTCTAGATTCATCTAGAATATTCCTTGTGTATTTTGACATGGTGAAAAATCTATTAATCAACATTTGTCAAGATTATCCCATTTTTACTAATAAAATATTTTAGAACTGTGAATTCGTTATAATCTCCAATTGGCGATCCAACATCACCAATGTGACGAGGGTAAAACCTCGTTATTATTGTGAAAAATTAATTTTCGAGGATGAAAATTTTCCAATAATTAATTTTTGACAGCTATCAATTTTAGAACTCATTCACTAAATTAGGTAGTTAGACTCTTCTCACACAATTAGTAGTCATTCAAACTTCCATAACTTTCAAATATGGAATTAACTTATAAACACCATTATAAGCAATATGTTTGATCTTCATCAAACTAAATCATCAAATTCAACTCCTTGAATTTCACTATCTGAATGAGGACACAAAATTTAATTCTTGTGCGACCCTTAATGATTTACGCATATGGCTAACCGTGACTTCACAAGTCGTGTTCGAGGTAACATTTACCTCTTATATGGGCTTACCCTTATTTGTCTCTGTGGAACATTTCATGTTCGCAATCTTAATTTTGATGCTAACAAAACTAGCTATTTTGTTTCTAATGATTTACTTTAGTGCGCAGGTAGCTAGGAACTGATCAGGCTTCTAACTGATCAGTTAAGCGAGGTAAAACTGAAGCTGTCGAAGACGCCAGCAGAAAGCATCAACTATCAATCAAACTGAACCAGTTCAACTGATTGTTCAGTTAATAGGTTGTTCAGCAGTAGAACCTCAGAAGCCCGGCCAGCTGAAGGAGTGTTCAACTGATGAAGAATGAATGCAAAAACTAATTAGTCTTTTGGTTATTCAGTTACAAAAGATATACAAATATATCAGTGTTTCTTAATGAAGGATTATTTCGAGTGTTTTCCGCTTGGTTCTATACCAAACTCGATCTAATTCATCTGTGTAAACATTCTTAGAACACGAGCTATTGCAGCTCTTGGAGAATATTTTGTTTGAAGAACCTCAAGGTGCTCAGTAGAAGATCCAACAAGTCGTATCAGAGCTAGTTGTTCTAAGAAGGACATTTGAAAACTGATATTTTAAAATATGTTTTAAAATGCTATTCAAAATGGATTTCAAAATCCTATTAAATATTTTATGCGAGAAAAGAGAATGTTACTGGCTCAGCAACTACCATTGTAGCCACTTCTCTCGATTCATTAACTTTGTTGTTTTAATTGGCTTGCACACTTTAGAGTTCAACTGACAGCAGTTCAACTAAACTGCTCTAAAGACAAAATTTCAGTTGCAAGTCTACCAGGCCAACTGATCAATAAACGAAACCCAACTACCAGCTGAAACTGATGAGTTAAGTGGAGCTTAATCATCAGCAGTACCGCTGCTTCATTGCCATATCAGATCAAATACAGATGATCAATGCGGTTGAGTCCAGTTTGAATCAGCTCGACCAGTTAGCCAGCAGAGAGATCAAGTCTAAGGCATATTAGCTGATATTCTGGAAAAAGAAATTCAAAATCTTTGCAGCATTCAAAGCATTCAAGGCGACCATTTGTTTGTTTATTCAGTGCTATCATGTGTAAAATAACTGATGTTGGATGTTATTTTAAGTCTGCTAGTGGAGTAGCAATTTCCCTTACATTGGTTGATATGCGCAGATGTATAATACAAGGGACGCTTACTTGATTAAACAAACATCTTCTTCATCTAGTTAGCCTTTACATAACTGAATTGATATTTTAAGATTTGTTGCCTAAAGTGCTTAATTGATACTAAAACTTCATTAATCGTGTAAATGATTACTTTTGAAGGGGAGTTTTTAATTCAGTTTCTGAGGAGGAGTTTTGTTTATAATTATCCATCGAACTGAAAAATTGCTTTCAAATTATTTCATTTAGTTTTTGATGGGGAGCATTTTTCTTTTTTTTTTTTTGCTATTCCTCAAACTGAAAAACTTTTCTTTAAAAGCTTTTCTTCATTTCTTTGATTCCCTCAAAGGGGAGAATTTCCTTTTAGCTTTAAATTGTTCAAATTTTGTGATCATCAAAAAATCGGAGATTGTTCGAACATTTCAAGTTCGCGATCTTAATTTTGATGTTCACAAAACTTGCTAATTTGTTTCTAATGATTTAATTTAGTGCGCAGGTAGCTAAGAACTGATCAGGCTTCTAACTGATCAGTTAAGCAAAGTAAAACTGAAGTTTTCGAAGACGCCAACTGAAAGCATCAACTGTTCAACCAAACTGAACCAGTTCATCTGATCTATCGTAAAAGAGTTCAACTGATTGTTCAGTTAATAGGTGGTTCAACAGAAGAACATCAGAAGCCCAGCCAGCTGAAGGAGTGTTCAACTGATGAAGAACCCAACTGAAGACCAGTTCAACTGACCATTTCAGAACATCAATTTGGAGTAAGCAGTTGCAGATCAAGACAAGCTGATTTAAGTGAAATCCAGCAGTGCGTAAAGGTACAAAGCCATTGTTCAGACAAAGGACAATAATGGTCGTTGCATCAGAGCATTAATGACAAAGCGCTTCAGAAGGGCGTTCAAAAAGACGAGACACAAAGTCCAAGGAGCCGATTCAAATGCAACAGATAGATTAAATGAGTCTTACTATACGATCAGTCTTCCCGCTTATAAATAGAAGACCAGTGAGGACTCAAACACAGGAAGAACATAACACAAATACAAAAGGGCACGCTTCAAAGTGATATCAGCTTAAGAGAGAAGCATTCAGCCCAGTCGTGAGGGAACACTTCAACGTGTTATCAGCTTATATTAGAAGCCTATTTTCCCTCAGTGTGTGAGAACAACTTTCGGGTAGTTTTCAGAGATCAGTTCTCACACACAAAAACACTCACCACCACTCAAATACAGTCTTGCACAAAGAAAATAAACTTGTATATGTAGTCTTTCTCACATAGACGTTAAAGAAGTGTTGACTGGAAGGTGCTGCCTTCAGGTCTAGTCTAGGAGTTCAGTGAAGGCAGTGGGTAAGTCCTAAGCTGGGTGGGTTTGTACAAGTTGTTGTATAGATCAAAGTTTTAGTGAATCCTACTCGATGTGGTAGAAGGGGTGACGTAGGAGCAGTTGAAGTCTCCGAAGAATCATAAACATATCTTGTGTATTTAACTAATTACTTATCGTTTTCAAACTGATTTAAATAGTTAGAGCATCTGTTGGTTCAGTTCTCATCATAACTGAACGAATGAATGCGAAAACTAATCTAGTCTTTTGGTTATTCAGTTACATAAGATATACAAATATATCAGTGTTTCTTAATGAATGATTATTTCGAGTGTTTTCCGCTTGGTTCTATACCAAACTCGATCTAATTCATCGGTGTAAACATTCTTAGAACATGAGCTATTGCAGCTCTTGGAGAATATTTTGTTTGAAGCACCTCAAAGTGCTCGGTAGAAAAAGATCCAACGGTCTCATTATGTGCATCAACCTTTTGATCACAAGAACATCATAAATTAGTCCCGACTACACCAATCGAATCATGGTTTGACTATCTAGTAACATCGGTCCATGATTCTCTAGGTATCATTGATAGTTATTTCAAGAATCAGTAAGTTATGGTTAGCGTATAGTAAGGTACCTTCAACTCATATATCTTCATCAAATCTCCAATCATTTGTATATCAAGTGTTGCATATGAATTCGATAACGATGTAAATGTATCTTTGAGTAATCATAGTGACATCGTGTGTAGTAACTAGGGAAAATACTTTTTCCTAAGCACAACTCATAATATTGCTAGAGATTCTAGGCACTATTAACACATCAGACCATATAAGATATCCACACCCGCAGGTGAGCGGTGAGTCATCGACTACAATGAAACAAATCATACGTATATCGAAATTATACCCAACCTCGCCACCTAATGACCCTCGCAGAGTCGATAAATGAGTAGAGTGCATCAGTAGTATATAGAGCCTCTATGTTGTCCCGAATCAAAACACTAATAGTGTACAACCATAACCACAGACTTATCCAATCGATAAAGATAACCATTTGTAAAGTGTGAAAGAAGGTTGTTCAGTGACTCATATTATGATCATTTATTTGTATCATCGGACATATCCATGTCCTAATCAATAAAATTTGGCGTTAACATCACATATGCTAATCTAGAGTTCGATCACATTTATCCATATTTTAGACAACTGAATTGATTAAGAACCAATTTATACATATTAAATGAACATAACTTAACCTCATTGTATCATAGTATATTCAAGGTTATTATTTATTCAACTTGTAAGAATATACATATAAAAATTAAATTTCATAATTGAATAAAACTGTAAAATATTATTAAAATAAATATTTTTTTACACAAGATTTAACTCGCTGGACACTTACTGAAACGTCTACAATTCGTTTTTCTTTAAAATATACTATTTGTTATTTAAAATAAACTCACACAACTAATTATTTGAAAAGCCAAAAACAAAATTCAAAACATAAAAGCGTAAATTATTAAATCAAACTTAAAACTACCATTTTTTAAAATAAATCATAAGCATCTTACTCCTCTCAAAAACCACTCAAAAATATCAAAAATCATGAACGTCATAAAATCTTTTAAAAAATCAAACTAGCAAAGATCATCAAGTTATGTGCACCATCACTCCAGCTAATTCAACCATCAAGTCCTCCATCATCAACAAAATTATTCTCATCTGCATCGATCAAATCTAGTGAGTCTATTGACTCGGCAAACATTAACCATTATAACAAGTAATACATACGCATTGACAAGAAACAGTGAAAGATACTTTTAATAAAATAGTTTTTCATGAACATGTATAACTTTAAATCCTTTTTTTCTTTAATCATATCATTTTTCCTTTCATCATATACGTATATGTTTATCTTTTATTGAATTCAAATAATTAAATGTGACTTTTGTATCAGCTGTAGATCGATGGATCCATCTATATATAACAATGGTACGAGGCGGCGAGGATATCAACGACACTCTCATTCGTCAAATGAGCTTTGGCCTTACATATCACCATATCTTTTCATTTTAGTCACAATCAAAGTCACCTCCTTCAAGCTTTCATTATATTCATCACTTATAAAAATTTATGCATATATATAATTTTTCCTTAAAATCAACCATGCATCACGTCTTTTAGCATTATCGTTTTTCCTCATAAAATTGCATAATCTTTTAAAATAAATATTTTATCATTTGTTACAGCATTTAGAGCACTGTCAGGACGTCTAAGATTTTTTTAGGTGTAAAATGACTGTTTTGCCCCTGGAACACTAACTTTCTCAATTTACTCTTAGACCTTAAAAAGACGATTCAAATCAATCCAAACTTAACATAACATCATAAAATACACTCATAAACATTTCTTAGACGTAGAATTAAGCCCCTTGACAAATTTCCCAATTTGTTTTAAAACTTAAACCTACGTCCTTGTTTTAACCAAATTGACTCGAAATTTAACCAAACTTGAACCATATCTTGTTAACTCCTAACCATGCCCAATGCAACCCAATTCAGGCCATTTAAAACCCTTGAATAATCCTAGGACGCCTACTGAAATTCCATTGCCCTAATTTGAAACCCTAGCTTAATAATCTTGCACTCCTTTCGACCATAGCCCTTGGCCGATCCAACAAGGCCCTAGCTAACCCTGATGGACTGTAACCGAGCCCCTTAAACATTTCATAGACGAGGTCTACAGCCCATGCAACACAGCCCTAAGCCGCGCCCCTACATGCATTAAACGACCCAAAACGACGTGCAACCTTTATCCTCCCTTTCCAGCCCTTGCACAACCCATCTAGGACCATAAATAGACCCCTCAGGACCCTTGAACACATCCCAAACAGCATCCAGCAGTCGCTCCATCCTAGGACTAAAAAATCAAAACCTAGTCCCCTTTAAACCCATAAAACGTGTGGCTCCTACATCCCTATTGTCCAGCCCTTGAGCATACATCTATGGACCCTTAAACATGTTGAAAAACGACCGTTCCCAAAACAAAAATAAAAGATAGTGAATCATTTTTTCATCCACACATGTACTAACACATATAATACAATTCAAAGGGGACTGCATGTGGTAGTGGATGCACGATAGTAATTTTAATGTATTGGTTCATTATTAGGAGTCAGAGTCCAAAACAAAGGGGCTGTAAATTCTTGGTTGATCAGCAGAAACTTCAAACGTGGTGTTTGATTTGATTATTTAAAAAAAAAACAAAACAAACAAAAGATGTTAGAAATTAAATTTCGTTAGTTTTTCAATTTGACATCGTCAAAACATGCACGACTATAACATTCCAATTGAGACATCTTACATTGTTTGATTTCATACTCCAATAGACATTTCCATTTACCATTAAAAACAATTATTATCATCACAATACGCATCTCCGAAGATTTTTCATTGATCTATATCGAGCTAGTGACAAGCCGCAAATTTCATTGTTTCGATATAGATCTGCTGGTAATATCAAAATATAAGAGACTAAAACACAGTAATCAGTCACATTCATCTCTTTATCATCAAACACAACTGAAATCAGGAAATGCAACGCATTGTCAGTAACGATACCTTTGAGCCAGGGAGAAGAATCAAGCGTCGGCCGGCTCCGCCGTCTGATTTCCCCTAAACAAGTAAGAAATGGTCGGCATCTTCATCAACTTATACGACATCGGGATCGTGAAATTCCCAAACACCGGAATATCGATAATCAGCCCTAACTCCAGCTCGTAACGATATCCCAATCGGCCCCAATGTCCCAAATCAGACTAATCAGCAGGTTGTGCGGCACCTTGATCGTGACATCCAGCATAGTTTATCGTTCGCCTTGAGGGATCCAGGATCCGGGATCGAGCCCATCGCAATCCCTCTTCCGGAGCTCTTCACCTTGTACGCAACTCCTTGAATTTCACTATCTGAATGAGGACACAAAATTTAATACTTGTGTGGCCCTTATAGTGTGTTTGGCAACCAGGATTTGGGAGGATTTCATGGGATTTGGATTTCAAAATCCTATTTTTACTGTTTGGCAAGATGTTAAAAAAAACGATTCGGATTTTCTTAAGATTTCATGGGATTTCCACAAGTATATCCAAATCCCATCAAATTTGATAAGATTTGATAGGATTTGATTTTTAAAAATATAAAATTACTTTTTTATCCAACACATCATTCTCCACCAAAAGTTTCTAAATGGTTAGACTTTTTTTTCCTTTTAACTTTTTTGAAGTTGAAAGATTTCGTTTAAATTTTATAAGTTTCTTGTGTTATTTACTGATTAATATAATAAAAATTATAGTAATTATCAAAGCCTCTTTTTACGTTTATAATTTCATGTTAAAGTTTGAAGTTGTTTGATGATTTTTTAATTATTATTTTATGTGCACTATGATTAATAAATAATAATTAATTTTTGAATTTACAAATACAAATAATAGAGAAAAATTATTAATTTCTAAACTTTTTTTAGTTACTTATGTTTATATGATTTATAATGGTAGTTTAGTAAAATTTTAAAATTCCAAATTCGAATCCTTTTTTCTACAAACAAGAAATGGATTTGTAAATACCATTTTTAAATTTTAAACCAAACACCAAATGGAATTTCAAATACTTGAATTTCCAAATCCAATTCCAAATCCAATTCCAAATCCCACGAAATCCTCTCAAATCATGGTTTCCAAACACACTGTTAATGATTTACGCATACGGCTAATTGTGACTTCACAAGTCATGTTCGAGGTAACATTTACCTCTTATATGCGCTTACCCTTATTTGTCTCATTATGTACATCAACCTTTTGATCACAAGAACGTCATAAATCAGTCCTAAGTGCACCAATCGAATCATTATTTGACTATCTAATAACATCGGCTCACGATTCTCTAGGTATCATTGATAGTTATTTCAAGAATCAGTAAGTTATGGTTAGCGTACAATAAGGTACCTTCAACTCATATATCTTCATCAAATCTCCCATCATTTTTATATCAAGTGTTGCATATGAACTCGATAATGATGTAATGTGTCTTTCAGTAATCATAGTAACATCGTTTGTTACTAGGAAAAATACTTTTTCCTAAGCACAACTCATAATATTGCTAGAGATTCTTGGCACTATTAACATATCAAACCATATAAGATATCCACACCCGCAGCTGAGCGGTGAGTCCTCGACTATAATGAAACGACTCATATGTATATCCAAATTATACACAACCTCGTCACCTAATGACTCTCGCAGATTTGATAAATGAGTCAGAGTGCATCGGTAGTACATAGAGCCTCTTTGTTGTTCCAAATCAAAAGACTGATAGTGTACAATCGTAACCACAGACTTATCCAATCGATAAAGATAACCTTTTGTAAAGTGCGAAAGAAGGTTGTTCAGTGACTAATATTATGATCATTCATTTGTATGATTGGACATATCCATGTCCTAATCAATAAAACGTGGCATTAACATCACATATGCTAATTAACATCACATATGCTAATCTAGAACTTGATCAACCTTTATCCTTATTTTAGACAACTGAATTGATTAAGAACCAATTTAGAATATACAATACGTATTAAATGAATTTCATTATCGACATAACTCGACCTCATTGTACCATAGTATATTCAAGGTTATTATTTATTCAACTTGTAAGAATATACATATAAAAATTAAATGTCTTAATTGAATAAAATCTTAAAATATTATTAAAATAAATATTTTTTTACACAAGATTTCACTCACTGGACACTTATTGAAACATCTACTACTCATTTTTTTTTAAATATACTAATTGTTTTTTCTTCATCTATGATCTCAGCCGATTATGAACATACAAACATATATATAAATATTTTACACCATTTAAAATAAACTCACCAACTAATTATTTGAAAATCCAAAAACGCATTTCAAAACATAAAAGAATAAATTATTAAATCAAACTTAAAACTAGAATTTTTCAAAATAAATCATAAGCATCTTACTTCTCTCAAAAACCACTCAAAAAAGCATCAAAAGTCATGAAACGTCATAGAATCTTTAAAAAAAATCAAACTAGCAAAGGTCATCGGGTTATGTGCATCATCACTCCAACTAGTTCAACCATCAAGTCCTCCATCATCACTAAAATTATTCTCATCTGCATCGATCACACCTAGTGAATCTATTGACTCAACAAACCTTAACCACGATAACAAGTAGTACATATATATTCACAAGCAACAGTGAAAGATACTTTTAATATAATAGTTTTTCATGAACATGCATAACTTTAAATAATTTTTCTTTTTATCATATCATTTTTCCTTTCATCATATACGTATATGTTTCTCTTTTATTGAATTCAGATCATTAACTATGACTTTTGTATCAGCTGTAGGTCGTTGGATCTATCTACGTATAACCATGGTACGAGGCGGTGTGGTTATTATCGACACTCTCACCCGTCAAGTGAGCCTTGGCCTTACATATCACCATATCTTTTCATTTTAGTCATAATGAAAGTCACCTTCTTCAACCTTTCATTATATTCATCACTTATAAAAATTCGTGCTTATATATAATTTTTCCCTTAAAACCAAGCATGCAACACGTCTTTTAACGTTCTCGTTTTTCCTCATAAAATTCCATAATATTTTAAAATAAATATTTTATCATTTGTTACAGCATTCAAATCACTTTTAGGAAGTCTAACATTTTTTTCAAGTGTAAAATGATTGTTTTGCCCCTAGAACCCGAACTTTATCAATTTACCCTTAGACCTTAAAACGACGACCCAAATCAATCCAAACTTAACATAACATCATAAAATAAACCCATAAACATTTCTCAGACGTAAACTTAAGCTCCTTGACTAATTTCGCAGTTTGTTTTAAAACTTGAACTTACGTCCTGATTTTAATCGGAATCGACTCGAAACTTAACCAAACTTACCATAGCACCTAACAAATCCCAATGCAACTCAATTCAAGCAATTTAAAACCCTTTAAAAAGCCTACGACACCTAATGAAATTCCATTGCCCTAATTCGAAACCCTAGCTTAATAATCTTCCAGCACCCCTTTCGACCCTAGCCCTTGGCCGACCCAACAAGGCCCTAGCTGACCCTGATGGACCATAACCGAGCCCTTTAGTCATTTCCTAGACGAGCTCTACAGCCCATGCAACACAGCCCTAAGCCACGCCCATACATGCCTTAAACAACCCAAAACGACGTGAAACCTTTATCCTCCTTTTCCAGCCCTTGCACAACCCATCTAGGACCATGAATAGACCCTCAGCTCCCTTGAACACATCCCAAACAGCAGCTAGCAGCCACTCCCTCTTAGGACCAAAAACGCAATCCCTAGTCCCCTTTAAAACCATAGAACGTGCGGCTCCTACATGCCTATTTTCCAGCCCTTAAGCATACATCTATGGACCCTTAAACATGTTGAAAAACGTCCTTTCCCAGTAGCCTTATCATGGCAGCCTTTTTGTGCATCATAATCATGAATTTAGAAACATAAAAACTCAAGTTTTGCCATAAAAACAAAAATAAAAGAAAGTGAATCATTTTTTCATGCACACATGTATTAACACATATAATATGATATGAGTGAAGGAAGATTAAGGCGTATTTTTGTGTATTTCACGGATGAAAAACAACTTACGATGCGAGGAATGTTGGCGGAGAGAAGACCTTGCTGAATTCCCTTCGAAAATCACGTGTATTTGCCTTTGAAATGTGTGCGTAGTTGTGTGATGGCTGCCCTAGGAATCCTAAGTGTGTGGGGGCGTGGGTTTAGAATAAATTCTAGGGTTTGAAAGCTTGTTTTGGATATAAATAATTGTGTAGTAAACTAGGTCCAATAACTTAGTATAATAGGTCCATTATATAGCAGGAAAAATATTTCGTTTAAGAAAACTTTGAAAAAATTAGTCGAATTACCAAAAAGTCCTTATTTTCGTCAAAAATAGATTATTGGTTTAAAATACGATTCGTCGCTTAAAAGCACCTCAAAATACAACATTTTCGAAAATATCATGTTAAATACACCATACATTAAATAATTAAAAATAATTATTTAATAAAAAAATTCCTCTTACAGTCTTCGATCTCCGTTTCTCGACCGTGTCTCAAATAATCTTTAAAACACAGTTTTATGCATTCTAGTAGAAAACTATATCTTAAACATGTAAACATGCCTACCACATTTAATACACGCAATTAAAACAATTTATTTAAGCATTTTCCATTTTTTTCCTAGATTTGCATACAGTTGAATTACTTTATCGTATTTTGAACCTTACACTTACTCTAATAACTTCGAAGTTGACCAATTATTTTAGTCATTATACTTATTTATTTTCTTCATGCCAAACTTTTTGTGCTTGCTCCGCCTCAAATTACCCTTCACTTGAAGACGAGCTAGGGATATAAAATTATATTTATTATTACTCACTACTTCTAAACTAAATTTTTTTAGCGTCGAACTCTTATAAAATAATCATATTTAATTATTATATAACTGTATTATATTTCAATTATATTGTCCAATTCCTAGTACTTTTTCTAATTGATTGTAATAATTGTAAATAAGTTTTAAGTCGTACAATAAATTTCACATTCTTAAGCTTACACCATTGATTAAAGGCGGCTAATTTTTTGATATTTTGACATCATTTCTCTTTTTAAAAAATTATTTTTTTTAAATTGTATATTAATTAATGAAAGTTGTAGACACATATAACTATATTTATTGATGTATTTTCATAACAATATATAAAATTTTCAAAAAAGTTTAATAAATATAAATTCATGAGATCATCTCAAAGTACTCATAAAAATTCTTATCAAATTATCTCATCAATCAAATTTTTAAGATAAATCTCCTGAGTGAGAAAATTATATTTTTTCATGGTAATATTTTTTTGCTTTTCCCTACATATCTAATATCTATATATCTATCTAATATATATCTATGTTTCCATAACCTCCATGTGTGCGAAAGCCACTAAGAAAAAGTTTGGTAAAACAACGCCACGTATCAGATTCCTCTTTTGATTCCAAGCCTTAGATGGTATCAGAGTCATGGAAATAGTCTGGTTAATAATTTAGCACATTTATTCAAATGAATGTTTTCAGTATGAAAGCAACTGTTCAAAACAGTTTAAATGACGAATATGATTTACTTGAAAATTTAGATTTATTGAATAAATAGACTATTCCTAAGATAGAATCTAAAATGATCTATAAGTTAGGAACCTTTGAGAGAATTGGTTTCAAACAAGTAGTAAAAACTACATAATCTTCGGTACCTCTTCATAATGAAGAAATGGTTATTAAGTTATTAAATAATAAGGATATTTTACCTTATAGGAAAAATTATAAATTTATTCATATAGGTTTAATACAAATTGTCTTTAGACCTTTAAATTTAGAAGGTTTACCAGAAAGCTTTATAGCAGCTTTAAGAGATGGTATAAATTTAAATTGAAAAAAATCCCTTATGGGAATAATCTAATCTAGTCTAGCACATGGTCCAATATATTTTGATGTTTATCCTAATTTATCTTTATCTTTGTCTGATATTAATATATTAGATGCTTTAACATTAAATGTTAAAACTCATGGTTATAATTATACTCTTGGAACAAAAGTTAAATGTATCTGTTATCGTATTTATTATAAACCATTATTTACACTTAATCATATGTGTAAAAGAATAGATAAAAAAATTAAATGAAACTATTCTTGTAGAAACTAATATTAATAGATCTAATATTACAACTCGTAGATCTATAAAATGGGAAGAAATAGAATTTCCAGAAAACTGGATAATAGAACAAGATGTTCCTAGAAATCCTATAATAAATAGAGATTTACAACAAGTTATACAGAATAATGAAGGATTTGTTCAAATACAGTTTAATAATGAATAAAGAACCCTCTTCTGTTTATGCTAGATCAAGATCTAATCATTCTTTTATTTCACCTCTAGATTATATGGTTGAAATGCCACAAACATCTAGAGCATCTACTTCTCAAGTAAGAGAAGATTTAGAATCTACTGATACAGTAGATGATTTAATTATAAATCAAAATAATATTGTTCATAAAAGTAACTTTCAAAAAGTTAAGGAAACTGATACAGTTTCAGAAATTAATTTTAGTATTTAATGGATAGTAAATCAAAAATTGATTTTACTAAAAGATCTCTTGCAAGAGCAAAGATAAATGCAGAATTTTATTTACCCAAATGAGAATATTTTAAGAGATAGGTATTTTAAAAGTTTCTCTGAAGAAGAATTTTAATTTATAGTTTCAGAATTTTATAAATATTAAAACCAGAATAAATTATTTCATTTTGTTCCTTGGTTTTTCAAAACATTTATTATAGATTATATTTTTATACTTGAAAGAAATTATAAAGTTTCTTCAGGACATATTCAAAAATCTGTTCATCCTCCTCAACAATCTTTTATTATAGAAAAGAATAATAAAATTTTAAACTTTACTGTTTTTTCAAAATTATTTGACAATGATAAGTTACAAATAACTGTTAAACATATTAATCAGATAATTGAAAAACAAAATTATACAAATTTATATTTAACTATAATATGAGAAGAAATAAATTCTCTTAAAGATCGTGTTGATAAAATTATTTTAGACATTAATCAAATTAAACCAGATGTTCATATACAAGAACCAGAAACTAATATTGTTTCTATTGCTACTTCATCTATCAATCCCCTCCTGATATAAAATATTTTAAATTTAAATTTTCTGTTTCTGATATAGAAAAATTATTAGAAGAAAAATTTAAAAATCTTAATTTAAATACCCTTAATGAAGAATTTGAAAACATTAATAATTCTTCTGATGAAGAAATTAATAAAATCAAATGGGCAGATAGACCTACTGTGGGGACCCGGACGTTAATTCATTCCTTAATCGTCTTTAGGAATAAATAATCAAATATAATAAACAGGGTCTAAATTTTTTTTTTTAAAATGCAAAGCGGAAACGTAATGTAATTAAATTCAAATTACATATTATACATAATCTAACAATTATTTTATGATTTACATAGTCCAACTAGGTTCAACTACATGTTCGTGCTGAATCCTAAGTTGCTTCTGAAGCCCGGATCTCCACGCTATCTAGTCCAGCCTCGTTCTCTTCTTGACCCTTATCATGTCCCACCTGTTGTCATGCACACATACAAACAAGACAACAGCCGGATAACTCCGGTGAGATATAAATATCCCAGTATAAATCATGTATACATGCCATCATATAAACAATATAAAAGCATATATCAAAAATCATATTATATATCAAAATCATGATATCAACCATAACAAGAATAATCATATTCTATACATGTACCCTAATCCGGAACATAATTCAATATCCAGAATAAATTCTATTCTAAGCATGTACCAATATCAGGAACATACTGAATATCAAGAATAACTCCTATTCTAAACATGTACCAATATCAGGAACAGCAAGGAACATGAACCATATTCAGGAACATAATCAACATCAATAAATATAAATCAATATAATCGTCACTCAGACTCGTGACTCCACGTTTTAGACTAGACTCAATCCTAGCCTAGGGATCCCGGTTTCCAGATGTGGTATTCCTATATCGACCAACAGTAATAGAAAAGACTCCAGTTCTATCCACGTCGATATAACCAAACATCCAGTGTCCTGACCTAACCGTCATGGACTGTGGTCCTATCATCAATATCCTGTCCTGTGACAAAGTGCAATGGGCCAGTGACGAGTCCTCACTATCCGGCCCTTCTGTCACAAGATGAAATGTCTACGACTAAGCATATCCGCTTATGACTCAAGACATACATTGTCTATAAATCCATAGGACCAAAAATATCAATCGTATTCAATTGCAAATAACAATGCAATAAAATAAAGTATGTGATTTAGGGAAACTCGAGTCAAACCTCACTCAAGTTGTGCAATCCCAACTCAACATTAATTTATACCTTTATCTTCTCGCTCAAAAGAAGAAGAAGAAGTCCCGACTCTATCTCGGTCCATTCTCAATCTGGTAATAACAATACCGAACAGATATAATATCAATAACAACTCAATTCAATACCTGTTCTGATCAATAATCAAATCGAATTATACGCTGATCGATATCGAATCAAGATACAATCTAATCCATATCGACAATATCACGATATAATCAAAATCACTACCGAATCTGTTCAATATCAATCAACTGATGTTTCGACGGTATACCAATACAGTCTCGATAACCCCGTCAGTCCAAACATCACAGATATAATACCAGAATACCTAATCAGTATCGATACCAGTCATAATCTCAATAACAATACATATCTGATATGAATTCTCAGTCAAATTGATTCCAAAAATCATAACAATTACATATTCAGTCTGTTCCTCAATCTGACTTCGATTCTATGATGTCTAACATGACAAGAACATCATATATGAATCCTATTCAATTCTGACAATAGTCTAATTTCAAAACATGTCAAACGTAGCAAAACTTACGTCCAGTTGTAGCCTAAGTTGATAGGAACTCAGTACTGAAGTCGGATTTGAAAACAGACGGGCGGATTTCTCATACATTCTAAATTCTTTACGTCGAAAAACTTGAAGCTATCTCCTCAAACCTTTCTCGTTTCTCTTGCCTCATTCTGAAGAGATTAGCCTTTGTATGTATATATATATATACATCTCGTGCATGACAAGAACGTGGCTTCTCCAAAATTTGCCACAAAACCACTCGAGCATATGCGCGCATCTACCCGCGCATATGCGCCGAAGGTTCTGGGCATGTCGCGCATATGCGCGTCTTTACTCGCGCATATGCGCCAAAGTTTCTGTAATTTTCGCGCATATGCGCCGCTACCGGTCGCGCATGTGCGCCAAGCCTTTCTGAGATGTTCGGCCGAACATCTTGAGATGTTCGATTGAACATCTTGGCTTATAATATAATGATGCTCGGCTTCTTAATTCAAGTTTGTATAACCTCAATCATGTCAATTGATCAATAAATCATCCCAGATTAATCTTAAATTACGGTAATTATACCCAAATCATTTCAGATTACGGTAATCAAATTCTCGGGCCTTACACCTACCCAGCATAGATATTATTATGATAGACCCACTCCAATGGATGTTCTTTTAGAAAAACCAGAATACATTTTCTCTAATAGTTATAATGAGAAAAATATTTATGAGTGTAATATTGATGGTTTTAGTGACAAGAAGATTTATAATACTGCTCGTAGAATGCTTAATTGGAGAATAATATTCAATCAGAAAATGTTGTTTATTCATTAATAATGACTATGATTGAACATTTTACTGGAAAATTCACTGATAATAGTGAACAAATTAGAACTTTATTAAGTAATCTAAAATGTAAAACACTTACTGATTTTAGATGGTATAAAGATACTTTCTTATCTCGTATATATGAGATTCCAACTGTAATAATAGTCTTTGGAAATCTAAATTCAAAGATAGTTTACCTTTCTTATTTGCTGAAAGGGTTAGAAAAGTATTAAGAAAGGATGATATAAATATTCTTTATGATAATTATACTTATAGAAAATTAATAGCTCTCTGTAATGAATTAAAATTGAATAATCAAATTAAAAGACATAATTTACTAGAGGAAAAACAACTAGGTAAATTTTGTGAACAATTTGGTATGGATTTACCTAATTAAGGTAAGAAAAAAATTAAAGATAAAGTTGAAAAAATTTATAAGAAAAGACATTTTTCTGAAAGACAAAAAGAGAAAAAGAAGAAAAGAAATCCGTGATTTACGGAAAGCTAAAAATTATCAAGTTAAAATAATAATAATTTATAGAAAATGTAAAAAGCCAGGAGATTATGGTAATCAATGTTGAGCTAAAAACAAAATTAATAATTTAGATATAGATATAGATGAAAATCTAAAAGAAACGTTATTTAAAATAATAATGGATTCGAATAATAATTCTGATAGTGAAACTGAGAATTCTTCAGAATCTTACAATTCAGAAGAAATTCTGGATAATGAATCAGACATTTCTGATTTAGAAGAATGTAATAATTGTATATAAGGAAAATCTTGTATTAATCACATAGACGATAATAATGAAAGTAATGATGATTTTTATAAACTTATGTCTCAATTTAAAGATTTAAACATAAATGTTTTAACAAACAATAATATTTTAGAATTCCTTAAAATGATTAAGGATCCAATATTAAAATCTACAATTATTGATCAAATGGAAAATACTGCTTCAACAAGCAATAATAACGTTCTTGTCAAACAAGAACAAGCTTATTCTATGAAAGAAGTAAAAAATCTTTTACAGAAAAAATATAATCAATAGAATTCAGTTACTATACAGGATTTAGTTAATGAAATAGAAAATCTAAAAGAACAAGTAAATATTTTACAACATAACAATAATAGTTTAAATTATCGTATCTCAATTATTGAAACTAATAATTCTGTTAATAATACTGAAAGTTTTGAAAATATTCAAGATATTTCTTTCCCTGATATTAATTCAAATAAAAAACATTTATCTATTTTGAGTATGATAATATCTCAAAAATGGTATACTAATATTACATTATTAATTGATAACTCTTATAATAGAAATTTCATTGCTATGATAGATAGTGGTGTAGATTTAAATGTTATACATGAAGGATTAATTCCTATTAAATGTATTCATAAAACTACTCATTCTCTTTCTAATGCAGGAGGAGAACCATTAGAAATAAATTATAAATTACCAAAAGCTTATATTTGCAAAGATAAAAAATGTATTTAGACCAGTTTTTTATTAGCGGAATATATTTCTAGCCAATTTATACTTGGTCTTCCTTTTATTTATCAAATTTATCAATTAACTTATGTTGATGAAACAGGTATTATAGAAACTTATCAAGGTAATCCTATTTCTTTTCAGTTTATAACTAAACATGTTCATAGAATTTTAAATGAATTACAAGAAAAGATTGAAAGAAAAACCTTTCAAATAAATTCTTTAAAAGAAGAAGTAAAATTTTTAACAATAGATGATAAATTACAGAATCCTAAATTACATGAAAGAATTAAAATTATTTATAATAAATTTCCATTAGAAATATGTAATGATCTTCCAAATGCTTTTTGGAATAGAAAGAAGCATATTAAATCTCTTCCATACGAAGAGAAATTTGATGAGAAAAATATTCCTACCAAAGCTCGTCCTTGTCAGATGAATTCAGAATATTTAGAATTATGTAAGAATGAAATTCATTCTTTACTAGATAAAAGTTTAATAAAACCTTCTCAATCTCCCTGGTCATGTACTGCTTTCTATGTTAATAAAAATTCTTAGCAGGAAAGAGGTGTTCCTAGACTAGTCATAAACTATAAACCCCTTAATAAGGTTTTGAAATGGATTAGACATCATATTCCTAATAAAAAGATTTATTAGACAGATTAGTTCATGCAATCATATTTTCACATTTTGATTTAAAATCAAGATTTTGGAAGATTCAAATAAAAGAATCTGATATATATAAAACTGCTTTTAATGTTCCAATAGGACATGATGAATGGACTGTTATGCCATTTGGACATAAAAATGCTCCTTCAGAAGTTCAACAAATTATGAATGATATTTTTATTCATATAGCAATTTTATAATTGTTTATATAGATGATATCTTAGTGTTTTCAAATGATATTGAAACACATTTTAAACATTTAGATATAAATATTATTATTCAAAATGGATTAGTTATTTCAAAATCCAAAATGATTTTATTCCAAACTAATATTCGTTTTCTTGGTCATATGATTGAGAAAGGAAAACTAATTCCTATTCAAATAAGTATTGAATTTGGATCAAAATTTCCTTATATAATAACTGATAAAACTCAATTACAAATATTTTTAGGAAGTTTAAATTATATTTCTCCTTATATAAAAAAGGTGAAGATAATCACTTACATGATTTTTTAACTCGAGAATATTTATCCTAATGTTTTTATTTACAGATATGTATTCTCGAGGAAGAGGAGAGTCCTCTTACGGAGGGCGAGGTGGTAGGGGAAAAACCCCTAATATTATTGCACAGGATGAAAAACAGAGGCTAATAGCTCAGAACTTATCTAGTTCATCAGCCAGTAATACTGAGCAAAATGAGTTATACAATGAATTTCAAGAATTCTTGAAACAAAAGCAGAGAAATAATACAGATTCTCAAGCTTCACCATCATATGCTAATATCATCAAAGAAGATGATAATGATTCAGCTCTATATACAAAGAAAAAACATCGAGAATTAATTCTTCTTATAGAAGAAAAATATGTCCAATGGGAAAAGACTCCATGGACTATCATGAAAAGATACTTAATGTAGAGGCCCGTAATTCGTATTCATAATTTTGCGGAATTATTAAAAATTTTCTAAATAAATAATTATCTTATCTCATTTAATTAAAATAAACATGTAAATGAGTTTTTAACTTTAAAATAACAGCGGAAGCGAATAATGTTTTCAACCAACCATTTAAAAATAATCCAACGTAAACATCAATTTAAAATAATCCAACGTATTAAAACTGAGTTTGAATAATGAAAAGTGCATAAGCTGAATCATGAGGTCCTCGGGTTTACTACTGCTGTCCCAAGATCGCTCATTGGTCTCCGTCCGCGGTCTCGACCTCATCCACACCTACAACAATCAAGTCTAGTGAGTCTAAAGACTCAACATGTATATATTGTGAATAACAAGTAAATATATCATAAAATCGCATGCAACGTAAAAATAACGTATCGTAAAGTGCATGGTGAAAATCTATAACGTGAATAATTATAACTACGTGCATATCTAAAAATCATCCGTAAAAGCTTTGCTCAATAGAGCTCTGTCATAACATATCATAATTTTCTGGTAGAGATAATGTTTCTAAGCTAGTGGCCCATAACATAGCGTAAGCGCCTGATCAAACTAAACCACAGTATACTGGGCGGTAGAGATCAATAACAGCCCTTGGACTGGATGTCCGTACCCATACATAATCATAACCGGTCGTAAGTCACCGGGCGGAGAGGTCCTCGGTTGCGCCTACCGACTTCCAAACCCATAAGCATATAGGTGGCCACAAGACATATAGCATATATATCAAAAATAAACATTTTATATTTTTATGCACGTAATATAATTATAATCCTATTTTTACCGGATGAGTTGGATCGTTCCCAGGCTTGCTTCGACTTATTTACTAATATGTGACACATGCAATAAATATTAATCTTGACAAAATTTAACATTAAACCGAAAACGAGGACGATTCGGACCAACAACTTGATTTTTAATCATGGCTATCGTACCAACCCGAACCAACATTAAACCGACGTTTAACCATGATTAAAATACCCCAAACATACTGAAAAATTTGCATAATAACTGTAACACACGAAAATAGGCGAAAGGAATCCAAAAACATAAGACGCTCTTTCGAGAGTCATTTTGGCACCTTTCGCCGTAAATTCGTGTACGACCTCTAAACTCGACCAAATCACAGACGGCCAAAAACATGACTTTCCTAACTCATTAAGGTATTGTCCAGTCCAAGGCCATGGGCTAAAAGCCAACAAAGAACTCAAACAAGTACCAAAACGAAGGTCACAGCTGCTGGAAAAAAATGCAGCAGTAGCAGTTTACTTGTTTGTGGTGAAAATCCTGAAATAAATGACTATGGGCTTAAACCACTGCCCAAGGACTCTTACCAACATCCTAAGGCATGCCTTGGACCATTGCTAAGGGCTAGAAGCCAACCACAATCCAAGGAAACACCTAGGACAATTACAGCATACCAACCAAGAGCACCACTTGCTGCCTAGTGTATTGTATTGAACCATTTTTCTGTCTTGTCTCGTTCCAAGGGCCATTTTATCGACCATGGCTCGATCTAGACATGGTGGAGTGTTGTAGGAACCATGGCTATGGGCTAGAAGCCAACCATAATCCAATAACACACCAAAAACCGAAACCACCTTCATAAAAAGAAACAGAATTTTAGAACCATGGGACACTTGACATGTTGCTGTAAAAATCTGAATGAATCGTGAACTAAGCTTGGAGAAACTGATTTGGTTACTTCCTAGACATGATAAGGTAGGGATCTAACCATGGCTACAGTCCCTAGGACAGCCATGATTTGAACACACTCACCTTACCCACTCAATGGCCAAACCGAGACCCATTCTGCACATGAGGGAACTTTTGCTGTCATTCTCATGTTTGTGAACGTATGGATGTAAACTAATGATCTAAAAACACCCTAACACATTCTAAATCATGCCTACCAACAGCCGTGGGTGCCTGGAAAACGAGCCAACCTCCTGAACCACAAGACAAACCAAAGCCGTGAGATGCAAAGAGGAATTCAAAATTCTGTGCAGAATAATCGTGTAGTTGCTGTCCAATTTTCGAAATGTTGCATGAATCATGATTATATATTGGTTTAAAAATATCTATAGGACTTGATTGAAGAGTCAAGAAACAACATATACATGCCTGGAATTTGTTTTGAAGAAAACAAATCAAAACGACGAATACGAGCGGCGGGATCGGAGTTGGTATTCTTTTCTTGTTTCAGCTGCTGTGTTTCGGTACTAAGCTGCTATTTTCTCTGATTATTTTCGAATGGTGAGAGTGTGGGTTCGCTAGACACTGAATAGGAGTGTTATAAGACGTGTTGAATGGATATTGAATTGCATTTACTTAGGAGTTACAAGTGCAGAATTTGAATGGAGTTTGAATTGTTTTCCTTATTCCTTTGCTAACCGATTCTTGTTCTTATTCTTTTCTGCATGTTTCCGTCCCTTTGATAGCATGACAGATTAAGGAAGAATTAAGGTGTCTTTTGCATTTGAATTTACTTATAATTGATGCATTAAAATTGGGAGGTGAATACATACTTGAATTGGGAGTTACTAATCACATTAGAAATGGTTTAAGGCTTGACCGAATTTGTTACTCATTTGCATGATAGGTTTTTATTTAATCCTTGCATTTTATTTGATTAAAATTTTAAACCTCCTATTATATATTTTAATGCATTAACAAATTAATTTAGTTTAGAATCTTGCTTGGAATTTTGTATGGCATGCTTGACCTCCAAATTTAAATGTTTTTAATGTTGTGTTTAATTTCTCGAATATATTATACCTAGATTAATTAATCTACAATTGTTTACACCTTTTTCTTAAACTTTAATTAAATATTGAACCTAATAGAATTTATTTACTAACTTGACTCCAATTAATTAAATAAATCCTAAAACATTCTTTTTCTATAAATTAACTTATTCCTTGACTTAATTTAAATTTAGGAATATTTTCTTATTATTAATCTTATCTCAAATCTCTAACTCCGGTCCGACCTCGCGTATTTATCCTGAAAAGATAATACTAACATCTACCTATAAAATAAATAATCGTGACCTTTAAAATAAATAATCGTGATTTAAATCTTCATATTTAATTTAAATAATAGAAATTATGCATGGCTTATACGTAATCTGATTTTCGGGTTCTACAATTCTGCCCCCCTTAAAAGAAATTTCGTCCTCGAAATTAAATCTTACCGAATAACTCGGGATATCGACTCTTCATCTCTAGCTCAGCTTCCCATGTAGCTTCCTCCTCCGAATGATTGAGCCACTTGACTTTCACTAGCTTGACCATTTTGTTCCGAAGCTTTTTCTCCTGTCTGTCTAAAATTTGCACTGGTCTTTCCTCATAAGACAAGTTCGGAGTGAGTTGCAACGGCTCAAAATTCAAGACATGCGATGGATTCGCCATATACTTCCTCAACATGGAGACGTGAAACACGTTGTGTACTCCGGCCAGATTCGGCAGAAGGGCAACACGATAAGCTAATGTCCCAACTCTGTCGAGGATCTCAAATGGTCCAATGAATCTCGGACTGAGCTTTCCTTTCTTCCCGAACCGCATGACACCTTCATCGGTGCAATCTTCACGAAAACATGGTCACCAACAGCAAACTCCAGATCTCTCCTCCTCTGATCCGCATAACTCTTTTGTCTACTCTGAGCGGTCCTCAGTCCTCATCCTGTCACGGATCTTGACTACTACATCAGCAGCCTGCTGCACAATTTCCGGGCCCAACTCTGATCTCTCCCCTACTTCATCCCAATGAATAGGAGATCTACACTTGCGACCATACAGTGCTTCGTATGGAGCCATACCGATAGACGACTGAAAACTGTTGTTATAAGTAAACTCCACCAACGGTAGCTTTGATTCCCAACTCCCGGAGAAATCAAGAACACATGCACGAAGAAGATCCTCCAGAATCTAGATAACTCTCTCGGACTGACCATCTGTCTGTGGGTGAAAAGCTGTGCTAAACAACAACTTCGTACCCATAGCTGAATGTAAACTCTTCCAAAATGAGGAAGTGAATCTAGGATCTCGGTCAGACACTATAGAAACGGGAATACCATGAAGTCTGACGATCTCCCGGATATATAACTCTGCATACTGGATCATGGAGAAAGTCGTCTTAATAGGCAAGAAATGAGCTGACTTCGTAAGACGATCAACAATCACCCATATAGCATTCGACCCTCTGACTGACTTCGGCAAACCGACAACGAAGTCCATGGTGACATTCTCCCACTTCCACTCGGGAATACGAAGAGGCTTGAGCAAACCTGCTGGTCTCTGATGTTCCGCTTTCACTAGCTGACACGTCAGACACTCGGATACAAATCGTCTGATATCTCTCTTCATCCCTGGCCACCAATATAATAACTGCAGGTCTTTGTACATCTTCGTACTCCCTGGATGTATAGAGTACGGCGACATATGGGCCTCAGATAAGATATCTGCTCGGATAGAATCGCTGCTAGGAACCCATATTCTGTCTCGATATCTGACAATACCGTCTCTAACTGCATACAAGATACTGCCCTTGGCTTCATCTCTCTGTCTCCACTTAGCCAACTGCTCGTCTGCTAACTGTCCACTGCGAATACGGTCTAGTAGAGAGGACTGAATCGTCAAAGTAGATAGACGAGGAACTCTACCACGAGGATATGTCTCTAGATCAAACCTCTGCATCCCAGACTGAAGAGGTCTCGAAACCACCAAATGAGCCATCCCTGCGACTTTCCTGCTCAACGCGTCTGCAACTACATTAGCTTTGCCAGGATGATAGCTAATGTCACAGTCGTAGTCCTTAACTAACTCCAACCAACGCCTCTGCCGCATATTCAACTCTTTTTGTGTAAAGAAGTATTTGAGACTTTTGTGGTCGGTAAAGATCTGACACTTCTCTCCGTACAAATAGTGTCTCCAAATCTTCAATGCAAATACTACAGCTGCCAACTCTAGGTCATGGGTAGGATAATTCTTCTCATGAATTTTCAACTGCCGAGAAGCATATGCTATCACCTTCCCATGCTGCATCGATACCGCGCCTAACCCGAGTTTTGAAGCATCGGTATAAAGAACAAAGTCTCCGGGTCCTGAAGGCATGGCCAATACTGGTGCTGAAATAAGAGCTTGCTTCAATGTATCGAAGCTCTTCTGACATTCCTCGTTCCACACATACTTAACATTCTTCTTCGTCAATGATGTGAGTGGAACTGCGATGGAGGAGAATCCGCGAATAAACTTCCGATAGTATCCTGCTAGTCCAAGGAAACTACGGATCTCGGATGCATTTTGAGGCACAACCCAATCTCTGACTGCTGCAACTTTCGCCGGGTCTACCTCGATCCCTCTACTAGAAATGACGTGGCCTAAGAACGCCACTTTCTCTAACCAGAACTCACATTTGCTGAACTTCGCGAATAGTTTGTGCTTTTGTAAGGTCTGCAGTACTGTGGTCAGATGTCTGCTGTGATCCTCTTGATTCTTTGAGTAGATGAGAATATCATCTATGAATACTATCACGAACTGATCAAGATACGGCTGGAATACGCGATTCATGAGATCCATGAAGATTGCAGGCGCATTCGTCAAACCGAACGGCATCACAAGAAACTCGAAGTGGCCATAACGAATCCTGAAAGCAGTCTTGGGAACGTCGGCATCTTTCACTCTCAGCTGATGATAACCAGAACGCAGATCAATCTTGGAGAATACCGAAGCTCCCTCCAAGTTGGTCAAATAAATCCTTTATCCTCGGGAGTGGGTATTTGTTCTTCACTGTAACGTTGTTCAACTCCCGGTAATCAATGCAGAGCCTCATCGAACCATCCTTTTTCTTCACAAACAATACTGGTGCGCCCCATGGCGAAAAGCTCGGGCGAATGAACTCCTTGTCAAGAAGTTCCTGAATCTGTTTCTTGAGTTCTGCCATCTCCGTCGATGCTAATCTGTATGGCGCCTTTGAGATCGGTGTCGTACCAGGCATAAGCTCAATAGAAAATTCCACCTCTCGCACAGGTGGCAATCCAGAGACGTCATCAGGAAAAACGTCTAGAAAATCCCGGACAACTGGAACATCGGATGCTGACTGTTTGGGCGTCTCGGGAACGGATACAAGAGTAGCTAAAAATGCTCGGCACCCTCTATGAATGAGCTTCCTAGCCTGGACACAAGATATCATACGCGGTAAATTAAAATACCTGTCTGGCTCGAATAAGAATTGTTCCATCCCAGGTGGTCGGACTAGAACAGATCTCTGCTGGAAGTCAATTAAAACTCGGTTCCTCAGTAGCCAGTCCATCCCTAGAATGATATCAAATTCTGGCATCGGCAGAACTATCAGATCCGCATACACAAGGTTACCATGAAGTTCCAGGTCTATATCTCGGATCACATTAGTAGCTGTCATCTCCTCTCCAGAAGGCAATGCTACTGAATATGCTATGTCGAGCCCAATTGATTTGATCTTGAGAGAATTTGCAAAAGTTTCTGAAATGAACGAATGGGTAGCCCCTGAATCTATCAAGGCTTTCGTAGCTGAACCGGCTAAAAAGATTCTCCCTGAAAGATTGGAATATTATGCTAAACCCAATAGTTTTACAAGAACTATGCTTATAGACATGCAAAGGTCAAAGTTCTTCTAACTTAAATTCTCGTAAATAACACTGATTAGAGCATGCAATCCTATCATAGATTCTAAGTTCAAAAATATTAATCCAAAACATTAAACTTGAATTACAACTTAAGGATTTATGATACCTGTCATGAGCATCGTCTCCGGGTTAGTCTCCGCAGCATGGAGAGCAAAAACTCTGCCCTGGGTAGGAAGATTCTTCTGTGGGCAATTCTTCAATATGTGGTCAGTACTACCACATTTGTAACACTTTCCCGAACCATACATACATGGCCTAGCATGACGACGTGAGCACCTGACACATACTGGATACTCCACTGTCCTTGGGACTGCTCGTCCCTGCTGTTGCTGTTGCGGCCCTCTGTTCCTGGGTGGACCGTGGAAATGTCTCTTATTCTGAAGCTGTGACTGAGGAGGACGGTGTGGTGCCTGAAATGGTCGTTTCCCAAGGCGATCGCGCTCAATATCATTCTGGTCTTGCTCTGCCGCTAGAGCTCTGGAAACAGCCACATAAAAAGTAGTAGGGCCAGCCACCCTAACATCACGGCGTAAGATCGGCCGTAGACCATTCAGAAAATGCCTCAATTTGGCGTCAACATCATTAGCAATCAGGGGTATAAAATGACATCCCCTCTCGAACTTACGGATGAACTCCGTAACTGTCAAGTCCCCCTGCCCCAGGGTCATGAACTCCGTAGTCTATCTAGAACGCACATCTTCAGTAAAGTATTTTGAGTAGAATACCTCAGTGAAGCGTGCCCAAGTCAAAGTAGTCAAATCCAAAGCCACTGATGCCCCTTCCCACCATAGGCGAGCGTCCTCTCCGAACAGATAGGTCGCACATCGAACCATATCTCCATCTTCCAGCCCCATAAACTTGTAAATAACCTCAAGGGACTTAATCCATCCCTCGGCAGCCATAGGATCGGACGTCCCTAAGAACTCCTTTGGTCGCATCTTCATAAACCGCTCATAGATAGCCTCCGATCCCGGCTGTCTGGCTCCTACTGCATTGTTCCCCGCAAACTGTGCGAAGAACTGAGTCATCCCAGCTAGCATCTGGGCATTCATGTCTGGTGGAGGGGGTGGTGGTAAATCTCCCCCCTCGATCTCCCCTTGTCTCTGATCCCCATCGCCCTCATGACGGCGCTCATCATCACCTCTCGGGCATCCAACACGGCGTCTAGGAGGCATGCTGTTCCATAATTATAACCCATACGTAACCAACATGCATATTCCACTATTTCTTTAAATTTAAATAAATAATACATAATCGTAATCTTGACATAAAATCTTTCATTCAGTCTTGATGTAAAAATATTCTAAGCTTTAAAATAAATGCGTAATCGTAAAACTTACAGACCAAAGACGTGACTTCATGAGCTTCTCGAGAGCAGTAGTAGTACAACCCTTTACAAGATCATAGGCATCTGATACCAACTGTAGAGGCCCGTAATTCGTATTCATAATTTTGCGGAATTATTAAAAATTTTCTAAATAAATAATTATCTTATCTCATTTAATTAAAATAAACATGTAAATGAGTTTTTAACTTTAAAATAACAGCGGAAGCGAAAATAATGTTTTCAACCAACCATTTAAAAATAATCCAACGTAAACATCAATTTAAAATAATCCAACGTATTAAAACTGAGTTTGAATAATGAAAAGTGCATAAGCTGAATCATGAGGTCCTCAGGTTTACTACTGCTGTCCCAAGATCGCTCATTGGTCTCCGTCCGCAGGTCTCTACCTCATCAACACCTACAACAATCAAGTCTAGTGAGTCTAAAGACTCAACAACTATATATCATGAATAACAAGTAAATATATCATAAAATCGCATGCAACGTAAAAATAACGTATCGTAAAGTGCATGGTGAAAATCATAACGTGAATAATTATAACTACGTACATATCTAAAAATCATCCGTAAAAGCTTTGCTCAATAGAGCTCTGTCATAACATATCATAATTTTCTGGTAGAGATAATGTTTCTAAGCAAGTGGCCCATAACATAGCGTAAGCGCCTGATCAGACTAAACCACAGTAATACTGGGCGGTAGAGATCAATCACAGCCCTTGGACTGGATGTCAGTACCCATACATAATCATAACCGGTCGTAAGTCACCGGGCGGAGAGGTCCTCGGTTGCGCCTACCGACTTCCAAACCCATAAGCATATAGTGGCCACAAGACATATAGCATATATCTCAAAAATAAACATTTTGAATTTTTATGCACGTAATATAATTATAACCTTATTTTTACCGGATGAGTTGGATCGTTCCCAGGCTTGCTTCGACTTGCTACTAATATGTGACACATGCAATAAATCTTAATTTGACAAAATTTTAGCAATAGAACCAAAAACGAGACTAGTCGGACCAACACCTTGATTTTTAACCTTGGCTTCGTACCAACCCGAAACAACATTAAACCGACGTTTAACCATTATTAAAATACCCCAAACATACTGAAAAATTTGCATAATAACTGTAACACACGAAAATAGGCGAAAGGAATCCAAAAACATAAGACGCTCTTTCGAGAGTCATTTTGGCACCTTTCGCCGTAAATTCTTGTACGACCTCTAAACTCGACCAAATCACAAACGGCCAAAAACATGACTTTCCTAACTCATTAAGGTATTGTCCAGTCCAAGGCCATGGGCTAAAATCCAACCAAGAACTCAAACAAGTACCAAAACCGAAGGTCACAGCTGCTGGAAAAAAAATGCAGCAGTAGCAGTTTACTTGTTTGTGGTGAAAATCCTGAAATAAATGACTATGGGCTTAAACCACCGCCCAAGGACTCTTACCAACATCCTAAGGCATGGCTTGGACCATGGCTAAGGGCTAGAAGCCAACCACAATCCAAGGAAACACCTTGGACAATTACAGCATACCAACCAAGAGCACCACTTGCTGCCTAGTGTATTGTATTGAACCATTTTACTGTCTTGTCTCGTTCCAAGGGCCATTTTATCGACCATGGCTCGATCTAGACATGGTGAAGTGTTGTAGGAACCATGGCTATGGGTTAGAAGCCAACCATAATCCAATAACACACCAAAAACCGAAACCACCATCATAAAAAGAAACAGAATTTTAGAATCATGGGACACTTGACATGTTGCTGTAAAAATCTGAATGAATCGTGAACTAAGCTTGGAGAAACTGATTTGGTTACTTCCTAGACATGATAAGGTAGGGATCTAACCATGGCTACAGTCCCTAGGACAGCCATGATTTGAACACACTCACCTTACCCACTCAATGGCCAAACCGAGACCCATTCTGCACATGAGGGAACTTTTGCTGTCATTCTCATGTTTGTGAACGTATGGATGTAAACTAATGATCTAAAAACACCCTAATACATTCTAAATCATGCCTACCAACAGCCGTGGGTGCCTGGAAAACGAGCCAACCTCCTGAACCACAAGACAAACCAAAGCCGTGAGATGCAAAGAGGAATTCAAAATTATGTGCAGAATAATCGTGTAGTTGCTGTCCAATTTTCGAAATGTTGCATGAATCATGATTATATATTGGTTTAAAAATATCTATAGGACTTGATTGAAGAGTCAAGAAACAACATATACATGCCTGGAATTTGTTTTGAAGAAAACAAATCAAAACGACGAATACGAGCGGCGGGATCGGAGTTGGTATTCTTTTCTTGTTTCAGCTGCTTGTGTTTCGGTACTAAGCTGCTATTTTCTCTGATTATTTTCGAATGGTGAGAGTGTGGGTTTGCTAGACACTGAATAGGAGTGTTATAAGACGTGTTGAATGGATATTGAATTGCATTTACTTGGGAGTTACAAGTGCAGAATTTGAATGGAGTTTGAATTGTTTTCCTTATTCCTTTGCTAACCGATTCTTGCTCTTATTCTTTTCTGCATGTTTCCGTCCGTTTGATAGCATGACAGATTAAGGAATAATTAAGGTGTCTTTTGCATTTGAATTTACTTATAATTGATGCATTAAAATTGGGAGGTGAATACATACTTGAATGGGGAGTTACTAATCACATTAGAAATGGTTTAAGGCTTGACCGAATTTGTTACTCATTTGCATGATAGGTTTTTATTTAATCCTTGCATTTTATTTGATTAAAATGTTAAACCTCCATTATATATTTTAATGCATTAACAAATTAATTTAGTTTAGAATCTTGCTTAGAATTTTGTATGGCATGCTTGACCTCCAAATTTAAATGTTTTTAAATGTTGTGTTTAATTTCTCGAATATATTATACCTAGATTAATTAATCTACAATTGTTTACACCTTTTTCTTAAACTTTAATTAAATATTGAACCTAATAGAATTTATTACTAACTTGACTCCAATTAATTAAATAAATCCTAAAACATTCTTTTTCTATAAATTAACTTATTCCTTAACTTAATTTAAATTTAGGAATATTTTCTTATTATTAATCTTATCTCAAATCTCTAACTCCGGTCCAACCTCGCATATTTATCCTGAAAAGATAATACTAACCTCTACCTATAAAATAAATAATCGTGACCTTTAAAATAAATAATCGTGATTTAAATCTTCATATTTAATTTAAATAATAGAAATTATGCATGGCTTATACGTAATCTGATTTTCGGGTTCTACACTTAACCAATACATCATATGTATATGGTTCATATAAACAAAGAGGATTTTATGAAAATCTTCGGTTATCTACAAAAAGTGTGGATATATGTCACGCCCCGAAACTCGGGATGGACACCGGCGTCGTTGACAATCACACAATTGAAAACAACAAGCCTTTCGTAGTACAGTTTAAACCGAAACCAGTTTATATATCAAAATCTCAAAATGTAACAATTGTCTTTACTATCACCGAAATAAATAAGACGACATAGTTTTAAATGCGGAAACGTAAGACTGGAATAAAATAACTTAAACTAATTCAAATTCTTGAATGTTCACCATCCCCAAAACTGCTCGGATTCCTCTTCTTCAACCTGTTCCTCGTTATTATCTGGGGAGGGTCGTAAGGGGGGTGAGTATTTGGGGAATACTCAGCAAGTGGGGGAAATATCGAGCACAATAAATACAACATGCATAAATTTCGAACATAAAACATGAGTTCCATACGTACTTCGTAAACATGCATAATATTGACCCGGCACTGCGACTCATCTACTTTCTACGGTTTACTGACGTTAGTCCCTAATTTTTACTCCTCTAAGGGGCGAGGCCGTATAGCGGTTATGTCCCCCACCGCGTAAGGGTACGTCGTGGTTGGGATTCCCACCCGTATACAGTCGACTCCTCACAGTGCATTTAAAATCGTATGACAATACAAGAAAGGAGTAGAAGGAAGATTGTACTCGACTATTTGTTTTTTTCTTGTAAAAACCGAAAATATGCATATACAAATCCGAAATTTTAAAGTTTAAAAATAAGCTCACTTACAATAAATATTTGTGCGAAAAACGTAGGTGCTTGGCTTGAAAGGTGGATCGCTCCTTGCTCCTCCTTCGGACAGAACTTCGGCTAATTTCTAGGCTGATTTTCGTGCAGTATTTCAGCTAGGGCGGAGTGCTGGAATTTCGAACCTTTCAGCTCTGAATTTCGAAATTCTAAGTGTGAGAATGAGTGGGTATGGTGTGGTATTTATAGGCCAAGGGGTGGGAGCAAATTTGGTATCTAAATCATACTAAAAGCCATGCAAAATCTCAACAATTGACCCTCATATTTCTTGCTGAAATTCGAAAATTCAGCTACCAAGTTAGGAGATTTCCACTCTAATCCAATGGTCTTGATTAATTCAGAATTTAGGTTACTAGATCCAGCGGTTGTGGTGCAAAGTTGAGGATTTCCTTCCTATTTTCTTGTGGCTTATTTTTGCATGAATCCTATCTTTAAACACCACAATATTGACACCCAATATTTAGTGGATTTCGAAATTTGCCTAAGTTTATGCATTGATTCTTCTAGCCTTGCATGGTCTCCACCAAATCTTGTAAATCCTCTTGCATATTTTCGAAATATACTTGCCTCTATATGAATATTGATGACTTGATAAAATATCCCACAATAATTTCCAAGGTGTACAACTTATTATATCATGTATCTTATACCAAAAATCAAGTCCTACCAATTTCCTTACAAATCATTAAATATATTATGTGAAAATTTTCGGTTCTCACAATATAACTCACTTTTTCAGTAATACTCAGCAGAAAAGAAGTTATAACTTGTCAAAGTTCATTATCAAAAAGATCATATCTATTGAAGAATGGAGTATATCTCCATTGATGGAAAAAAAAATTTATTCTGAAAATCATAAAATGAGTTTTAAATTCAATTTTTGGGATTATATTGAAAGTTTTAATAAAACTTTGTTTTATGAAAATGAAAAAAAGGAAACATACATGGTTTCTAAAAATTTATGAAAATGTTTTTTATCATCCTATTCCAAATTGGTTTTTCATTTGGTGGAAGATATTTGGTCCATCTGCAAAGATTTTGCCAGAGGTTTTTATAAAACACATGAATACTTGGTTAAATGTTTCCCCAAGTATTAAAAATCATTTTCTGAACATTAGATCGATGGCAAGACTTTATGTCTATTTTTCATGGAATTTGGAATACCATGGATCTGGAAATGGCAACCAGAATTTGGGTACAATGATGAAGGTATCTCTTGCATATGGCGAGTCAGTCTCACTAAATTTTGGGATAAATTACTACGTGATGATCCAGAAACTGGAAAACCCTATGCTTATGACACTCTTCATCAAATGGAGGAAAGAAATTCATTATATCAGAAAGAACTTCATAATGAACAAGAAAAGGAAAAAGCCTCAATGATTCCATTTAAGATTCTCACTCAGAAATATTCTGATATTTATTCAAAAGATAAAATGATTGAGGTTTATATTGAATAAATGAAAAAGGATCTTTTTCAGAATATTTGATGTTCTGATTCAAAATCAAATAAATCTATGGAGTCTGAATCCAATGCAAATAAATTCATTCATCTAATGCAGATGCAAGATTCACAAGATCCAGAGGATGATATCCCTCAGCTTTCTCAGATAAATGATATTTTTGAGACACTCAAAAAATCAATAAAAGACATTATTAAAGATGATTAAAATCGTCAGAAGAGGAATCTCTCAAAGTTGGTGGAATATCACATCGTAACATATCGTGACAAAAGTGGGTGGCATATCACTGTAACCTTTTACTATTTGCTTTAATAAAGCATTGTACTGTTTTTATTTTGAGATGGAATCCGAGGTTTCATGTCCGGCTCTTCTATCTATTTATAGGTTCATTCTGTGCTTCTAAGAGGACACGGTCGAGTTTGTTCCCCTCTATTCCATTCTTGTAAAAACCCTTCTGAATTATTAATAAAAGCTTCAAGTGTTCTGATAAAAACTTTGTAAGTTTACTGTTTTATTTTTTGTTTTTTTTTATTTACTGTTTCTAAAATAATTATATTTCATAGATTAGCCTGAATGACAGGCTAAAGTATTCGTGCTAAATTATTAACTAACTATGCCATGATCTATATTATCTATATTATTGTAACTTAGAATCAGATTGAGATAATAAAAGATTTATTTAAATTTCTGGAATTTAATGTAATATAAGTGTTTTTGGTTAGAACGTAAGGTAAAAGATGAACCAAGAAATGGTAAACACAAGGTTCGAGTTCATCCGGGAAAAATAAATTCATGTTGTAGCCATTCAGCCTGCTTAGCCGAGAAATGGCGTTTATGGGTGATTTTTATGAATTTATGATTCTTTGGGCCCTTGATAAATCCTATGTTGTTTAATTTCTTTTGTATATCTTTCGTAAATCCTTTGTGTTTTGTAAAATTTCCAAATAAGAACCTTATATTAATTATTATTCTGAAGTTTAAATTTCTCCTTTTCTTAGCTCAGTTTGAGTTGAAGATGGTATATAGGCTGGAAACCAATAACCTCCATGTGTGCGAAAGCCACTAAGGAAAATTTTGGTAAAACAACGCCACGTCTCAGATTCTTTTATTTTATTTTACCTTAAAGTCCTTGATAATTCATGTATTACGTGTGTGCGCTTAACAAATCGTTCGTCTTCCTTTCGCTAATAGCATCATTTGATATCCCTCCTATGTTCAATGTGTTAATAGCACCATTTATATTCCTCATATGTTCAATGTTTCCAGTTAGAGTTTGTGTCTACGTTTAGTATCAAATATCAATTCGTTGGATGATAAGTAATTTTGCGTTAATAACTGATGATAACTATCAAATAAATGTCGTTTAGATTCATGATCAAACAATTTACTGGCATGTATTTGCCGGAAGCAAATAGTTATTATGGATTGGATTGGATTGGTGGATTGGATTTCTTCTCTCGATAGAATTTATTCTTTGGCATGTGTAAATAAGAAAACATTGGAAACAAGCTTCTGTGATATTCTTGGCCGTATGAACTCAATTAAAATCGGCGAGTTTCGTTCTGCGCATATAACATGCTGACTATTCACAGATCTTTGGACATTTCTGTTGAAACAACAAACTGAGTTTTCCATACAATGCATCTAGTATATACTAATTTGTCACTAGTCTATCTTGAACATTTTCATTTTCATTCATCGTCAAAATGCGGAATCTTTGGAATCAGGTTGATCAAATGTGAGTGTAACATAATGATTTCTAATGCTACGAGAATATAACTATTTTAAAATTCTAAAAAAAGCAAGAAACAATCTCCAGTTGTGCACAGTGGGGGACTGCATGTGGTAGTGGATGCACAATAGTCATTTCAATGCATTGGTTCATTATTAGGAGTCAGAGTCCAATTCAAAGGGGCTGTAAATTCTTGGTTGATCAGTATTAAAAGCATTAGTAGGAAACACGCTTCTCAGTCTTGTTAATCCACACTCACACATGAGCACATATAAATAGTTACAAGCGGTTACTGTATAATTCATTGAACATTTTCCTTTTCATTCCTTGTACTCATTTGAAGACTTGAGCTTACTTCAATGGAAATTCTTTTGTTCAATCGCTTTATGCTTTCTAATATGGTATCAGGGCTTAAAAATCATTGAGCTGCAGCTCATCCAATTCACATTGATATTTGGGGTCTTTTGACTCCTTTAAGCATTGAGGGATACAAATATTTTTCGACTATAGTTGATGATTATACTCGTTTCACATGGATCTACTTGCTGAAATCTAAATCAGATGTTTTGCATATATTTCCAAACTTCTGTAAAATGATTCATACCCAATTTGAACAGAAAATTAAATCGGTTCGATCGGACAATGCTCCCGAACTCAATTTTTCTGATTTTTATAAGTCCGAGGGAATCATTTGTTACCATTCTTGTGTTGAAAGTCCACAACAAAACTCTGTTGTGGAAAGAAAACATCAACACATCTTGAATGTGGCAAGATCCTTGATGTTTCAATCCAATATTCCCTTGTCATACTGGAGTGATTGTGTTCTCACCTCTGTTTATATTATCAACCGCACGCCCTCTTCCCCACTTTCAAATCAAACTCATTTTGAACTTCTTTATCATAAGAAACCCCTGTATGGTCATTTGAGAGTTTTTGGTTGCATGTGTTATGGATCCACTCTCTTGGCTCATCACACAAAAATTTTCCCCTCGTGCCATTAAATCTGTCTTCCTTGGATATCCAAGTGGTTATAAAGCCTACAAACTCCTCAATCTTCTTACAAACAAAGTGTACATTAGTCGGGATGTAGTGTTTCACGAAGCCATTTTCTCTTTTATGGACCAGCCACCTTCCCCTACACATCAAGATTTTTTTTCTGATGGTGTTCTTCCTACACAGAAATCTGTTACGCGAGAAACAACTACAGATTCTGGTCCCACATCTCGGTCACATAGAGTCTGTAATAGACCAATCCACTTACGTGATTATCACTGTTATTCTACTCAATCTTCTCCCAGCTCGTCCACTGCTCATTCTCTGAATCTTGTTCTTGGTGGTACTCGTTTATCCAAGCAGTATTCTGTTTTTTGTACACAATGTTTCCTCCATCATTGAACCTCAATCTTTCTCTCAAGCTGTTGTTAAGCCAGAATGGTGCCAAGCCATGGCCACTGAACTTGAGGCATTGGAACGTAATGGGACTTGGTCTATTGTTTCTTTACCGCTTGGGAAGACCGCCGTTGGGTGTAGATGGGTCTATAAAACTAAGTTTCATGCTAATGGTAGCCTATAAAGATACAAAGCTCGCCTTGTTTCTAAAGGCTACACGCAACAAGAGGGGATTGATTATCTTGAAACCTTTTCCCCCGTTGCAAAGCTTGTCACAGTTAGAGTTTTGTTGGCCTTAGCTTCAATTCATGGATGGTTTTTGACTCAACTTGAAGTCAATAATGCTTTTTTGCATGGAGACCTCTCTGAAGAAGTTTACATGTCTTTGCCTCGGGTTATCAATGTAAGGGGGCAAATTTTCCTCCCAATGCAGTGTGCAAACTGCACAAGTCTATCTATGGTCTCAAACAAGCTTCGAGGCAATGGTTTGCCAAATTTTCCTCCACATTGATTCGGATTGGTTTTGTTCAATCTCATGCTGACAGTTCTTTGTTTGTACGAACTCGAGGTCATACGTTCTTGGCATTGTTGGTATACGTCGATGATATGGTACTGGCCACCAATGATAAAAAGGAAGCCACTGACTTGAAAATATTTTTGGATAGCTGTTTCAAGTTGAAAGATCTTGGTAACTTGAAGTAATTTCTTGGTATTGAAGTTGCAAGATCTTCAAGGGGAATATCTATATGTCAACGCCATTATGCTTTACAACTTCTTACAGAAATAGGTTTATAAAATGTACAATTAGCGTTTAAAATAACGTGTTTTTAAAAATCAAACATAATAATACTATTTGTTTGTCTAATTAGGAGCGTACTATAAGCTGAGGCAATTAGGGATATTTCATCAAAATATTATTTATTGATAGACGAAAGTAGGAATAATCGAAAATTGACAATATGAAATTTCCTGGAAATATACATCATTAGAATATTAGTCACCAAACACTTGATATGAGAATATGCTAGAATATAATATCATATTATATATAATAAATTTTAAATCATGTGACATATTTTAACATTCTTTTTTCTTAGGATATGAGAATTCGAAATTATTATTTTTTTGTACGGAGTAAAGAAACTCTCGAATCAGTACAATAGTCAACAAATCATGTTAGTCGAATAAATCATAATGGATAAAACATATGTAAGAAACTCGTTCAGTAAAATGTTTTGTGTTATATAGTTTGTATCTACGTTTTACATCAAACATTGGATAATAAATTAAATAATACTAATAAATGATGATGTTTAACTGATGATAATTATCGGTGAAAATAATGACCTCATTAGTATTTCACATTATTTAATGGGGGCTTTTCGGTGGATCATTTATTTCTTGTATAAATAAGTATAGATGGTTGTTTATTTGGAGTAATATTTTATTGCTTTAACCATGGGGAAAAAATAATTCTAACCATGGTTCGAAAGACAATGATTCGAAGGAACTTTTCACTCGATAAACCAAACTAGCATATTTATATCAATGAGACATCTTCGGAGATGCGTACTGTGAAAGGATCACTTGTTGTCGATGATAAAGGGAAATGTCTATTGGAGTATGAAATCAAACAACGTAAGATGTCTCCATTGGAATGTTATAGTCGTGTATGTTTTAACATTGTCAATGAGAGGGAGAAAGAATTGAGAAATGATTATGATAGTTGGTCGTATCATTGATTTAATCACCTTGGAGAATAGGCACATGAAACTTATCATGCAACCAACGATCATAATCATTACTCAATTCCTTCTCTTCTCATTGACATGGTCAAAACATGCACGACTATAACATTCCAATGGAGACATCGTACATTGTTTGATGTCATACTCCAATCGACATTTCCCTTTACCATCGACAACAAGTAGTCTCATCACAATACGCGTCTCCAAAGATGTTTCATTGATCTATATCGAGCTGGTGACAAGCCGCAAATTTCACTGTTTCGATATAGATATGCTTGTAATATCAAAATATAATAGACTAAAACACATAAATCAGTCACACTCATCTCTTTATCATCAAACACAACTGAAATCAGGAAATCCAACGCATTGTCAGTAACGATACCTCTGCGGCAGGGAGAAGAATCAAGCGTCGGCCGGCTCCGCTGCCATATCCGCCGTCTGATTTCCCCTAAACAAGTCAGAAAGGGTCGGCATCTTCATCTCACCTTTATACGACATCGGGATCGTGAAGTTCCCAAACACCGGAATATCGATAATCAGCCCTAACTCAAGCTCGTAATCGATATCCCAATCGGCCCCAATGTCCCGAATGAGACTAATCAGCAGGCTGTGCGGCACCTTGATCGTGACATCCAGCATTGTCTTATCGTTCGCCTTGAGGGATCCAGGATCCGGGATCGAGCCCGTCGCAATCCCTCTTCCGGAGCTCTTCACCTTGTACGCGATCTCACCGATCGGTATGGTGACAGCGTAGGGGTTGGAGACGTCGATCTTGGCGAGGTACGTTATCCCGTCTAAGCCGAAGCCTTTGAGATCCACGTCGATTATGGTCGCCTCCGGCTTGGGCATGTTGACGACCTTCTCTGCGACGAAATGCTTGGCCTGGTCCACTATATCCATTTTTGATTTCTCGGGGGGATTGAGTTTTGACTGAATGCATGAATGAGTTAAAAGAAGATATGATATATATATATATGAATGGAAACGCGTTATCCATGGAATACCCTCCGCGTTTAATTTTGGGATTTGTCATTAATAGCAGAACGTGATGCTTTGTTTCTATTATTTTACTGACAACTATATATATCATATCAGTCGAGAATAAATGAGTTTGTTTAATGGACTTTTCTTGTATTTTTATTATGGCAAAAACTTGTGTAAATGGTTTTACGGGTCGTATTTGTGAGACGTATCTCTTATTTTGGTCATCCATGAAAAAATATTATTTTTTATGCTAAGAGTATTATTTTTTATTGTGAATATAGGTAGAGTTGACATGTCTCACAAATTAGGATCTGTGAGATGGTCTTACATGAGACTCGCTCTTAATTTTATTAGATGTATTTGTATCTATCAAGATTTATGTTCACTTATTAGTATGGATAGCGTATTTAATGTGACATTTTAGTGCATTCGTGTATTTGCCGGTTAATCTATAATACACCTAGAATGGAACTCTTAAAATATGTTTAGTTGATTATTTGAATTCAAAATTAAATATTTAAACTGAAACATCTACTAATTTTAAAAGCGCGGAATTATTTTTTTTAATAAAAGCTCGCATTTTCTAAATAACATTTAAAAATGTCTTAAATATTTGACAATAAAAATAGTGCGTAAACATAAACGAGTAAAAATTGTGAAAATTATCGGCGTATCAAAACCAGCATATAAAAATGTTCATATCATCTCAAATCTCATAAAAACAAAATGCAGAAAACATGTGATCCTCGGGTCATGTCACCCCACCAGGTCTGTCTACTCAGTGTTCATCACCTCCAGTCCTCTCAATAACAAGTTCACCTGCATCACACACGCCTAGTGAGCCTAAAGACTCAACACACCTGTACCGTTAATAACAAGTACATATACATAGCACACAACAGTGAAAAAAATCATACTCAACATATCTTTCATGTACTTAAAAACATAACGTAAACATGTCGTGTCAACTCATGTCATCTCATATCATCATATACGTGTCAAAACAGCTCATCGTGTCATCATAAAATTAAACATTTTCTTTTACTTGAATTCAGTTCATTAGTTGTGACTTACGTATCAGCTCTATCGATGGATCCATCTATAAAAACTGTGGTACCCGGCGGCGGGAGACATCAGCGACAGCATTACCCGCCCACTGAGCCCGGGCCTCAGCTCATCATATCTCATGTCATCGTGTACATATACATTGTCAGTCACAACCAAATCACATCCTTCAAAATTATCATCATTTTCATCCCTTAATAAAACCATGCTTATACGTAACTTTTCCTTTAAACTAAGCTTGCAACGTATTAATCAATATTGCGTAAAAATCGTAAACGTGATGCATAACATTTAAAATATCATAAATTTGTGCTCAGGCGCTGCAAGGACCAACATCTCACACCGGGTGCAAAATGACTATTTTGCCCTGGAAACTCAAAAATTATCATTTCACCCCTGGACATCTAAAATTGACCCGAAGCTTACCAAATTGCTTAAAATGTCCCAAAACATTATAAAAGCTTTCTTAGACATAAACTAGAGCCAAAAATCCGAACTTAACCGATTCATTTTAAAACTTGGACCGGGGTCCCGTTTTTAACCCGAATCGACTCGAACTTTACCCAAATTTTCCCAAACTTTTACCATAACTTAAAAACACTTAATAGTCCTAAAACCCAACAATTAAGGCCCATAACTCACGGAAATCAGTCTCTTACAGCTGCTGGAAAGTTGCTGGAGAATTTCATGTTCCCTACCTCCACCGACCCTAGTGTCCCACTTCCCATTAATGCACTCTAGCCTACACCCAATCAATACAGCTCTGAATCAGTCCTCCTTAGACCCTCCTAGGACGTCCTTGATTCCACTGAACCCACGTAAACTAGTCCCCTGCACGCTGGTGCTTTCCAGCTTCTCGCTAAACCTCACAAAGTACTCGGCCATGACCCCTCCTCGATGCAGCTCCCTCACGTGGCCCTCGAGTTCAGACCAACAGGGTTCAAGCCCTTCCAAATCGTGACTTAGACTCATCAGAGACCAGTCCACGGCCTGGAGATGCCCTCACCGCGCCAGTTGCATCTTTGGTCCGAGCATCATCCTAAATCGAGGCCATATACGCTCAACTCCTCGGCTCTTCATCCTACCGCAAGTTGCCTTAAACTCTAACCCCATAACATCGTCTCATGACCTCGCTCAGCCCCTAAACGACCAGCACTAGCAGCCCTTGCACAACAAATCAGAAAACATGAGTGGTGCTCGTGGAGATGCATGGAACAAGGCAAAACCAATAAATCCTCATGAACAGTTGCTGGATCGAGAATTTCATGAATGGACAAGCATATAACAACATATATATAACGTGTATGATGCATAAAGGATGATACAATGCGTGCCTTGATGATTTGAAGACAAGATCAATGCAAATGGAGACCTAGATGAAGTTTTTCTTTTGCAAACCAAGAGGGAACCAAAGCCTTCAGCTGTTGTGTTCTGATACCTAGGAATTCTGAAAGGGGAGGCACGTATAACGGCTGTGGGGAGTGGTTACGGGAGGTTAAGGGTTTATTTTATAATAATTAGATAGTTAATCAAATAATTAATGGGCCCTAATATGATAATTAAGGGTTTGAAAAGGGTTTTAAGCCCAACAAGCTTAAAAGTATGCCCATTAAATAACGTACTCCCGAAAAATATTTTGTGTTGAAAAGGTTTTGAAAATAATAGCCGAACGCTTAAAAAGTTCCGTGATTCGATAAAATTTGCATACCGTTAAAAATAAAATAATGCGGGTAAAAATACCCAACTAAAATCTCATTTTTTTGAGAAATACCCTTAAAACACCTTAACTTACTTTATAACAATAAATCGTGCAATAAAATAATTTTCTTGAAAATTCTCCGGTCTCCGATCTTCGTTCGAACGTGAAATGCATCTAGAAATCCTAATGCATGAATTTCATGAATTAAATCATATCATGCATGAATTATGTATAAAATGCATTAAAATAATTAAAAACATAATTAATGAAATAAACATGCACTTACTGATTTAAAACAATTTAATAAAATACCAAAGAAATTTAATAAGTTGCATGCATGTGGTTCTCGTGGACTTTCAAATTTTCGAGACGTTACATAAACTCTATATGACCAATTGAATATGTTACATAGGGAAGGTATTATTTCAGGTGTAGCATAGCTTGAATATGTTAATCATCTTCAATTATGTTAATTAATATTGATGCTCCAGTGGAAATATGAGTCGATATTCTGGATAATCACCAAATGAAATGGATTTTAGTTTGATGAACAAATGCCCGAACTCGAGGATTTAGACGAATTGGCTATCTGAACCCAAAGACGAACATTATAAAGGGTCGGAGGTGTGCTCTAGCGTATCCATTACAACGCTTACCTCCAAAACTGAAAATTATATCCAAAAGTGGACACAAGACACATTAGTTGAAAATGTGAAGCAAATTAGGTATTTATAGAGGAGGTAAGATAATATTCTTGGTAAAACCACGAGGTTAACGCCCCATATATGGATTGGTCAACCTAAATTTGAGTAAGTTCATTGTCCTAAAAAAAACTTCCAATTGCGAATATTCAATATGTCCTATAAACCCACCCCTAGTAAGAAGATCACCGAAAACCGAAAAATCGAACCATTGTAGAGTAAAACCGGACCAAACCGACCGTTGTCCACCCCTAGTAAGAAGATCACCCTACCCGGGACTCAATTACTTAGGGCTAGCTAAAAAGCCTTGGATGAGTCCCTTTCAAGAATAATCAATTTTGAGAATTGGTAATTATGAACTCAAGTGTCTCACTCAAGCAAAGTATAATTAGTTCTAACCACTCTTGATTCAGGGAGATACGAGTGTCCGTGAGAGAGTTAAAGAGTACATTGACCATTATCCCCAAATTTACACGCCTAATTACTTCTGGGAAAATCTTCTGTTGACTTGAGACGTACATCCAACCTCGGCAAACGAAGGTTGGCCTTCAACCACTGAATGCCGCTTCCTCTCGACCAAATCCCATAGAACTCGATCCCTGAGTCAGCTTGAGAGATATCCTGTAGAGTTTAAAATCAGTACACGTAAACCCATGTTTTTGTTAAATTGTTAAATTATTTATTTAATTTTAAAATGATTTTAACGATACATGATTTATGATTTGCATTATTTTAAAATATTACATGTTTAATTGATGCACGTTAAATCATTTTCTTGAATTTTATGTTTCAGGTGAATATTCGATACGAGATCGGGAGAAGAGACCGGTGACGATTTATGAATATTTTGGTATTTTATTTCAAGTCAAGAAATTGATATTTTAAATGATTTATGAAATTTTAAGTATTTTAAATCCTAATTTAATTTATTAGGTGATTTTAAGATTTAAACATTTCAAAAAAAATTACTAATATGAATAATTGGGGATTTTAAATCTTGAAAAATTTGTCACTTGTGTATTTTATTTAAATTATGGGTTCTAGTAAGTTAGTGGGAGATTAGTATTTTATTTATCATGTTAACTGGTTATTAGTATTTTTATTAATCTAATTAACCACTTCTAATTAACTCCCTAATTACACACACCACCCACTCGGCACACACACTCACACACACCTTGCATTTTTTTTTTAAGAACTAGGGTTCTTAGAATTCTCCAGCAGCCACCCTTCTCTTTCGATTTTATCAGCAACCTCGCGTTTATTTAGCAACAAGAATCGTGCCACAAGTCGTCCTGGATCGGTTTTCGCATTTCCTCGCTTCATTATTCGTCATTTCGTGAGTTTTATGTTATTATATTTTTTCTATCTTTGAAAATATTTCCCAATTTTGATTATTGTGAGTCAAATCTATATATACAGACATCATTTTTATACAAAGACCGTGATCTTGATATCAGATAAAAGTATATCGAGTGTTTTCAAAATTTTCATGACATACTATGTGAATCATGTAAATTCTTTTGTTTATACGCTTCAACTACATCAATTATGCATTTTCTTAGATGTTAAATATGCAATTCAAATTTGCACGCCATAAACACTTGGGTTCCGTTCAGACAAATACTCATAAAACATTTGTATAAAAGTGTTTTTACAATTTTTTTGTAAAATGTTTTAAAAGTTGTCTTAAGAATAAATATGTGCTTCGAAATATATTCTATAAAAAAGTTTTTACAGTTGAAACGTTGTTTAGACAACTGTGTAAAAAATAATTTTATAGTTAAAAATAAATTACAAAGTGATTGGACAACTGTTTTATAAAAACAATAAAATTCTCGTTTATATGCATTGTTTATTCTAAAATATAAAAATAAATAAAAAATTCTCTCAAATGAATGAAGTTCAAAATATATATCATAAATTATATTTATTAGCTTTAAAAAAAAAGAAATATGTTCTCCTATTATTTTCCTATCGTAAATATATCAAAATATATTCGAAATATATTCTCCCATTATCAGCTTTAAAAAAATGAAGTTCAAAGACTGTCCATTGATTAATTGACATTACGGGCACAACCAAGATTTTGTATTCGGATGGGCTAAGGTAAATATATATCGTGTATTATTTTTAAAGACAAATCATTTGTGATAACCAATCCTCGCCCTACAAGTTTAGTGTTTTTTTTTTGTGGTGGGTTGTTGCAGAGTGTTTAGAAGGCGATTGAATAAACACTCACTATTTCACAGTCTTTTCGAATGTTGAGTCAGTTTACTGACAGACTGAAACTCGGAATCTTATCGGTCGATATCCATCAGTTAACAATAAAGTGTGAAAATAAATTGAATGATAGATACAAATAAAAATTGTAATAAGAACACTCGAGATTTTATGGATATTCGGATATTTCAATCACTTTTACGTCATCCCTTCTATCACAAGGATAGAAAATCCACTAAAAGACTTTTATCGATACAAATACTTGTACAGACCCAATTCAGTTTGGACTTAACAATGTGAAAACTGAAACTCTTAGCTTACAAAATGTTTCACAATACTCAACTTGACTTAGCACAACTGATTTCTTTTAAAGATCGAATTTACAACAAAATGATTTGTGCTAGTAAGCTCGAAAAGTAGCCTAGAATGCTACGAATAAATCTGATAAGTGTGAGCTTCTGATTTGTGAATATGAGCGAGAATTTCAGCAGAGTAACAGTAAGATAGATAGAATGGTGAATCGTTGTTTTTCAAATGTTTTTCTCTGCTATTTATAGGCTTATCTTCAATGGTGATAATCAATGTAATTTGAATCTTTATATCAATTGTTTGTCACGTTGATATTTTTCGACATTCGTACATCGCAACTTTTCTGAAATGCGGTGTTCCCACTATTGGTTGTAGTCTTCTTTGTACTGTTGTCGGTTGAATCTCCTTTTCGTTAACTGATGACGTGTACAACTAATAAGTAATAGTTGATAAGCTCACAGCTGAATGTAGCAACTGATCAGTCAGTTGTCTGCGTAAGTTAAGTTCAACTGGTTCAATTTCCTTTATTAATCTACGCATTATTCTTCAGTTATAGGCAACTGTCAATTTGAGTATTTGTTCAGTCACTTTCAAACTTTTTGATGAGTTAATCCAACTGATCTAAGCACTTAGTTTCTCAAACAACCACAATTTAGTTTCCAACAATAATATATCAACAAACATAATAAAACTCTAGTATCCCTTGATAGATAAATTTTTTAATCAAATGTACGAAAGAATAAATTTAACAAAAACGAGATTTATAATTTTTTTTTCAAGGTTTGGTTATGAGTTTATTCGGGATATTTATTCCATTTTTGTCACTGATAAGAAAATTTCTTATACGTAAATAATGGATTACACTATTTAATAAATCATGACCTTTAGAGTAACAATTTTTGGTGGCTTGTTGTAACATTTTCAAAGAAAAAAAATACTCTGATCAAATTGTCAAAAAAAAAACTCAATTGTTATTAAATAAAAATTATTATAAAAACCTATTTTAATAAATATGTAATTTATTTATAACTAAAATATTTTATCGAATTACGAAAATCTTCTAAATTTATAAAAGCATTATTTTTAAAAAATTTATATTTTTAAATTGTTATATCACTCTTAATAAAAAAACAATGGAAAAGCATTGATTTGAAAAATAACAAATTATCATATTTGAATCATTATTGCAACTACAGAGAACACGCAACGCAGAGGATATTAAACCTCCTTGCTCCATGTAAGACTCGTTCGTTTGCAGAAGACTAAGACAACCATAACTTCACACATAAACGACTAGAATAACCATAACTTCACACGTCCTTAAACCACCGAACATTTCTTGTTACTTCTCACGTCCTTAAACCTCCTAGCTCCCTGTAAGACTTGCTGGTTTGCAGAAGACTAAAACAGCCATGACTTCACACATAAACGAGGTGAAGCTGATCCATACGAACATGGTTCTTCTCCAAGTCCACATCATCCCTTTAAGCCATGGGAGCTCGGACTCGATATCCAGTGATGCATCATAAATCTCAGGTACACCAGAGCCTGCTTCGAGATCTGCTCTTTGTTGAAGGATAACTTTGAAAAAGGATGTTGGTTGGTATCCTTCGACGAAATCCTGGATCACGATTTTCAGGTTTTGGATCTCGGATTGAAATCCAGTGATAATAGGAGCAGTTTTGAAAAGTGTTTCGACGATGCGAACTGGCTGGCTCTTGAAACGTAGCATGGCCGGATAACTTGATGCGACCATGGTATTACCATTTGCTGACAGGCCCTCCACTCTCACCTTCAACGTATAGAAGAAAACACAGCACGGGATTTCAAGAAAATAGAAGAATTATAGAGAAAATTCCTACGAAAATATATTGTACATTTTCAAGATATATATCATTGACACAATAATGGCCTGGCCCGACAACGATCCTATAATTCAAAACTATCATTCTTTCGATAAATATTTAATCTGCGCAGGCGAGTATACGTAAAACTTACCTGAAAGATACCTAGTTGTCTGTTGTAGTCAGATTCGGGCAATGTCAATGAGATGGTCAGCTTCAACTTATGGTTACCAAGTCGGCCAGAAATAGGCATCTGATTTCCTAAAGGCACGACAGCTACCGGACTAGTTTTCGTGTAATCGAAATTCAAGACTTCAGTTGTATGCACGGATTCTTCAACGAAATTTCTCAACACAAAACTAGCTACCACGAACCCTGAGACCAACAATACAAGAAGCAACAAAAACACATTGATTGTGCAGAAAAAGGCCTTCCCAAATCTTATTGCCAGTTTCAGCACCGACTTCTGTGCCTTAATCCTATAACAGATAAAGGAGATCAGGCCCAAGTAAAAGGCCATGCATGTTCTTCGCAGCATTTTCTCGAAATGCTCTGAAATTCGAGTTAGCATTCGAATCGGTAATACCAAAAGCATTAGCCAGAAATTCAGTATACCAAATGGAAGAGTGAAGAACCACAGGAAAAGGGTTATTTGAAAACCAGTAAACTTAATCAATAGCGTAGACAAGATATCAATAATGTTCAATGGGGCCATTTTTAATACACCATTTATATAGTTGGATTCAGTATCTTGGTAAAAATGAATGGCCGAGTTTTCCTCCTCCTCATACATCGAAGCATATTCGCCTTCGACTATTCGACTTTTGTACCCATTGTCGTACTCGAAATCGAAATAACCAGATAGGCCAGGTGATTTTGGATTAGCCATTAGCAGTTTCTCAGCTCCAAGAATCAAAGAATGCTGCATCAAGTCGGCGAGAATGTGCTGTGACTGCAAGAATCTAAATGCAAGAAAATTGGAGCGATCGTTAAGCAAATGCTCGTTGTCATGGCCAATGTCGTTCGTATCATATTGAACCATTGGATCATGTAATGATGATATTTTCATGGATTGGTTCAAGGCAAAAAAAAAAGGAGAAATATTTGTAGTGAAAAATTTAATTGAGACCGTTTCTTTCTTTTATAGGAGGGAAATATAAGGATGAATTGGCAGAAGAGACGATGTCCATTGGGATGCTAAACAAATCGATAGTTCCAGTTGTGCTTAAAACAATGGGAATTTTTGTTTTGTTTTGTTTTGTTTTGTTTAATGGAAATCAGCATCCTGGTATATGGATATAAGATCCGTGTACTGAAACAAAACATGACTACTGATTTTATTTCCAAGACTGCATTCCTTATTATTTTTGAAAATTTTTGAAAGCTGTTGGCGATGAATACATCTAAATTAAGGGATTTTTTTTTTTTAATTTCAATTTACTCTTCCAGATTTAGGTTTTAGAACATTTGACTAAAATAGTGTAAAGTTAGTTCATTTATTTCAAATCAGTATTTTTCGATTTCATGTCAATATTTTCTAGTGTTACATCAATAATTAGACTAAAATAATCATAAATTAAACGTTAGAACATCATAACTAAATGTTAGAAATTTAGTAAATCAAAACATAAAATTGAACTAGTTAAATAGACCAAAACTTATCTCCTGAACTATTTACTTTAAAGGAGAACAATTTTGTGCAGACAAAAACTTGTGTGTAAGACGGTCTCACGGGTCGTATTTTGTGAGATAGATATCTTATTTGGCTCATCCATGAAAAATTATTACTTTTTATGCTAAGAGTATTACTTCTTATTGTGAATATCGGTAAGGTTGACCCGTCTCACGGATAATGATTTGTGTTACCGTTTCATAAGAGACCTACTCATGTGTGCAACATGTTTAACTTTTGCGATCTCGCATATATATAATGAATTTTAATTTCGTCATTTAGCTGATCAAAATATATATGATATTAGTGAAATAAATTCTTTTAGGCAGCTTTTGGATCGACTGATTTGTATTTCTTAATTTTTAAAAAAAATATTATAAACTTCAAATTCATCTCTTGGATGTATATATAATATTTTATGTTAATTATGATGGATTTTAAGTTCCCCAAATAATAGAAGCATTTGAAATCCATTTGCAAAACACCAAAATTGTTTTGTGAAAATTTTATGAATTTAAATAAATCAATAAAAAATTTATTCTAAGCAAAATTTTGGCACATATATATAATTTGCCTACATATTAATCTACTTAATATCTAAGAGTTGCAATGAAATAAATAAAATACATTTAAATAATATAAATTAATTAATTTTATTTTTCTACAAATAAAATTTAAATTGAATACTACAAACAAATAAAATATATTAATATAACTTACTAAAAATATTAACTAATTCAAATATTTTTATTAACTTTTAAATTTAATTGAGAATTAATTCTCACTAATTTAATAGATAATGTTTCGATGATTTGATAGAAAATATGTCACCAACATAGGCCAACACTTGGCTATCGGTAGAGAACTCACTTCCCTTCGTTTTCTACTATATATAGGCTTCATCTAATGTATTTCATCCCCGAAAATAATAGTGAACAATAGGGAGAAAATAAGGAAAAAAAGCAAATCATCCCCGAAAATTCCGAAAAAATTTCAAGACGCCCCTTTTCCAGCCAGAAATACTTTTTAGGATAAGAGGTATCAAGATCATCAACCAAAATTTTGAAACTCGATTGAAACCATGAAGAACATTGCTAGAAATTTTCCAGAAAATTATATACATGTTTCTAGTTTGGACTCCTTATTTCTCATTATTCTTTAACAAATCTTCGTTCACTTTTAGAATAAATTTTGTTCAAAATTTCCCTAGTTCACGAATTTGTTGGCCGATCATCTCAATTATCATCAGAAATACAATTTTTTGTCGTCCGAAACAAGCTTGACAACCATTATATTTTTCCTAACCTATTTTTGATATGGTTTGAATTTGAAAAAGTGTAAAACATAAAATTTTAGTTCGTCCAAAATAAAATCATACTGGAAATTTCAACCGCGCATGACGCGTTGTCGCAGCGGCACATGCAGTACATGCGTCGTCCTGATCCTTTTTTGACATAATTATATTCATCTGGTGAAGTTTCGTAATTTTAGAACATATTTTTGATTTAAAATTAATTTTAACCATAACTAATCCGTACAAGAGTTTGTGCAAAAATAAATTTCAAATACCCAACATCTACTCCTGACCATACCGAGCCTAAAATTACTTGAATTATATTTATAGAAAATCATCTTATGATTGAAAAAAGACGAAAAAGTAAGCTACCAAGGTGATGTTTTCTTTATCACGAGGTTTGATTTATCGTGAGGTTTTTCCCACTGGTTTCTTCAATAATTGAGTTTGATATTTGGCATGGAATTTATAGTAAATTTTATGAACTACTGATTTATTCATATATTGCATCATGTTGTGTATGTCACAAATTATCTGTCATATTCTATTGCATATTTGAATATCTAGATTTATTTTGTTCTTGACTATTACGATTGGTTGTTACTGATTGAATGACTTAATGAATTGAGCTTGGAAAACGGTCTATATATCGGATGGCTAGTCCACTAGAAACGTAACTTCGGTACGGAAATTTGAGTCCAATGAACATCATGTTTAAAACCTGTTATATAATTCATCTAAATAATGTGACTTCGGTTCGAAAATGTGAGTTCAGTTTGGCTCGTAAATGATCGATTGCACGAATTATATTTGAGTATTTAGGGAAATTTTTTACACCAAATGTTGGTTGAAGCCACCTCTTTAGTCTACTCTATTCATTTCAGAGTCATGAACAGTTGTTGTATATCACTTGATAAGATATTTTTATAATGATATGTTACTATTAATAAATGTTCTCTTATTGAATTGCTGGACTGATAAATTTTTTCTTGACTTGTTAAAAATATATAAGCTCAATTTTGTTTCCACATTCAGTCTCCAAATACTTAACTTCTATTTTATTTCTATTTATTATAAATTCCAGATACAGGATTTCAGGTCTCTGAATATGATGGAATTTGATAATGAAAAGACCGTGATTGTTATATTGCATTATTAATTTTGTTATATTATGTAAATTAAAATATGTTGGATCCCGGTTTCTACACGCCCAAACGCAGCGGAAGTTTTAAAATTTTTATTTTATTTTGACAATCAAAATATATTTGATTTGGACGCTCGTATGATTTTCATAACATTCATAGGGCGTTAGAGTTTTATACCTTTGGTGAATTAATCACTGGACACCAACCGATCCGGTATAACAGATCTGACTCTTGATGAATCCCTACGAACTTTCTTCAAGAGACTCCTTTCGTTTCATCTAATTAGGTCCACGACTAGAACAATTATTCCTCTTCTGATTTGCACTAGAAAAACTAGAAGAGATTTTACGTTGAGATCAAAAACGAGAGCGGCGGCACAAACCAAAATTCCTCTTGATATGGCCGAAAATATTTGAGGAGTTTTTCATTGAGATTCTCGAAAATCTCTTTTTCATGAATTGGAGGCTACCTTTTTATTCTAGATAATTGCATGCCATTAGAATAAAAAATTCTAATTATCTTTCTAATCTATTATTTACTTAATTAATCCAATTAATTAAGTAAATTTAAGATTCTAAAATGCATGCCTTATCAAATGCAATCTCGATGCATATCTTATGGAGACTAGGTTTTTAGGTCTCCTATTTAAATAAAACATCTATGGTCTAATTACCATAATAAAATAATTGGACCCATTTAATTAACATTAATGAGCTAAATTAATTAATTGGACTAGTCAAACTAGTTTAATTAATTAATCAAAGTCCATTAAACTTTAATTATTTAATATATTGGACTTGTACTCCTACAAGTCCATTAAATATATTACCCATCATATTTAATTTATTATTTAATAAACTCAACATTTGAGCTTTAATAAATTAAATATATTATAATTCAACATTTGAATTTAATATTTAAATTATAAATTCAACTCCTTGAATTTTATCACCTCCAAAATTTAATATTTAATAAACCCAACTTTTGAGTTTAATAAATTAAATTATCAAATTTTATAAATTCAACTCCTTGAATTTATTCTCTCCAAATTTCATAAATTCAACTTCTTGAATTTACTATCTCATAAATTCAACTCCTTGAATTTATTTTCTCAAAATTTAATTATCATAAATTCAACTCTTTGAATTTACTATATCATAATATAAATTCAACTCCTTGAATTTATTCTCTCAACGGGAACAAACGATTCAGTGCTTGTGTGACCCTCAATGGTTCAGGGATACAGCCAGCCGTGGGTTCACAACTCTTTGTGATTCAGAATAACATTTATTCTTATTCGGGGTTACCCTAGTCAGCCCCATTCTTTTCATCAACACCTTGATCAAGAATGTCAGAACTCATTTCTGATTGCACCCATCAGATCATGGTAAGAGCGTCTAGTAGCATCGCCCCATGATCCCCTAGGTATCACTGATAGTGCCTGCAAGAACCAGTCGATTATGATTAACGTACAATACGGTCCCTTCATCTCATATATCCTGATCGAATCTGCAACCATTGGTTCATCGAGGGTTGCATATTTATTCGATAACTATGTGATAACTATAATAGTGGCATCGCGTGTACTATTGGAGAACTCCTTCTCCAACGTACATCTCATACTCTGGCCAGAGATTCCATGCACTATTATTTCATTAGATCACATAGGATATCCACACCCGCAGGTGAGCGGTGAATCCCCGACTACAATGCACTGGCTCCTATATGTGTCGCAACTATACCCAACCTCGCCACCTGATGACTCTCCTGGAGCCGGTAAACGAGTCAAAGCACAGCCCTAGCATATAGAGCATCAGTGTTGTCCCGGGTCGTAAGGACTAATTGTGTACAATCATAACCACGAACTTATCCTCTCGATGAATGATAACCACTTGGAAAGTCCGAGGGAGGGTTGTTCGGTATAATCATCATATGACTACCCATCTGTATGTTTGGACATCTCTATGCCCTTACCAAGAAACGCAGTACACAACATCACAGATACTAGTCTCGAGCTCAAGCGACCTTTATCCATGTTTTAGGCGGCTGAATCGACTAGGAACGAATTTAGAATATGCAGTGTTTACAAATGGGTTTCAACATCGAATTACGATTCATTTGTATTAAAGCATAATCAAGGACTTTATCTATGCTGCTTGCATGTGTATACAGATAAAGTATAACGAAACCATTAAAAATAAATTATATTAAAATAAAGATTGTTTATTACACTTGAGTCAATAAATTCCCTAGCCAACCGTTGGCTTGCAGGGCATCTACTCTAACAATCTCTCACTTGCCCTAGAGCCAACTACCCTTAATCCCATTGCTTCGTGATGCTTTTCAAACAATGGTCCTGGCAAGGGCTTTGTAAGTGGATCAGCAACATTATCTGCAGAGGGGAGTCTTTCGACTTATATGTCTCCTCTTCCCACTATCTCCCGTATGACGTGGAACTTCCTCAGTACATGTTTGGATCACTGATGAGACCTTGGTTCCTTTGCTTGCGCAACGGCACCAGTGCTGTCCCAGTACAACGGGACTGGATCAACTCAATTAGGAATAACGCCAACTCTTGGACAAAATTCCTCATCCAAACTACCTCTTGGGCTGCATCAGATGCAGCAATGTATTCAGCTTCAGTGGTGGAATCCGCAACGGTGTCTTGCTTGGAACCTTTCCAAGAGATAGCCGCACCATATAGCATGAATACAAAACCAGAGGTCGATTTCAAATCATCTACGTCACATTGGAAGCTAGAATCAGTGTAGCCTTCCAATTTCAATTCTCCACCCCATAGACCATGAACAAGTTCTTAGTCCTTCTCAAGTACTTAAGAATATCTTTCACGGCCTTCCAATGCATTGGATCAGGGTTTGCCTGATATCTGATTGTAACACTCAGAGCGCAAACAACATCAGGACGTGTCTATATCAGACCATACATGATACTACCAATGGCTGACGCATATGGAATATGTGTCATCATCTCTATCTCTTCATCAGTTTTGGGACACATAGCTTTAGATAGAGTAATACCATGACACATTGGTAAGTATTCTCTCTTGGACTCTTCCATAGAGAATCTATTTAGAATGATATCGATATAAATCGCTTGGGTTACCCCTAGCATCCTTTTGATCTATCTCTATAGATTTGTATTCTCAATATATAGGATGTTTCACCCATGTCTTTCATGGAGAATTTACTTGCTAACCATACTTTAGTTGATTGCAGTAATCCTACATCATTCCCAATGAGCGGGATATCATCAACATAAAGTACTAGGAATGTCACTGCACTCCCACTAACTTTCTTGTACACACATGGTTCCTCAGGATTCTTAGCAAAACCAAACTCTTTGATAGTGCTATCAAATCTGAGGTTCCAACTCCTTGACTCCTGCTTGAGATCATATATTGATCTCTGAAGTTGGCATACATTATGCTCACTTCTTACTGATGTGTATCCCTCAGGTTGAGACATATAAATTTCTTCTTTGATGTCTCCATTGAGGAATGCAGTCTTTACATTCATTTGCCATATCTCATAGTCATACCATGATGTTATGGCTAGTAGTATTCTAATGGACTTAATCATAACAACTGGTGAAAAAGTTTCCTCATAGTCAACTACTTGCCTTTGAGTATAACCTTTTGCAACCAGTCTTACTTTGAAGGTCACTACCTTCCCATTCGTCCCAAGCTTTCTTTTGTAGATCCATTTGCACCCTATGGGAACAATTCCCTCAGGTTGATCCACCAATGTCCATACTTGGTTTGAATACATAGAGTCCATTTCTGACTGCATGACTTCAAGCCATTTGGTTGAATCAGTATCAGATATTGCTTCTTTGAAATTCATTGGATCACATCCAACACAATGCTCATCAGGGCCTTGTTTATGAAGAAGCGTATATCTTGCAGGTGGTTTAATAACCCTATCAGACCTTCTAGGAGCTTGTACTTCAACTACTGGTTCTAGGGGATTAGGTTCAACTTCTAAAGTTGAGGGAGTATCTTGAATTTCTTCAAGTTCTATCATATTGCCTTTTCTATCTAATAGAAACTCCCTTTTCAAAAAGGTGGCATTTCTTGAAACAAACACTTTTGCTTCACTAGGATGATAGAAATAATATCCAACAGAATTCTTTGGATATCCTCCAAAGTAGCACAAAGTGGATCTACTATCCAATTTGTCTCCCACTGTCTGTTTCACATAAGCAGGACATCCCTATATTCTCATGTAAGAATATTTGGGAGGTTTCCCCATCCATATCTCATATGGTGTTTTATACACTGCTTTAGTTTGAACATTATTCAACAACATTGCCGCAGTTTCAAGTGTAAAGCCCCAAAACGATGTAGGCAATTCAGTTAATCTCATCATGGATCGAACCATGTCCAACAAGGTTCGATTTCGACGTTCAGAAACACCATTCAATTGTGGTGTTGCTGGTGGAGTCCACTGTCATAGAATCTCATTCTCTTTTAGATAACCCAAAAATTCAGCACTCAAGTATTCACCATTTCGATCAGATCGAAGTGTCTTAATACTCATTTCTAGCTGTTTGTCTACTTCAGATCTGAATTCTTTGAACCTTTCATATGCTTCAGATTTGTGTTTTATCAAATAAAATACCCATACCTCGTATGGTCATCAGTAAAGGTAATTAAGTAGGATTGCCCTTATTTTGTGCTAACACTTAGCGGGCCACAAATGTCTGTGTGGATCAAATCCAATAGACTCTGCGCACGTTCCACGTTTCCATCGAATGGAGTCTTGGTCACTTTTCCTTTTAGACAGAGCTCACGAGTAAGTAGAGAATTTATGTCTGACAAGTCAAACATGTCTTCTCCCACTAGTTTGTGCATCCTTCTTTGGGAAATATGACATAGTCTAGCGTGCTATATTTGTGTGGGATTTGGATCATCTAACTTTCTTTTGTTTGTTGTTGAATTCACGTTTACTTGGACATTCACTTATCATTTCCAAAACATTTCTGGCACATATAATTTCTTATGTCTGGACTTCATGCAGTGAAATAAATATGTTCTAACTTATCGGGCTTTGTAGGCCTTTTAAGTGTCTTTCAGAGTTTGCCTTTTATTGGGATTGTTTTCCTTGGGAGGGGCAGAACATTTCTTTCCCTTACCTTGTTGGCCATTTTCGTCTGACGAGAGGGCCATAAGAAAAACAACAATTCCATGTTTTATGGTGATCTCATAAGTTATAAGCATATTGACTAGCTCTTCAAGGCTATCAAATATCTTATTATTAAACTTGAAGTTCACCATAACCCCGTCAAATGAGGAAGAGAAAGATAACAAATTCATGTTACCTAGTAACTCGTTAGGAATCACATATTCAAGGCCCACCACATCCTCAATAAGCCCAGTCATACGTACACTATGCTCATGGGCCAAAGCCCCATCTTGCATACGTGTAGTCATGAGCTCCTTGAAATTGATGTGCATCACTGTACGAGTTTCATGTACCATGCAACTCTTGCATGTTTATTCGAATGTCAGCAACATTCAACATATCCTCAAACTGTCCCTACAGTTAATTTGACATAGAAGCGAGCACATCACACTTTAGCTTTGCACACTATGGTCCTACCATCTTGCATGCTTTGTCAGTTCAACAAGACTAACATTAATGTGTATGTCATTTTCTCCGAATTCAGAACAATTTCCCAACCAGTCTTGAAAATTAGATTCGGTTAGCTAGTTAATAACAGAAATGTATTACGTGACGAAATCGAAAATATACTGATATGGAAACAGAATAATGGTTGCTGATTATTTTAAAATAATTTTAAGATATAAAATATGGATTTTTTATTTTATAAATCTCCCTCCCACTATTTTGACATTTCCACCACCCTCTGATGAAAAAGGGAAATCGTATTTTCTTAGTGGGCACGTAGAGTCCAATTAGCCAATTATAATCCCGAATAATATCAGCCAATTATAATTTCTAAAAGGTAGAATCCAATTGCATCCCTATGCAACCTCCGCGCGTTTTGCCTCACGTTTAATAAGGACCCAATAATATGACGCCGTTTATTTTCACGTGTCAAACCGACCCATCAATATAGAATTGTAGTAGACGGTCGTCATGAGTTCCCCCAATAATATGAGCCGAAGTCATGAGAGTTCCACTCAATTCACATCATATGTCCGGTGGAAGTCACAGCTTTCCGGCGTACATGCCTCCCCGATAATATGAGCCAGACAATGTCCGCGGGTAGCGATCAACATGCAACCACGGTTGATGGAAGGCAAGGAAAAATTAAACTCCTTTAATTTTTACTTTTTCGGTTTGATATAAATTTTGAATCTTATTCAAAATGAGGTATTTTAATTTTAAAATTGTCTCATCATTTTAATTTTAAAAATCGTGTGCCACGAGTTTGTATGTTCGCCGGATTCATACAACTATATTATCTAATAATATACATACATGCATACTACTATATATCACATATATCATAATATGACATTCAACAATAAATAAGGATGATCGATCGCCAACACAATTAGATCCATGTGAGCCATACATGGATCCAGGTCCAAACCTAGGTGAATGCAGGGATGCAAATGCAACTTATTACAAAAGCTTCCAATATTTTACATGTCTTCATCTTGATCATCGGGCCCACCATCTTCCAGTCTTGATCTCCCACTATTTCTAATTATTACAGTTGAATAGCCATGGCACATAAGGGATACATCTCATGGGGGTGGAAACGGGCCATAAACCAGGCCCACTTTAATAATATCAAATATTATAAAAATGAATAAAAAACAGTAAAATATCCTAACATACACCTAACACATTGGTCAAGGCTCTCGATCATCCTTCATGCATTTAATATCAAATATTAACATCAATTTAATTAAACAATTTAATTAATTGATAAATCATATATCTAATAATTTTATCACTAACCACCACAATTATTAAATAATTTAATAAATTAAATAAACTCCTTTATTTAATTTCCAATTAAATCAATAATAATTGATTTCTTATAAAAACTCATTTTTACCATAAATAATTAAAATCATATTCTAATTATTTATTTTACAAGAAAATTATTAATTTTCCAAAAAATTAATTTTCAAAAATAAAATTGACTCAATTTCAAAAATATCAATTTTTACCCAAAATTTTGAAAAATCAGAAAATCGCACCCTAGGCCCAAACAATTCAAGCCCATCATCCAGCACGCATCCCGAGACGATCCCAGGCAGCCGCCCGCGCTGCCCGCCCACTTCGGGCAGTGGCGGTACGCGCTGGAAGAGCACAGATGCGCACAGCGCGGCGTGCGGACGTTCCGCACGCCGCGCGCGCACGGGCGCGGGCGCACCGCGATGCGCGGACATTCCGCGCGGCGCGCGCGCAGCCGCCGCGCGGACGCTCCGCGCAGCGCGCGCGCTGCGCTGCGTTTTTTTTATTCCGAAAATCTGGAAAAATAAAATTTTCTTGGTGCTAAATTTTCTTGTGTGGTTAGAAATAAATTATTCTATATGATTTAAAATCATACGATATAGAGAACCTGGCTCTGATACCACTGTTGGATCCCGGTTTCTACACGCCCAAACGCAGCGGAAGTTTTAAAAATTTTATTTTATTTTGACAATCAAAATATATTTGATTTGGACGCTCGTATGATTTTCATAACATTCATAGGGCGTTAGAGTTTTATACCTTTGGTGAATTAATCACTGGACACCAACCGATCCGGTATAACAGATCTGGCTCTTGATGAATCCCTACGAACTTTCTTCAAGAGACTCCTTTCGTTTCATCTAATTAGGTCCACGACTAGAACAATTGTTCCTCTTCTGATTTGCACTAGAAAAACTAGAAGAGATTTTATGTTGAGATCAAAAACGAGAGCGGCGGCACAAACCAAAATTCCTCTTGATATGGCCGAAAATATTTGATGAGTTTTTCATTGAGATTCTCGAAAATCTCTTTTTCATGAATTGGAGGCTACCTTTTTATTCTAGATAATTGCATGCCATTAGAATAAAAAATTCTAATTATCTTTCTAATCTATTATTTACTTAATTAATCCAATTAATTAAGTAAATTTAAGATTCTAAAATGCATGCCTTATCAAATGCAATCTCGATGCATATTTTATGGAGACTAGGTTTTTAGGTCTCCCATTTAAATAAAACATCTATGGTCTAATTACCATAATAAAATAATTGGACCCATTTAATTAAAATTAATGAGCTAAATTAATTAATTGGACTAGTCAAACTAGTTTAATTAATTAATCAAAGTCCATTAAACTTTAATTATTTAATATATTGGACGTGTACTCCTATAAGTCCATTAAATATATTACCCATCATATTTAATTTATTATTTAATAAACTCAACATTTGAGCTTTAATAAATTAAATACATTATAAATTCAAAATTTGAATTTAATATTTAAATTATAAATTCAACTCCTTGAATTTTATCACCTCCAAAATTTAATATTTAATAAACCCAACTTTTGAGTTTAATAAATTAAATTATCAAATTTTATAAATTCAACTCCTTGAATTTATTCTCTCCAAATTTCATAAATTCAACTTCTTGAATTTACTATCTCATAAATTCAACTCCTTGAATTTATTTTCTCAAAATTTAATTATCATAAATTCAACTCTTTGAATTTACTATATCATAATATAAATTCAACTCCTTGAATTTATTCTCTCAACGGGAACAAACGATCCAGTGCTTGTGTGACCCTCAATGGTTCAGGGATACAGCCAGCCGTGGGTTCACAACTCTTTGTGATTCAGAATAACATTTATTCTTATTCGGGCTTACCCTAGTCAGCCCCATTCTTTTCATCAACACCTTGATCAAGAATGTCAGAACTCATTTCTGATTGCACCCATCAGATCATGGTAAGAGCGTCTAGTAGCATCGCCCCATGATCCCCTAGGTATCACTGATAGTGCCTGCAAGAACCAGTCGATTATGATTAACGTACAATACGGTCCCTTCATCTCATATATCCTGATCGAATCTGCAACCATTGGTTCATCGAGGGTTGCATATTTATTCGATAACTATGTGATAACTATAATAGTGGCATCGCGTGTACTATTGGAGAACTCCTTCTCCAACGTACATCTCATACTCTGGCCAGAGATTCCATGCACTATTATTTCATTAGATCACATAGGATATCCACACCCGCAGGTGAGCGGTGAATCCCCGACTACAATGCACTGGCTCCTATATGTGTCGCAACTATACCCAACCTCGCCACCTGATGACTCTCCTGGAGCCGGTAAACGAGTCAAAGCACAGCCCTAGCATATAGAGCATCAGTGTTGTCCCGGGTCGTAAGGACTAATGGTGTACAATCATAACCACGAACTTATCCTCTCGATGAATGATAACCACTTGGAAAGTCCGAGGGAGGGTTGTTCGGTATAATCATCATATGACTACCCATCTGTATGTTTGGACATCTCTATGCCCTTACCAAGAAACGCAGTACACAACATCACAGATGCTAGTCTCGAGCTCAAGCGACCTTTATCCATGTTTTAGGCGGCTGAATCGACTAGGAACGAATTTAGAATATGCAGTGTTTACAAATGGGTTTCAACATCGAATTACGATTCATTTGTATTAAAGCATAATCAAGGACTTTATCTATGCTGCTTGCATGGGTATACAGATAAAGTATAACGAAACCATTAAAAATAAATTATATTAAAATAAAGATTGTTTATTACACTTGAGTCAATAAATTCCCTAGCCAACCGTTGGCTTGCAGGGCATCTACTCTAACAAAATATTGTACATGCTTCCATTACTACAAGTAAGATATAATGATAATTTGAGAATTCGGGGCTCACGAGTGGTATTAGAGCCCATAAAGTTTATCCCGAAATAATTTTGGGTTATAGAATCAAATCCATAAGATTTTTAAATTTGAGATTTGTATGTCTATGGCTCATTGTGGAAGCCTCTAGTGAATATTGTTATGTCAAAACTTCTGGATAATGAGTAATCATATAATATAAAATTTCAGTCTTCGTTTGACCCAAAAACTTAGGATAATGTTATCAACAGGTTTTGATAAAAAAAATGTTGGCATTATTATATATAATTCGTTCTAAATTGATATTTATTTATATTTCTTAATTACAAATTTTTTGTTTTAAAATAAAAATGATTTAAATTTCCATTTCCTAGGATAGATTCGTCAAGAAATAGTTCACGTGTTAGGAATGAAGATGATTTATCGTCAACCACTAGTTGAGTTAACCCCAACAATCATGGTGAAGATCATCGCTCCCAAGCAATGAGAAACCAAGGAGAGAAATAGCGTGCTCAATGATAGGAGAAAAATCCAAGAAATATGATCGACGTATTTCAACAGTTCATGCAATTCTGTCAGCAACCACCAACAAGAAACGTTGGTGAAAATAATCAAGGGATTCAGATAATTGAATAAATAGGTGATCAAATTCTTGAATCAATTATTCCTTAGGTTTCACCCACCCATGTCACGCCCCGGAGCCCGGGCCCGCATCTGCGTGACTGCATAATGAGCTCCTATAGCAACTACTTCGTATTCGTCCTCGCTTTACGAAAATGATTAACCCAAGTTGTTATAGAAGTCTATTGTAAACCATTATAAACTCATTTTTAAATATTTGATTTTTTCGATGTGGGACAAGGGTATCACTATCACCCCTCCTTCAGAACGTGACGTCCTCCTCGTGGCCTGACCCCTCGATCCACCAGCACCGAGAATCTAGAGGTGGCTCCTACAGGTTCAAGAGGTGGCTCCCGTCATGTAGCACTTTGCCCCGCAGGTCCAAGAGGTGGCTCCCATGCACGTAGCACTTTGCCCCGCATAGCACTTATTTCCCAGTGTTCCATGCCGGTGACCGGCTCTGATACCATTCTGTCACGCTCCTGAGCCCGGTCCCGCATCTGCGTGACTGCACAATGAGCTCCTATAGCAACTACTTCGTATTCGTCCTCGCTTTACGAAAATGATTAATCCAAGTTGTTATAGAAGTCTATTGTAAACCATTATAAACTCATTTTTAAATATTTGATTTTTTCGATGTGGGACAAGGGTATCACAACCCAAGTTTTTGAAACCTCTAACTCACAACAATTAATCTGTTCATTATAAAAATTGAAAGGAATCGTTCAATTAATCTGTTCAACCGAGAGATTGATATATCATTAATCTTGCATACTTGAAGATTTTGAACACACCTAAAATTCATATACTCCATCATTTATCAAGCACGCACTCAACAAAAAGATATCTGGTCATTCAAGGATCATCTTCATGCTACTAAAACTTATTGTTTTCTTTACATCAGTAAGATTTGTTTATTTGACTGATTGTGTTGTCTAGTGAATCGAGAGTTCTTCAAATCCATAAATGTAAAGTGATCACTAAGAGTTCCAAAACAGGCAATGTGATAAGTCCTGATTTGAGTGGACTATTGCAATAAGTTTGTAAATCCAAAGTCTTTCAGTGTAATCCTTCCTAAAGAGGAAGAAGGGGGTGACGTAGTAGTTTTATCTCCGAACATCAATAAAAATCATGTCTTTAATTTCCGCGAGCATTTACATTTCAAACCTTTTCTTGTTAACAAGTTAGCCAACCGGTTGAAGCTATCATTAGAAATTTTGAACTGTTTTCCGCACTTTTCAAGTGGTTAATATTTCTGACCGTTCGAAAAAAAATTCAACCGCCTAAAAGCGTTTGTAAACAAATTTTTAAATCAACAATTTTAAAGAGTTTATTCACCCAGACTATAAACTCTTTCCCAATCCTAACAAGTGGTATCAGAGCAGGTTTTCTTGAAAGTTGATATCTACAATCAATATGGCATCATCTAACAAGATTCTTATGTTTTCTAAAGAAGATTATGATGACTGAAAAATTTGTATGTAGGCACATTTAGCAGCCCAGGACGATGACATGTGGTATATCATCGCTGACTTGGCCTATGAAGTTCTTGAAATTCAATCCAACTATGTCTATAACTGAAGGTGCTCCCCAAAGGGTGGAAAAATATTGATCCAAATGGACATCTTAGGACAAGAAGAAGAAAAACCTTGACAACGCCGCCAAAGATATCCTTTATAAGACTCTGGATAAGAATATGTTTGCAAAAATTAAAACTTGCTCCATAGCAAAGGAAATTTGGGAGAAACTCACACAATTGTATGATGGTTAAACAACCAAACCAAAGAAAATAAACTGATAGTTGCAATCCAGAAGTTTGACAATGCCAAGATGAAGCCAAGAGAAACTCTCTCCGAATTTGATGAACGGTTTAGTGGTATTATTGTTGAACTTATATCTTTAGGAAAATAATACTCTAACCGTGAAATTTCCTTGAAGGTAATGAGAGCTCTTCTCAGATAATGGGATGTGAAGACAGTAACAATGCGAGAATCAAAAGATTGAACAAGCTGGAGCTTCACGATCTCTTTGCCGATCTTAAAGCATACGAGTTCGAGCTTGGAATACGAATTGAAGAGAACCATCCATTTCTCAACTAACAAAAGCCTTGGCAGTTTCTATAGTGATTCTTTCGGTCGAAGAGTCCACAAGTAAGAAATTAGCTGAGCACTGAGCAATGAAGCTATGTACCTAATTTCCAAGAAATTTGGTAATTTTATGCGTAAAAATCAATCTCAATTTGCTCAACCATATTTCAAAAAGGACCATACAAATTATGGTCAAGCTTGATTTAATTGCGAGAAAAAGGGGCATTTCATTGCAGTGTGCTACAGACTGAAACAATATGAAAAGAGACCGGTTGATAGGAGACGGTCCAAAGATGATAAAAAGTTCACCAAAAAAATATCAACGAGTTTTAATTGTAGAAGAAAGAAAAAGAAAATGCACCGATTCAGACTTAGAAAGGTCCATCTCTGAGGAATCTTCGAGTGAAAGCGATGCTGAGGCAGTAAAATGTCTCATGGCTAATGAAGTATCAGAATCCACCGAAGAGATGGTATTTGATTTTGACTCTCTAAAATTTACACGGTAATACCTTGTCACATCACTACATAACATGGTGAACAAGTTTAAGGGACTATCGCAGAAATTCGATGAGTGTAAGGCACAAAAACAAAACTTGAAAAACAAGTTAACCCTTTCCAGTTGCTTGCAACAAAAGGAGGTTGACTGTTTGAAAGTTAAGTTAAGTCTAATAGCGCTGAGAATGATGACTTGTGAAGATTATTCCATGCTACGTTAAAAGAAAATAAACGATTGATGAACAAAGTCAGCTCGTGGAACAAGTCCTCTGCTTCCCTTGAAAGGATGCACGAGATGCAGAAATCGGCCGGAGACAGAACTGGGCTAGGTTACAACATCAATGAACGCACAACTCTGAGGCACAAACTCAACCTATACTAGAGAAAGATAATTTAAAATCAATTAAATTTTTTATGATTTAATTAAAAAATTAGATGCTACTAACCTTGAATCTAGCATTGATGATGAGATAGATTTGAGAAGAACGATCGAAAATATTTCTGAACAAAGTCCAATCGTCCAATAAAAACTTTATCAGGTGGGTGAACCAGTGAACAATCACCTGCAGGAAACCAACCAGGTAGAGGAGGAAATGGTGGAACAAGAAGATGCAACGACTCAACCATCAGAGACCAATCCATATAGACCATGTCTCTGGTGGAAAAAGGATCATCCACTCGAGCTGGTCATCGGTAAACCAACCGCTTATCTTAGAACTAGAAAACAAATGATTGATGAATTTATGCATGCTGCATTCGTTTCCCAGATAGAAGCTAATAAAATCGGTGATGCATTGAATGATACCAATTGGATAGATGCTATTCAGGAAGAACTTGATCAATTTGAGAGAAGCAAAGTTTGGCACTTAGTTCCTAGACCTTCTAATCTGCATGTAATTATTACTAGATGGGTGTTTAGAAACAAGATGGAAGAGAACATTTCAATAGTTAGAAACAAAGCCAGAGTAGTAGCACAAGATTATAGACAAGAGGAAGGTATTGACTTTGATGAATCATTTGCTCTTGTTACTAGATTAGAGGCAGTTAGAATATTTCTTTAATTTTCGGAATTCAAAGATTTTAAGGTATACCAAATGGATGTTAAGTCAACATTCTTAAACTGTTTGCTTATGAGGAAGTATACATAGAATAAACACCTGGCTTTGTTATTCACACTCATCCTAATCATGTCTATAAATTAGATAAAGCACTATATCAACTTAAACAAGCACCACAGACATGGTATGATACTTTAACCAATTTCTTACTTGATCATGATTTCTCTATTGGAACGGTTGATAAAATACTGTTTATGTTGAGGATCGAAGTTGAGTTTAGAGGGGGGGTGAATAAACTCTACTCGTTTTTCGTTCTGATGAGGTACTAAAATCCTGTTAAGGATAGTAGTTGATCTTGTGCGAATACTTTCACCTGATTACAATAAAACGTGCGGAAACAATCTGATGAAGTAGTTGAAAAACAATAAAACAGTAGGCAGCAGTTGTTTATGGAAGTTCGAAGATAAACTCTTCTACGTCTCCCCTTCTTCTGTTTCCAGAAGGTATAACTAAAAGACTTTGGATATTACAGTACAACACTTGTACACACCCACTTCAGAAGGACTTACACCTCAGCCTACTGAAACTCTTAGTTTCTCAACTCACAAAAATGCGAAACACAAAGTTCTGAAAAGACTCTTTTCAGATTACAGACTCTTCTGATAAAGTATAAGTGCAGTAAAGATCGTGAATAGTGTAAGAATTAGTAGCACAAGATGATCTACAAAAGATCAGATATAAGCTTATGAAGCGTGTGCTACTTTTCTTTGTGTTGAACTTTTAAAATGCTCAAGGAATTCTGATATTCGTCTGATAAGAGAGTAGCTTTGTTCCTTGAAAATGATATTATGCGAAGTGTCGTGTCGAACAAGGATTTGATCCAAGTATATATAATCGACTGAGTTCAACGTTCACAATCAGAGAAGTCTTCAGATAACTGATACAATCAGCTTTATTACCGAAACAAGTTCCTGCAGAAAAGCTATAAAACAATCAGTCTTGTTTTATACTTAATTGGGTAATATGCATTAAATGACTCCGTATAGTATTTAATGCTGCAATTAATACTAGTACTAGGAACTCTTTAACGGTAACAATTAAGATAGCAACGTTAGAAAACGTTCTCTACTGGTTTTGTATTGTTATCCCTTTTCTACTGGTTTAGTTTTACTAGAACAACAGCTACTGATAAGTTATTCTGTTGTTCTGGTCTGCTGGTCTACTAGTTTTAGTTATCATCGCCACAATAAAATTCATGTCTAACAATTTCTCCCCTTTGTGGTGATGCCAAAACCTAAACAGTAGAAAGTCATTAAGTGAAACAGATAATCATTTAAACAAACGGATAATGTTAATAACGCATTAAAGTAAACAAATCAATCGGTTCCAATGTCTATGTAAATGATTTCTTCATTTTGAGGTTCTTGATCTCTTCTGTTAGAAGGTTCAGCCTCATCTTCTGTTTGCCTAACTCCTGCTTGATCTCCTCTATCTCCTCTATCTTCCCCTTTTTTGGCATCAGCGGCCACCACATGGGTAAAGAGATCATTCAGTCTGCCGAAAATATTTTGAATGCCATCGGTTAGCATCTCCAGATACAGGGTCTGAGAAAAGATGCGATTATCTAAGGTAGTGATAGATTGATTTTGAGAGTCAATCTTGGCATCCAAAAGTTCCACAGAGAGTGATCGAAAAAGATCATCATGCTCAGTGATTCGAGTGAGTATATCATTTTGAGCAAGCATGATGGTGCCGTGAGTCCTTGATATAGCTTGTCTGAAAACGGAGGTTTCAGCATACATCTTGTCCGTGGTCTCCTTAGTGAGATAGATGTATTTCCCCATTCGCTCTCGGAAAGATTTAGCACCACTGAATTCCGCAAGGTTTTCACAAGATATACGTTTCACTAAATCAGAGACGTTGTTGAGTTCGATTTGTAGAAACCGAATCTGATGTTCCAGGTCAAAGGTATCTGATTCCGGGGAGGGAGTTCGTGCAACAATGCGTTGTTTGATCTCAGAAAGACGAGAATTCGTCGCAGTCAAAATAGGGAGGGAGACAGTCAACGCAGTAGAAACAGGAGGAGCATCCATCAATGCAGTAGAAGGAGCAGGGTCTGCTGTGCTTTTTGCTGGAATTGCAGATAACAGTAGGTTCAACAGCAACCAGAGGAAGAGTAATATCTTCAGTAGGAATGGCCAAGTCAGAGGCCAAAGCTTCTTCCATTGAAGATGCTTCAATAGAAGGTGCAGAGGGCTGTTCCAGAAGAATGTTCATTTCTGCTTGATGTGCAGCAGAAAACAAATCTAAATTCGACAGTAAAGAAGTAGCATTTGGGTCTGCTAATTGTTGCCCTCGGGTAGGAGAACCAGAAGGGGGCAAGGAAATAGTCGGTGCTGCTTCCAAAGTGGTAGAGACAGTAGGGACAATCGATTCAATGACTTCCTCAACTGAAGCCAGTTCATGAACGGACAATAGTGATGAGGACTGAATGGGCCTAGTCGGAGATGCAGGAGTACTAAGAACAGCAGCCTTTGGGAGGCTGTAGTCCTTTCCTCAACTGTCTGATTCTGTTGAAAGATCGGGACAAGGCCAACATGATAGACAGTAGGCTCTCCAAAGCCTTGTTCTTGAGCAAGAAGTTGCTCATTCATCTGCTTTAATCTGTCAGATAGAATCATAATAACATTTTGATCCTGAACAGCAGTAGGAACGGCAGGATCAAAATTCGAATGAAGAACTTTCAGAACTGATTCTAATTTCTGACATTTCAGCTGATCGAGGATGAAGTTCCTTCTGCGCAAGGCCTCGATGACATTTTCTGTTTTTGCCAGCTGAAAAATTCTCTTTTCCGCATTCATCATTTTGCCATAAGCCCCTTTTGTTTTGAAGTAAGCAACGGAATGAAACAAACGGACAGTATGTCATTCATCAAAGAAATTCATGTCATCGTTTGCAGAGGTCTCAATCTCGGCTAGATGAAGATCAACGCCGGTGGTGACAGTGGTCTTGTGACCAAAAATAGGTGGTTCTTCAACCATTTTCCTTTGCCTTTGTCAGAAGATGAAATAGGCGCAATAGGTCGGAAAGCAGAAGACCCGCTTGCTGGTTCCCGAATAACGATTCCAGATGTTGGCTTAAAAACAGTAGTAGTAGAAGGTGCTGAAACAGACGTAGTAGCGTGTGCAGTCGAAGAAGCAGTTGATCGAGCAGAAGGAACCGCTTCTGGAAAGACCTGACGAATAGGTACTTTCTCAATTTCAGACAGTGCTGCTGTCTTTTTAATCTTAAGAATGGTGCGCGGTTTCTTCTTGGCTGGGGTTGGCACTGCTGGTTGAACAGCAGCAGCAGTACTGTTCTGATGCTGTTTTATCGGAATCCGTCGAAATAATCAATCGTTTCTTTGAAATTTTCTTTTGAGGTTTGGGAGCCTCAGAAGCAGTTTCCCCAATTTCCTTCTTCATCGCAATAAACTCCGCCACGGTTGGCTTAGGCCTTAAAGCCAGTACATTTGCTGCATCAATCATGGTAACGGAAAGTAGCATCGAGATCACTGGTAGATGCGAAACCAGCATCCTTGAGCAAAACACTGATCTGAACCGCGAAACCAGAACTTCTCCGGACCACCATATCCTTCATAATTCTGAAAATAAAATGACTCCAGTCCACCTTAATCCCCTTAGAGATGGCAGTCATTACTTGAACTTTCTCCTTCGTCAACTTGTCGAAGGTGTCCAGCCTTGATGAAAATAGCTTTAGCCACAATATCTGCCAGAATCTGATACTCCTTTTTGAGCAATTTCTTGTGGCAGGAAGGAGACACTTCTTCTCCAGATGCCGAGAAAGAGCTGAGTGCAACAGACATATCTGTCTTGGAAATATCAGAGAGTTCAGATGTACCTGAAAGTGGAAGGAGGAAGGTTGCTCCTAGGTGTGCGGCATCAATGGAGATAGAAGCATCTCCTTGAGTATGAACAATTCTTCCTTCATGCACTGTTGCTTTAGCGTAAAATTCCAGGAGAGCATTTTCGTAGATAACTGCTGGTGCTTCCAGAAATTTCTGGAGTCCCGATTTCTCATATCCTGAAACATTTTCAAGAGATTCTCATCCTTGATGTTGAGAACGGAAGCAAAGTTAACTTGATAAGCGTTAAGAGTGTATGCTCCAGCCATTTCTGTATGCAGATGAGATCAGAAAAATTTTGCAGTAGTTAGTTGATGATATAGAGAAAGCAGTAGCTGAAAAGCGATAGTTATGAAACAGTAAAGGTGAAAATGTGAAATATGAAATAGATATACAGCCAGTCAAATAAACATAAAGACACGTGTCAGTATGTTCTTGGTTGAGTGTTTGAAAAGTTTTGCAGAAACTGTCAGAGAGACTAATGATTTTGAAAATTTTGAAAAAAAGAGCGGGCTGTCCAGACCGTTACTAAAAGAAATCAGAAAAGGATTTGTCATTTTATGATAACGTCTGCTGGAAGTTTCAGGGTGCTGAAATATGCGAGCACTTTGTCAAAACCAGCAGACTTGTAGTTTTATCGAAAAGACAAACATCCTATCTGTTTTCTGAAAAGTTGTCAAACTCTTAGTCTGACTAAGATACTGTTCCCCCTCGGTAAATGCAATTAATAAGTGGTCATAATTGCGACAAGTGACTCTTGGCCATCTCTCAATCTGAGCCGTTGAAAATGAACAGTCGCAATCTTGCGATTCACAGGAGTCTTTGTTCCCTCTATAAATACCTGCAAAGCTTGAACGAAGTTAAACAAAAACAATGAAAACTCAAGTAAAAAGAGAGTTAGAGTTTGATTCAGGAGATTGAAGCAAAATTGTCCAGAGAGAAGTTTGAGGGTATCATAAATTTCGTAATGATCCTTGAAATACACTCCTGGAGATGTAATTTCCACAGTCAAGCAGATCTTTTGCTCAGATTGAGTTTGAAATGTAGCATCGATTTCTTCCAGAAGCATGCTAATGCAATAAGAGAGTGCTGGTGGATTGATGATGCTGAAATCCTCTCTGATGCCCTATAAGGCATCTAAAAAATTACATTAGTGCTGGCAAGACCTAAGCTTGCTAGATTCTTTCTAGGCCTTTCTCTTCGAAGAAGACCATCTTTTTCATGTTGAAGTACTTTGCAAGCAAATATCAGAGAGCTCCTAGAAGACAAACGCTACATGTAACGCTACTGGTTAAATAGCAAAGAAGATCTACTGTTTTTACTTTTGCATCGTGTAAAGTACTGAAATGGTTTCTAATAAAATTCCAGTTTTGCTTATCTGACTTTTCTCTTCTGCTTTTCTGCAAATATCTTACTGTTAGTTCCATACGATAAATAAGCGAGTAAGAATAAAAGTTAACTAAGTTAACAGAAAATAATCAAGTTAAATCTATCAAACCAAGAGAATTACGAAAGTAAGAAAACTTATTTTCTAGTAAGGGTTTCGTGAAGATATCTGCTGTTTGTTGATCAGTAGAAACATATTCCAGACGAATGTTCTTCTTCTGCACACGATCTCTAATAAAGTGATGTCTGATGTCTATGTGCTTCGTTCTGGAATGAAGTACTGGATTTTGTGTGATTGCAATTGCACTGGTATTGTCACAGAATATAGGTGATTCGGAGGCTTGAATCCCATAGTCTCTTAACTGTTGTTACAGTATCTGAGAGCAGCAGCTTCCAGCAGCCAGATATTCTGCTTCTGCAGTAGATGTGGCTATGGAAGTCTGTTTCTTGCTAAACCAGGATATCAGCCTATCACCAAGAAATTGACAAAACCCACTTGTGCTTTTTTGGTCTAGTTTGCAACCTGCATAATCAGCATCTGAATATCCAATAAGATTTAACGATGAATCATTGGGATACCATAAGCCGACGTTTTGAGTTCCTTTCAAGTACTTCAAAATACGTTTAGCAGCAATATAATGAGATTGTTTGGGCTTAGATTGAAATCTAGCACAAATGCAAACAGCAAACATGATATCTGGTCTACTGGCAGTTAAATATAATAAAGAACCAATAAGACCTCGATACTGAGTTACCTCTACTGGAATACCACTTTCATCTTTATCAAGCTTAATAGATGAGCTCATTGGAGTAGAAGCAGTAGAGCATGCTTCCATTCCGAACTTTTTCAGAAGCTCCTTGGTGTACTTGGCTTGATTTATAAATATTCCAGTCTCTGATTGCTTAATCTGTAATCCTAGGAAGAATGTTAATTCTCCCATCATACTCATTTCAAATTTATCCTGCATCAATTTTCCAAACTTTGCACATAATTTGGGGTTAGTTGACCCAAAAATAATATCATCAACATAGATCTGTACTAAACGAATGTGCTTATCTTTGACTAAAGTAAATAAAGTTTTATCTACTGCTCCGATGGTAAAATCATGATCAATGAGAAATTGTGATAGAGTGTCATACCAAGCTCTAGGTACCATGTTTTAGACCATATAATGCTTTGTGTAATTTAAATACATGATGCGGAGAGAAATGATCGATAAAACCTGGAGGTTGTTCGACGTATACTTCTTCTTGTAAAAGACCATTTAGAAAAGCACTTTTTCACATCCATTTGATATACTTTGAAATTCTTGAAAGCAGCAAAGGCTAAGAATATTGTGATTGCTTCGAGCGTTGCTACTGGTGCATAAGTCTCATCAAAGTCTATGCCTTCTTCTTGTCTGAAGCCTTGAGCTACCAATCAAGCTTTATTTCTCACCACTGTGCCTTCTAAATTGAGGTTGTTTCTGAATACCCACCGAGTTCCAATGACAGCTTGATGAGATGGTCTAGGTATTAGAAACCAAACTTCATTACGTTTGAATTGATTCAGCTCTTCTTGCATGGCTTCAATCCAACTAGGATCCAGAAGAGCTTCTTCAATCTTCTTTGGTTCATCATGAGATATAAAAGCAGCATGCATGTATTCATTAAGCATTTGCCTTCTGGTTCTCAACGGCGCTGCTGGATTACCAATAACCAATGATGGAGGATGAGATTTTCTCCAGATAAACGGATTTGAATGGGCATCTTCCTGATTTGTTATGTTAAGATTGTCTTCTACAGAACCAGTAGTAGGTTCTTGAACATCTTCTGCTGGTATTGGTAGATCCAAGTTCTGTACTTCTGGTTCCACTATTGGTGTGTCTGGTTCTGGCATTTTGAAGATCCTTGGTATTTGCTTCTACATCATCTTCACTGTCGATTTCCAAGTGAATCCTGTCTAACCTGTTACTTAAATCAGATATGTTAGAAATTTCAGCACTGCTGTCTTCATCGAAGACAACATGAATCGATTCTTCAACATTAAGAGTTCTATTGTTGAAGATTCTAAAAGCTCCAAGAAATATTCCAGCATCTGATTTTGAGTCAAATGCCGTCAAATGATTTTTGCCATTATTTAGTACAAAACATTTGCAACCAAACACATGAAAATAAGATACATTGGGCTTCTTCCCTTTCCATATTTCATACGGAGTCTGGTTGTGTCTCTTGTTGACCATAGATCTGTTTTGCGTGTAACAAGCAGTATTGATAGCTTCAGCCCAGAAGCGCTGAGAAATGTCTGCATCTGCTAGCATTGTTCTAGCTGCTTCTTTTAGAGTTCTATTTCTCCTCTCAGCTACTCCGTTTTGTTGAGGAATTCTGGCAGCTGAATATTCATGATGAATCCCCTGCTCATTCAAATATAACTCAAGATACTTGTTAGTGAATTCAGTGCCCCGATCACTTCTGATTTTAATTATGGTAGTAGATTTTTCATTTTGAATCCTTTTCAGAAGCTTGATCAAGAGACTACTGGTTTGATCTTTTCCTGCGAGAAAGATTACCCAAGTGAATCTAGAAAAATCATCAATAACAACAAGAGTATATTTCATTCCCCCTAAGCTCATGATGGGGATAGGACCAAATAGATCCATATGCAGTAGTTCCAGACATCTTGAAGTTGATTTGCTATCTTTGGTTTTGAAACTGGATCTTATCTGTTTCCCAAGCTGACAAGCAGAACAAACATGATTTTTAACGAAATTAATGTCAGGTAATCCATCAACTATATTCTGCTTGAGATAATTGATTGACTTGAAATTCAGATGATTCAGTTTCTTGTGCCATAGCCAGTGTTTATTGCTAAGAGAAGCAACTAAGCATGTAGGAGTATTGACATGATTTGAGTTCCAAGAGACTCTGTAAGTATTGCCTTCTCTTTTTCCTGTTAACACAGTAGTTTCAGTAGAATCTCTAACTATACATGAATGCTTTTGAAAAGTCACAGAATACCCATTATCACATAGTTGACTAATGCTGATTAGATTGTAACAAAGATTGTCAACTAATAACACATCGTTAATAGTTATATTACCATGGATAATCTTACCCTTACCCATGGTTTTACCTTTTGAGTTGTCTCCAAAAGTTATCTTTGGTCCAGTACAGCTCATTATCTCGGAAAGTAGGTTTCTTTGTCCAGTCATGTGTCTGGAACATCCACTGTCCAGCTACCATGTAGAGTTACTGATTTCTGCTTCCTTCTGCTGTTCCTGCAAACACAAATTTTAATATCTGGTACCCAAATCTATTTGGGTCCAAGCCTTATCAGTCCTTTGGGAACCCACATTTGTACAATTCTTGGTGACTTTGTACTTCGGGTATCCAAATATGTGTGTGCAACAGAAGGTCTGTTATTTCTAACAGTATGCATACCAAAATGTTGTTCTTCCCTTCTGTTTCTGTTTTCCAGTCTGTATCACTTCTGAACAGGTTTAGAGTTGTAGACTGGCAGTTTTTAACCTTCATAGGATGTTGTCTTCCAGAGTTGAATTCTTTTCTGAATCTAGAACTCTGGTCAACTTTTTCCTTAGGTTTAACGTAACCCAGACCATAGTGCATTCTTCTGTTCGTCAGATTTACATTCCTTTCAACTGAAGCAGTAGGTACTTCTGGTTCCTGTACCATACTGGATTTCACAAAGTGAATGTATTTCCCTTTGCACATATCCAGTGTTGGCTTAGTATTCGTTTCAGAAGTGCCTTCATTATCACAAAAACCGAGACCACTCCTACCTCCTGACTGTTTTTGTAATTCTTGCATCTTTTCCAATGAAACAGAAGACTTGTTCCAAGCATTTACCAGTAGCGACAACTTCTGGTTTTCAGAAAGCACCTTCTGGTAATCTGCTTTGGCTCTTTCATTCTCAGTTATTAATTTACTCATCTTAACTTGTAAATCATTGCAGCTGTCTACTTGCAAGCAAGTTAACTTACTGTTCTGATTCTTTAAGTTCTGATTTTCAATCTTAACTTCTTCATACGATTGAGAAAGTCTGGAATACTCTTTTACCATTTCATGCAGTGCATCAATCAAGTCATTTCGTGTAAATTCATTAGAGTCAAAATCAAATACCTCTCCAGATGTCGAGGTTGAGTCATTGTCTACCATTAGACATTTGACTTCTTCTGCATCACTGTCACTGGAATGAATTTCTGAGTCAGATGACTCAGAACTAGAGTCCGCCCACTTAGATTTGCTTTCTTCGGCAATCATCGCTTTTCGATCTCTTCTGGACTTTTTGTCATTCCTCTTGTGATCCTTTCTCTTTTGGTCATCCTTCTTTGGTTTAGGACAATCAGCAATGAAGTGACCTATCTTTCCACAGTTGAAGCATCCCATATCACCAGATGGTGAATCTTTCTTGAAATTGCGATTGGGACCCTGATAGGTTCGATGGTTCTTCTTCATGAATCTGGAAAATTTCTTTACAAATAAGGACATAGCATCACTACTGATTTGTTCAGAAGTCTTCTCCATTGTATTGTCAATGATCACAGCAGGTAATGCCTGAGGTACAACTGCAGCAGCAGTAGAAGAGGCAGAGGCAGTAGCAGTAAAAGCAGTAGCAGTAGCAGCAAGAGCCTTGGTGGGTAGGCTTGAAGGCTCTTCTCCACTTCTCACTTCCAATTCGAACTCGTAGGCCTTTAGATCTGCAAATAAGTCGTGCAGTTCCAAATTGTTCAAGTCTTTGGACACTCTCATAGCCATTGTTTTAACATCCCATTCTCTGGGTAAGGCTCTCATCACCTTGAGGGCTATTTCTCTGTTGCTATGCTCTTTACCTAGAGCAGCTAGCTCATTGACCAAGCTACTGAATCTTTCATCAAACTCATTTAGAGTTTCACCAGCTCTCATTTTCAGATTTTCAAACTTCTGCATTGCTACAGACAGTTTATTTTCTTTCGTTTGCTCATTTCCTTCACATATCTGGATGAGCTTTTCCCAAATATCCTTTGTAGTATAACACATTTTAATCTTGCTGAAAGTGTTCTTGTCGAGAGTTTTATACAATATATCCTTTGCCACATTATCAAGATTGGCCTTTTTCTTATCTTCACTGGTCCATTCACTTCTTGATTTTTCGACCATCTGTGGTGCACCGTCAGTAACAGCAACAGCTGTGTTAGGCTTTAAGATTTTCAGTGGACCATCTGTGATGACATACCACATGTCATCATCTTGTGCTGCAAGATGAGCTTGCATTCTTATCTTCCAGTCGTCAAAATCTTCTTTAGAGAACATAGGGATCTTGCTGAAGTGTGCCATTTGTTGTAGTTTTTCACAAACAAGAATAACCTGCTCTGATACCAATTGTTGAGGATCGAAGTTGAGTTTAGAGGGGGGTGAATAAACTCTACTCGTTTTTCGTTCTGATGAGGTACTAAAATCCTGTTAAGGATAGTAGTTGATCTTGTGCGAATACTTTCACCTGATTACAATAAAACGTGCGGAAACAATCTGATGAAGTAGTTGAAAAACAATAAAACAGTAGGCAGCAGTTGTTTATGGAAGTTCGAAGATAAACTCTTCTACGTCTTCCCTTCTTCTGTTTCCAGAAGGTATAACTAAAAGACTTTGGATATTACAGTACAACACTTGTACACACCCACTTCAGAAGGACTTACACTTCAGCCTACTGAAACTCTTAGTTTCTCAACTCACAAAAATGCGAAACACAAAGTTCTGAAAAGACTCTTTTCAGATTACAGACTCTTCTGATAAAGTATAAGTGCAGTAAAGATCGTGAAGAGTGTAAGAATTAGAGCACAAGATGATCTACAAAAGATCAGATATAAGTTATGAAGCGTGTGCTACTTTTCTTTGTGTTGAACTTTTAAAATGCTCAAGGAATTCTGATATTCGTCTGATAAGAGAGTAGCTTTGTTCCTTGAAAATGATATTATGCGAAGTGTCGTGTCGAACAAGGATTTGATCCAAGTATATATAATCGACTGAGTTCCACGTTCACAATCATAGAAGTCTTCAGATAACTGATACAATCAGCTTTATTACCGAAACAAGTTCCTGTAGAAAAGCTATAAAACAATCAGTCTTGTTTTATACTTAATTGGGTAATATGCATTAAATGACTCCGTATAGTATTTAATGCTGCAATTAATACTAGTACTAGGAACTCTTTAACGGTAAAAATTAAGATAGCAACGTTAGAAAACGTTCTCTACTGGTTTTGTATTGTTATCCCTTTTCTACTGGTTTAGTTTTACCAGAACAGCAGCTACTGATAAGTTATTCTGTTGTTCTGGTCTGCTGGTCTACTGGTTTTAGTTATCATCGCCACAATAAAATTCATGTCTAACAGTTTAGATTTTCAAAAGATAATAATTCATTTTGTGCAAATTTATGTGGATGATATTATATTTGGATCAACTAATCTTAAATTGTGTGAAAAATTCTCCAAGTTAATGCATGATCAGTTTGAAATGAGCATGATGAGAGAATTAAACTTCTTTCTAGGACTGCAAGACAAAGCAGTCAGAAAATGGCTTTTTCATTAACCAAGCTAAATATACAAGAAACATGCTAAATAAGTTTGATATGAAAAATTGCTCTAAAGCTGCTACCCCGATGATCTCATCAATCAAAATGGACAAAGATGAAGGGGGAATCTCAATATACACAACCATGTATCGGGGATTGATTGGTTGTGTAGTGACCCGTTCCAGAATCACCTACTAATTGAGAACTAAGCATGCCATTAACTTAATTAATAAAAATCAGAGTTAAATGCGGAAAAGGCCAAAGAATCAAACGTTATACAACCCAATCGAAATCTAGAATAACCCAGAATAAAAATATTCGGTACAACCATATCGAATCAAATGGAAAACACTGAAAACTAAACCAACCAGCTACTCAACGTCCTCCTCCTGCTCCTCCTGAGCCATCCAACCTGAGGCCTGCCCCGTGGGAATGGGGTGTCCAAGAATAAACAAAACCGAGGACGTGAGCGATAAGAACGCCCAGTACAAAAGTATGAGTATACAAACCTATATGAAATGCACATGCTATGATATGATACCAGGGTAGTCAAGAAACAGGAATCACAAAGGATCTCAAAATGCTCAGTCTAGAGGCGCCAAGTGGATAGTGCCGCGCGGTACACCTCTGGGTCACTGCATCCACTACAAGACAGGCGTGGACCTAAAATGTCCCGGACCACCGAAGCCCTCCCGACCCGTCGGCCACTGTGTACTCTCGGTGTCCATGCGTCCACAAGACAGGGCTGAGCGGCCCCAAGATATAGCTTATCTCGAAAGAGATACAGCTCAACAGTAAAGGCTATCTCGAAGGAGATACGGCTCAACGTGAAATGCAACGTGCAGTAATAAACGTGACATAATAGCATGAATCAAATGACATATATCAATGCACCACATAATCATGCAACACATATATGAATGTATACTCAACCAGGATATCTCGGATAGTACTTTCGTACCTCTATCACAGCAAGCCTAGCCTTACGCAACACCGCTAATCAGGTCTAGCACAAGCCTACGCATCAAAAGCATACTCAATCAATACTACCATGCTCGACTAGCAAAACCAGTACTTCCTAGTACTACCAAAGGTTTAGGGTTTACCTTCGTCCGTCGACAGCCCTTTGATGTCGATTGCCTCGTAACTCAGACGTCGCTATGCTACCACTCCTGGCAGCTCCCGGCTATCGCTCGACCAACAACTAAATCCCTAGAAACCTTCCAAACCTCCAAAATGAGAGAAAACTCAAGAAATTGGCAAGTCAAAATGAGGAAATCCGAGCACTATTTATAGGCCATGTTCGGATCCTCCGAACAACACTTCGGAACGTCCGAACTCTTACGTGTCCATCGGCTCTTGACAGCTCATGTTCGGATCCACCGAACATACACTTCGGACCGTCCGAACGTGTATGCAAACTGACGTGTCGATCCACTCTTGACACCTCATGTTCGGATCCACCGAACCCATTTCGGATCGTCCGAACTCTTCGGTGCTTCCGAACCATCTTCAGACCTTCCGATCATGATTAATCATCATTAGTCCGTTGATTACCCAATTCGGCATTCGGGCTACTACATTCTCCCCCCCTTAAAAGATTTCGTCCTCGAAATCAGGCTTAGAGAATGAACAAAACGAAATAACAACATCGTTATTACAGCTCAATGGTTGTTGAATACAACTGATATTACGATTACAACTGAAAACACAACATACATCTATAATACAACTACAGTACAATTCAAAAGAGCTCTGGATGTTCTGAACACATACGACTCTCTAACTCCCAAGTGGCTTCCTCAGTGCCTCTGCGCTGCCACTGCACTAAGACAAGAGGAATGATCTTATTCCGCAACACCTTGTCTTTGCGATCTAGAATCCGAACTGGTCGCTCCACGTAAGACAAATCCGAATCAAGTTGAACTTCAGATGGATGCAAGATGTGAGACTCATCTGCTACATAACGTCTCAACAAGGATACGTGGAACACATTATGAATACTTGATAGGTACGGCGGCAATGCAAGTCTGTAAGCTAAATCTCCCACACATTCCAGAATCTCAAAAGGACCAATAAATCTCGGAGACAGCTTACCCTTGAGACCAAATCTCAATATCCTGCGAAAAGGCGAAACTCGGAGAAACACTTTCTCACCTGGCTGAAAATGAAGAGGTCGACGCTTTGTGTTCGCATAACTAGCCTGTCGATCCTGAGCAGTCTTAATCCGCTTCTTGATTACTGCAACCTTATCAATAGCCTGCTGGACTAACTCCGGTCCCTCCACCTGTCGTTCCCCAACTTCGTCCCAGAATAATGGAGTACGACAACGTCGCCCGTACAACGCCTCAAATGGTGCCATACCAATACTACGATGATAGCTGTTGTTGTACGCGAACTCAATCAAAGGCAAATGATCCTGCCAAGCGGGTCCGAAATCCATAACACAGGCTCGCAACATATCCTCAAGCGTACGGATAGTCCTCTCTGATTGACCGTCAGTCTCCGGATGATAAGCAGTACTCAGACTCAGTGTAGTACCCAAAGCTGACTGGAAACTACCCCAAAACCGTGAGGTAAAACGAGGATCTCTGTCACTAACAATACTGACAGGCACTCCATGCAAACGTACAATCTCCTGAATGTACAATCGAGCCATACGATCGAAAGTGAAATCACGATTATACGGCAGAAAATGAGCAGACTTGGTGAGTCGATCCACCACTACCCAGATAGCATCGCTGTTCCTCGAAGATAATGGCAAGTGAGTAATGAAATCCATCGTAATATGCTCCCACTTCCATTCTGGAATAGGTAAGTTCAACAACAATCCTCCCGGTCGACGGTGCTCTGCCTTAACCTGCTGGCAAACTAGACACTTGGAGACAAACTGATACACGCTGCGCTTCATCCCTTTCCACCAAAATCGAGTTCTCAAATCTTTATACATCTTGTTGCTTCCTGGATGAATACTCAGCTTGCTTCGATGAGCATGAGACAAAATCTCGTCCCTCAAAGTGTCATCCTCTGGTACTACAACCCGATTAGATAAGCACAGAAGACCATTGGACTGATAATGGAAGCCGCTATCTCCACCCGCTAACCGAGCTAATCTCTGAGTCTTCAGATCAGACATCTGAGCATCTCGAATCCGAGCGAACAAAGCTGGCTCAGATAAAATGGTAGCAACACGAATGCTCTCCATACCTTTCCGATGCTTGAAGTTAAACCCCAACGAGCAACTATCCTGGATGGCACTAGTCATAGCACAAGTCTGAAGTGCAGAGGCTCTCACCTTGCGACTAAGCGCATCAGCTGTGAGATTCGCAGAACCTGGATGGTACTTGATCTCGCAATCATAATCCTTCAGCAAATCCATCCAACGACGTTGCCTCATGTTCAACTCAGCCTGAGTGAACAGATATTTCAGACTCTTATGATCAGTAAAGATCTCAAACTGAACACCGTACAAATAATGACGCCAGATCTTCAGCGCAAACACAATAGCTGCCAACTCTAGGTCATGAACTGGATACTTCTCCTCGTGAGGTTTTAGCTGTCTAGAAGCATAAGCTATCTCATGACCATTCTGCGTCAACACACATCCTAAGCCTTGCGAGGAGGCATCGGTGTAAACACTGAAACCATCAGATCCTGACGGTAACGCCAAAACAGGTGCGGAAGTCAGAAGTCGACGAAGCTCTCTGAAACTATCTTCGCACTCGGATGACCACTCAAATGGAACATTCCTCCGAGTAAGTTGCGTCAATGGTCTGGCTATCTGAGAGAAATTCACGATGAAGCGACGATAATACCCTGCCAGACCTAGAAAACTACGGATCTCAGCCACCGTCGTCGGACGTGACCAATTCAGCACTGCTTCAATCTTGCTGGGATCCACAGAAACTCCTTCCTTGGAAATCACATGACCAAGGAATACCACACGATCAATCCAGAACTCGCACTTACTCAGCTTAGCATACAATTGCTTCTCGCGAAGAATCTGCAACACAATCCTCAAGTGTTGGGCATGCTCTTCCACACTGTGGGAATAGATCAAGATATCGTCAATGAAAACCACCACAAACTGATCCAGAAAATCTCGGAAGACTCGGTTCATCAGATCCATGAACACCGCTGGCGCATTCGTCAATCCGAATGGCATAACTAGAAACTCGTAATGCCCATAACGAGTACGAAATGCAGTCTTGGAAATATCATCATCTCTGACTCTCATCTGATGATAACCCGATCGCAAGTCGATCTTGGAGTAAACAGAAGTACCCTGAAGCTGATCGAACAAGTCATCAATACGGGGTAAAGGGTACTTGTTTTTGATCGTCACCCGATTCAGCTGGCGATAATCAATGCACAACCGCATCGATCCATCCTTCTTCTTGACAAACAAGACTGGAGCTCCCCAAGGCGAAACACTCGGGCGAATATAACCCTTATCAAGAAGATCCTGCAATTGCTGCTTCAGCTCTCTCATCTCTGACGGAGCAAGACGATAGTGGGCACGAGAAATCGGTGCAGTCCCTGGCATTAAATCTATGCCAAATTCCACCTCTCTAACCGGAGGAAAACCAGGAATCTCATCTGGGAAAACATCAGGAAATTCACAAACCACTGGAATATCCTCTAGACCAACACTACCTGTGGATGAATCAATCGCATAGATGAGGTAGCCTTCCCCGCCCGACTCTAAAGCACGACAGGCTTTCAGAGCAGATACCACTGGCATCGGAGGTCGCGCTCCCTCACCATAGAAAAACCAACTAGAGCTTTCAGTCGTACGAAACTGAACAAGCTTCTGGTAACAATCCACAGTAGCTCGGTAGGTAGTCAATAAGTCTATACCCAAGATACAATCAAAATCTTCCATCTCTAGGATCATAAGATTCGCAGTCAACTCGTTACCCTCAAAATCTAAGGGACAACCCATCACTAGACGCTTCGCTAACACCGAATGACCCATCGGAGTAGAAACAGAAAGAATGACGTCTAGAGAAACATAGGGTAACCTATGACGCTTAACAAATCGTGCAGAAATGAAGGAATGAGAGGCTCCTGTATCAATAAGAACAAAAGCAGGAATACCGCATAAATGAAAAGTACCTGCTATGACTCTCTCCGTCTCATCTGCAGCCTGATCCTGGTTCAGCGCAAAAACCTGACCTTGGGCACGAGGTCGAAGATTCGAACTACCCACTGCCTGACCCTGCCTCCTCTGCTGAACAGTCGTCTGAGATCCCGAACCGGATTCTGCTCCACCTCGCAACTGAGGACAATTCTTCTTTATATGACCCATCTCTCCGCACTGAAAACAAGTTCCTGCGGCTAATCGGCACTGCTCCGACGGATGGTTCTTCCCACAATGCGCACAAGACTCCTTCTTCTTACCAAAACGGAAAACACCACTAGATCGAGATCCAGATCCAGAAGAAGATGAACCAGATTTCTTGAATGACTGAGATCGAGGCCTCAAAGTACTCGGAGGTCTAGAAGAAGAAAGAATAGCCCTACCACGCTGGAGACTGATCTCTGCCTGGCGACACCGGTTCACTAACCCATCATAAGAAGTAGGATTATCACAGACAGTGACTCGATCAAAGATCTCCTGATTAAGGCCCTGGAGGAAATGATCATACTTGGCCTCAGAACTGCCACTGATATGAGGAGCGAAGGGTAACAACTCAAAGAATTTCTGCTGATACTCATCAACAGACATACTCCCCTGCTTAAGGTTCAGGAGCTCAATCGTCTTGGCCTGGCGAAGGGCTGGAGGAAAGTACAGCTGCATGAACGCTGCACGGAAATCGACCCAAGTCGCTCTACCCTGCGACTGAACTATCGGCGCAGAAGTCGATCGCCACCACCTGCGAGCACGGCCCTCGAGAAGAAAACTAAGGGTCTCCATCTTCTGCTCATCGGTGCACTGGAATGCACGGAAACAACTCTCCATGCGCTCTAACCAATCCTCCGCATCATCGGGAGTCTCACCGCCGACTAAAGGCTTAGGCCCCATCTGCATGAAACGATGCATATCGAAACGCCTAGGACCATCCCGACGATGACGATGCTCACGATGACGTCTATGATCGTCCTGGTCACCCCATCGACCTACACTCCCCTGACTACTCCCGTCATCAAAATGGTCAGCCATCGCTACAAGATAGAATAGGGAAAATGGTAAAATGGTCAACGTAAATCCCAAAACAGAATCTATATCCCAAAATCATACGCATGCTCTGATACCATAAATGTAGTGACCCGTTCCAGAATCATCTACTAATTGAGAACTAAGCATGCCATTAACTTAATTAATAAAAATCAGAGTTAAATGCGGAAAAGGCCAAAGAATCAAATGTTATACAACCCAATCGAAATCTAGAATAACCCAGAATAAAAATATTCGGTACAACCATATCGAATCAAATGGAAAACACTGAAAACTAAACCAACCAGCTACTCAACGTCCTCCTCCTGCTCCTCCTGAGCCATCCAACCTGAGGCCTGCCCCGTGGGAATGGGGTGTCCAAGAATAAACAAAACCGAGGACGTGAGCGATAAGAACGCCCAGTACAAAAGTATGAGTATACAAACCTATATGAAATGCACATGCTATGATATGATACCAGGGTAGTCAAGAAACAGGAATCACAAAGGATCTCAAAATGCTCAGTCTAGAGGCGCCAAGTGGATAGTGCCGCGCGGTACACCTCTGGGTCACTGCATCCACTACAAGACAGGCGTGGACCTAAAATGTCCCGGACCACCGAAGCCCTCCCGACCCGTCGGCCACTGTGTACTCTCGGTGTCCATGCGTCCACAAGACAGGGCTGAGCGGCCCCAAGATATAGCTTATCTCGAAAGAGATACAGCTCAACAGTAAAGGCTATCTCGAAGGAGATACGGCTCAACGTGAAATGCAACGTGCAGTAATAAACGTGACATAATAGCATGCATCAAATGACATATATCAATGCACCACATAATCATGCAACACATATATGAATGTATACTCAACCAGGATATCTCGGATAGTACTTTCGTACCTCTATCACAGCAAGCCTAGCCTTACGCAACACCGCTAATCAGGTCTAGCACAAGCCTACGCATCAAAAGCATACTCAATCAATACTACCATGCTCGACTAGCAAAACCAGTACTTCCTAGTACTACCAAAGGTTTAGGGTTTACCTTCGTCCGTCGACAGCCCTTTGATGTCGATTGCCTCGTAACTCAGACGTCGCTACGCTACCACTCCTGGCAGCTCCCGGCTATCGCTCGACCAACAACTAAATCCCTAGAAACCTTCCAAACCTCCAAAATGAGAGAAAACTCAAGAAATTGGCAAGTCAAAATGAGGAAATCCGAGCACTATTTATAGGCCATGTTCGGATCCTCCGAACAACACTTCGGAACGTCCGAACTCTTACGTGTCCATCGGCTCTTGACAGCTCATGTTCGGATCCACCGAACATACACTTCGGACCGTCCGAACGTGTATGCAAACTGACGTGTCGATCCACTCTTGACACCTCATGTTCGGATCCACCGAACCCATTTCGGATCGTCCGAACTCTTCGGTGCTTCCGAACCATCTTCAGACCTTCCGATCATGATTAATCATCATTAGTCCGTTGATTACCCAATTCGGCATTCGGGCTACTACAGGTTGACTGTTATATCTGACCGCTAGCCGGTCAGGCATCGTGTTTGTGGTTTGTTTATGTGCACATTTTCAAGATAATCCTATGCAATCACATTATACTTATGCTAAATGTATTCTTAAATATCTTAAAGGTACTACTAATTTTGGTCTTTTGTATCCCAAAGATTCAAATTTTAATCTCGTAGGTTATTCAGAGGCCGATTATGCTGGATACAAAATTGACCGAAAGAGCATTGGTAGTTCATGTCAGTTCTTGGGCGATAGACTAATATATTGGTTCAGCAAGAAACAAACTTCTATTGCCACATCAACCGCTGAAGCAGAGTATCTTGCGGCTGGAAGTTGTTGTGCTCAAATGTTGTGGATGCAGCAGCTCAAAGACTATGAAATTCAAACCGATGAATCTCTTATCTTTTGTGAAAACACAAGTACAATAACCATCACATATAATCCTATATTGCACTCTCGGACAAAGCATATCGATATTAGAAATCATTTCATCCCAGAACATGTCATGAAATATGTTCCAACATATCAGCAGGCAGCATACATATTCACCAAGCCTCTACCGGACGTTAAGTTTTCTTATTTTCCGAAATATTATTGGATTAATTGATTTATCTTAATCTCTTTACCATTTTTATATGTTGTACATTTCCAGGATTAAGTGTAGATAATGATAAACAGAAAGCATAAAAAACGAGACAAGCAATAAAACAAATTAAGATTTTATTGATAAAAACGGGCTTCTACATTGGTTATTTTCCTTATCTACAACATCCCTACAGAAGGACATCCAAGTGCCCATTCCGCCGGTGCTGGTCTTCAGGAAATCTTCTGAGAAGGCAATCCTTCTCAGAACCTTCTGCTCCTTGAGGAGCATTAGGATATAGACACCTTCACCCTTGAAGATGTCAACAAAATGGTACTTCTTCTCTCTTGCCACAAGTTTCCTTGTGGCAACAGGTCCTCCTTTAGGGAGATCCATCTCCCGGAAGAACTGCAGCTCCTAGAGCTTGCTCCAGGTGGATAACGTCTCCTCCAGAATGATGTCCTCTTACTTCAGCTTGCGAGTAGCCACTATGGATTGCTGGAATTCCTCTGCCATGTCTGGTTCTTTCGAGATGCTTTCCTTGTCTATTTCTTTTGCCTTGATATTATATTATCTGATCTTTCAAAAAGTTTTTAGTGATTTTGTGGCTAACTTTTTTGCTCATATTTATAAACTCGAACCATATGAAGGGTCACAATCACCATTATGACTCATTGACATGAGAATATTAAGAGATCTCTTTCAATCATCAACTGTTCATTCTCCGAGGATAAGCTCATTTAAAGCTATTTAATGCATATATTTAGGGGAAAATATTGGTTAAGTAGATAAACTATTGAGTTAAAAAGAACCTGTTTTCAACCGATGAGGTTGAAAAATGGACAACACATTTTTATTACACAACTTCAAACCACATACTCTCTAATCATATTAAAGCCAGCCGGTTCACTTTTATGTGTTGGGCACGTTTTCAATGACATTGCGTAAAAATCAATCAACTTTCTGACCGCCCTATACGACGTGATGATTAGTTTCTTAAAATTTGAAATTACTCATTATACCGCTGTCTGGAATTTTTCAAATTTTAAAATCCATCCACTGACAGTCCGCCATGTGGATTGATATGTACTTCCCCGAATCGGATATAATCATATCAAATTTACATAATCATTTTACTCTATTGCAAACATTTAGCATCTTAGCAGTATATTATTATGTGATTGTTTGCTTGTCAAGGTTGTCTTGCAGAATGTATTCTTAAAACTTCTTGCATTCAATGTGTCAATGGCTGCCTCTATTGCCCATAACACCATCGCTATCAACTTTGCAACTGATGAGGATATTGTCTCTATCAAAACAGAGACTATGATTGAATTTGTCAAGCAAAAGAAGATGCTTGTGCTTCCCAAGGTCACTAAGAGAAAGCTGGTTCTGAAATCCCCGACTCAGATGAAGAATCAAAGGATGATGTACCGGTCTCACAAGTCTTTAAGAAGAAATGGTCAGAAAATCCCAAAGCTGAGAAAATCAAGATGATCAATCATCTTTCTACACTGTTGATTCATCCTCCAGTCCCAGCAGTTAAAGCAAAAAAAATCGAAGGGATTAAGAACTCTGAGACATAAATCACATATCCCTTCTCCAGTATTCCTCTTATTCGTCCTACAGAAAAAGGGAAGAAATATTTTCTGGAAGATCCACCAAAAAACAATAATGTTCACACTGCAATTTTTCTGACAAGCGAACGGGTCAATAATATCCTTCGGCAGAAAATGGAAATAGTTTGATCGTTTGGCAGAAAAATGGAAATGTTTGATAAGTAAGTTGAATTTCGAATGGTCACAACCTTCGTCTCACTCATTCAAACCGATAAGATCAAAGCAGCTGCCAAAATTGAACTTTCCAAATGAATGGACAGAATCTTCCGACATTCCAACCGCTCTGATTCATAGATACTTCATGGAATTACAGATAAAGGAAAGTGTTCTCCGAGCAGTGATTCAATTGAAGATGAGCAATTTTGTTCCTACTTTCCCAACCGCAAAATATGAATCATCTGTCATTGCCAAACTTGAGATGGACGCCCTCTCACTCTCGATGGTTGTCGCTCTTAAGCGGTAAGAACTTCAACTGCCTGAAGTTGGCGATGCGTCCAAGTTTGATCCGAAACTAAATCTTGATGAAATGCTTGTTCCTGAGACCATCAAAGATTTCTCTACTACTCCGATACCACCATCTTCATCCTCTGCTATACTTACCACGTCTATTATTTCAGAGGTTCCGATTGACACCACTATGACCAGTGTTGCGGTCCACATCCTGCCAACCGTTGAAATTATTATGTCAAAGGATGATCCAGTCACTGAAACAGTCACTGCACCAAATGAACCTGGTACCAAGGACACTCAGCAAGAAATCCATGTGGAATATATACCTATTCAAGAGTCTGACTTGATTGTACCTCCTCTATCGGTGCATATCGATCTTTTAGATGTTCTTCTTATCTCTGCTGAAGAAGTTGTGCAATCCCTTTCTAATTTTGATCAAGGCACAACTCATATGGAGATCTCTTCTCCTTCAAAATCTGAATATCTTGTTGATACTGCTCCAGACATTCTCCAAGAACCGTTAGTATCTCCACTTGCTCTACCAAAGGATGACGCTGTAACTGTTGCTTCTTTGACTATTGTCTCTTTTGTTCCTGAGGATCCATCAATCGGTCTGGTAGCACAAGAAGGCCCCAGCGAAGCAATCCTTGTTTCATCTGTAGTATTTTCCACATCGGTTTATTTTGGCTACTGAAATCGAAGAACCTCGGCCTTCCAAGTCAACTGGAAAAATCATCTTCTTCTTAACCGACCTCCATTAAGGCTCGAATACTTTCTTCATCAGATCTCTTTGAAACCGAGAAAAAATATATGGAAGAAGACATGCAGAAGGAAATTTTGGACCTCTTAACAAATATGGATCAATGAATTCTTGCCCTCAACCGAATGCGATTTGATCTTAATGAAGCTTTTTAGTCCATGAAATCTGACATCTCCAAGGAATTTCTTGTCATAAATATAAGTATTACCCTTCGACAAGAAATGCATAATTCCTCGCATCTCAATATGTGTACTGAGCTTTCGGTTCAAATGTCTAGACTTAACACACGTGTTGATCAGCGCATGGATGCCCAAGGAGCACAATGTACCGAAATCATCCAATTCCTTATGCATGGTGATGCCAAAAAAGGGGAAAGAGAGAAGCAGAAGGAACTTAAGAAAGCAGAAAAAGCTGTTACGAACGTTCCAAAACAGATGAAGCCTTGATGCAAAAAAAACTTGAAGAATAAAAGAAGAGTCAAGCAGAAAAGAAAGGTTAAAGCACTGAGTTTATAGATTAATGTAATTTCTTGAATTGTTTGAAGTTTGTAATTTCATTCAATCAATGAAATATAATCTTTCTCTTATCTCGCTTTTCTTAAATATCTGTAAATTGTTGTATAGTTCTACATCTGGATTTTGTCATCACCAAAAAGGGAAAATTGTTAAGAAATTATTAAAAAACAAAGTAGTACCTAACTGTTTAAGGAAAACAGATGCAATTTATTTTGTATACCAGGAACACTTCAAGCCATTTGGAGCTCAACCGCCTACAGCATTTCAGCAGCTTGAAAAAGTTTCAACCGTTAGAAGATTTCCAACCGTCTGTTCAAAGTCTTCAATCGCTTCATTTAAGAGCTATTCATTGTTCACTTAATGAAAGACATTATCTGACCGGCTCAGGACATTCAATGGTTTTGTACCGGTACAAGTCAACCATGCCCTGCAGCAGTCCCGATAAAGATCTTCATTAATGTCATTATCCTAGAATAGAAAGATTGCTTACACTTACATTTCAAACCTTTTCTCGTTAACAAGTTAGCCAACAGCTTGAAGCTATCATTAGAGATTTTGAACCGTTTTCCGCACTTTTCAAGTGGTTCAAATTTCTAATCGTTCGAGAAAAATTTTCAACCGCATAAAAAAGTTTGAAAACAAATTTTAAAATCAATGATTTTTAAATAGTTTATTCAACACTCTCTCTAAACTATTTTCCGATCCTAACAATATGCAATATAAAAGGTTAAATATAACTTAGTAAAATATTAACTAATTCAAAATTTTCTATTAATAATTAAATTTAATAGATAATTAAGTGTCACTAATTTAATGGATAGTTTGTCAATAATTTAATAGAAAATGCTTCACCAAGATTGGCCAAATTTTGGTTATATATAGATGACTCACTTCCCTTATTTCTCCACTATAAATAGACCTCATCTTGTATATTTAATCACAAAAATCTTTTGAATTTCGTGGGTTTTAGACGGAAAATAGTGAGGAACAAAAATCGTGGAAAATAGAGAGAAAAAGATAAAATTAGCAATCAACCCCGATAATTTTGAAAAAATGACACAACACCCCTTTTCTACACAGAAACACTTTGGAAAGGAAGGTGTATCAAGATCGTAAAAAAATTTGAAAAATCTATTAAAACCATGAAAATAATATCTGAAAGTTCCAAGAAAAATCAATCAAAGTTAGTAGATTATGCTCCTTATTTCTCATTCTTCTTGAAAAAATTTTCCTTCGATTTTAAATTAAAAGTTGTTCAAAATGTTTCCTAGTTCACAAATATGCCGACAGATCATCTCGACAATCATCAGAAGTACTGTTTTCAGTCGTCGAAACAGTATGAAAATTATATATTTTTCCATATCTTCTCTTGATCGGGTTCGAATTTGATAAAGTGTGAAACATAAAAGCTGTAGATCGTCCAAAATTACATCAGACTAGAAAAATTCAACCGTGTATGGTCGCCAGAGCAACCACTCACTTTGCCGCATCGGCACATGCAGTAAACGCGCTGGCCAGATGTCCGATTTTAAAATTTCAAATCCATTTATGACTTAATTACTACCATATGTTGAAGTTTCGTAATTTTCGAACATGTTTTTGATTTAATATGAATTTATGTATTTTAACCAAAACTAATTGGTACAAGTTTCGTACAAAGGTGAATTTCAAAATATTCCATTTGCTCTTGATCATACCCATCTAAATTTATTTGAATTATATTTATAAGAAATTATCTTGAATTGGGATGAAATCAAGAAGAAAAACTAAGCTACCGGGGGTAAGGTTTCTCTACTGCTAGGTTTGCTCTACAGTGACCTTTTTCCTATCGATTTCTTCGATAATAGAGTTTGGCATTTGACATGAATTTACAATAAAATTTATAAACTATTGATTTCTTTATGTATTGCATTACACAATGAGTTCACATTTTCAGCTTGACATATTAACAGTATCCGTAATGTTGTAAATTAATATGGGTAAAAATCGGATTAATTAATTTGTACGAGGCAAAAACTTGGGTGAGACGGTCTCACGGGTCGTATTTGTGAGACAGATCTCTTATTTGGGTCATCAATGAAAAAGTATTACTTTTTATGCTAAGAATATTATTTTTTATTGTGAATATGAGTATGGTTGACCCGTCTTACAGATTAAGATCCGCGAGACGGTCTCACATGAGACTCACTCTTTGCACGAAACCAATTTTTATTGCAGTAAAACAAAGTTTAACTAATTAGAAGATGAAAACATATCTAGATTACGTATGTTCTCGTTGGATGACATTATGTTAATTTCCACATAAGTAATAAATAGGTAATCCCAACTATTCAATTTTACTAGTTTAAATAGAGTACTTTTGATATTCTATATTTGGTCTCGGTTCAACAACTTGACTTGTTTTTATAATTTTAATCATTTTCATATGAGATATGATAAATATGATTTTAATTATTGATGATTAAAATCTACATAGTTGATATATCTAATATTCTATCACTAATCAAGAAAAAAGGAGCAAAAATGAAAGGAGAATAAATCAATTTTAACATTAAATTTGGATCAATTAGTTACATTCTTACACCTCGCAAGAAAATTGTCACCATTCAAACTGCTGGAGGATAACACACATCTCAATATTTGCTGCTGAATCATAATCTTATTGCAGAAGGAAGGCCAAGGCTATGGCGACGTGATTGGCACACAGTCCCGAGTCTTGTGGACCACACCAGTTTTCTAGAAATTTTAATTTCTTGTTTTGTTTCTGAAATTTTAATTTTTATGAAATAACGTACGAGAATTATTTATTTTTTAAGGGTAAATTATCAAAAAATACCTAAACCCAATTAAAGTCTAAATTTACTCCTTATACTAAAAAACTTTGTTTCCACCCCCAAAAGTATTTGAAAAAGACGAAAATAATTTTATTTGTCATTATATGTGATGAATTCAATTGATTGATTTTCTGGGCTGAAAATGGTAACATAGCCGAGAAAAAATTATTTCAAACATACAAATTTATTATTATTATATAAAGTAATTAAATGTTTGAGGAGGAGAATTTTCTCAAATTATATGAATCCGAACCTAGGTTCGAGATTAAGTATTTAAGGGATATATTCCAAATCGTTGGAATATTTGAAGTAGGAAGATCTAACCAACGTTAGATATCAAGAAGGAACTTATCAGAGTTTTAAGGTAAACTTATGATTCAAAATAAAAAGTTTTTAGAAATAGTACCATATTCCTCTAAACTCTCCGGAGAACTTAGAGAGATTCAAAAGACAGTACATAATTATGACAATATGTTGTATTATGTACCACAATATGTGGAGAAAATCCTTGAAAACCAAGAAGAAATTCTTGGAATATTAAAGGATATTCGAACAAGACTTCAAAACCTAGAACACTTCAGAAGGAAGGTTATCGCCATCATTTGGTACTGAAATTGTAATTGCTGGACATGTGGATCAAGGGGCCATATCTCAACCTACTGTCCAAAGAATGAAAAAAGAGGTATTAAACGCTTCGATCCAACCCTGGATATAGAAGAAGCAGTTTATTACAAGAATCTTATTCAAGTATACCAGTTTGAGGATATTGCCTCAGACGAAAGTATATATGAAGAAGAAGAAATCTTAAGTCTGGAAGAATATGATGGAACAGAATCAGAATCTGGCTGAAGACGAGGTGTTTCGAAACGAAACACGTGAAGATTTGTCTGGTTACTTTAGCCAGACGACAAAATACCATAACATGGTCCAAAGAATCTTGAGAGAAAATCCTAGTCTACAGAGATATCAAGGATTCTCTGCAGGACAGGTAGAAAAGTTCTTGGGAAGTCTTGGCCTAAGAAACAAAAAGCATCATGTAATCTATAAAGTTTCCAGAAGGGAAATGGAAATTCCAATGGAACTTACATGAAATAGAATAGAGATGCAATTAATTTCTTCTGAAGAAATTAAGGAGGAATTACAAAAACTCAAGATAGAATTAGCACGGACCATGTACTGGATTCGTATTGGAGCAATCCAAATCATGATAAAAGCTACTTTCAAAGAAGGAATAAATTCACCTATTGATATTGTTATATGCGATAAACGAATGGGGAACCTTCAAGATTCAGTACTGGGAACTATCTCAGGAAATCTCTATGCGGGAAAGATTGTAGGAGTAATCTATCCGAGAATTGCCTGCAACTTAGCAGATCGAGATTTCAGTCGAGCCTTGACATTACAACACAATTTAAGAAAAAAATACTGATGAAAGAATGTAACGTCCCAAAAATTTGGAGGTCGACGTAAGCCATGTGCATGCAAGTTACCAATTTCTTATGTATTTTAGTTAATTTATTTTTATGCATTAAATTCATGATTTTAACATAAATATGTTGTTTTAATTCTTGGTTCATTAAAGCACATACATTAGGAATTTTAAGTTGCATCTCATGCTCGAACAAGGAACGGAGACCGGTGAATCATCAGGAAAATTATTTTTATTACATGAATAAATTTTAAATAATTATTATAAGTTGTTTTGAATGTATTTTTCAAGAAATGAACTTTGTTGGGTATTTTTACCCGCCAGAGAATATTTTTCAGCGGTACGCAAATTTTATCGAAACGAAAGACTTTTTGAGGGTTCGGGTAATATTTTCAAAAACTTACTAATAGGAAATATTTTTCGGGAATGTGTTTGGCCTCATTGGGCCTATTTTTAACTTTGTGGGCCCAAACCTCTTTGTAAACACCTTAATCCATAATTATTGGCCCATTAGAGTTCATTATATTATTTAATTATTCCCCTAAACTTCACTAAACCTATTTTACTCTTCATCAGCCGAAACCTTCCCCCGCCCTTCGCCCCTCTTCATTCTTCTCGGTTTTCCAGCAGCAAACCCGAAGGAAGCATAGGCCATCCCATTTTCTTTCAAAATAAATTCCTTCGGCGCTCCCCGACCCTCGTTCTTCAACGTTCTTGCGTAAAATCCATCAAGGCATGCTTGTATTTTCATTTTCTCTTCATACATGCCATAAATATGCTGAATTTAATATATTTGGATGAGAGTTCTATGATCTACTTCATGCTTGCGTTTTGAGAAGAGTTTGACATGAAATTTCGGTTTCTTTGCTTGTTGCTCACGTTTCTTGATTTGGTGTAAGGGGGCTGCCGAGTTTTCTTTTCAAGGGGTTGTTCACGTTGAAAATGATAGTGTCATAAGGCTGGAGTCAAGGCTTTGTGAGTTTCAGGAGAGGGCCGATCGATATCTTGAGCCTTCGGGTGGAATTTATGTGTCTCAAAACCCGTCACCTTCTGTTATTTCAAATTCTGCGAATTATTGGTTGATTTTCTGGAAATTAGTTCAACATATGATTTGTCTCACTCTCTGTTATCTTCGATTCGATAGCCAATTCGTAATTTTCTGATAAGAATCGAGGGAGATACGATTTTTATCATAAAGTAGCTCAAGCTGTGGAATTTATGTGTCTCAAAATCCATCACCCTCTGTTATTTCAAATTCAGAGACTTATTGGTTGGTTTTCTTGAAACACATAATTTGTAGCACTCTCTGTTATTTTCTATTCAATAACAAATTCGTAATTTTCTGATAAGAAACGAGGGAGATATGATTTTTATCGTAAATTAGCTCAAGCTGTGGAATTTCTGTGTCTCTAAAACCGTCACCCTTTATTATTTCAAATTCTGCGGCTTATTTGTTAGTTTTCTGGAAATGTGTTCAACATAAGATTTGTAGCTCTCTCTATTATCTTTGATTCGATAACAAATTCATAAATTTCCAATAAAAAACGAGGGAGATATGATTTTTATCGTAAATCCGCTCAAGCTATGTAATATCTAAGTATCAAAACCCGTCACCCTCTATTATTTCAAATTCTGCGACTTATTTGTTGGTTTTCTGGAAATTTGTTCAGCATATGATTTTTATCAATCTCTGTTATCTTCAATTCGATAACAAATTTGCAATTTTCTGATAAGCAACGAGGGAGATATAATTTTTATCGTTAAACCGCTCAAGCTGGAAAATTTGTGTGCTCTCTAGAGAATTCCAGCAACCTTTGGGGCTTGTTTCTAGGTCCTAAGTGGTCTTAAAGAAGTGGTTTAGAGGCTGGTCATGGAGGTTTGAGTCATGGTTCGAGTTAGGAAAAATTTGGTTAAGTTTCGGTTCGATTCGAGTTAAAACAAGGACTCCGGTCCAAGTTTTAAAACGAATCAATTAATTTTTGAAATGGGCTCGATTTTATGTTTAAGAAATACTTTTAATTATGTTTTGGGGTATTTTAAGGAGTTTGGTAAGCTTCGGGTCGAAATTTAGGGGTCCAGGGGTAAAATGGTCATTTTGGATTTCCAGGGGTAAAATGATCATTTTGCACCTGGGGTGAGATTTTAGTCCTGGCAGTGCCCTGAGCACATTTTATCATGATTTAAATGTTTATGCATCACGTTTATGATGTTTATGTAATTATGAAAAATATGGTGCATGCTTGGTTTCAAGAAAAACTTACGTATATGCATGTTTTATTAAGTGGTGAATATGATGATGTTTTTTTGAAGGATTGGAATTGGTTGTGACTGACGATGTATATGTATAGATGACATGAGATATGATGAGTTGAGGCCAAGGCTCAGTGGACGTGTAATGTTGTCGCTGATGTTTTGTTTATATATATATAAATATCAAAAAATTCCAGTGAGACGGTCTCATGTGTTAATTTTGTGATATATATATATAATGTGAAATAAATATATTACCTTTAATGTTAAATTTAAAATAAATAAATATCCGCCCGGTACTGTGGTTATACGTAGATGGATCCATTGAATAGAGTTGATACGAAAGACAAAACTAATTAATTGAATTCAATTAAAAAGAAAATGTATACGTATATGATGACATGAAGAGACATGCTTTGACACTTTTGAGCTTATACGACACGTTTATGTTCATGCTTTTAAGTTCACGAAGTATATATTGATTATGGTATTTTTCACTGATGTGTGCCATGTATATGTAATTGTTATTCCTGGTACAGATTTGATGATTATTTAGACCCATTAGGCATGTGTGATGCTGGTGAGCTTGATGATGAGGGGACTGGAGGTGCCGAACTCTGAGTAGACAGACCTGGTGTGGTGACATGACCCGAGGACCGCATGTTTTCCGCATTATGATTTATGAGATTCGAGAGAATATGAATATTTTTATACGTTGATGATTTTCAGATTTTTATTCGTTTATTTTTACGTATAATTTTAGGATGAGTTTGGTTATTTTAAGCTGCACTATTTTTACTGTCAAACATTTAAGATCATTTTTAAATGTTATATTTTTCTGTAGAGCGCATGCATGCAAAACATTTAAGTATTTTTCGAACATGTGAGCTTTAAAATATATATTTAAATGTTATATTTTTCTGTAGAGTGCATACATGCAAAGCATTTAAGTATATATCCACACTTTTAAATGAGTAGACGTTTCAAAGAAAATAATATACCATATACTATTATCTATCAAATTTCATATGCTCTATCAAATACACATAATTTAGAATTGTTTATTAGAAATGAGTTCATTGAAATGCTTGAGATATTTGGAAAATTTGCTCAGACAATTATCCAGAAAGAGTTGAGTTTCCCTTAACACAGGAAACATATATCCAAATTGTTGGGTGCAATAATTGTCCTTGCTTTGTAGTGCGATTGAACCATGCTGCTTGAGCTGCTGTGCGGTTTAAAAGATTTGAGTTGCACCATTACCACTAGCTATAGTTTTTGGTAAAGCGGAAAGTGCTCGGTCCTAACAATTGGTATCAGAGCCAAGGTCATGGGTTCGATTCCCATTAATTGCAATTAGTGCAATTATTGGGAGGAAGATTGTTGGGTGCAATAATTTTCCTTGCTTGGTAAAGCGATCGAACCAAGGTGTTTGAGCTGCTGTGCGGTTTAAAAGATTTGAGTTGCACCATTACCACTAGTTATAGCTTTTGGTAAAGCGACAAGCGCTTGGTCCTACACAAATATAAGAAAAATCGATTTTACAGAGGAATCAGAGTCTTAGATTGGAATCAATAAGACTATCTTTTCAAGGGGATAAATTACAAGTTATAGGTGGGGAAAAACACCTATCCAAGAAACCCAACAGGAGCCAAAAAGCTTTTCCACAATAGGAAAGCTCAGATGCTCAGAAGGGTGGAATGAAATAAAAATAATATTTGATATTACGAAAAAAAGAATCAATTCTCTTGTAATACCATATACTATTTAGAACAACTTATGACATGAACTTACCAAAGAATGATCAATATTGAGAATTGGAAGTTCATATAAAAGGAATTCAAGGGAAAGAACCAGATCGATTGGTTCTTGGGTTAGAGTTTCTCGAGGAATATAGACATTGGAAACGTCTAGAATATGGAATGGAGTTTATGGTGGAAGATAGGATGTGGAAAATCCAATGACCACAAGTCATTTCTCGATATACATTCCAGTAGGGATGTTATATGAACAATATAAAGTAGGATACTTTGTTGCTTATATTGACTCAAATGCTGGAATCTGTACAACAAAAAAATGAATTCTTCCAAATAATTTGGAAGAAGAATTGCCTAAAATTGCTGGAAGAGATATTTCTAGAAGAATCTTAATCTTATGTAAAGGTATTAAGATGACATAAATTGTGATCGGAGGTGCTGGACAAACGCCTTGGTATAAGGTAAAAACACCACCGATTTATTTTCATGATACATGAGTTGACATTTTTCTAGGGAATATTTTTCTACAAATGTTTAAATCCTATACTCAAGAAAATGAGACTAGAAGATTATTGTTTAAAACAATTTGTGATCACAAAATCATAGTCCAGCGACTTAGAGAGACATTTCATCGAAGATTGTCAATCCAGTTTCGCAGCAAGCATGGTGATGAAGGAAAACTTCTAAACCCAAAAATGAAGGATTCTAGAAGGTTTGGAGAAACAATGCTCCAATTAAGAGGAGATAAACAGCTCCAACCTGAAAAAATAGAATGCCTTAAGATAGACCTATATCAGAATGAGTTAGGTTTTGAATCAAAGGTCACACTTGAAGATGTCAAGAAAAAGATCAAACAAAATTACAATGAAGATCCCTTTGCATAATGAGACAAAAATCAACTTAAAACTTGCCTTAAAATTAAGGAAGGTAAAGAGTATATGTTCGTCTGTTGCAAGCCTATCCCAATGAATATAGTTGATCAAAGGGATATGCATAGTATAATCAAGGAACATTTGGACCTTAGTTTGATTAAAGCAGGAATTTCACAATACAGCAGTCTGAGATTTCTAGTAAGAAATCATGGTGAGATAAAAAGAAACAAACCCAGATTGGCTATTAATTACCAATAAACTAATAAAATTCTGGAGTTTGATGCGTATTTTATACCTAGCAGAAAACATCTAATCAGTTGCATACACAATTCAAAGATATTCTCTAGATTCGATTGTAAGTCTGGATTTTATAAAATTCAGATGCAGGAAGAAAGCAAGAAATTCACAACTTTCTCTACACCACAAGGACACTATACCTGAGAAGTATTACCAATGGGATTAGCCAATTTACCCTAGATATTTCAAAGAAAAATTGATAATCTCTTTAAAGATTATTTCAAATTTATGTTTGTCAATATTGATGATGTTTTAATAGCATCTAAGAATGTGGAAGAACATATTAAGTATTTAGAGATTTTCTCTGATATTTGCAAAAAAGAAGGACTGTTTTTATCTGGAAAAAAGCAGTCATAGCTATAAGAAAGATTGAATTCCTCGGAATAGAAATCGATGAGTCTGGAATAATTTTGCAGAATCATATAGTAGAAAAAGTGCAAAATTTTCCACACCAGCTAAAAGAAAAGAAACAAATTCAAAGTTTTCTTGGAGTTGTTAATTTTTTTGGAATGTTTATTAAAATCTAACAAAACACAGGAAAGTATTCAGTCTATTATTGAAAAAAATGCGAAATTTATATGGACAAAAGAACACACCCAAGGACTTAGTCAACTAAAGGAAATTAGTAAAAATCTTCCGAAAATGGCTATCCCCAGGATGACGATAATCTGGTATTAAATAAAGATGTCAACGATCATCGGTGGGTGACAAGTATTAACCAAGCTCACACCAGAAAGAGAACAACCATGCAGATTTGCAGTAGACTCTTCTCAGATGCAAAAGTCATAAGATGACTTATCAATGAAAAAGAATTCTATGCAGTAAAAAGAACTTTTGAAAAATGACCTTTATTTTTACTTGCAATGAAATTTACTTTAAAAGTTTATAATACACAGGTGAAAGCTTTCTTAATGAATAGAATAAAGTCTAAACCTGAGAAGGCCAGATTATTAAGATGACAAGCATTACGTTAAAATTATATTTTTGATATTGTGATAATTAAATATCATGAAAATTGTAACGTATACTCATTTTAAAAGCGCGGATATATATATATATATATATATAAATATATATATATATATATATATATATATATATATATATATATATATTATAAAAGCTCGCAATTACAAAATAACATTTAAAATAATCATATTTATTTGTAAATAAAAATAGCGCAGTTTAAGAATAACCAACATCATCAAAGATCAAACGTAAACACAAATGAGTAAAAATCGTAATATCACCATCGTATAAAAATGTTTAACCCCTCTCAAAGACTCATGAATCAATATGCGGAAAATCGTGCGGTCCTCGGGTCATGTCACCGCTCCAGTGCTGCCTACTCAGAGTTCAGCACCTCCAGTCTCTTCAGAAACAAACTCACCTGCATTACACATGCCTAGTGAGTCTAAAGACTCAACACACCTGTATAAGGAATAACGAGTACATATACGTAGCACACAACAATGAAAAATAGCATAATCAACATACATTTCATGACTACAGTAAAAATCCTATGCGTAATCGTGACTTATCAAATCATGGTAATAATCATAGCATGTATCATCATATCAACATATACGTGATAATTTTCTTAATTTGAATTTTTTTCATTAGCTGTGACATTCGTATCATGATGTCAGTCGATGGATCCATCTACGTGTAACCGTGGTACCCGGCGGCAAGGACATCAGTGACAAAATTACCCGTCCATGGAGTCCCGGCCTTACATGTCATCGTGTCATCGTGTTAGTAACAAATAAATCACTTTTACCAAAAACGTGTCATCATATTCATCATTTAAATAAAAAATCATGCATATACGTAATTTTTTTCCTTTAAACCAAGCATGCAACGTATTTATTGCAATTACTTAACAAAAATCATAAACATGATGCATAAACATTTTAAATGTCATAAATTTGTGCTCAGGGCGCTATCATGGCCAAAATCTCACCCCGGGTGCAAAATGACAATTTTTCCCCTAGAAACCCAAAAATTATCATTTTACCCTCGGACCTCTAAAATTGACTCGAAGCTTACTAAACTCCTTAAAATGTCCCAAAACGTATTTATAAGCATTCCTAGACGTAAATTCGAGCCCATTTTACAACATAACCGATTCGTTTTAAAACCAGGACCGGATCCCATTTTTACCCGAATCAACGCGAAACTTAACCAAAATCTTCCCAACTTGAAACATAATTTAAACAACTCATTCTAAGCCATTTACTACTTAAATTATGTACTTTAAAACCATGAAATTTCGGCCAACACCTACTGTTTCTAATAAATACTATCCCCCCCCTTTTTAAAATCATAACCCAACACATGGCCCCCAACTCATAAACATTTCGGTCCACCTTCTACCCCCCACCTATCCAACATTTAAGGCTCACCATTGAGACCCTAATGAAGATTCTAAACTAGCCAAACCGAAATATAAAGCTGCTGCACAAGCCACGTGCAGAAACCAACCGAAACTAGCACCTCAACTCTCGAGTCACGCCATGCTTCCAAGGATCGAGCTTCTCCCTCGACCAAACACCCATGGCTCATTCCTAACATCTTACTAGACTCTACAAGGTCTGAAACACATCTTGGTTCGAGCCCATGCATCGCAGCACACCCAAAAACCTTAGATCTTGCCATACCGAGCCACATACAACAAACACCGATCGGCCCTTTGAATTTGTCAACCAAACCTTGACTCTAGCATCTTAACATAATTCTCCTCAGTGATATCATCTCCCTAATGACGTATACAACACCCCTTACACAGCAAAAACCAGAAAAAGTCGAGAGTTATGCAAGAATATCAACCAAAAACGTAAATGCTTCGGGTACAAGGATGGATTGAGACTTTTAAAGCAAGAACACACTCAACAACTTATAAAACATGTATGATGCGTAAAGAATAATACAATGCATGCCTTGATGATGTAGACGCGAGGAGATAGAAGAATGAGTGCAAGAGACTGATTTTCCTTGAAGAAAATGCTATGGCCGAGGGGGACCAGATGCTATGCTACTGAAAGCGAGAGAAAAAGGTTTAGGAAGAGGGTGTTGGCTGGTTGGGGAGCTTAGGTTTATGTTTAATGAGGCTTAGGTACTAATTAAATAGAATAACAAATAGTTAATGGGCTCTAAGTTTATTAATTAAAAGTTAAAAAGGATTTTAAGCCCAACAACGTTAAAATTAGGCCTATTAAATCTAAACACATTCCCGAAAAATATTTCTTGTTAATTTTTTTTTGAAAATATTAGTTGAATCCTCGAAAAGTCCCCCAATTCGATAAAATTTGTGTACCAGATAATAAAAATCATGCATGTAAAAATACTCAATAAAGCCCATTTTTGCATAACACACTTAAAAACACCTTAAATCAATTAATAAAAATTAATCATGTAATAAAATAATTTTTCTGGTAATTCCCCGATCTTCGTTCCCCGTTCGAGCGCGAAACGCAACTTAAAAATCCTAATGCATAAACTTTTAAAATATCATGAAATTAATCCTATCATGCAAAAATTATGCATAAAATGCATAAAATAATTAATCAAAATTTAATGAAATAAACATGCATTTATTGCTTTAAAGGAATTTAATAAAATACCAAAGAAATTTAATAACTTGCATGCATGTGGTTCACGTGGACCTTCAGATTTTCAGGACGTTACAAAAATATTTTTGCAGATTTTTTAACAAGAGATGGACAACAGTGATATCGATGTCATCATAAAAATGCAGAGGCGATTGAGGGAACACCTTGAAATGCTTCAAAACGTGTTCAACAAGCTGGCCTTAAATGCAGAAGTTTCGAGAAGGCTACAACAAGCTGCTAAGATAATTGTCTCTGATCGAATCACATGATGTTTACAGATTTATACTCAGCTATGGTCTGTATTACAAAGGCATATCCTCCAAGGCATTGAGAAGCCACTGGTTTCCTAAATGGAGAGTTTTCGAGTACAGGACTCTATACCTGGAGCAGGAGATTCAAATACCCCTATCACAAGTGTTAAGTCGGGATCATATCCAGATAAGTCAACTGAAACAAAAATTAAGACTCCAGATCTTTATCTCGAGTCTTCAAGTCAACTCTTCATCTCAGGGATTGAAGAGGGAAATACCAACCTTAGACCTAATACTTACAAGGGTAAATATAAGGTTGATAATAATGAAGCTACATTTTCTCCATTTCAGATTTACAAACAAAGTTAGGAGAAATTAAAAACAAGAGTGGGCATTAACCTAGCTACAATCAGGGTTGATGTTTCAGGGAAATATCTTAGGGTATAGATGATAAACCAAATTCATATCCAAAAGAAGTTAAAGCATGGTATGAATTCGGGTCTCTTGTCTCAGATTATACCACATCACAAAGCTTCCCAAAAATTTCAGGACTACCTAAATGGATTCAAGAAGCCATGCATGAAACATGGCCAAATAACGACTATTGTCCATATGAGACATTCTGGAGCTATAATTTTTCAGTACAACACCGAACCATCAAGAAATGGCTCTCACGAAGCCTTTCATTTCATCAAATTAAGGAGGCCGGATGCTTTAATGTTCAAAAATTTATCAAAGATCCTCCGACAGAAGAAACACTTCTTGTTGCTTCAATAACTGAAGATGACATTTCAACCAGAAGAGCATGAGGTTTATGGGTCTGTCTAATTGAGATGGACAAAGTCAAGTTTCCGTTTAAATTTTATCACAATTCAGTAAACGGATCATTCATGTTAAATACCATGACGAGAAAACAACAAGTTGTGCAGAAGATTTATTCGAAAAGAAAAGAAACCTTTTGTGGAACAACAAGCTGTCGGGGAGTAATGAGACTCGTTGGAAATTCTGCAATATGGCTCATGTGAGAAGATGATCAGAACAGATCTGTCCAGAATGCCCTTACCAGAAGGAGCCAGAAGTTGGCAAGGATTTCAGACCTCGGTCAGACAGGAAGCAACTTGTAGAGACAGGACCACGTGGTGAAGGACCAAAACCACGTTTTTCTCGAGGACACCAAAAGTTTAAGATTCCTCGACAAAAATAAGTTGACATGTGAATACCATCACTTTTCCTTGGGGATTACAAAAGCTAAAAGATTCCCCGACAGGAGATAATGGGCATGTGATAAACCCATTAAATATCCAAGAAAATTGGACCTAAATAACTATAAATAAAGAATAAATGGGAACAAGAAAATCACAAGATTTAAACCGAAATTTAGAACCAAAGAAAAATGTATGCTACATATCTTAAGGTTTCTAAAAGACGGATTAAAGCATTAAAAAAGCGGCTGATGATTTTAAAGATCTCTACAAACTGTTAAAAGAAAAAGGGAACGAGATCTCAGCTGATATAATACAAAAACATATCTATTGGTTATGCCAAGAGATAAGATCAGAAGAACGAGCTATTTCTAGATTAATGATCTAGAAAAGAGACTAATCAAGAAAATGTGGAGAGATTATTCAACCACCCACTCAACCCACTCAAGAGATAATGCCAAACACAGCTGGATGGCAATAAAAAAAGCTATGGCAAGAATTTGAAGTCCGAAAATCAAATCCGAAAGGCTTCTATAAATAAGAAGGAAGAAGGAAGATGAATGCATCACTCAACCACTTCGTTTTTCTTCAAAATAATTTGTAATATTTTCTCTTTCAAGTTTATGTGTGTTGTAAGTTCAGCTACTATAAGTAGCTAAACAAGTTTCTCCTCCTCTACAGGATGTTACTATGTAATAATATTTTGTATGTTTGAATAAAAGAACCAAGGCTTTTGACCCTCTCATATATTAGTTTCAAATTGAACTACTTTACTATACACCTTGAGGTAGGAAACGAAACAGGGTTGTGCTAAGTGTTGTTGAAAGAATCTGTGTCAGGAACCATCTGTTACGACTGTGTGGTTAGGCTGTGAGGAGCAGTCTGTAAAACCCGGTAGATATAACCCGATGGCACGTTGGTCAAAAAGGTAAACTGTTCAATTTATTATACGGAAGCATGATGGGCCATTTAGAAAAAAAATCGATTAATTGAGCATGATATATAGGTTAGAAACCTTGCGTAGCTGTATGTCTCGGGGCTATATGCCTTCAAGAACAGGCTCGATAGGTATAACAATGCCATGTACTATAAATCAAAGATAAGGGTATTATGGGGATTTTTAAAAGAATGGGGGAGTAAAAACTATGTTTTAAAGGGAAGGGGAGTAAAATTTAAATTTTTAAGGGAAGGGGGATTTTTTAAATAAGTTGCCCATCTTTTAATTCGTGTCAACCGAAATAAAACTATAAAGTAATTAAGTTGCTTCAAAAATATTTTTTAAATTTCATATGAAGATTATAGTAAGGTTGTTTCTTATCTTAACTAATTTTGATTCATTCTAACTAGAATTATTTAATTTTTGTAAAATAAGTTTGTATGTTTTGTGTTGAGTTTAGAATTTATATCAAATTATTAGAGGGTAATTTAGGAAAAATGATGGTAAATTGACCTAAAAATTCTGACCTATTATCACTTTATAAATCATTCTTCATGTCAAATTATCATATCAAGAGGGGTCCTTTCTATCAAAAGTTCTTACTTCTAGCTCTTCACTGCAATTAAATATATATTAAAATTTTAAGCTTTAAAATTAACCGTTTACATTAATTAACCATCCCTATTTTTCCTCCCATCATCACCATCAATGTCTTGTCTCTTCCAGCCAGCTTCTCCTCTTCCGGCCGGCGTTGCAGTCTGGCAATTGTCCCCCATTTGCGATCTTTGTTGCGCGCGGTTATTGACTGACGATGACGAAATTCTTTTGTAATTTGAGCTTGTCTGAGCATAATTTTTGCATATTATAGGACAGCTTTGAAAGATTTGTTACAATGCAAATATGATAAAAAAAATTCCTTTTGCCAAACCTGGTTAAGATATTTATCTAAATTTTTTCGGAAGTTGCTTTTTGAGGATTTGACTGTGTTGTGCATTTTGTATGTGTTCTTGATCTAGAATTTTTCAAAAATTTCAATTTTTTTTTTTCAAATTTTAGCTCAGTATTTACGTTCGTGCAAGGGTTGTTTTGCCTTTCAATTAGTTCAGTTTATATATACCACCCGAGATCTATAATTTTCTTCCCCTCCAACCCCACGTCTAGGTTATGAAAAATGATGCGAGGAAATCAACATATTTTTCCATGAAATGTAAAGTTAAAGCTCGATTGTATTATTTTGCTTTTAAAAAATTGTATGGATTTCAAGAAAATGTATAAGCATGACATAGATAGATTCGAGAGCTATTTCGTCGATTAAAGTGATCTCATATGAATCAGACCGAGCACGACGTGATAAATTTTCGACGAGATTGCTTGATCTTACAAGCTTGATCATGATTAAAGGTCAAGAATCAAGCACATTCGAACGAATAAAGGAGTTCAATGAAGCGTTTCATGAAGACTGTCAAGCAACAAAGTATTCGAGTGCAAAATGACCTCGGAAGGCAGTTAGGACGCGCCCCCAGCGGCAACAAACACGTGTCCTAGTGTACCGGCCAAGGACAGCGTTCCCCACTGGAGAAAAATCCCTGCCATGCTCTTCCCTTGGTCCTTTAACACGTGAATGACACTATAGTGGACCAAAACTTGATTGGTATACTCTTGGTAGCTTGCCATGAATCCTTGAGTAGGTTTCTTGAACTTCTTTCCAATAGTTATCTCGTAACACCCGGTTAGATTAATATCATAATCCCTTTTTTCAAAAAGATTTGCCCTCATTTCTTTGCTACCTACATAAAAACAAAGATAGTTTGTAATAAAAAGAGTTGTATTATCAACATGCTTACCTTTCAAATCCAGCTTTTAGGCGCTATCATTTGCTCGCTCCTTCAGCTCTAGAAATATTAATTCCCCGGTTGAATTCGCCATGGCTCCCTCATTTATATCATCTGATAAATAGCAAATGACACCGAACAAAAATAATAATTGTAAGGTATAGGAAATTCAAGTTATGGAACCTGACTGCATACATTCTAGGGTTTTACTAAAACATGTGTTTAATTATATTAATGCATTAAATGCATGATTATTGCATGAATAGGTGTTTTATTCCATGGTTTATTAAGGTTTCATGCGTTAGGGCTTTTAATAGTATTTCACGCTCGAACAAGGAACAGAGACCTGTAATAATTAAGGAAAAATATTTTTATTAAATAATTATTTTTAAATATAATTATTTAATATATGGTGTAATTAAAGGTGATTTTCGAAAATTGGCATTGTTAGGATATTTTTAGTCGACGGGTTATATTTTTAACTTATACACAAATTTTAGCAAGTCGGGAGACTTTTTGATGGTTGAGGTGATATTTTCAAAAACGTAGTTTAACGATATATTTTTTGGGTGTGTGTTTGGGCTTGATGAGACTATTTTAATTCTTAATGGGCATAAAATCCTTTTTAATTTCATTATTTTTAATTAAAGGCCCATTAGCACTAATTATTATAAGTAAACCCAAACCCTAAACCTACCTCTCAACATCTCGGCCGCCCCTCTAATTTTTCAGCAGCAACATTTTCACAAAAACTCCAGCCTCTCCTTCAAAATTCTTCAAAGTTTTTCCAAGAACTGCTTCCCCGTCTCTCCGGTGCAAGTTCTACGCGAATATCTCAACGGTTTCAAACGTATATACGCAAAGGAACACACCGAATCTCGTTTTTCTCACCATTCACATCGTTATATGCTGTTTTGTGTGTTGTGCATGAGGAATACATAGATCAATCGCATGCATCGAATTTGTAAGGTTTTGTCCCGGAATATGCATAATTCCCTACATGTACATCACATTTTCAATGTTTTGTGCAAGGGGCTGCTATGTCTAGGTTCTAAGAGGTTAAAAACGTGATGTCAATGGTGGATAAGGCTAAGGGTGCATCGATTCAGGTCTAGAGGAAGGGGCCGATCGTTTGTATAACGCTCCGAAAATTTAAAAGTCCACGCGAACCACATGCACGAGTTATTAAATTACTTTGTATTTTAATTAAATGTTTTAATTGCATTAATTATTTATGTTGTGCATTTTGACATGTTTAAATATATTTTTCTACATGGTTGCATTAAAATTGTATTTTTAAGGGATATTCAAGTTACGATCGAGAAACGGAGACGGAGAGCTGAAAAATAGAAAATGTTTTTATTAAATATTTTTTTTAATTACTTAAAATGTGATTGATGTTTTTTCATATTTTTTTGAAAATAAGGGATTTTTAGGTGATTTTATACGCCGGGACGTAAATTTTATCGATGTTAGTTTTTCAACAAAAAATATGAACTTTTGAGCAACCCGGCTATTAGATTCACAAACTTATTTTACCAAAACTATTTTAAAATTTTAATTAATCCTAATCAAGCACTAATGGGCCTAAACTTATGTTTAATAGGCCTAAAGCCTTGATTAGTGAATTGATTAGTATAAAATATGTAAAGCACACCCCAAACCCCTACACAAACCCACGCCTCACTTTTCAGAATTTGTTGCGCACCAAAACACTCCAATTATACAAGATACACACACATCAAAACTCAAGGAGAAATTCGAACAAGCTTAAGGAAAAAATTCAAGCCAAGGTCTCGCCCCGTTCTTCGCGATCGTCAATGGTTTCGTGCGTTAAATACGGAAAGGCACGCCATATTCTTCCTTTACTCATCATCACACCATATTATATATTTATGTTTGAAATTGCATGAAAAACAAGATGCACTTTTATTATTTTCGTTTTTGTGCTTCATCATGAATTTGAAAGCTTGTTAATTGATTCAAAAACATGTTTAATATGTTAAAAAGGGGCTTCCATGATTAGGATAGGGTTAAGGGATGTTTTTACATGTTTTAGAGAGTCCCAAATCACCCCAATATGCTGCTCACGTAAATAAAGCGAGCTGGGAATACTTTTCTGCCATTGTGATCTTAGGGGCTCGGTTGATGGGGAGTCAAGGCTTGGCTTGGTTGGGGCTAGACCAGGGCGAGATAGGGACTGTTATGGTTCAAGGGAAGAGTCCTAGCCACGCTAGGACTCGAAAACCAGGGTCTGGGAGGAGTCTTTGCCAACAAGGACTCCACCAGAGACACAAGCTGTGGGAGATGCGCAGGTGCTGCAACATACAGGGAGAAGAGAGGGCTCGGCCAAGGGCTTTGGGGCTGGGCTAGGCTAGGTCCTTAGGGTCCTAAGAAGGTGCACAAGGGTTTGGGCAGGGGCTGGTGCGGCCTGGTTGGTTTCTGGGCAAGAGGGAACGTGAGGGAAGCATGGCAGCATGTGCTGCGCGAGAAGTTGCTGTCATGGGCAATGCTTCGGGCGCAAGTTCAAGAGCTGAGCTGGCCTGGGCTGGGTCCGGGCGTGGTCCAGGGAGGGTTAGGTTCATGAGGGGCGAGTGGTTAGCAGCTGGTAGTCTCCTAGAGGGAGAAGGAGTCCTAGTGCACCAAAACACCCCGCATAAGCACACGCATGCAACAGGGTCCAGGGTGCAGGGGTTATAATGCGGGCCAGGGGCTGGTTCTTGGGCTTGGAGCTGGTCACTATGGTTCATAGATGGGTTGTCTTGGGTTTGGCTTGAGGTGGCTTGGGCGTGGCTCGAGTAAATTAGGAGATGGCTTGGTGTGTTCAGTAAGGTGTCAAAAATGAAAATAATAAAGCTAAAATTGAATCTTTGGGTCCACGAGTGTCGCTCATGACTTGGAAGGGTAGCATAAATAATAAATGTTATGTTTAAAATTTGTGATCAAAATAATGATTTTTGGATTTATTCGGGATTTAATCGCCGCACGAAACGCTAATTAACGAGTTAATAGAAATGTCTAGTTTTAAGCTTCATAAAATTATGGAAAATTATATTTGAGCTCAAATAATTATTAAAAGTCTAATTTTGTAATTTTGGAATTTTATATTAAGGTGTGGTTTAATTTGGGATTAAAACGTAGTAATACGTCTTATTTAAAGATTAATTTAAAAGTCAAAGATTTAAGTCAAATAAAAATATGAGAAAATTCACGTAGGCTTAAATAATTATTTGGGACATGTTAGAGTCAAAGAAATTAAGAAAAAGTCAAAAACATGAAATTTTACGTCAAGGGGTAAAACAGTCATTTTACATCTAGAAATTAGTAAACGTCATGGCAGTGTCATGAATGTTGTTTTACATGCTAATATGATTATTTCAAATATTTAAGAATTTTTATGACATTGATGTTAAATGTTCATGATTTATTATGTCAAAATGTTATTGTTTAATATGTTAAAATGTTTATTTTAAATGTTTATGATTTAAATGCATATTTTAAATGTTTACGTTGTTGAAATGTTTATTTAAAAGATTTATGAATTTTTATATGTTAAAAGGTTTCTTTTAAAATGTTTATGTATTTTATGATTAAACGAAAACGTTAAAAGATATGTTGCATGCTTGGTTTAAAAGAAAAACGTTATATGCATGTTTAATTTTTATTAAGTGATGAGAATATGAAACGTTGAAGGAAGTGAAATAATTGAGACTAAATATGTTGGAGATATCGTGAGGGTTATGGTTCCAGTGGGAGCCCGACAATCTTGTTTCCTTGGATACGGATACGGATACGAATACGAATACGAATATGTTAATACGTTGGCCAAGGCCCAGTTGACCGGTGAGAGTGTTGCTGGTGTCTCCGCCGCCCAGTACTGTGGTTTTCTCTAGATAGATCCATCGCCCAATATGATTAAAAATACGAGTCACAATTATCGATCTGAATTCAGCGAAAAGAATATGAATATGAATATGTTGATATGAATATGGATACGGATTCGAATATGAACATGGATATGGATATGATTATGAGTATGTTTATATTTATGAATAATTTTTATTTAAAGTTTATGTATCATGAAAATGTTTACAAAAATGTTATTGTATAAAGTTTATGCATCTTCATGAAAATGATATTTTAAGTACAAGTATTTCTCACTGTTGTATGTGATCTGTATATGTATTATTTGTTATCAAGATTATGGTGTGTTGAGTCTTTAGAATCACTAGGTATGATTTATGCAGGTGATTTTGATAATAATGTTTATGGAATTCTTGCTGGTTGACTTTGCTGGACTGAAAGTGCACATAACTCGAGGACCGATGCTAGTTTTCCGCACTAGTTATGATTTATGATTTCAATGTTAAAGATATTTTTACGACTTGTTATTTATGTTTTGAAAGATTTTTTAGAGGTTTAGTATGAGCTATACTTTTCAAATCTTATTTTTAGGTTTAGTAAAATGTTGGGTAATTTTATGATAAGCTATTTCTTTTGGTTTTCAAATTATAGTTGGTTGATTTATTTTAAAAATGGTGTCAAGATATTTTAAAGTATTTATATATATGTATATTTTCAAATTATGGGATTAAGGAGGAAAAAAAAAATTGTAGCACGTTTTAAGAAAAGCGAATCCCTTATTGCAACCCTCACTATACCACTTAACTGAAAAGTGAATCCCTTATTGCAACCCTCACTATACCACTTAACACACTTTTTCCTATGCAACCAACACATATATTCAAGCAATACATCAAAGATCACATAAAAACTATGTGTCTGACTATCACATAACTCATGTAATGAATATACAAGGAATTTACTCTCTTTAAAACAATATTCATTACTAACATAAAATTTCTCATGTTCAACTATGAATTTTCCACAATCATCATCAAAAAAATAACAATCATGCAAATTGGACATGTCACATGCACTATCCATGAAATATTTTCACACATCACAAGATTTTAATTCTAATTAATACAAACCATTGCAGCCATCAAACCCCACCAACCTAGCAACTCGTGAGAAATCAAAACCAAAAACTTTTAAACTTAATGCACATAGCTTCTCACCTCCATGAAACTTATATAAAAAAGTTAAATGCAAATCTGGTCTCTTAACTACCACATCTGCAATATTTTCTCCAAATTCTTGAAAACAACACAACAAAGAATTAAGGTAAGGAAGAAAGTCATAACTTATAGTCGTTGCGTTGACAACTATTCTTACCTCACTGTGATTTCCCTCAACATAATGTTGATCAATCCATGATTTTTATCCCATCATTGACACATGTTTTCTCACTCTGTCAGGATCGGTTATGGGGGCCCCGACTGAACATCAGTTACGAAGCTGTGCATCAGTCGTTGACCCTTTTGACTAATCTACCAATGAGCTGCAATAGCTCGTGTTCTAAAAATAAATACACCGATGAATTAGATCGAGTTTGGTTAAACAACTAAGCGGAAGACACTCAAAATAATCCTTCGTTAAGAAAACAAACTGATCAATTTTATATATCTTGTGCAACTGGTTAACTGAAGAAAAGAAGTCAGTTAGAGCTTATCAGTTCGGTTATGGACAGAACTGAACTGATATCAGCTGGACTGATGAAACAATTAAGAACAACACAGTTAAACAGTTAGACTGAAAACAAAACACAAGATATGTTTATGGATGTTCGGAGACTTCAACTGCTCCTACGTCACCCCTTCTACCTCCTCGGGTAGGATACACTAGAAGACTTTGATTTATACAAACCTTTGTACAAACCCACCCAGCTTAGGACTTACCCACTGCCTAACTGAACTCCTAGTTCTAAACTGAAGGCATCACCTTCCAGTCAACACTTCTTTAACGTCTATGTGAGAAAGACTACATACACATGTTTTACGTCTGTGTGCAAGACGGAATCTGAGATGATGAGTGAGTGTGTGTGTGTGTGTGTGAGAACTGATCAATGAACACTACCCGAAAGTGTTCTCACACACTGAGGGAAAAAGGCTTCTAATCTAAGCTGATAATACAATGAAGTGTTCCCTCTGGGCTGATTGCTTCTAACAAGCTGATATGTAATAAGCGTGCCCTTGTTCTCTGTTCTCGTTTTTCTCAGTGTTAGTCTTCACTGAACTTCAGCTTCTATTTATAGGCGTTTGGCTGACCGTACAGTAAGACTCAATAATGTGCCCGTTGCATTTTGAATTTGTTCCTCGACATCTTTCCGGAACTTTTGGCTTTAAGCTCTGATGCAACGTCTCTTATTGTACTGTGGTAGTACAATAGCTTTTGTACCTTCGTGCTTAGCTGGATTCCATTATTAAGCTTGTCTTGATCTGCAACTGATTGACTCTGACTGATGCTTTCAACTGGTCAGTTGAACTGGTCTTCTGTTGGGCTGGTGAAATCAGTTGAACTGATTTCACTCTTTCCGTTGAACTGGTCAGCTGGGCTCTTCATCAGTTGAACACTTCATCAGCTGGCCGGGCTTCTGAAGGTCTTCTGCTGAACTGCTCATCAGCTGGACATTCAGTTGAACTAGTCTTTCAGTTGACACTTCAGTTCTACTGTTTTCAGTTTACGCGATCAGTTGGACGTCTTCAGTTAGCATTCCTCGACAGCTTTAGTTTTGGCTCGTAACTGATTATTTCAGTTCCAGCTTACTGCACACTAAGGTAGATTATTAGAAACAAAATAACAAGTTTTGTTAGCATCAAAATTAAGCAAAGATTGCGAACTTGAAAAGTTCCAACACACTCATCATTACATCTCCAAAATCCTGTAAAGAAAACTAACAATGCTCCGGTGCGGACCGGCTATATCATCATAATGTGAATAAACCTTTTTATACAGAGGTGATTTAAGGGACTTATAAAAAATCAATGGTATCTCAAATTCACTATTTTGGGCCATCAAAATAATTTTCTTGGACCCTTTCCTCTCATTGGTTTTTTCTCATTTGTCTTTTGTCACGCCCGAATACCGAGGCATCGATGATATCTGACATTGTTAATAAATTAAATTGAAAACAATAAGCCTTGTAGCAAATGGTCAAACTAGTTTAATTCATAAGAATTCAGTGTCTTTACAAATAAAAATGTAAATAATGCGGAAATTATTTCTTACGAAAGGAAAACGCAAAAATGCGGAAAATAATACAAATAAATAGTAATCTTGCACTCAAGGACTTGGTCTTGTTGTCGTTGTAGCTCTTCACCAACCACAAAATTGCTTTTGTTCCTTCTTCCACATGTTCCTTATTGTTATTATTATCTGAGGATGGACGTAAGGAAGGTGAGAGTTTTGGAAATCTCTCCGCAAATGAGAGCCGATCGAATACCAGAATAACATATTATATATATTTTTAAAATAACTTTTGGACATAACATAATTAAAAAAATGAATAGACATAATGAAGAACTAATTGAACCAGACACAGAGCATGTCAAAAAGTCTTATCAGAATGTATCAAAACAAAAACCTATTAGATCTTATCAGATAGAACACATTATATTGATTATGGGCTATCATTGATCTTGGGCTCCCTTTGGGACCTTCTCCTATAAATGATCTCCCTCTGGGGCTTTCTCCCTCATACGGCCGGCTCCCTCCAAGGCCTTATACCATAGAAAAGCTCCCTCTGGGGCTTTTTTCCTTAAAGGATTTCCCGATGCACATTATGTGAATCATAACTTATCATTTGGGACGAAGCAGAAAGATCAAACAATGAAAATTGGAATAAAATTACGGAAAAAATCATAAAACCGTAAAAAAATATATACAGAAGTAAACATATAGCACACGATCAAAATTTAGAACATACATAAATGTTTAAAATGGATATATATAAGCCCACTTACAGTTATTCAATGGGTGATTCGAAACTCGCTTGAACTTGGATGAATCTTGAACAAACAAAAATCGTATTTCGAACAAGCCTTGGACGACACTTGGTCTAGCTTTTGGACAACAATTTTCGGGCCTTAGGACAACACCTTGAATTTTTTTAGTGGAACTCGGACATGCCTAGATGCTGAATGCAATAGCTGCGACTTGCCTTCCTTCTCTTCCTTGATATGGCCAAAACTTAGAGTGGGTTTGGGAGATATTTTTTTTGTTTACATTTCTTCAGCATGTGGGGCGATATTTTTGAGCTGAAAATGGCTGCTGAACACCCCTCCATTCAGCTAAAATTTGGCCTTCCAAGTGCCCAAGATTGATGGTCCAAATAGCCTCCAAGTAATCAACGTTGGGACATGAATCAATGAACTTCCTTGAGTTAAAATCTTGAGTTCAAAAGCTGTGAGTTTCCTCCTCCGGGTGACGAAGCTTCGATATTGTGGTTGCACATCACATATATTTCTTTTGAGCTAATCCCTCGAGCTTTTTGAGATGAAAGTTTAAGTCTATAGTCGAGTTTTTTTATTTAATAATTTTGAACTTAAACATTGAGTTTTATTGCTTACATGATTTGCTTCGAAAATCAGGGTCCTCACGTCCCACCCTCCTTATTGGAAGTTTCGTCTTCAAAACTTGACTATGTTTGATCTTCGAAAAGGAAGGGTATACTTCTCTTCTAATCCCACGTTAATTCTCGCTCCTTATTATTAGACCATTGTATTTTAACGTACAGAATGGTTCGGTGTCGTATTACTTGCTCTTTGGTGTACACAATACAGATAAGGACCTCTTTATATTTCAGTTCCTCATCCAGGTGGTCGTCGACTAAACAATGGCGCGACTTCGAGAATTTGGCTCGGGATGGGAATGTATCTTTTTAGCTGTGAAATGTGGAAGATGTTGTGAACTCTTGACATTTAAGGTCCAAAATACGATAACGTAATCCAACTACATGCAAATCTAATAAAATAAAAACTGCTTAATTAATCATTTTAATTGCATTGATTAAATGTGGTAGGCATGTTTTCATGTTTAAAGTAGGGTTTTCTATTAGAATGCTTAAAACTGTGTTTCAAGGGATATTCAAAACGCGACCGAGGAATGGAGACCCTGGACTGAAAAGGGAAAAATATTTTTGTTTAATGATTATTTTTAATTATTTGATATATGGTATATCAAAGGTGTAATTTTTGAAAATGGTATCTTTTGAGATGTTTTTACATGCCGAATCATATTTTAAACCTGTGATCGAATTTTGATGAAAACATGGACTTTTTGGAGGCTTGATGAAACGTCCACTACTTGTTTTTCTTAAAAAGTACTAGAATATTTTTTCTCAATTCATTCGGCCGAAACACTAATCATTTAAAATATGAATATTTTGCACTATTTAAAAATAAAACAACCAACTATTATTTGAAAATAAAAAAGAAAGTAATTGAAAGCATAAAATCGTAAAACATCAACCAACCTAAACTAACATTATTTCAAAAATAAACTTAACTAACATCCTCTCAAAAAGCTCTAAAAATCATTATAAGTCATAAAAATCTTTAAGTAATCATAAATCATAAACTCGTTTTATTTGCAAAAAACTACCGACCGTCCTTGGGTTGTGTGCACATTCAGTCTAGCAAGATCAACCATCAAGACCTACACTAACATCAATCTCATGCTTACCTGCATCGATCATACCCAGTGAGTCTATTGACTCAACAAATTATAATCATGAAAAAAAAAATACATATACATTCACAAACAACAGTGAAAATACTTTTACTTAAAAATAACTTTTCATGAGCATAAACTTTAATGTTTTTCTTTCAACATATCATTTCATATTTTCTTTCATCATATACGTATACATTTATCTTTTTATTGAATTCAGATCCTCAATTGTGGCTTTCATATTATATGAAGGTCGATAGATCCATCTACGTATTACCACGGTACCCAGTGGCGGGGACATCAACGACACTCACCTGCCAATTGAGCATTGGCCTTACGTATCATCGTATCATCGTATTAGTCACAATCAATTCACCTCCTTCAACTTTTCATATTTCAATCACTTAAAAAAATCCATGCAAATATAAATCACCTTTTCTTTTAAACCAAGCATGCAACATGTCTTTTAGCATTAACGTTTTATAATAAAATTTCATAAACATTTAACATACACAATCATAAAATTCCATAAACATTTTAACATATATTACAACATTCAGGGTACTGCCATGACTTCTAACAATTTTCAGGTGTAAAATGACAGTTTTGCCCCATAAACCCTAACTTTCAATTTTATTATTAGACCATGAAACGACAACCCAAATTATTCCAAACTTAACATATTACCTTAAAATACACCCATAAATATTTCTTAGATTTAAACTTAAGCTTCTCGACTAGTTACTCAATTCGTTTTTAAACTTAGACGTACATCTCGGTTTTGACTCGTATTGATTCGAAACTTTACCAAACTTAAACCATAGCTTAATAACACCTATTTATACCATATGTAACCCAAATCAGGCCAATCAAGACCCATGAACAAGCCTAAATCAGCTACTCAGTTTTTTGGCTATATGGACCGAACCCTCACTCATGTCATCCTCAAACTTTCGAACCTAGACCTTAACTGATTGGACCAGCTCCAGACCAACCCTTCTAGGACCTAGACCGAACCCTTTAGGACCCCCTTAGACAAGCCCCCATGGCTCTTGCACGTAAACGCGCATGGTTCATCCCAAGCACTCGGCCGCGACTAGGAAGAGTCCAAGCCATGCATGTCCTCTCTTTCTGCCCATCCATCTTTGCGTGGACCACCATGGATCGATGCTAGGACCCTCATGAGCCCAACCCCTCACCTGGAAAGTACCATGCACGGCCCCTTTGCTGAACCTCCCAAAAGTCGAGCCCTAGTCACCCTAAAGCCCAAAATTCGTTCAGCCCTTAGCCTCCCACGTTCTAGCCTTGCATCGTGATTATATGGACTCTTAAAAATGTGGTAAAACGTCTCTTCAAGTACCCCTAACATTGCAGCCCCTTTGTGCATCATTAGGAAGAGCTTCAAAAAAGGAAAACTCAAGTTTTCTGCATGTATATTCATAAAAAAGAAAATAAAAGTGGTGCATCATATTCCTCATTCAAACATAATGAAACATATATAACATGGTGTGAATGATGTTTTGTAACGTCCCGAAAATTTAAAGGTCCACACGAACCACAAGCATGCAATTATTAAATTCCTTGTTTATTTTAATTAACTGTTTTAATTGCATGGATTAAATATGTTGAGCATATTGACATGTTTAAAATATATTTTCTACATGGTTGCATTAAAATGTATTTTTAAAGGATATTCGAGTTGCGTTAGAGGAACGGTGACCGAGAGCTGAGAAATAGAAAATGTTTTTATTGGTTATTGTTTTTAATTATTTAAAATAAGGGTGATGCTTTTTCTTATTTTGAAAATATGAGGTTTTGAGATGATTTTATACACTGGGCCGTAATTTTTGTCGGTGTTGGATTTTCAACAAAAATACGAACGCATTGGCAAACTAGCTAATAAATTCACAAACTTTATTAAACAAATATATTTTAAATATTTTAATTAAGCACTAATGGGCCTAATTGATATGCTTAATGGGCCTAATCTTAATTAATGATTAATTAACTATAAAATAGTCAAAACCCCAACCCCAAACCCCCATTGTGTACGCCATTTTCAGATTTTCCTCACCAAAAATATCTCCTAGGACACATTATTTCTAGAGATGGAGTTGAGGTCGATCCCAGCAAGATTGAGGAGTTAGAGAGTGGACAGTACCTAAGAGTGTGACCGAGATCTGCAGTTTCTTGGATCTAGTTGGCTACTACCCGAAGTTAATTCAAGATTTCTCTTCTATTGTTGTACCCCTGATGCCTTGACGAAGAAAAATGTGAAGTTTATTTGGGGATAAAATTGCCAAGAGAGTTTCGAGAAGCTGAAGCAAGCTTTCACTTCAGCGCCAGTTCTATCGATGCCATCAGGGTAAGGAGAGTATGTTATCTATATAGACGCTTAGATTGGTTTAGGCGTAGTTCCGATGCAGAATGATGAGTGATAGCATATGCGTTTAGACATCTGAAGGTTCATGAAAAGAATTACGACATCTGAAGGTTCATGAAAAGAATTATCTGACTCATGACCTTGATCTTGCAGCAGTAGTATTTTCTCTGAAGGTCTTGACATATTACTTATATGCGGAGAAGCGCAAGATTTTCACTGATTATAAAAGCTTGAAGTACTTCTTCACAAAAAAAGAGTTGATTATGAGGTAGCGGGGATGGTTAGAGTTTGTGAAGGATTACGACCGTGACATTAGCTACCGTATGGGAAAGTATAATGTGGTCGCAGACGCTTTGAGTAGAAAAACATCTGTTATTGCTCAATTAACTGTCCAGAGACCATTGCATGTAGAGATTCAGCGATTCAAGCTTGCACTGTATACTAGGAGCGATGCTCCTAATCTTTCTACTATGACAGTTCAGTTGACCCTGAGGGATAGAATCAGCGAAGGTCAGTCTTCCGATGAGCAATTACGGAAATGGAGACTGAGATATGAATGTCGGAAGCTGTATTCGGAGAAGGATGTTATAATTCGATATCGAGATCGACTTTGGGTTCATAGCGATGATTCACTGAGAGAAGTTGTTATGAAAGAAGACAATAATGCTCCGTACTCCATTCATCATTGAAGTACAAAGATGTATAAGGATTTTTAGTCACTATATTGGTGGCTGGGAATGCAATGAGACATCTTTTGTTTTGTGTGTGAGTGTTTGAGATTAGGGGTGTCAAAAATGAACCCGACACACTAACCCGACACATGACGACACGAAAAATATCGGGTTTGGGTTTATGATTTTCGGGTTCGGGTCGAAACGGGTCGGACCCAATGCAAACCCGTAAAAAATTCGCGGGTGGGTTCGGGTTGACCTGAAAAAATATCATCTCACTGGGTGACAATGAACTCACCCGACCCATAATGTTTTTTTTTAAAAAAAAAATGATTTACAATTTACACAACTATTGTCCAGGCCCAGGATTACTCACTTTCTATACTAAAATAAAGCCCAACCTAATAATTCTCTAATGTATCTAAGGATAAACCCTTGTTGACTTCTCATTTCTCATCTCGTCTAGGCGCTTTCTCCCCTTCTCACTCAAGATTCCAAGTGAAACACTTCACCGCTAATCCTCTTCTCGTCCAGGTGAACGAACTGAGCTTTGTTTTCATGGAAAACGTGTTGATGGAATTCATTTCAATTTTCAAGTTATTCGGAGTTAATATGGTTTAACAGAGCAAACGTGCCGCCGATTTTCCGCATAAGTCGTACCACTTACTCTGACTTATTTCCTCATTTTTTAAATTTTTGTTCAAAAATTTTTATATGCTGAAATTCAACATCTCTTGTGAATTTAAACATATTAAGATTGTCTTATTTACGATAGCTTACTGTTCGGAAATTTTAGCCTAATCCTCCAGTATTTTAATTTCATTTAATAGAACTTGCCATTATATATTTTTGAATTTTTTTAAAAAATAAACAAATAAAATCAAAAGATTGACCCATTTGAAACAGATGTAATATAATATGCATTATTGTGAAAGGGGGTTTTCTTGGAGGAAAAAAAAGGGGAAAAGTGATATGACTTGAATATATTGGTCCAAAACAGGATGTCCTATGAGTTAAATATATATTGAGCCTAAATTTTTAGCAAGAATAGCTTTGACATGGTGATGAGATATATTAAAGTTTCAAAATGTTCAAATGTAAAATCTAATACGTAGAGGTTGTGATTTGTTTTCAAGGAATTGTCTTTTTTTTTCTTGTAGCTAATCATATTGTTATGCCTTTTAATTGATAGAATGAGTTCAGAATCTATTGCTCTTGTTCACGAGGAGGATAGTGTGGAAGGTGTACATGTGTTGGATTTAGATATTGATGAAGAAATAGGTACTAACTTGCAAGGTCGGGTCTCCGGAAGTGTTAAACTAAAGAGACCCTTAAAATCACAATGATAGCAATATTTTGAGATGCTTCCAGAAGTAGAAGAAAAAGAAAAGCGTTGCAAATGTAAAGCATGTGGGACTACGTACAAAGCAGACAGTAGCATGGGGACAGGTAATCTCCAACGCCCGCCATATTCTCAAACAGTGTCCTAGACAGAGAACTCGTGATATTGCTCAGGCTTTGTTAGAACAAGGCGATAAAAGTCTTGCCATAAGGTCACAAAAGTTCAGCCAAGAAAGATTTAGAGAGTTGCTAATATTAGCAATTGTGAGACATGACTTACTGTTTCAGTTTGTTGAATATGAGGCAATTGGATCAAATTTTACATATTTGGAACCTCAAGTCAATCATTTCACTAGAAACACCGCAAGGACTGATATTCTCAAGATGAATAAAAATGAATACAATAGACTAGCTCAAGAAATGCGTTCATGCCTACGAAAAATTTGTTTCACTTCCAATTTGTGGACTTCTATTGCCACTGATGGCTATGTATGTTTGACAGCGCATTTCATTGACTCTAATTGGTTTTTGCAAAAAAGGATTATCAAATTCTCTTACATGCCTCCACCTCACTCTGGTATTGCATTGTGTGATAAAATCAATAGCTTATTCAATGCTTGGGGAATTCAGAGAAATGTTTTCACAATTACGTTGGACAATGCCGCTGCAAATGATGTGTTTTCTGGCCTTTTAAGGGATCACCTTAGTTTAAATTGTTCATTAGTGAATGGTGGCGAGTTTTTGCATGTTCGTTGTTGTGCACACATTTCTCAATTTAACTGTCCAAGAAGTTTTGAAAATAATTAATAATTCTATTGATAAGATTCGTGAATGTGTAAAGTATGTAAAAGGCAGTCAAGTGAGAAAGAAAAACTTTGTAGAATCTGTTATCCAAACTTCACTGTATCCTAAGAAATCACTCAGGCAAGATGTTCCTACTAGATGGAATACTATGTATTTGATGCTTTCTAGTGCCATATATTATCGAATTGCTTTTAATCATTTGAAATTGACTGATACTAATTTCACACACTATCCATTGGTTGATCAATGGGTTCAAGCTGAAAAAATATGCAAATTTCTTGAGGTTTTCTATGAGACAACAACTTTGTTTTCTGGGGTTAAATATCCTACTGCCAACCTTTATTTTCCTTGTGTCTTTACAGTTCAATTGACATTAAGTCAAGGCTTGCAAAGCTCTGATGATTTCACGAGATCAAATGGCCAATCAGATGTTTCAGAAATTTGACAAGTACTGGAAATATTATAACATTTTGTTGTCCATTGCTGTGATAGTTGATCTGAGGTTCAAGATGCAGTTTGTTGAGTTTTGTTACAACAAGTTATATGGACATGGTAGTAACGAATTAAGTCTGGTGAAGTCTAAATTAGTTTCTTTGTTTGAGGAATATATGGGCCTTGATTCTAAATCAAGTAGTAGCAACACATCTATGAGTTCTCACAGTGACATTGATGATAATGCTTCTCTTCCTCTAAATTTAGACAGTGGATGCATGGATGTTTTGAAGGTATTTATGATAAAAAAAATTCTCACTATTTTTTACTTTTCTTACCAATACATTTAATTTATGATGTAGGAATTTGACACATTTCAAAGAACATAATTAAATGATAGAGCTCAAAAGAGTCAATTAGATCTTTATTTGGATGAACCGGAAATTTACAGATATTCAAAATGTGATATTCTTGAATTTTGGAAAGCTTACCAATTTAGGTATCCTGAACTTGCACAAATGGCCAGAGATATTTTGAGTGTTCCAATTTCTACAGTTTCTTCTGAATCATCTTTTATCACGGGTGGTAGGATACTTGACAAATATCGTAGTGCGATGAAGCCTGATGTTGTTGAGGCGTTGGTTTGTCGTAGAGATTGGTTAGTTGGGCAGAAAAGTTAGTTATTCTTCTTGTTATTTTCATTTTAAAGTTATCTGTTTTACTAAATTTTATTTTTCTAGAAACTACTGAGGTGAGATTGGATTTGATTGAAAATATTATGAATTTATTCATAAATGAGGATGCTGTATCAAACAATGATGCAACTGATGATTGATGGTTCTAACAATGCTATGATACCTAGTATTGAAAAGTAAGTTAAATTTTATAAATTCATAATTTTTGAAAACTTTCACCCTTTCCTATTTTAATTTTTTAAATGTTATTTAAAGGTTGACTTCTACAAACAAATGTAGAACAATAAAGAAGTCAGAAGACAGAAGTGGAGTTTGATTATTGTCATTTGGAAGTTGAAAATTATTTTGTTATGTTTGAATACTTTTTGAATAGCTTTTGTTATTATGTGTTTGGATTAAATGTTATTATTATCATTATGTGTTTTGAATATTTATCTAATTATTGTGTTGAAAAATTAATACTACACATAGACAACTAAAATTATATTACACACAATCACAACATTACACATTCTTAATGAGAAACTTGTGAGGATATTATTAGAAATGTTAGCTATATGACATATTATTATTATTTTTTGGAATTTTTTTCATTAATTTTTTTAAAAATAAAAAAAATAAATAAAATTCAAGTTAGGCGGGTTAGACGGGTTGAGTTGGGTTTAACGGGTTCGTGTTCAGGTTGGAAAAAAAATAAAAAATTACGCTGGTTGACCTGAAACCCGACCCACCCGACCCGATTGACACCCCTATTTGAAAAGTTAGCAAGTTAAGGCAGATCACAAGAGGCCAGCAGTAAAGCTTAAGCCACTTCCTATTCTCGAGTGGAAATGGGAAAATATTACGATGGATTTTGTAGTGAGATTATCGAGGACTATCAGGGGATTCAATGCCATTTGGGTGATAGTTGATCGTCTTACAAAATCAGCGCACTTTCTATCTATTAAGACGACATTCACCATGACATAGTATGCAGAGCTGTAAATCCGAAAGATAGTCCGACTGTACGGAATTCCACTTTATTGTTTTGGACAGCGATCCGAGGTTCATATCGTACTTCTGGAAGAGTCTGCATTCAGCCAATGGAACAAAGCTGTTGTTCATCATAGTGCTTCGTCCTCAAACTGATGGTCAATCTGAAAGGATGATTCAGATTCTCGAAGATCTACTCCGAGCTTGTGTGCTAGATTTCTAGGGTAGCTAGCATCCGAATTTACTTCTAATGGAGTTCACCTATAATAATTGTTACCAATCGTCTCTAGGTATGGCTCCTTACAAGGGATTTTATGGGATGAAATGTAGATTAACGATACATTGAGATGAGGTTGGTGAAAGAGGAGAGTTAGGCATTAAATTGATCAAGAAGATAGCAGAGCTAGTAGTCTAAATCCTAGATAGGATGAAGACTGCTCAAAGCCGCCAAAAAAGCTACGCTGATGAGCGGCGAAGAGAGCTAGAATTTGAAGTAGGTGACCACGTTTTTGTGAAGATAGCACCAACGAAGGGTGTTATGAGATTTGGCAAGAAAAGCAAACTAAGTCCGAGATTCATAGGACTGTTTGAGGTTCTGAAGAAGATTGAACATTAGCTTATAGTGTGGCGACTTCCTAGCCTGCCTGGTCTAGGCCCATCAAAATGGTTGCCACCGATGCTGGCCGAAGTGCATCTATGTTCCATGCTAAAGTACATGTTGAATCCTTCACACTTATTGAATTATGAACCTCTGTAGTTGACTTTAAATATGTCTTACAATAAAAGACCTACGTAAATTCTAGATAGTCAAGAAGAAGGCTCCAGAATAAGGTCATTCACAAGGTCAAAGTCGAGTGGCTAAATTATTCGAAGGAGGAAGCTACATGGAAACTGAGACTGACATGAGGAGTCGCTACCCGGAGTTATTCAGTGAGTCTTAATTTCGAGGATGAAATTTCATTTAAGGGATGGAGGAAGAATAGTAAAGTCCAAAATGCGATAACGTAATCAAACTGTATACAAATCTCGGAAAATGAAAAATGCTTAATTAAATCATTTTAATTTCATTGATTAAATTTGGCAGACATGTTTTCATGTTTAAGTACAGTTTTCTATTAGAATGCATAAAACTGTGTTTCAGGGTTTATTCAAGACGCGACCAAGGAACGGAGACCGTGGCTGAAAAGGGAAATTTTTTTTATTAAATGATTATTTTTAATTATTTTATATATGGCATATCAAAGGTGTAAATTTTGAAAATGGTGTCTTTTGATATGTTTTTACTTACCGAGTCGTATTTTAAACAGGTAATCAATTTTTGACGAAAACATGGAATTTTTTTAAGCTCGATTAATATTTTCGAAAACATTCTTAAACGAGATATTTTTCTACACTCTAATAAACTTATTATACTATGTTATTAGGCCCAATTAACTACCTTATTATTTATAACCAAATTATGGATTTCCAAAAACCCTAAACACTTCAAAACTCCCGCACTTCACTACTAGAATCTTAGGGTTTTATCTCCCCACCTCACACGCACACACCCACACATCCAAGACACTTCACGTCAATTTAAAGAGGAAAAACGCAGCAAGAGTCTTCTGTGTCCCTCCACCAACGTTCCTTCGCCTCAATAATTGAATTTTCGTGCGTGAATCACGCAAAGGCACGTCTTATTCTTTTGTTTCTCATCATTCGTACCATATTATGTGCGGATATGTGTTCTTGCATGAAAAATCTCAAAACATCATGGTATTTTCGTTTTTAAGGGTTTATACATGGAAAACATTATTTTTCTTACATGATTCTTGATGGTTTTTGTTAAAGGGAAGGGGCTGCTAGGTTAGAGATGTTAGGGGCTCGATTTACAGCAGGTTTATGGACTCTTAGATGCACGGTTAAAGGCTGGGAAGGAAGTGAAAGGGCTGCACGCTTTTTTTTCGTTTCAACAAAAGCTAGGGCATGGTTTTGGAAGGATAAAAGGGGGAGGCCGCATGGGGTACTTTCCAAGCAAGGAATTGGGCTTGTGAGGGTCTTGGCACTGAGCCCTGGTGTCCACGCATGGCTGGAGAGGCTAGGAGGGGTAGGCGCACAGCTAGGGCACAACCTAGCCGTGGCCGAGTGCAAGATGGACGAACCATGCACGACATCGTTCATGTCTCGCTAGGGATGGTCCAATTGGGTCCTAAAGGTTTGGTCTAAGTCCTAGAATGGCTGGTCAGGGGCTGGTCATGTTGGTTAAAGGCTAGGGTCGAAGGAGCACATGGTTTGTTAAAGCTAAGGTTTGGACAATTTTTGCAACAAATTTCAGTAGCTTACTACTTGGTTTCCAAAGATTTTAAATGGCATGAATTGGGATGAGAAAGGGTTAATTAGGAGTTAGTAAACTATGGTTAAAATTTTGGTTAGGATTTGGGTTGATTCGGGTTAAAACAAGACTTCAGTTCAAGTTTTATAACGAATTACAAATTTAGTTAAGGGACTTAAGTTTAGGTCTAAGAAATGTTTATGGGAGTGTTTTAAGGTGTTATGGTAAGTTTGGATAGATTTAGGTGGAAGTGTTAAGGTCCAGGGTTTAAATGGGAAATTAGGGTTTCAAGAGTAAAACATTCATTTTATACCTGTAAAATGTTTAGAATCGTGGTAGTTTCTTTGAATGCTATAATGAATGTTAAAATGGTTATTTTGAAACAATATGGAGTTTTATAATCGAAAATGTTAAATTCTAAAAGACATGTTGCATGTTTGGTTTAAAAGGAAAATGATATCTATGCATGTATTTTTATAAAAGTTATGGAAATGTTGAAAATATTTTGAATGAAGTGACTTAATTGTGACGGTAAGTAAATGAGGATTCGTGAGGACTAAGCATCAGTGGAACCGATTGAGGGGCTAAGTCCCGTGGAACCCAATACCAAATTTCCATAGGCTAGAATGAAAAAATGGTTATTGTTGCCCTGCCGCCTAGTACCATGGTTACATCTAAGATTTATCAATCGAACGAAAAATGAAAGGATGGTTAAGACTTGATGAATCAATAGACTCACTAGCTGTGAATGATGCAAGTTGATGAATTTACTTTTGAGACAGGAGGGTTGGATGACTGAACTAGCTGGGCGGATGGTGCACTAACCTGAGGACCTATGCATTACTAGTTTTTCTACACAGCTATTGATTTTACATTACTTTAAAAAATTTGATTACTTTTGGAAGTAAGGGTTGTTTTTGAGATGATTGATGAAGTTTATGCTATTTTTTGAAAAATGCTAGTTTTAGGTTTGTTTGACGTCTACGATTTTACGAATTTTACTTCAGTTATGAATTTTGAGTAAAATAGATGTTGAGTTTATATATATATAAAGATATATGTTTATATATATATATTTATATATATATATATATATATATATATATATATATATATATATATATATTTGTGTGTGTAGCCGAAACCTAAGGATTTTAGAAAAAAAATTTAAAAAAAATTTCTAGTACATTTTAAAGAAAAATGAATTAAAGACGTTTCATGACATGTTCGGTGGCAAAGCTAATTGATAAGCTAAGGTTCAAACTTTTCCAATGATTTCGAAGGGTTTGACCTACCTCGGGTTTAATTTTCCCGATGTGCTGAAGCGGAAACTCCCTTCATTGGTGAAACTTTTACATAAGCCTTCTTCAAAATCCAACGGTCTTCTCTTCAAGTGATCACAACTCTTTTTCCATTCTTGCGCTGCTTTTAGTTTCTCTCTGATGACAGCTACTTTCTTAACTGTTTTTTGCACCAGTTCAGGTCCCGTGATGGAATTTTCTTCGATTTCATCCTTGTATAGTGGCGACCTACACTTTCGTTCATAAAGCTCTTCATAAGGAGCCATTTTGATACTACTGTGGTAACTGTTATTATAAGGAAACTCTATTAGAGTTAGATGTTCACTCTAGTTCCAACATAAATCTAGTACACACGCCCTTATCATGTCTTCCAGTGTTTGAATTGTTCTTTCAGTTTGGCCACCTGTTTGAGAGTGATATTCGTGCTGAGGGTGATCTTGGTCCCCGTGGCTTCTTGGAAGCTTTTCCAGAACATCGACACAAATCTTGGGTCTCTGTCGGATAATATGCTTGCCGGAACACCGTGCAATCTTACTATGTTTTCCATGTACGGGGTGGCTAGTTTACCCAGATTGTAGCTCATTTGAACCAGTAGGAAGTGTGCAGATTTGGTTAGTCGATCAATGATAACCCAGATTCCATCATGATGTTGTCTTGATTTTGTTAATCCTACCACAAAGTCCATGGAAATTTTTCTCACTTCCATGTTGGTATTTCTAGCGGTTGTAGGATTCCTCCAGCTCGCCGATGTTTGGCTTTGAACTGTTGACAGATTTAACATCTAGAGACAAAGCCAGCTACATCCTTCTTCATTCCATTCCACCAGTCATCTTGGTGCTCCCAGGGTGGACTGAAAATTTTGACTAATGTGCCTCAGACATCACTTCATGTTGAATTTTGTCGATGTTTGGGACGCACAAACGTCCTTGCATCCAAAGGACGTTTTTCTCATCTGTTTGAAATTCTCGGACTTTTCGTACTTGGAGTTGTTCCTTAATTTTAATTATGGAGGAACCTTTATTTTGCTTCAGTTTGATGGTTTTTGAAGACATGTTTGATCTTAAAGAGACGATAAGTTTACTTTTCCCATGTCTCTTAGGCTTAACACATTATCTACATTATTTGCTTTTCCCGGAATGTTAGTTGATTGTTAAATCTAATTCTTCAAGACTTCGATCCACCGCCCATGTCTCATGTTTAGTTCTTTTTTGTGAATAAGTATTTGAGGCTCTAGTATTTGACTCCCCTGTCAACTCAAGGTCATGAGTTGTGTAATTTTGCTCATAAGGTTTTAATTATATTGACGCGTAGGAAATTACTTGAGCATCCTGCATAAGCACACATCCAATCCCCATTCAATGCATAACTATAGATAGTGAAGTCCTTGCCATCTTCGGGAGTACTAGTACTGTTGTAGATGCAAGTTTCTTTCTCAGAATCTGAAAACCATTCTCGCATTCTTATGTGTGAGTTTAGTGAGAGGTATGGATATTGAAGAAAATCCTTCAACAAATTTTTTATAATAACCAGCTAAAACAAAAAGTTTTCGTATTTCCTTTACTGATTTTGGTCGAGGCTAGTCTATAATCGCCTCCACTTTCTTGGGATTTATTGAAATGCGTAATTCGGAGATTATATGGCCCAATAAGATGACACTCGTTAGCCAAAATTCACATTTGTTAAATTTGGCACTATAGTTCTTTTTCTCTGAATTTCTGTAGAGTGAGACGAAGATGTTCCTTGTGATCTTCTTTATTTGATGAGTACACAAGGATGTCGTCTATAAATACAATCATGAACCTATTGAGGTATGGTTTGAATACTCTATTCATGAGGTCCATGAATGCTACTGGAGCATTGGTCGAGCCAAAAAGCATTACCATAAACTCATATTGTCCATATCATGTTATGAAGGTTGTTTTAGTAATATCCTCTGCCTTGACATTCAGTTGATGGTAATCTGACCTCAAACCAAGATTTGAAAAATCCTTGCCTCATTATAACAGATCGAAAAGGTAATCTATCTTCAGGAGATGGCATTTATTTTTTTGTTTATCATGATCTTATTCAACTCTCTATATTCGATATATAGTCTCATACTCTCGTCTTTTTTTTCACAAATAGTACCGGGGCTCCCCATGGAGATGCACTAAGTCGGATTTGCTTTTTGTCCAACAACTTCTGGAGTTGATCCATGTTGTGTGGAAATCTCGAATTCTTCTCGATTCCTCGACTCTAGTCTTTTTCATTGCGCGACAACTCTTCAAAGTTGAATTGATATGTCCAAAAGTGATGAATTATGCCTCAAGACCGTGTATTACGCTTTCCATGTAGGGGAGAATCCAAAAAAATGAAAACAAGTCGATGTATATTTTTTCCATATTAGTTCACACCGGGGTAGACAAAATCACTCATGCTTGTGCGAGATTTGCGAAATTCTTATTTTCTTTTTTAGTCGGGTGCGCTGGGGCAGAAAAAATCACCCGCCCTACGCAAGCTCTGCGCAAGTGTGCCTTGTTTTCATCCTTTGTGCGCTGGGGTGATCAGTTTCATCCGCCTAGCGCTCCATGCTCGACCTTGGCCAATAATTCCATCTTTTCCTAATTAATTCACCTACAAGTCAACCCGAAACACATAAGGGACGCAAAATATGCAAAACATATATAAATAACTCAAACAGTTGGAAAATAAACGAAATATGCAAGAATGAGACTCGAAATAACAAAATAAACACGTGAAAACGATATAGATCACTTTTCATGGGTCGGATGTTTTTAACTAAAATCAACATATATTATACAATATTTTTTCATAATATAACTAACAAAAAAGGATGTTTTTATAGTGAAAAATATTATTTTGAATATAAAAATAATATTTTTCATAGATTTAAGACTCGTCTTATAAAATTGACTGCGATCTTGCTGCATGTCTCAAAATGTTATTGTGTTATGTTTAAAGTAGACCTTATTCTTGTATAATAATGATAACACATTTAAATATATAATGAATATTATATATATCAATAGTCAATACATACATATAGACACACACGTAAAGCCCATATCAACGTTACTGACTTCTGATCATTCGATTAACAGTATATATAATAACAATTTTTTTACTTTTGAAAATGGATATAATCACTAATTTTGATATACACGTTATCTATTTTCCAAATTTCCTTTTAATTAACATCTAAATTTCCCTTATTATTTATTTATTATTAAGATATTGAGGCAGGGCAATTCCCAAATTCGGCACTTATTATCGATATATAAAGTTTGTCCCACAAGACAAATCTTTTGGTTATCAAATAATTATGCAATTCTTCGCGGCACATCTTGAATGTCCATATTTCAATTTTTTTAATTTTAAAAAATTATTTCCACAAATTTGGTTAGAAATTCAACAGTAATAATTTCGAAAACGCATAAAGACAAATCTCTTGCTCAGTTGTGAATAATTATGAAATCTTTAAACAAGTTCATAATCTCAAATCAGTTAAAATTAAGTTACATGCATTTTGTCACTATTTATTTGCTCACATAAATTACTTGAATATTATAGGGATTAACATAAAAACGTGCAAGTTAGATGACTAAAAATAATTGTCTGAGTATTCGAGTTTAATCTATACTACATCTGAATATAAGAACTTGGGACATATGGATGGTGTATATGAATTTAAATTTAGGCAAAAATTTGTGTAAGACGGTCTCACAGATCATATTTGTGAGACAGATCTATTATTTGAGTTATCCATGAAAAAGTATTACTTTTATGTTAAGAGTATTACTTTTTATTGTAATTATCGGTAAGATTGACCCGTCTCACAGATTAAGATCTCTCAGACGGTCTCACATGAGACTCACTCTTTAATTTATACCCTTAAACATATCAACCTGAATATCGGATCAAGCACACTTGCATCTAGAACTTGGATGGATGCCCTCAAAAGATGGCCTTAATAACAGCTCGTCCTCTGTGTTATTCTATAAGAATGCCACTTCAAATGAATCAATCAATAATTGTAAACGCAGCAAGAGAAAAGGTATTTAAAATGGCAAAGGTTGTTGCTCTCGTCTCCGCGATCTGCATCACCCTTGCCATTTCCACAATCGCACACGGCCATGATCAAGTGTTCAACATCGAAGGAGACGTATACTGCGACCCTTGCCGCGTACAGTTCCAGACCACCCTCAGCCAAAAGCTCCCAGGTTCTCGCTTTAACCATGTTTTCCCCCGTGTGTTCAGGAAAATTTTCAAAATTTATCTAGTACGTTGACATGCTTTGATTTGTTCTCGATCATCAGGATCCTACAGTTTGGTTTTGATTCAAGAAGTTGGATAGTCCCTTTTGTACAAAGAAATATCTAGTCACGTCATCAATGTGTGACACCAAATATCCCGAAGAAAAATAACTAAAAGTAAAAATGGAACAAACTTGGGGAAATCAGACCAACTTATGGGGAAAAAATTATAATTTTCCCATCTTGTAGTGAAAGTTTTTGTACGAAAATTTATACATGCATTCCATAATTTTAACTCAATGCTGGATGTTCATAATCTGCAGGCGCAACCGTGCGTTTAGTATGCACAGACGACGTAACGGGGAAGGTCACATACGACGTACAAGGTGTAACCAACGCGGACGGACACTATAGCTTACAAGTAGTTGGAGATCACGAGAACGATATGTGTGAAGTGACTCCGGTCAAGAGTCCTCTAGAAGACTGCAATGAGCCGATGACCGAAGTTGAGAAATCCCGGATCGTGTGCACCGAGAACTCGGGCATGCACACCACGGTCCGCTTCGCGAACCCTCTCGGGTTCATGACGAAGAACATTCATGCCCAGTGTCCCGGAGTTCTCCAGGAATTGGACCTCCATGATTTTTAAATAAATACCTTGTCATTGTTTCAGCTTTAATTATGAGTAGACAGACAATATTTTAATTTATTGTTAGACATCGTTGCTTTGGGGCAAATGAGGGTGTACGTTGTTTATGCCTTGTGTTTTAGTTCCTTCTATGGTTATTGTACCTTTTGGCTTCGACGAAAAGGAAAAATAATAAATGAAATTATATAAATTTATATGTTTTTAAATATATTTCTTTTTTATGCCAAAGTAAAAAATATTAGTACTGAAATCAAATGATTAATAGACAAGTCATTTGCCGATGCAGTATCGAAAGCACGTATCAAGAATATATCATTACTGAATGGAGCTGGACATACGACTGGATCCAATCTTCCAAACCATTGAAACTTAAATCTTTTAAATCATATAATATGTTAAAATATAATGTTTTGAATGCTTTCTTTACAGAGACATCGTTGCACTTTCATCAATATTAGATGTTGGAGTACCGTTTTCTTGCATCTAAGACGCATCATAAGTTTAAATTTTTTGTTTTGACATTCAAAACATTCATTGGATGGTATATGACTTACAACATCCATACGGTGTAGATTTGTTTATCATTTCATATTTACCGCGGGACACCAAACCAATCATGGATTAGCGGAGTCGGGCATTCTTATAATTCATATGAACGGATTTTGCTCCTTTTCGATAGTTGATTATGGTCAACGATCAGAGACTTGATTTCCCGTATAGATCACACTAAAGATATAAACGAAATTTGCGTCAAAATTGGATCGCCGGAATTTCGGAATTCCGACGGCTTGTGAAAAATTGAAGTGGCCGAAATTTTTCTTGAAAGAGGAGAGGGGGAAAAATTTTGTTGCAAAATTTGTTTTATTTCAAATAAACAACAATGAAATATTTATAAATTTTAAATTCTTAATCACATTAGGAATCCCGCTCTAATTAAAATTTATAATCCTAATCCCATAGGATATTTTTACTTCCAATTAATTAAAATTCTCATGTTGTATATATAATTGCAAAGTCAACTTTTTATTGTCAAGCCCTGAGAGACTGAGGCGTAGATGACATCCAATATATTTTAACAATTTCATTGAAAACAATATGACTCGAAGCAAATAGCCAAAAACCAATCTAATTAAAAAAAACAATGTCTTTACATATGAGAAATACAAATAATGTGGTATTTGTTCTAACACAGAAAAAGTGCGAAATTTATCCATTGAGATGGATCAGGCAGATCAAATTGAAACGAAACGAATGGAATGAATCGGATCGGATTAGAACTTAGCAAAAGATGAAAATATAAAGCAAACGATTATAGCAAAACATACAGTATATGATTAAAATTTAAAACATACATAAGCCTTTAAAAAAATATATAAGCCCACTTACAATAAAACAAAGGCATGGTTCGAACTTGATCGACGTTTGGATAGAACCTTGGTTGAACTCGAACAAGAACAAATATTACTTGTATCTTCAAGAACTACTTTATCAAAAATTACTTGAACATTTCATGTACCGTGATATCTTCCTCTCCGATTAATTCCAATATATAGGTGACCTACACTTTCGTCCATACATGGCCTTTTAAGGAGCCATTTCAATACTTCCACGATAATTATTATTATCGGCAAATTCAATCAAGGGGAGGTTTTTACTTAAATTTCCTCTGAAGTCTATGGCACATGCCCTAAGAATAACTTCAAGAGTATGTATTTTTATTCTGAGTTTGGCTATCAGTTTGGGATTGACAAAATGTGCTGAGAGTGATCTTGGTATCCATGACTTAAAGAAAAATTTCCAAAATCAGAACAAAATTTGGGTCCCTATCGGACAAAATGCTTGCCAAAACACTGTGTAGTCTTACAATATTTTCTATAAACAAGGTTGCCACCTTGTCCAAATTATAATTTATATGGACATGTAGGAAATGCGGATTTGTTAACCTATCCATTATTAAAATCTCATCATGATTTTGTCTTTATTTTTTGTAGTTCTATCACAAAAGTCCATAGAAATATGCTCTTATCTCCTTATCTGTATTTCTAGTGGTTGAAAGGGTCATTTAGGCCTTTGATGTTCTCTCTTGTTGAAAAGTTTAACACCTAGCAGCCAAATCTTGTTTCATTTTATTTCAAAAAAAAATTCTTTAAATCTCGGCACACATCTTGGTACTGCCAAGGTGGACTAAAAATTTCTAGTTCTTTAATTTTTGTTAAGGAAAGATCTTGGTCTTGATTCAATTTCATTGATTCTTGTAGGCACTGTAGTGAGTTTGTCATAATCTTTCATTATTTTGATCAACCGTTTATGCCTCATGTTTAATTCCTTTTGTATGAACGGTATTTAAGGCTTTAGTGATTGGTAATTATGTCACATTTGGCACCAAAAAAGTTGATCCTCCGGATCTTTTGCACAAATACTATTGTGGCTAATTCAATATCATGTGTTGGGTAATTGCTCACATGATTTTATTTGCATTAATGCATACGCGATTACTTTCCCCTCTTGAATGAGAACACATCACAATCCTCCCATTGATATAACATTGTGACTTGTGAAATTCCTGTCTTATTTGGGAAGTACTAATACTGACGTAGAAGCGAGTTTCTTTTTCAGTATCTAAAAACTCTTCTCACATTCTTCACTCTAATTGAATTTAGAGTTCTTCTAATAAGATTGGTCAGGGAATAACTATTGAAAAGAATCATTTAAAACATTTTCTATAATAGCCGACTAATCCCAGAAAGCTTCGAATTTCTATTCCAGTTTACTGTCAATGCCAGTCCATGATTGCCTCCACCTTCTTGTGTTCCACTGATGTGTCTATTTCAAAGATTATATGATGTAAGAATGTAACACTTTTGAGCCAAAATTCACACTTCGCCGGTAGAGTTCGACGAAGATGTTCCGTGCAGTCTTCCTCATTTTTGAATATGCAACAATGCCATCAACAAATACTACCTCAAAATTGTCGAAGAATTTATTGACCACTCTGTTCATGAGATCTATGAATGTTGTTGGAGCATTTGTCAGATCAAAAGGTATTATCATGAACTCATAATGTTCATACCTTGTTTTGAAGGCTGCTTTAGGAAAATCCTCTACTTTGACCTTCAGTTGTGGTAGTCTGACCTTAGATCGAGCTTTGAAAAAAAATTCTTACCTCATTTTGACTGATCAAAAAGATAATCTATTCTTTGAAGATGACATTTGTTCTTTATTATGATAGTATTGAGTTCTTTGTAGATAGATACACAACCTTGTACTTTCACCCTCCTTCTTTACAAATAAGACTGGAGCTCCTTAAGGAGAGGCAATTGGAATGATTTGTTTCTTGTCTAAAAAATCTTGGAGTTGCTCTTTTAGCTCATTAATTTCAGTTGAAGCCATTCAATAAGGTTCCATAGATATTAGTGCTACACTATAGCTATCAATTTAAGTTGAAATTGTACTTTGCAGTCCGGGTTAATTCCCGATTACGCTTCCGGAAAAGCTTTCAGAAACTATCGCAACCCTAAAATATTTTATAGCTTGAGCTCGATTCCTTCGTTTAATTCTTTCATTATTGTCGGCTTTTTCACCATACTTCAAGGCCTTCTAAGTTTGGAATGTAGAAAAAGGTGTTGCAAACTTAATTTTGGAAGTTTGACAAACCAAGAATATAAAGATTGAACTAACTGATCAAGAAGACTGAAAAGAATTGATGCTTAACTAAGATTAGTGCGCAGCTAAGACAACTTAACTAAGCTAACTGAACTATGTAGTGGACTGGATGATCAGTTGGAACTGATCAGTTTTACTACAATCAGTTGAGAGCTATCAGCTAACTCTATCGGCTGTGTCAAACTGATAAGATAGTATGACACGTCATCAGTTAAGGAATGTAACTATCAACCGACAATTTTACAAAGGCAGACTGCAACATGTAGTGGGAATGCCGCATTTCAGTAATACTATAGTGTACGATTTTCAGAAGGGTATTGACATGGCAAACAATGAATAGAAAGATTCAAACGTATTCATTGTTATCATTGGAAACAAAGCCTATAAATAGCCGAGAAGAGCAGCTGAGACAGATATAACGAACAAAACTACCAAGCTGTTATCCTGCTGAAATGTCCTCACAAACTTTCTGTTCATAGTCAAAAGATTTCAAAATCTCACACTTAACAAACACATTCATAGAATTCAAGGCTATACATCGAGCTTATAAGCACAAACACTTATTGTTGTAATTTTCGATCTTTTAGAGATCAGTTGTGCTAAGTAGTTTCAGATCAGTTGTGAACTGATAAACGACATTGAAACTAAGAGTTTCAGTTTGACATTGTTAAGTCCAAAACTGAAGGGGGTCTGTACAAGTCTTGTATTGATCGAAGTCTTTTACTGAATTACCTATCTTTTAGATAGAAGGGGTGATGTAGGAGTGATTGAAATCTCCGAACATCCATAAATCTTGTTTCTCTTAATTTCAATTTTATTCTATTTTTCAGTCAGTTTATTTCTTCACTTTCATTAGTTAACTGATTGACATTGACATAACAATATTCTCGAGTTCATTTTATCACTAAGCTGACTCATTATTTCAAAATGAGGTAAGTTATAGAGTGTTTACTCAACCCCCCTTCTAAACACTCTTTCACCTACCAACCGATCCTATCAAGTGTTATCAGAACAGTTGAATCTTGTTTCAGAATATTCCTACCTACAAAATCCGATTATCATGTCTTCCTTCAACAAAATTCCAATGTTCTCAAGACAAGAGTTCGATGACTGGAAGATTAGGATACATGCTCATCTAGCTGCACAAGATGATGACATGTGGTATGTCATTACTGACGGAACCATGAGAATACTGAAAGCAATATTGTTGTTCCCATAACTGATGGCGCACAACACCGTATTGAAAAGCCAAGAGAAGAATGGACAGCAGAGGATAAAATAAAAGCCAACTTGGACAATGTGGCCAAAGATATCTTGTACAAAACGCTAGATAAAATCACTTTCAGCAAAATAAATATGTGCAAGAATGCAAAAGAAATTTGGGAGAAGTTGACTCAGCTCTGCGAAGGCAATGAACAATACAAAGAGAATAAAATTTCAGTTGCTGTTCAAAAATTCGATAATATTAAAATGAAGATTGGAGAATCTATGCACGATTATGATGAGAAAATCAGCAGCATAATAAACGAGTTGAATGAACTTGGAAAGGTGTACTCAAATAAAGAAGTAGCGTTGAAGGTAGTCAGAGGTCTTCCCAAGGAATGAGATGTTAAGACAATGGCTATAAGAGAATCAAATGACCAGAATAATGTCGAATTACATCATCTATTTTCTGATCTGAAGGCCTATGAGTTCGAGTTGCAAATGAGAGAAGGTGAACCTTCCTACACCAGCAGCTACAACAACTCTTAGTGCTATCAAACTAGAACCAACTGGTTCAGTTGAGAAAACTGTTGATCAGTAAAGCAATGACGCAATGTCATTATTTGTCAAAAAAATTGAAAGATTCATGAGAAGAAATCAAGGCTCCTTTCAAAGAAAATATCAGAGGAATAACACCAAGGAAGAACCAAATGCTTGCTACAACTGTGGCAAAACTGGACACTTCATTGTCGATTGTCCTAAGCCAAAGAAGGATAGTCGAGTGTCAGCTAAAAAGGGAAAGAAATCACATGAGCACAGGAGAAGAACCAAGATGATAAGAAATCATTCAGAAATAAACACGAAGTTCTTCTAAATGATAAAAGTAAATCCAAATGGACTGAATCTGACAGCGATGAATCAGAACCTGAGAGCTTGAGCAGCTCTAACGATGATGAAGAAGTCAAGTGCCTGATGGCTGATGACACATAACTAGAATCAACCAGTGAACAGGTATTCGATTTTTGTTCAATTGACTTTACACGTTATGAACTTATTTCCACATTACATTACATGGTCAACGAGTATCACAAGCTTGCTCTCTCAGTTGAGAAGGCCAAAGAAAAGCAAATTGATCCAAATGACGATAAAACTGAAACTGATAAATCAGTTGAACTATTGAGTTTTGAACGGGAGATTGCTAAGCTGAATGCTGAAAGAAGCAAGAATCAATCTATGATTCAGCAGTTAATGGTTGAGAATACAAAGCAAACTGAGCTTATTCAGGCATGGAATAAATCGTCAGTTGCACTAGCTGAAATGCAAGATATGCAAAAATAAGTTACCGACAAAACTGGTTTAGGCTTTAGCAATCATGATAAAACTTCTACCAGTGATACTCAGCCAAAACTAAACATGGGCAAATGGAAATATATTCACTTTGTCAAATCAGATGTTGTACAAGAACAACTTGAGCCATGTAGACCAGTTGAACAACCTATTGAAAATAAGAACAAGCTTAAAAGATATGGAATTGGTTGTAGCCCTAAAACTTTAATTGATTTGTGTAGCCGACCACCTAAAATGTTCAGCAACAAACACCTGATTTGTCGAAATGGCTATTCCAATTACTATAACTGTAAACCAGTTCAGAAAAGATATAGGTTGAACAGCCAGTTGAACAAGGCTAAAGCACATATTGCCTCATCTGCACACAACACACCAAGCTCACACAAGTCGGGAAAAATCATTTGGAACACAACAACTGGAAAGTCAGTCAGACTGATCCAAGTCTGGGTTCCTAAAAAACTAATTAGTTTAGGACCCAAATAGATACGGGTACCAATTATTCATTGTGTGTGATTACAAGTGATAGGTACAAACAAAGAACCAATCTGGTATCTGGACAGTGGATGCCCGCAACATATGACAGGGAATGCAAATTTGCTATCCCAACTGATCAAATACGCTTGTCCAAACATCAGTTTTGGAGACAACTCTAAAGGTAAAACTGTGGGTAAAGATAAGTTTATCCATGGTAACTTTACTATCAAAGATGTCTTACTAGTTGAGAATTTGAATTATAACTTGATCAACATCAGTCAGTTATGCGACCACAATTTCTCAGTTCAGTTCAACTTACACACTTGCTCAGTTAGAAACTCAACTAATGAGATCATTTTAACTGGCAGTCGTTGTGGAAATACTTACAAAGTCAATTGAACTGATCAACCTAATCAACCAGTTTGTTTTATAGCTTCAAAATCTTCTAAGAACTGGTTGATGTAACGCCCCGAAAATTTAAAAGTTCACGCGAACCACATGCATGCAATTATTAAACTCCTCGTGTATTTCAATTAAATGTTTTAATTGTATGAATTAATTATGTTGTGTGCATGTTTACATGTTTAAAATATATTTTTTTACATTGTTGCATAAAAATGTATTTTTAAAGGTTATTCGAGTTGCGATCGAGGAACGGGGACCGATGGCTGAAAAATAGAATTTTTTTTTGATAATTGTTTTAATTATTTAAATTAAAGGTGATGCTTTTTTCTTATTTTTGAAAATATGGGGTTTTAGGTGATTTTATACGCCAGGACGTAATTTTCATCGGTGTTGTTTTTCAACAAAAATACGAACGTTTAGGCGATCAGGCTAATAAATGTACAAACTTATTTAAGCAAAATTATTTTTAAATCTTTTAAATATTTTAATTAAGAGCTAATGGGCCTAATTAACCTCTTAATGGGCCAAGGCTTGATTAGTTTTTAATCAAAATATATAATGTACAATTAAACCCCATAACCACCATAACCCACACCCCTTGAACGTGCAAATACTCTCCCAAAAATACACGGCACACACATCATCAAATTAAGAAGAAAATTTGAAGGTTTGCAAGGGAAAATCAAGCCACCGTCTTCGTGCCATCGTTCTTCGAATCGTCAACGATTTTTCATGCGTTTAAAACACAAAGACACGTCATATTCTCCTTTTACTCATCATCACACCATATTATATAATTGTTTATGAATTTGCATGAAAACAAGTCACACAATCTTTTATTTTGTAACCATGAATATACAAGTTCTAAACTCGTGTTATTTGGTTCCAAAAATATGTTCTATGTGTTAAGGGGCTGCCATGAATTAGGATATGCCAAAACATGATCAAATACGAATGAATTAGGTCCAAAACATGATAAATTAAAAAGGGAATTTATGCTGGGACCGAAGGAAAGACTCAGGAGGAAAGAGCCGTGGGTGTTTGGCTTGTACAATATTCAAGAGGTTGGGTTCTTATGCATGGGGTCTTGGGGCTCGACCAGGGCTGAGGGTTGGGTCCTAAAGGTCGTGGCTATATCCTAGGAAGAGTCCTAGCATGGTTAGGTCTCGTGGGGAGGAGTCCACAAAAGTTAGGACTCTCCCCAAGCACTTCTCGTGACAGCTGCTGTGCAGGGGGGCTGTGGCTTGGTAGGGGCTAGGCTAGTGGTCCATCAGGGTCCTAAGGTAATGGGAAGGGGTCGGGTCAGGGGCTAGGGTGGTTTGGTTCGCTGCTGGCTCGAGGAGAAGTGGTGCCCGTGAGACAGTAAGGGAACGCGCATGCAGCTTTATGATTCAGGTGCTTCGTACTTGGGTTCTGTTGGCTAGGCTGGTCTGGGCTTGGTCTGGGCTTCGTCCAGGGATGGTTATAGATAGGTGGGCTCGATGGTGGCTTGGCTGGGGGAGTCCTAGTTGGGTTAGGAGTCCTAGATTTGCAAGGAGTCACACACACACAAAAGCACATAATTAAAATTTGGTGCTTCGGTCCAGGAGAGCTTGAGCGACTTGGGGGCTGGTTCCTTGGGTCAGGCTTTGTCAGGAGGGTGCCTAGATGGGTTGGCTTGAGGTGGCTCGGGCGTTGCTCGAGTAAATCGGGAGATGGCTCAGGTTGATCGGTTAAGGGTCAAAAACAAAAATTAAAAGGCTATAATTGAATCCATGGGTCCACGGGGGTGGCTCATGACTTGGAAGGTTAGAATAAATCTTAAAATTTATATTTAAAATTTGGGATAAAAATAATGAGTTTTGGATTTATTCGAGATTTATTCGCCGCTCGAAACGTTAATTAACGAGTTAATTGAAACGCCTAGTTTTAAGCTTTATAATATGATGGAAAATTATATTTAAGCTTGTATATATATTTTATTTTTCAAATAAAATCAAATTATCTTAAGTAAAATAAAATCTAATTAATTATATAATAGTATATATACATAATATAGGGATTGGCCGTGGGAAGCAATTCATTCAAACTTTCAAATTTATATTTGAGATTTGATGTCGAAAATTTTATTCTTCGTGTATTCCTACAATCTATATATCATTGTGTACTGGTTTCGTTGTAATATCATATTTCTTGTTCGTATAAATCGGATAGTTGTCTATTGTCTATTATTGGTGGTAGATCTATTCATTTATGGATCGGATGTCAGAATAAAAAAAGACATGAGTAACCACGACTTAGGTCGTTTAGTAATATCTTTTTGTACATTTAATTTATCATATGCAAGTGTTGTTTTATTAGTAAAAGGCAAACGATAGATTGTTAAATCTCGAAAAATTTTAAATTTCGTTGTGTTTTCGATGCGGGTTTTGGAGAATCCCTACGATTACTTCGGTCAGAACAACAGCAAGTTCAAGTTAGACCTGGCCATGATTCAGGTTGGACCTAGACTTGGACCAGCCAAACCGTGGTCAACAGGTTTGTTTACCGGGTCAACGGTAAACCGAATAGCGGTGAATTATTTTAATTCCGTCACTCTCATCCACGGACTCATTTCTTTCTTTAGAAGATATGTGCCCTGCCCCTAAACTTTATTTAAAAAATTTGAAAAAAAAAAAAAAACAAAAACAAAAACAAGAACTGAATCGAAACAAGTCTGTCGATTAAATCTAACCGCTTAAAATCAAATAACAATAAAAAAACAAACCTAAATTTTCGGTTTTGTTTGAATAATCAGTTTTTAAACTTTGTTTTTTTAAGTAAAATAATTTGATTATTTTTTAATATAATTTGAAATTAATGAATTAGCTCTCATAAATAAACTTACATCTATATACACATGCATAGGTACCTGTATTGTTGTAATATATGGGGAATGACATAACAAATTTAATATAGAAAATACGATTCTTCAAAATATTTTACTTTAACCTCGTAATAAACTCTACAATCATCCGTTATTAAATACATCAACAAACATATATTGAAATATAAAGCAGAGAGCTAAAAAATAATTTAGAAAATAAAATCAATTACAAATAATAACAAGTTCACTTTTCAACAAGTCTATTGTATGATATCGATTTGGTTTGATATTCTCTTTTATCTAAACTTTAAATGAAACAATTTTATTTGGTTTGATTGATTTTAGAACCCGGTCTGAACCATATTGTAAACTAAAAATTAATCCAAACCATTGGGTTGATTCAATTTCTGCTTACCATGGCTATGCGCCAATTTTGTTATTATTATTATTATTATTTTTGAGGATAAAATTAATACATTCAGGCCCAGTTTGGTAAGTAGTATTAAAGTTGGATTATTTATTAATATTTTGTTTGGTTTGATTTTTAAATTTGACATTGACTATCTCTTTGATAATTTTACTATTTATGTTGGAGAACAAATCATGGCATTTAAGAAGGATAAAATCTATCCGGGTACACCACAAAAGACAAATCACCAAAATACCCCTGATTTTAAATCCCTAAAAATTCCAAGTGGGTCTTCTTGAAGGAAAAAACAATAATGAAAAATAAAATAAATATTAAGATGAAGGGTATCTGGATCATTCATACATTTATCATGATTTTATCTATCTTATTAATTTCACATCACACATGATATTATATATCTCTCAAATTAAATATCTTATCATATCTAACATTAATCAATCAAATATTATCAATCATTCAATTATCACATCTACGTCACTTTCTTACAAATGGACTTAAATAAAAAGGACTACAATCTTTGTAATCAACATACACCAAATTTCTGAGACCAAAGGATACAAGTTCATGAGCTGCTTTGTTATGATTTGGTAATAAAGTCGATTTGGTTCATTAATATTTTGGGTTGTCGCGCGTGTTGTTTTATTTTATATGTAAAAGTATTGTACCCGAATATGTTCCGAGTACAATATTTTCAAACTACACTCGAATCCAGATTATTCTCAAACCAATATTAATCAATTTTGGCAGATACATTCAAAATTAAAGGAGCTAACAGACTCGAACTGTAGACTCTGATTTATTTGCCCCCTGATTAATATCAGTCAGATAGATTCAAGAAATCAAAGCATGTTTTGCATAAGAAGTATGTGTTCTACTGAATCAATTTTCAACAACCTAATCCCAGAAAATCTATCCGGCCATCTTACTTCACAGTTCTTGACCCATGACGGATCTCAGGATCGAGGAATAGTAATGGGATTCAAGCTCCTTAAGGCTAGCTGCTGCCTCCTCTCCAATTTCAGCCAACATTCCATTTGTATTTTCCGCAAGTTTATTGAACTCATCTGTTCTCTGGTCCACATGGTCGTTGAGAGACGCGAATCCGGAAAATATTGCTGTCTGCTTTAATTCGGACACCAACTTAAGCAAAGAGTCAGCTGCTTGAACCTGTTATTTAACAGAAATACTTGGTAATCCAAAAGGCAAAACTTGATAGAGTTGTTTCATAGAGACAGTAGAATTAGCTGGAAAAAACGGATAGAAAATGTTGTGGATATAAGTTAACTAAAATCCAAAACCCACAATTCTCGCAGCACGCATCTCCATCATGAAAGATTCTTGAGAATTTTGAACCGGAGCATCATTAACCTAAAAGATGAGAAGCACCATCAGATGTACTCAATCTTTTAAAAAATCACTAGTTAACCGAGGAATATGAGCTGGATAAGCAACGTGCAGAATCATGGCACAATTTTTATACTCAGAAAAGGGAAGAGAGGATGAATTTCATACAAGATGTATAGGGGATTTATTAAAAACAATCTATTGCAGTTATGTATATAGAAGATGTCATTCTATGCTATTATAATTAAGTTTGATCAGCAAATATCACCGACAACCCAAATCCAAAAATGAACTACGTTTGGAAGGATTTCAGATATTATTTGATAATATGCTCACTATAAACTCCTTGAGAGATTGATGCCTACGAACGAATTTCACCCATCTAAGGTATTGGATGAAAGCATCTTAATTCCATCATTAGCCAATATTGTGAACATGGACCACGTAACCGATGTTGTACTGATGGTAGCCCTTTTTTAGGTCTCTCCATCCCACTAAAGTCGACCCTCGACGGAAGGACTAACACTAATACTAATCCATAGGCCAAAGAGCAAAACCCGAGATCAAAAGCCTAGTCAACTTGGTGTGAGAACCCCTTATATTTATTTACATAATCAATCTTGTTTATAATCGCATCGGAGCTTCACATCTCCTGAAGCTCCTAGAGATGGGATGAGATGTCGGGGCTTCAAGTCCCCCGGGCTTTAAATAAGATGTCGGGGTCTCATATCTCCCGGATTTTAAATCTTGTCGGGGCCTCATATCTTCCAGACTTTAAACAAGATGTCGAGGCCTCATATCTCCCGGATTTTGAATATTTTGTCCTTTAGTATTCTCGGGAAGTTGGGATGATGTCATGATGACGTATGCCCAAGAATTCAAACGGTTCGAAACGCTTTGTATTCCGGTAATATGATAAGTCTGACACGCTTCGATATCTGCGCCTCTCTTTTCATCTTCCCGCACAATTTCCAAGATGCATCCTAACCGTCCGATTCAACTTTAGATCATCGTACGAGATCATACCCCCCCTTCGCTTATATATAATAACACACCTTCTTTTTTCATTCACTTCCGGAGTGAATGCGTGAGGCCCGCTTAGCTACGAGTCCACCGCGATGCATTCCGATCCCCCCATTCTCCTCCCCAAAGCGCTTCTTTACTCAATCCTCTTCGAAACCCCCACCCAGAAAATCCAAATCCTCCTTTTCCGGCCCTTCCCAAGCTCTCAAAAATAGGAAGGTTAAGGGTAAAGCCCGAGCTTCCTCTCCACCCCAATCTGAGACTCCAGAAATTCTCTGGTTCGCTTCAATGAACAGCACTCTGCGCTCGGGAGCGGACGAGGAGCTTAGGACTCTCGGCTCATTCCCTCCACCTTCGAAATTTTAATTCTCGATCCCTTGGATAGGGCAAACAACCCCCTCCTGACTTCACCACTTTCTTTCGAGACCAAGTCAAAAATGGTCTCCGATTTCCCATCCCCCCTTTTACATCGAGGTCCCCCTTTTTACATCGAGGTCGCCAAGTTTTTTGGTGTATCTATCAACCAACTTCACCCTAACTCTTTCCGGATTATGGCCTCGGTCTACGTCCTTTTCCGCATGCACAACCTTCTCATTACCCCCCTTATTCTTCATTATTTTTTTGTTTGTTGGCTAGGAGACAACGCTTTCTCCCTGTCTGCCCGGCTCAATTATAGATTCTTTGATGATATATCCCTTCTTCCCAGAAAGTGTGGAAATGACGCTTTTTCTGTATCCGCCTTCCGGCCCCTATTTCTTGCTTAACTGGTTTTCTCCCTTCCCTTCCTACACAACCCTCTCTTCCAAAATCATACAAAATTGAGGAACCATTCACCCGAAGCCAAGACTTGGTAGAGGATCAAAAATTTTACTCCTCCACCCTCTTCTCTGAGGAAAATTTAATAATTTACAGGTTGAGTGCTCAGTTAGAGGACCCAGTCGACTGGGTAATTGATGAAGTTGCTGGCTCGGGCGCTCGTCCGGTAACTGTCTCTTTCCGAACTTCCTTTTTATTTTTTTCTTGCCTTATTGTTTTGTAATCATTCTAACTACCTTTTTTCTTCTTGTGCAGATAATACAAAGAAACAAGAGGCCTTTTGCCAGGAAGTGGGCAGCTGCAAAGGCGGCACAGGAGAGAAAACTGGCACCTCGGAGAGCGGCTGCCGAGAAGAAAAGAGCCGATGAGGAGGCAACCCGGCATGTGGCTAAGGAGGAGGCTGCCCGGCTGAACGAACTTGTTCGGGGAGGAGCTCAATTCGAAAGGGAAGCCATTCGGGCAAGCTCCCAAGAAGAATCTGAAGATCATGTTCCCCTCGTTCAGAGGAAGCGAAAGGCTACAACAAGCCCGAAGCTGATACTGTTAGAGAGCAACCGGGAGAGAGACTAGGGCACCTCCCAGACAACCCAATCAACCACTCCTCCTCACCATCAGCCCCTCCAAACTGAGCAGCCTACCCAGGGCAACCTCTTCCTAGAGGGAGCTACCCCAACCGGGCTTAGGCTATTCAAGCAGCTGCTAGCTCCTGCCGAAGAGGCGCATTTGAAGAGCTCCCTGCCTATCCCAACTGCCCGAGAATACTAAACGACAATATATTCAAAGTCCGGGAGATATGAGGCACCTGACATCTTGTTTAAAGTCCGGGAGATATGAGGTCCCGACATCTTGTTTAAAATTCCGGAGATATGAGGCCCCGACATCTTATTTAAAGCTCGGGAGACTTGAAGCCCTTGCATCTCATCTCATCTATGGGAGACATGAAGCCTGATGCTGTTACAAACAAGACTGATTATTTTACTGTTGGAGTCGAAGCATGACTGATCGAGACAGCGAATAAGACTCTAACCCGACTATTTAAGGGATGGGCGGTGATACGCCCATAAAGGCCCGAGTCATTAATGACTCGGGATATTAAATGAATTGCCAATTTCTGGGTAAATCTGCGGGAAGAGTTCGTCAGAGACCAGACAGGTGAGTGTCCGGTACATCTCCTCGGGCTACCAGAAGTTCGGGCTCTCATATAAACTCCCGGGTGATTTCTACTCAAGTACCTCGATAACAATGCCGCACTCGAGTGCGAGAGTAGGTAAAACATTACCTCGATAAGCGTTTCTGACAGAATCCTACTGATGTGACACGATAGAAAAGTAAGATGGCGTAACACTAGCAAGTAGGCACTGAAAACAAGATACTCATCACCTTATTTTCTATAAATAGAAGGTATGTATTTCATTGGAGAGATTCAGACATTCTTATTCTAAGCTCTTGAAAATCACATATATCTTCACATATATTGTCATTATCCTTCATCTTCAACCTGCTGACTTAATCATCGGAGTGGCCACGCCGGACACCCATCTGGCGCCCATTCAGGAGTTCATTTCCTTATTTACAGGACACGGTAGAAGCCATAGTTGACAGATATATTTCTTATTCATTTTCCCTGCACAAGAACTCTTATCAAATCCGGTGAATTGCCCCTATCCGGCTCCCCCGATTCACCCGGATATCATCATTCACCACTACTACTTTTATTATGGCTATTATGAAGCATACTCTAACAATGGAAAAACAAATAAGCACAACGAAATCAAATCAATTGCAACTCTATGATATCAGATTAATTAAAGTTTCATACATCATACATATTTCCCACATTGTAATCCTAAACTATATAAACATTCCAATACACACAGCCTTTAAAAAAGCTATAGAAGAAAGGATTTCAAGAGTACCCGAGCCACGTTAACGAGGTACGCGAAATTCTCAACAAGATTTCCCACATCCGCATCCACCCTTTGAAGAAGTGCTTTCTGCTTTTGGGCCGCCGCCGCCGACGCAGCGGCAGTGGGTCCACCGCCACCAGCGACGCCTCCTATGCCTGCTCCTTTATTCATTGTCAACTACTGAAATCAAACTACCCTTTACCTTGAATTGAGGGGAGAAGAACGACTAGAAAAAGGCCAGAGAAACAAATATAAGCTAAACACAGTTCAGAATCAATCAATAATTCATACACATAGTGAAAAATCCCAGAATCTTATCACCGAAACCCATCACAGAAACGGAACAAACTTCGAGTTCACCGAGGGTAAAGCGAGAAAAATGAGAAAATAGGTAAACTTTCAACCTGATTTCCCCCAACGTTTTGAAGCTTTGCGATCTCGTCCTCACGTTGAATTTATTTACAGTATTCACCACACGGTTGAAATTATTTTAATAAATACTGTAGGGCCTTGTTTGTCTTATAGGGTCATGGAGTGATTAGATTTTGTTTCATTCTTAATCCATCATGTAATATCCCATAATAAATTTCTAGTATTATTTTAAAATTTGCGGAGAAATATTTTTTTTATTTAATAGTAAATCCTCGTATTCTGAATTAAATAAAATATTTGACTAAAATCTTGAAATTAGTCCAAGTACGTAAAATTTCCACGGTATAAAAATATCATTCATAACAACTAAAAGAAATATTATTCGAAAACGAGCATTTGAAAATATTTATTTGCCAACAAAATTTTGAATAGATAAATCAGAGTAAAAAATTTAACCTCCATAAAATCCTTTCATAACAATAGCGGTCATCGGGTTTCTACTGCACAAAGTCCTAGCAAGCTCACTGGTCAGCACCTCCTGTCTCCTCAAAAGCATCAACATCTGCATCGATCAAGTCTAGTGAGCCTAAAGACTCAACAAGCATAAACCATGATAACAAATAGTGCTTAATGAAATCACATGCATTTGAAAGTAACGTGTACGAAATAAAAGCTGAGCATACATACACATAGATGTGTCATAACTGCATAAACATTTTCATAAAATTGCTTCCATCATAACATAAATAATCATACTTAATTTTGCGTAGAAATATGTTCAAAGCAAGTGGCTCGTAACATATATCACCTGATCAGATAAACCACAGTACTGGGCTGGCAGAGATCACCACAGCCTTTCGACCTGATGTCCACTCCCACATACATAAATCCCGGTCATACTTTACCGGGTGGAGAGGTCCCCGATCATGATTTACTGCTTTCCAATCTCATAATCATACGTCCCCCGTCATGCTTTACCGGGTGGCCAGAAGACAAATCACATACCTTCAAAATAAAATATTTTTACACGTCGATCATACTTAAAAACGTCTAAGGCTTCATTGAAACGCTCTGGACATGCTGCCCCAATCACAACTGCAATGATCCAGGAGATCCCAACGAAGCCTTCAACCAAAACTTGAGAAAACGTGAAGAACATGCCCAAATTTTCACAGATTGAGCGGTTTTACGATAAAAATAATATTTTTCTCATTTCTTTTCAGAAAATTACGAATTTACTATCGAATCGAAAATAACACAGAGTAGTACTACAATTCATATGTTGAAAATATTTCTAGAAAACCAACTTATAAGTAGCAGAATTCGAAATAACAGAGGGTGACTGGTTTTGTGACATAGAAATTTCACATCTTGTGCGGTTTTACGATAAAAATCATATCCTAATCATTTCTTATCCGAAAATTACGAATTTACTATTGAACAGAAGATAACACAGAATGATACAAATCATATGTTGAAAATATTTCCAGAAAATCAACCCTATAATTCGCATAATTAGAAATAACAAAGGGTTATGGGTTTTGTGATATAAAAATTTCACAGATTGTGCGGGTTTACGATAAAAATCATATCTCCCTCATTTCTAATCAGAAAATTGCGAATTTGCTATAGAACGAAGATAACACAAATTGCTACAAATTATATTTTTAAAACATTTCCGAAAACCGAACTATAAGTCGCAGAATTCGAAATAATAGAGGGTGACGGGTTTTGTGACACAGAAATTTCACAGCTTGTGCTGTTTTACGACAAAAATCATATCTCCCTCGTTTCTTATCAGAAAGTTATGAATTTACTATCCAATCGAAGATAACACAGAGTAATACAAATCATATGTTTAAACATTTCCAAAAATCAACCTATAAGTCGCAGAATTCGAAATAACATAGGGTGACGGGTTTTATGACACAGAAATTTCACAGCTTGTGCGGTTTACGATAAAAATCATATCTACCTCGTTTCACATGAGAAAATTACGATTTTCTATCAAAGGTATTACAGAGTACTACAAATCATATGTTAAAGACGTTTCCATAAAAAGGATCTATAAACCACATGAATCAAAATGACAGCAAATGACGGGTTTTGTGACTCAAAATTTTAAGATATAGTTTAAATCATAACCCACCAAACTTTGCACATAAAAAATGAATTTTCGTGCACAACATACATCAAAATACATAATATGACGAGATCGATGCGTAAAAGAAAAGTTTATACATGCCTTTGCGTAAAAACGTTCGAATAAACGAATGCCAGTGTGAGGGTACGTGGAGGATGAACGGAGGATGATTCCTTGATGTTTTACTTGACAAAAACTCACCGAAATCTCCAGAATATTGCTAGGATAAGTGCTCAAGAGGCTGATGCTCAAGTGAGATACAACCATAGCTTTTTCCTCCAAAAATAACGCGTATGTGTGTGTGTGTTTAGGTGTATGTGTGTGTGATTAGTATAAGTAACTAGAATTAGGAAAAGTCTAATAAAATAAATTAATAGGCTAAACCCATACTAATTTAATTATTTAGACACACTAAAAAATATAATAAAATATTCAAGTACCAAATTTTGAGATTAAGATCTCCAAATTTCGAAATAGCTAAATGGAGTACTTCAAATCCTAATTTAACTTAAATAATAATTAAATAATTTAATCAAGGCATAAATTTCATTAAAAAAATATTTTACTCCCAATTTCAGTATTATATCCTCAAATTCCAAATTTATATTTAAAGCGCCTAAAATCTTATAAATCGTCTAATAATTTAAATTGAACTTTAAAATGCTAAAATTCATGCATCATTTAAAATAACTAATTTTCTTGACTTAAAATAAAAATATAACATTTAATTGTATCGTTTTAATCGTCTCCGGTCTCCTATACCCGGCCAAGCATCAAATATTCGTCTGAGAAACTCAAACTCAAGAAATGCATTTATATACCGTTAAAAATAAACATATAAAAATTTAAAATAAGTTAAACATGTTGAATTCATCACTTAATTCTTTTAAATTAATTAACCTATTAAATTATGCATGCGGTTTACGTGTACTGATTTTTATGCACTACAATTCCTCCTCTCCTTAAAAAAATTTCGTCATCGAAATTCGTATACTCTTGATTAATGAAAAGCTTAGGCTCACTTATTCATTTCATACTTAGTCCAATGGACTAGAAAATTTTTAGTCGATCTATCACGCATTTGTTGTATACTCTCATAAGACATTTTCCATTTTTATACGTTTATACAAAATTTTCGATCTCAAAAATCAAAGATTTAACTAACTCAAGATCTTCTATCAATTATAAATCCTAAAATACCCTAAGTTATTTAACCTCCAAAAATTTAAATAAAAGTCGCCATAATCGTATGTTTGAATTCACCCAAAATATATTTCTATTGTTAAACCCAATATCGATCCATAGTCATCCTATCGTATCCATGATTGTAGGAAATAAAACACTTTAATAGCTGGTGATTAACTAACACTTCATTTCTGTATATGCTAAAGATATAGTTCTTGACACTATCATAAACTTTCTTAATTCCAAAGCACAAAGTATTTACATGATTCAAGTCTATTGAGTCACAATTTCATATCATGATTTCATTTTAAATCCCGCTATAAATCGAACACTTATATGTAACCTCGGAACTCAAGATAATTTCAAATAACAGTACATTTACTAAAATCTTAACACACTAGGGAGAAAAAAAAATTAATCCACATTCCAATATCATTACTAATTCCATGATCATTTTGTCTAAATCTTATATTAAATGAAACGTCTACTAATTTTTTTTTAAAAAAACTACATTTCGAAAATAAATAATTACAAGCATGCATGCAATAACTACTAATAATCACACATTTTTGAAATAATAGATATCTTATACTGAAAATTACTGCAGCTAAAAGTATTATCAAAACTCATGTCGAATCATCAAATCCAACCCTCGAGTTAGCGTGCGCAAATCCAACCCTGTCTACTCAGTCTTCGGCACCTCCAATCTCCTGATAAAAAAACTCACCTGCATCATTCATACCTAGTGAGTCTAAAGACTCAACACACCTGTAATGTTCTCGCAAATACATGTACATAACAGACAACATTGAAAAGTACAGTAATAAAGAGACGTTTCACGATCTTTGTAAAATCGTATGCATAATCATGATCTGTTAAAGCATAAACATTTCATAGCATAACTCAACATATCAACATATATGTGTTAATTTTCTTAATTTTAATTTCATTCATTTCATTAGTTGTGACTTCGTACCATTGTATTAGACGATGGATCCATCTACGTGTAACCGCGGTACCCGACGGCGGGGATATCAGTGACATTATTACTCATCCACTGAGCCTTGGCTTTACATATCATCGTATTAACGTATTCCTATTAGTCACAATCAACTCACTTCCTTCAAAAACATATCTCATAATCATCACTTAATAAAACATGCATATATATAAACTTTTCCTTAAAATCAAGCATGCAACGTAACTTTTCGTATTTACATAAAAATTCTTATCCATAATATCATGAATCTTTAAAACATGCAAAATCGTGTTTACGGCTCTGCCAAGATTGCTAACTCTACCTGAAGATGACCACATCTAAATCATAATTCAAGGGTTCCTAATCAAGATTCGCTTGATCTAATCTCATCCTCACTAAGCTCGGTCATAACGAGCTTCAATGACAACATCTACCTACTCTCAACCAACCTGAGCCAGCCTCGAACCAAAACTTCCTAGCCCACCTTTGGACCCTTCCTAGACCAATCTAACCAAGAACCCTAGCCCATGCACGGTGCAAGCCGCAACAACCCGAGAATCACCCCAAAGAACTCCAACCGAGACCAACCTCAACCAATCCCCTTCTATCGACTCCAAGATCACCACCAGCTAGTCATAGCCCTCTCCCAACCATGTCACAGACCCAAGAGGGCCAGCTTCTTGGCTGGAATCGAGCCATGCATGGTTGCAACTCCCTAACCTCTCCATCTAGCGATAGCTGAGACATACACCCAAGGAAACTGATCGGCTATCACAAAATATCAAACTCGGACCATTTCCAGCCCCTTGACGCCTTACTCCTCGACATATGAAGCCCCCTGGGACCCTTACTCCTCAGTCCCTTGCACATGGAAAATAAAAACGTGAGTTGTACATAAGATAAATGCATGTTCATGTCAAAACCTTTGCAAAAACGATGCTATATGATATACCAACGAAATTTCATGCAAAAACGTATATAAAAATATATAAATGGTGTAAATGATGATAAATGGATGATACAAGGTGTGCCTTAAAGTTTTTATGCTCAAAAACTCGAAGATACGCGCGTTGGGCTAGCACCGGAGAAGCGGGGAGGAAGCTTGCTTGAAAACTATGGAGTTAATAGAGGGCTGCAACTATTTTTCTCTCAAAGATGGAGGCTGTTGAATGGGGGAGAGGCGCGGCTGCCGCTAGGTTAAGGGTTAGGGTTTAGTTAGAAATGTTTAAGTAGAAAATTAACATATTAATGGGCCCTAATTAAAATTTAAAAGGGTTTTGGGCCCATTAAGTACTAAAATAAACCCATAAAGCCCAATAGCACTCTCGAAAAATATTTTGTTTAGGTACATTTTTTAAAATATTGCCTAAACCCTCAACAAGTCCCTCGATCGATAAAATTTGCGTACTAGTTTAAAATACGGTCCGACGAGTAAAATACCCAACGAATGCCCATTTTCAAAATTAACCCTTAAATACACCTTATATTAAATTATTAAAAAAATATTGAATAAAAATATTTTTCTAATTATCCCCGACCTCCGTTACTCGATCGAGCACGGAACACAATTTAACACCATAATGCATGAAACTTAAACAACCAATGAAATGAAAACATAATCATGTAATAATCATTCAATAAAATGCATAAAAATCATTAAACACATATTTAAATAAAATTTTAGATTGCATGCAGTCAGGTTACGTAATTCAAATTTCCTAGACCTTACAATTCTCCCTCCCTCCCCCCTTAAATTGAATTTCGTTCTCCAAATTTAAAAACATACCGAATAATTTTGGGTAGCGACTCCTCATATCGGCTTCAGTCTCCCAAGCAGATTCTTCCTAGGAATGATTCAGCCACTTGACTTTAACCATGTAGATCACCTTGTTCCGGAGCCTCCTCTCTTGTCTGTTCAAAATCTGAGCGGATCTCTCCTCAAAGGACATGTTCAGTGTCAGCTGAAGTGGCTCATAGTTCAGTACATACGAAGGATTTGACATGTATTTCCACAGCATGGAGACATGGAACAAATTATGAACTCCCGCCAGACTCGACGGTAATCCAACTTTATATGCGAGTGTCCCAACTCTCTCTAGTATCTCAAACGGCCCTATGTATCTCGGACTGAGCTTGCCATTCTTCCCAAATCTCGTCACATCCTTCATCAGTGCGACATTCACGAACACATGATCCCCTACGGCAAACTTAAGATCTCTGCGCCGCTGATCTGCGTAACTCTTCTGCCAGATCTGAGCGGTCTTCATCCTACCTCGGATCTTGACCACTAACTCTGCAGTCTGACTAACAATATCCGGCACTATCTCTGCCCTCTCTCCTAACTCATCCCAATACACTGGAGACCTACACTTTCTCCCATACAATGCCTCATATGGAGCCATACCGATAGATGCCTGATAACTGTTGTTGTGCGTGAACTCCACAAGATGTAGCTCCGGCTCCCAGTTGCCCTGGAAGTCAATCATGCAAGCTCTGAGTAGGTCTTCCAAAATATGAATAACTCTATCTGACTGTCCTTCAGTCTGAGGAGGGAAGGAAGTACTGAATAGCATCTTAGTACCCAATGCCTGATGTACTCTTCCAGAACGTAAACTCGGATCTCTTTCTGACAAGATAGACACTAGAATCCCATGCAGCCTGTGTGGGGACCCAAACTTAATTCAATTCTTAATCACTTTCTGGGAATAATTAATCAATTAAAATAAACAGGGTCTAATTTTTTTTAAAAAAATACGAGAGTACGCAGCATATGAAATAAGTCTTATCTCATTTACAAGATCACTATTCAGATCTAAGTACAAGTCCTGTACAATCATAAATCATAATAATTACTTTCTTCACTACACCTCAGGTGATATAACAGATATACTCCTAAGTCCGGATCTCCACGCTAACTGTCTTCTCTCATTCTCTTCTCGACCCTGATCCAGCCACACCTGTTGTCATGCATACATACAAAACAAGACATCAGCCGGATAACTCCGGTGAGAATAAATCCCAGTATAAATAATGTAAACATGCAATCATATAAAAACATATATAAAAGCATAATAAAGATATCATTAACATGTAGTAATTCAACAAACATGAAAGATATAACCAATGTAAATCAACATGTCGTATCAGATTCAACTCAACTGACGCGTCGTCTCAGACTCGACTCAACTGACGCGTCGTCTCAGACTCGACTCAACTCTAACCTAGGGATCTCAACGTCTGGATATTGCTAATTATATCGAATCTCAGTCGATAGGAATGAATCAACCCTAAACGGCATCGATATAATTCATATATTCAGTGTCTGGGCGAAACAGCCACAGAATTGATGAATCAGTCAAGAATTAAGCGAATCAGCCAATAACTAGACGAATCAGCCAGTAATTAAGCGAATCAGCCAAAGTTTAGACGAGTCAGTCGATAATTAGACGAATCAGTCAATAACCAGACGAATCAGCCGGTGACTAGGCGAATCAGCCAATGACTAAACGAATCAGTAGTCAATACATGCAGTGGCTATAAATCAATAGACTAAAAACATCAATTTCATCAATTACAAATATCAATGCAATAGACTAAGTATGTGATTTAGGGAAACTCGAGCCAAACCTCACTCGAGTTGTGCAATCCCAACTCCACAATAATTTATACCTTTCGTTCTGATACTCTGACTCGGTCGAAGTCTCGAACCCCAAGCCTGTCGATACTCAATCTGAAAATAACAATATCGAGGGTACGGTATCAATACATCACTCAATCAATACTGGATATAATCAGAATTTAATCAAATTCTGTTTCAACAACATAACATCATAATTTCAATATCCCCAGTATTACCATATCAATCAGATATCAATCCCAATACCTCATACTCGATAATATTCCAATCCTGATATCAATTCTCAATCAACTCAACTCTAAAAATCATAACAATTTCATATGGTATATGTTCCTCAATCCGGTTTCAATTATACGATGTCTAACTTGACAAGAACATCATATATGAATCATATCAAATTCTGACAATACCATAATTTCAGAACATATTAAAACGTAGCAAAACTTACGTCCAGTTGTAGCCTACGTCGATAGGAACTCAATACCGAAGTCGGATTCAAAATCGGACGGGCGTATTTCTCACAAAAGGCGTAAGGATTTTCAACCCTTTTCAGAAACCTTTTCTCAATTTTCTTTTCATTTCCTTTCTTCTGAACAATGAAGGATTCGTGTATATATATATATATACGTCCACGTACATGCAAGAGGACGAGTGGCTCATTCCGCCTATTACACGTCTCGCGCATATGCGCGACATCATCGGCGCATATGCGCGAGAACTACTAGTCTCGGTTCTCGGCTTCTCGGCAGCTCCCGCATATGCGCGACTTATTTCCGCGCATATGCGCGAGGACCTTTGGACTTCGCTTTCAAGGGCTCGCGCATATGCGCGACTCACTTCGCGCATATGCGCGAGGTCCTCTGCCTCTGTCGCGCATATGCACGCATCTGTTCCGCGCATATGCGCGAGGCTACTGTTCCTCGCACATTTTCATGCATTTTCTCGTCTTTCCCGGTCCGATCCTTTCCGTCTATAATCATATCAGTTATCCCCAAATCATTTCAGATTAACAGGATAAAATTCTCGGACCTTACATTTTTCCCCCCCTAAGATATGATTTCGTCCTCGAAATCACAGGCAATCAAATCATATCATAGGTAATCATATCAAACTAGGAAGAAATGTATACAAAGGCTAACAGAAAACTCACCTTAATAAAACAATCCTAGAATCTTTATCTCATCTCGGATTTTGTTTTCCAAATAGTTTCTTCAGTATCATAACGATTCCATTGAAATTTCACAAACGGAATATTCTTTATTCTGAATCATCTTTCTTTTACTGATTCTGATTTCAATTTGGAATAATGCTTCAAGAAGTATAATCTCATAATACCACTCGAATAACTGATGATAAATCAATCTCACAATACTGGCTATACAACATCCGTATATACCAATTAACAGTTCATAACAAATTAACATCGATAGTTGTTATCACATCTATTTATTATGAGCTGTCTACATTTCTTCTAATTCAGCTTCACTTTTCAATCACATCTCTGATCATATCAGGTGCGATCTCAGGAACCTCAGCGATACCATTTCAATAAAGAGGAAATTTGCACTTCTTAACGTACAACGTCTCCAATGGTACCATTCCCATACTCATCTGATAGCTGTTGTGGTATGAAAACTCGCAACATGACAATAAATCCTGCCAATTAGTGTTAAACCAAGCACTATAACTCTAAGCATATGTTCCGAAATCCGGATAATCCACTCTGACTGTCTGTCAGGTAGTGAATACTATTCAGTATTCAGGTATAATCTAGTATCCAACTCTTCCTGTACATTCTGCCAAACATGAAAAATCAACCAAAATCACGGTCTAATATAATCAACTCGCAACACTCTGTGTAATCTAATCACTTTTCTGACAGAATCTCCATAATATATCATATTTGTACATCTTCATGTACGGGTTAGCACTCGCAGATTGGATCAGTCTATCATTCCTAACTCAATCAATACTCAATTCTGAGAGGAATGCAGTAACTTCATCACGATATCCCTGGAAATGTAATCTCATTTCCATTCAGGAACCGATAAGTTATATAACCAATCTCTTGGTTTCTTTCTTTCTATTTTTATCTGTAAGTAATTAGACATTTCAGTACAGACTCTGCTACATCTACTCTCATCTGTTTCTATTAACACCTTTTCTGCTATTGAACTGCACACTGAATAAATTATTGCACACTTCTGGCCATATTTATCATTTTAAATTCGGAACATCTGGCACAACAGATTGGTTATTCATATACAATGCAGTATTACTTACCTGATTCAAACACGGATTCAGAACAACAACCAGATTCAATCAGATTCAAAACATCACTCATCGGTACTGATCTGTTAAACTCATAAAACCGCAAATATCTGACACTGATATCCACCTCGGCCAACTAATTACGGTTTAATTCTGTTAAAACCAACAAATATATCATCTTCAGCTATAACACATCCTGAATGCAATCTGTCTCAATCAGGATTTAAAATTTCAACAATTTCTAATATCAGTTCAAGACTAAAATCAATCTCTCTAACTGAAATCAGATCTAAAGTCTTATCGGGGGAAAACATCAATAACTTTCATATCATTGGTAAATCAGTAAATGATAGACTCAACTCTAGTAAATCAACTGAATACATAAGGAGTCCCTCTGCTCCTTTCTGTAATAATCGAGTCATAGCTAGTACGGATTATCAAAGGAATTCTCAATCTAGAATCCTTATCGTACAATATTCATCCATTGGCCATCTCAGGTCCGATTCTCACCATCTTCTGGAACTAATCTATGGTAGCTCTGTACTTGATCAGCATATCAATATCAGTAATGCAGTCCCAAAATCAGAGAACACTAGTACAATACCATCTACCACACGATCTAACTCGATCTCATTCTCATCCAACTGTAGCATACAATATTTTACAGAATTCACTGATATAAAACTCTCCCCAACCGGTAAAGAGATACACTACAGTAGATAAAGATTCAACAGGCAATGCATGAATCAATGCAAATCATTCAGAAATAAGTGTATGAGAAGCATTCGTATTTATCAATACAAAATCAGGATAATAACTATATCAAGAACAGTTACCTGGAACATCAGCATCTGGTGCTTCCTGAGCCTTCTCCTCGGTCAAAGCAAATACTCTGGCCTGCTGTCTAGGAGGCTGGCCAACTGTCTGGCTTCCTCCTGGCCTCTGTTGTGACTGAGATGGTGCTGGCTAAAATGAATGAACAGCAGCTGATCGTCTACTCCACTGTGCCGCTGATCCAGATGATTCGGCTCCCTGGGATCTTTGGGAACCTTTCTGTGGACACACTCTGGCAAAATGTCCCTGTTGTTTGCAGAAGTGGAAACTACCAAGTACTCCTTGGCATTGTTCAGTGGAATGTCTCCCGCCACAATTTCCGCAGTAAGCCCCGGTACAACTCTGTTTGGAACCACTAGAGCTAGAAGAACTGCCGCCAGACTTCTTAAACTGCTTTCCTCTAGGCTTCAGAAAATATTTCTTTCCACCACTGCTACTGTCACCCTCGAATCGAGGAGGTGGTTGCGGTGGTCTCGGTGCGGGAGGAACATCTGCAGCTCCTCTCTGCCTTATCAGGCCCGCTTCAGCGCCCTTTGCTCTATTCATGGCATCAGCAAAGTTATTTGGTCGCCCTGTGTTCACCAATGTAAAGATATCGGGATTCAAGCCATTGATGAACTGATCAGCAATGGCTTCGTCATTTTCAGCCACATGTGGAGCAAATTTCAACAAGGTAGAAAACTTGGTCACATATTCTTCAATGTTCAGCTGACCCTGTCTCAAATTGGCAAACTCCGCCCCCTTGTCTTTCCTGTACGACACTGGAAAAAATCTCTGATAAAACTAGTTTTAAATACATCCCAAGTAATAGTCGTACCTCGATGCTCCAAGACCCTCTTCATCGTAACCCACCAGTTCTTTGCAATGTCCTGCAACTGGTGTCCTATTAGCCGAACTCGTCGTTCATCTGTATACTCCAGCGAATCAAACAACATTTCTATGTCATTCAACCAACTCTCACAGTCAACCGAAGTCTCTGTTCCTTTCAGGGTTGGCGGTTTGAATGACTGAAATCTTTTCAATAAATTTTCCATAGGAGTGGTTGTAACATCCATGGGAAGATTCGAAGTGCTACCCTAGTTCAGGTACTCTTCTCGGAGGCATCTCTGATAATCAAATGGATTAGTAACCTAAACCAATAAACCTATTTCACTTCAGTCCCCTCCTCCGATCATCTTACTGCTGATCGAGAATTGGTGCTGAGTCATTCTCAATAATAAATATTACCAATCAAATCAGTTAAATCAAGTAACATGTATGTCAAAGCAGTAAATCATGCTAGCAATCACAAGCAAGGAAAGAAAACTCAATCTACCCCGCTCACTAGCTTCTATCTCAGTCTCAAGAACCTACAGTTCTAGTACCTACTGCTTTGATACCACCTGTTGTGGGGAGCCGAACTTAATTCAATTCTTAATCACTTTCTGGGAATAATTAATCAATTAAAATAAACAGGGTCTAATTTTTTTTTTTAAAAATACGAGAGTATGCAGCATATGAAATAAGTCTTATCTCATTTACAAGATCACTATTCAGATCTAAGTACAAGTCCTGTACAATCATAAATCATAATAATTATTGTTTCTTCACTACACCTCAGGTGATATAACAGATATACTCCTAAGTCCGGATCTCCACGCTAACTGTCTTCTCTCATTCTCTTCTCGACCCTGATCCAGCCCCACCTGTTGTCATGCACACATACGAAACAAGACAACAGCCGGATAACTCCGGTGAGAATAAATCTCAGTATAAACAATGTAAACATGCAATCATATAAAAACATATATAAAAGCATAATAAAGGTATCATTAACATGTAGTAATTCAACAAACATGAAAGATATAACCAATGTAAATCAACATGTCGTATCAGACTCAACTCAACCGACGCGTCGTCTCAGACTCGACTCAACTGACGCGTCGTCTCAGACTCGACTCAACTCTAACCTAGGGATCCCAATGTCTGGATATTGCTAATTATATCGAATCTCAGTCGATAGAAATAAATCAACCCTAAACGGCATCGATATAATTCATATATCCAGTGTCTGGGCGAAACAGCCACAGAATTGACGAATCAGTCAAGAATTAAGCGAATCAGCCAATAACTAGACGAATCAGCCAGTAATTAAGCGAATCAGCCAAAGTTTAGACGAGTCAGTCGATAATTAGACGAATCAGTCAATAACCAGACGAATCAGCCGGTGACTAGGCAAATCAGCCAATGACTAAACGAATCAATAGTCAATACATGCAGTGGCTATAAATCAATAGACTACAAACATCAATTTCATCAATTACAAATATCAATGCAATAGACTAAGTATGTGATTTAGGGAAACTCGAGCCAAACCTCACTCGAGTTGTGCAATCCCAACTCCACAATAATTTATACCTTTCTTTCTGATACTCTGACTCGGTCGAAGTCTCGAACCCCAAGCCTGTCGATACTCAATCTGACAATAACGATATCGAGGGTACGATATCAATACACCAGTCAATCAATACTGGATATAATCAGAATTTAATCAAATTCTGTTTCAACAACATAACATCATAATTTCAATATCCCCAGTATTACCATATCAATCAGATATCAATTCCAATACCTCATACTCGATAATACTCCAGTCCTGATATCAATTCTCAATCAATTCAACTCTAAAAATCATAACAATTTCATATGGTATATGTTTCTCAATCCGGTTTCAATTATACGATGTCTAACTTGACAAGAACATCATATATGAATCATATCAGATTTTGACAATACCATAATTTCAGAACATATTAAAACGTAGCAAAACTTACGTCCAGTTGTAGCCTACGTCGATAGGAACTTAATACCGAAGTCGGATTCAAAATCGGACGGGCGGATTTCTCACAACTTATTAAAACGTAGCAAAACTTCAAGGGCTCGCGCATATGCGTGACTCACTTCGCGCATATGCGCGAGGTCCTCTGCCTTTGTCGCGCATATGCGCGCATCTGTGCCCCGCATATGCACGAGGCTACTGTTCCTCGCACATTTTCATGCATTTTCTCGTCTTTCCCGGTCTGATCCTTTCCGTCTATAATCATATCAGTTATCCCCAAATCATTTCAGATTAACAGGATAAAAGCCTCGGGCCTTACAGCCTGACTATCTCTCTGATGTACAACTCTGCGTATGTAGTCATGGTGAAAGTCTTCTTGATTGGTAAAAAGTGTGCAGATTTAGTGAAACGATCGACTATCACCCAAATGGCATTATATCTTCCAGTCATCCTCGGAAGCCCTGTCACGAATTCCATGGTGATGTTGTCCTATTTCCACTCAGGAATAGGGAGTGGCCTAAGCTTCTCTGCAGATCTCTAATGCTCTGCCTTGACCTGCTGACATGTCAAACACTCGGAGACGAAATGCAGAATATCTCACTTCATGCCTGGCCACCAATAAAGAGACTGGATGTAGAGCTCAAAATCAGTACACGTAAAACCCATACATTTATTTAATTGTTAAATTATTTATTTAAGTTTAAAATGATTTTTAGTGGTGCATGATTTATTAAATTGTATTATTTTAATTATTTATGTTTATGTGATGCACATTAAAATTTTTTCTTGACTTTCATGTTTCAGGCGATTATTCGGTGCAAGATCGAGGAAAAGAGACCGACGACAATTTTTGGCAATTTTAAAATGTGATATTTTATTTTAAGTTAATATTGGGGCATTTTAAATGACTTATTAAGTTTTTAGCATTTTTAAGCTTAATTTTTATATTTAGTGGTTTTAAGATTTTTAAAACCTTTAAAGTCAAGCAAGTGTGTACTTTATTTTAATTAAGGGATTGGTTAAGGTTAGTGTGAATTAACTTTTAATTAGCATTTTTAATTAGTTAATTAAGGAATAATTTTACCCTAATTAACACACACACACACACATTACCACACCTATACACACTCGGACACAAACACACCCCTACACTCACCCCTTCATTTTTCCTTGTTTCATTTCTTATTTTCTAGAGAAACCTTAGGGTTTTAAAAGCTATAGCAGCCGCCTCCTTTTTCCTTCATTTTTCCAGAAATATTCTTTGGGTTTCTTCGAGAAAATCGTGCCACGTTCGTCCCGGATCAACCCTCGCATCTTTCCCGCTTCGCTGTCATCGTTTCGGTAATGTTAAATATCAAAAGACATGTATATTCTTTCGTTTATGCATCGATCTCATCATTTTATTTGTTTTTATGTTTATTATGTGTAAAAATAAATGTATGTTGTACAAGTTTGAGCAAAAATTTGTTGGATCAATTTTGAAACTATTTTATATCTGAAAACTCGAAATTTTCTGTCATTTTAAATACTGCGACTTTTCGGTCGATTTTCTGGAAAAGCTTTCAAGTAGAACCTTTAGATACCTTCGATTTGACAGTAACATTGAAATATTTGGATAAGAAATGAGCGAGTTATGATTGTTTTCGTGAGACTGCTCAAACTATAATTTTCTAAAAAGGTGTTCTTGAAATTTTATTGTTGCAAGCTTTGTTGGGGGTCGACGGGTGATCGTTGCTGCGTTTAAGTATGTTGAGTATGATGTTGGGATGGTTTTTGGTGTGTCGGTTTACGTCGATAGGCACTTGATTGCATTAGAAGTCGTAGGATGCGTTTGGTATAAAAATGTCGTGTTTACGGGTTGTGTTGCATTGTTTGGTGTTCGTCGTCTTTTGGTACAATTGTACGGGTTTGTGTCAAATGATTTTTATTAATCATATATCTGTTCTGAGTATAACATGCAGTGTTTACTACCTCTGCCCAAAACCTTTGAGAAATACCAGAATCAGAAAACATTGTTCTAGCAGCTTTTTTAAGGGTCCGATTTCTCCTCTCAGCTACACCATTTTGCTAAGGATTTCTAGCTGCTGAGAGTTCATGCTTAATTCCAGCTTTTTCTAAAAAATTTGATTGATGGATTAAGTTCCTCGATCGGATATGATTCTATCAATTCCAACTGATTTCTCATTTAATAGTCTTTTGAAAAGCTTGATCAGTTGTCCAGCAGTTTAGTCTTTGGATTTGAGAAAAATAACCCAAGTAAATATTAAAAATCATCCACAACCACCAAGGTGTATTTTATTTCCCCTAAGCTCATGACTGATATTGGACCAAATAGATCCATATGTAACAGCTCTAAGCATCGGGAAGAAGATTTACGGCCCTTATTTTTAAAAGAAGATTTTACTTGTTTACCAAACTGACATGCTGAACCAATTTTATCTTTGGTAAAATCCATTTTGGGCAAACTAGTGACAAGATCATGAATACTCAGATATGAAATAGATTTAAAGTTCAGGTGGTTTAATCTCTTATGCCACAACCAGTTTTTAGAAGATTTTGAAGCAATGAAACATACTGGTGAATAAGGTTGATCATTCCAACTGACTTTTTAAGTGTTGTTTCCACACCGTTTGCCAGTTAGGATGACCTCATCAGTTGAGTCTCTGATTGAACAAGAATGTTTGTCAAACTGAACTGAGAATCCATTATCGCATAACTGACTGATGCTAATCAGATTATACTTGAGATTCTCAACTAACAAAACATCATTAATGATAAAGTTACCATGGATAAACTTATCATTACCCACAGTTTTACCTTTGAAATTATCTCTGAAACTGATGTTTGCTCCAGTGTACTAGATCAGTTGAGATAACAAGTTTGCATCTCCCGTCATGTGTCGTGAGCATCAACTATCCAAGAACCAGATTGATTCCTTGCTTGTACCTGTTACCTGCAATCACACACAAGATATAATTTCGGTACCCATTTCTATTTGGGTCCTAAACTGATTAGTCCTTTAGGAACCCAGACTTGGATTAATCTGAATGACTATCCAGTTGATGTATTCCAAATGGTCTTTCTCGATTTGTGTGTGCTTGGTGTGTAGTGTGCAGATGAGACAACATGTGATTCAGCTTTGTTCAACTGATTGTTCAGCCGATATCTTTTCTGAACTGGCTTGTTATTATAGTGATTAAAGTAGCCATTTGAATAATCCCTGTTGAATCTTTTTGACGACTGACTGCGTGAGTCGGTTAAAACTTTTGGGCGATAACCAATACCATATCTTCTAGGCTTGTTCGTACTTTCAGTAGGCTGTTCAACCAGTTTACTTGGCTCAGTTTGTTCTTGTACCACAACTGATTTGACAAAGTGAATGTATTTCCCTTTATCCATATTCAGTTTTGGTCGAGTATCATTGGAAAGCCTTTTATCTTGGTTACTGAACCTTAAACCATTTTTATCAGTAACTGATTTCTGTGAGTTCTGTATTTCAGATAATGCAGCAGATGATTTGTTCCACGACTGAATAAGCTCAGTTTGCTTTGAATTTTCAAGCATCAACTTCTGAATCATTGATTGATTCCTGTTTCTTTCAGCATTGAGCTCAACAATCTCCCTTTTTAGACTCAACTCATCAACTGATTCATCATTTTAAGTTTTATTGTCTATGGGATCAGTTTTCTTTGTTCTGGCCTTTTCAAAAGATAAGGCAAGCTTGTGGTACTCATTAACCATGTCATGAAGAGTTGAAATGAGTTTTTCTCTAGTGAAATCAGTTGAGCTGAAGTCAAATACCTGTTGACTGCTTGACTCCACTTCTGTATCAACAGCCATTAGACACTTCACTTCCTCTTCACCATCACTGGAACTGCATGAGGTTTTTGGCTCTGACTCCTCGCTGTCAGTTTCTGTCCATTTAGATTTACTTTCTTTAGCTAAGAGCACCTAATGCTTCTTCCTGGAAGACTTCTTATAATCCTTGGATATCCTTTTGTGCTCATATGACTTCTTCCTTCTTTCAGTCGAGCCTTGACTGTCCTTCTTGGGTTTGGTACAGTCAGCAATGAAGTGACCGGGTTTGCCACAGTTGTAGCAAGCATTTGATTCCTCTTTAGAATTGTTTATCTGATAATGCTTCTGGAAGTTAACTTGATTCTTCCTCATAAACCTTCCAAATTTTTTGATGAATAATGACATAGCATCATTGCTCAGTTGATCAGCAACCTTCTTGACTGAACCAGTTGGTTCTGTTCTCACAGCAGCTAAGGCAATTGTGGCTGCTGGAGTAGAAGGTTCTCCTTCTCGATTTTGCAGCTCAAACTCATAGGCCTTCAGATCAGCGAATAGGTCATGAAGCTCAACTTTGTTTAGAACCTTGGACTCCCTCATTTCCATGGTCTTAACGTCCCACTCCTTGGGAAGACCTCTGATCACTTTTAATGCAACTTCTTTGTTGTTATACACTTTTCGAAGTGCATTTAGCTCATTGATGATACAGCTGACTCTTTCATCATACTCATGCATCGATTCTCCAGCTCTCATCTTGATGTTGTCAAACTTCTAAACAGCAACAGAAAGTTTATTCTCTTTAGTTTTTTCATTTCCTTCACAAAGCTGGGTCAGCTTTTCCCAAATTTCCTTAGCTGTCTTACACATCTTGATTTTTTTGAAAGTTACTTTATCCAGCGTTTTGTACAGTATATCCTTTGCCACATTGTCCAAACTTGCTTTTCTTTTGTCTTCTGTCGTCCATTCATCTCTGGGATTTTCTAGCGATGAGGTGCCCCTTCAGTAATGGCGACTGCTATATTTGCTTTTAGGATTTTCATGGGACCATCAGTGATATTGTACCACATATCGTCATCTTGTGCAGCTAAGTGAGCCTGCATTCTTATTTTTCAGCCGTCAAAATCCTCTCTGGAAAACATTGGGATCTTATTGAAGGAAGACATGATGAACAATTTGAGTAGAAATATTCTGAGACGAGATACAACCTTGCTCTGATACCACTTGAAAGGACCGTTTAGAATGTGATAAGTTTTTAGAAGAGGTGGTTGAATAAACACTCACAGGTTATATATATTTTTTGAAGATTGAGTTCAGTTTAGTGACAAACCGACACTCGGTATCTCATCAGTCGATAACAATCAGTTTAACTGAACAACAATTGCGGAAGTAAACTGACTCACAATAATAACTGAACTAAAATGCACACGGTTTGTTTCTGGATGTTCGGCGAATGGAATAACTCATACGTCACCCCTTCTATCACGAGGATAGGATTTCTACTAAATGACTTTGATAGAATACAAAATTTGTATTGACCTACTTCAATTTGGACTTAACACTGCCAAAACTGAAACTCTTAGTTCACAAAAACATTCATAGTGCGTGACTAAATTTAATACGACTGAATGAATCTAACAATGATTTCAAAGTGCTGACAAGCTCGTAAATGTAGCCTTGATTGCTACTAATAAATCTGATAAGATTGAGCTTTTGATATTTGAATACGAGTAGTGATTTTAGCAGCGTAACAGCAAGCTTGAATAGAATAGTTGTTCGTTCTTATTTTTTCGACTGCTCTTCTCGCCTATTTATAGGCTTATCTTCCAACGGTAACATTAAATAATATTTGAATCTTTATATCCGTTGATTGCCACGTCAATATTCCTCTGACAATCGTACACTACAATCTCTGAAATATGGCGTTCCACTAAGTAACAGTCTGTTGTGTACTACTTTCAGTTGAATGTCCTTTCCCGATAGCTGATGACGTGTTCAGCTGAAGAATCAGCTGCTGGGCAATAGCTGGTAAGGTTTACAACTGCTGTTAGTTGACTGCTCGTTCAGTTGCGTAAATCAGTTGCGTAGTTCAGTTGCGGCTTCACGCGTTCAGTTATTATATAATAAGTTGGTTCTCGAGCTTTTGTCCTTCATGTTTGTCAAACGCTGAAACTTAGTTTCCAACACTTATCATATCATACATTAACCGAATCAGACTCAAGAGGTGAAACAAAACTTATGAGAACAATTCAGAACAGAATAGATCGGAACAAACAGAACACTGTTATTCATCTCTTCATGCATGGTCAAATTGTCCCCCATATGTTAGTCCTTTAAGGGGTGAGGCCAAAACACAGTTTTATACCCACTGATGGGGCCATACAGAACACAATTTTATACCCTTTAATAGGGGCCAGAACACAGTTTTATACTCACTGATAGGGGCCAGACAGAATTTATAATCATCGTTCCATATCCAATTCAAATCATAATAGTGAACCACAAAATCAGACTTATCAAACAATACTTATCAGAATTGTGAAATGACTCAGCAGATTCAAAGAACGTCGAGACCAGAAGAATATATCGTACATCGATCGAGATTTTTATAATACATAATACATCATTTTTCGAAAATTGTTTGACACACATAAAAGCATGTCATACTTATACAAATTTTAAGTTACAAAGAAATACATAGCAAAAAACCACTTACTTGAAATATTGTTCCAAAATCTTGGAATGAACAAGTTGTAGTTTGACACCGACCAGTCGCTTTGCAAAAATTTTTGCGCCTAATTGAACCGCTGGATCGGTCTGAATTTTGGATATGTTGCTCCAAACATGTGTAAGTATATTCTGAACTGGTGAAGATCAGATTTTATAATGCAAAACTATGAGCAAAACCTTCTGAAATTGTGGAGAATATTTGGTTCTCGAAAATTGCAACTTTTGGAGAGAAATTTTGATGTTGTTTTGGTGTGATTTCTCCCACCTTTTGGCCACTATTTATAGGCTCATGGAAGGGAGGTGAAAAGGATACCATTACAACCATGTTTATGGCCTTCTTAATGGCCTTAAACACCATTAAAATGTTGTTATGACCCTTCAAATTCTTCTTTGAATTCATGGCTTGAATGTGTGTTTAATTCATGGCTTTGTGGCTCTTCAAATTCTTCTTTGAATTCATGGCTTGGATGTGTTTTTAATTCGTTAATTCTTTGGATCTTCACATCTTCCCACCTTATGAGGAGTTTCGTCCTCGAAACTTGGCTATATCTGATCTTCAAAGAGATAAGGATATTGTTCTCGCACCTTTTCTTCCAACTCCCAAGTAGCTTCTTTTTCGGTGTGATTGGGCCATTATAGTTTGACATATGGAATAGTTCGTCGTCTCAGTACTTGGTCTTTGTTATCCACAATTCGAATTGGAACTTCCTCATTTCTTAATTATTCGTTCAAGTTCTCTTCGATTAGTAGCGGTCCTTCTTCATGAACACGGCTTGGATTAGACACATATTTCTTAGTTGTGAAACATTGAAGACATTATGATTCCTCGCCATATTGGGCGGTAAGGCTAGTCTATATGCTAGTGATCCAACGTATCTAGCCTTACGAAATCAGGACTACTCCTTCATCGAGGAAAATTTCAGATAAGCTTTTCCCCCACTTCAAATTCCAATGGTCTTATTTTTAAATCAACCCAACTCTATTGTCTATCATGTGCCGTTTAAAGTTGTTCTTTGATCACAAATACATTGTTCACGATATCTTTGATAAGTTCGGGTGACGTGATGGTTCTTTCCACGACTTCATTCCAATAGAGTGGTGATCGATATTTCCTCCCATACAGAGTTTCGTATGGAGCCATACCAATGCTGTTGTGGTAAATTTTAGTGTACGTGAATTTAATTAATGGAAGATAATTACCACTAAAGTCTAGAGCACAAGCTCTCAGCATATCTTCCAAAGTTCGAATTGTTTTCTCTGTTTGGACATCAGTTTGAGGATGATCATCCGTACTTAGAGTGACTTTTGGTCCTATAGCTTCTTGAATGCTCTTCCAAAATCGAGATACAAATCTCGGATCTATATCAGATAAGATATTGACTGGAACTCAATGTAATCTTACTATGTTGTCCATGTACAAGGTGGCTAGTTTATTTAGGTTGTAGTTCATCCGCACCGATAAAAAGTGTGCCGATTTGGTCAAACGATCGATAATAACCCAGATCCCAACATGGTTTTGTCTTGAATTTGGTAATCCTACCACAAAGTCCATAGAAATGTGCTCCCACTTCCATGTTAGGATCTCTAGCGGTTGTAGGAGTCCTCCAGGTCGTTGGTGTTCGCCTTTGACCAGTTGACAGATTTGGCATTTAGCGACAAAGTTGGCTACATCTTTCTTCATTCCATTCCACCAGTAATTCTTTTTCAAGTCTCGGTACATTTTGGTGCTTCTAAGATGAATTGAGAATTTTGACTTATGTTCCTTAGGACATTACTTCTTGTCGAATCTCATCGAGTTCTGGTACACATAAACGTCCTTTCATCCACATGACGCCTTTCTCATCAGCTCTAAATTCTTGAGCTTTTCCTTCTTGAATTTGCTCCTTAATCCTTGTTATAGAAGGATCGTGATTTTGTTTCAGCTTGATGGTTTCTTGAAGGCATGGTTGAGCAGAAATAAATTTACACCTCCTATGCTTCTTCGGCTTAAAACATCAGCTACCTTATTGGCTTTACCCGGATGGTAGTTGAATGTCATGTCATAATCCATCAAGAGTTCAATCCACCGTCTCTGCCTCATGTTTAATTCTTTTTGAGTGAACAAGTATGTGTGGCTTTGGTGATACGTGAATTCTCGCATTTAGCACCATATAGATAGTATCTCCATATTTTTAGTGCAAATACGATGGCTGCTAACTCAAGATTATGAGTGGGGTAATTTCTCTCATAAGGTTTTAATTGTCTTGATGCATATGCAATTACCTGACCTTCATGAATGATAACACATCACAATCCTTTTTAGCTGCATCATTGTAAATTGTGAAATTCATGCCTTATTCGGGAAGTACTAATAATGACGTAGAAGCGAGTTTTCTTTTTCATGATCTAAAACTCTTTTCATATTCTTCACTCTAATTGAATTTAGATTTCTTCTTAGTGAGCTTGGTGAGCGGAAGAAAATCCTTCAACACATTTTGTTAATAGCCAACAAATCCCATAAAGCTTCGAATTTCTATTCTAGTTTTCGGTCAAGGCCAATCCATGAATGTCTCCACTTTCTTGTGACCCACTGGTATGTCTATTTAAGAGATTATATGACCTAGGAATGTGACACTTTTCAGTAAAAATTTATATTTCTTAAATTTACTATATAGTTATTTTTCTCTGAGCATCTGCAGAGTAAGACGAAGATCTTCCTCACGGTCTTCCTCACTTGTTGAATATGCAAGAATATCATCAATACTAACACAAACTTGTCGAGGAATTTCTTAACACACTGTTCATGAGTTCTATGAATGTTGTTGGAGCATTGGTCATGACAAAATGAATTATTATGAACTCATAGTGTTCATACCCTTTTCTTTTTAAGGCTATTTTAGGAATATTCTCTGCCTTGACCTTCAATTGTGGTAGTCTGACCTTAGGTAGAGTTTTGGAAAGATCTTAGCTCCTTTTAACTGATTGAAAAGTCATCTATTCTTGAAAGATGACATTTGTTCTTGATCTTATTGAGTTCTTTGTGTTATTAATTCAGTTATTTATTCTATCTTTCAGTTAGTTTATTTCCGCAACTTTTATCAGTTAAACTGATTGTCATTGACTGACAAGATTCCTAGTTTCAATTTGTCAGAAAACCGACGCTTCATTCGAAAATATTATAAAATCGTAAGTGTTTATTTAACCCTCTTTCTAAACACATTTCAACCAATCAACCGATTCTAACAAATTAGTTATTAGAATAATACAAATACAGTATCGAAATATATGTATAAAATAGTTGTTATTATTATTTTATTTTCATATAATATAAATTTTTTTATTATAATAAAACAATCTCAATTTAATATAATAAAAATTTAAAACTCCGGTTTTAAAACATAAGCACTTTTAAAACTGGAATATAGGAATTAAAAGATGGTGTCATGGAAGGAGGATAAGAGATTTGAAAATCAGGAAGATGAGAGGGTGGGGTACTTAGTGATGAGGCAGAATTGAGGGGGTTGGGTGGAATCAAGGGTCCCCTTGGCTCCATCCCTGCTACCACTTCCCCTTGATACTCCATCCCTGCTACCACTCGATCATTTCAAATATTTTCTAAAATTTAAACTCTCCCATCAAAATGTAACTTGAAGAAATTTTGGAATCATGATGGGATATGCCAATTTTAAAAAGATAAATTGCCTCTCGCAATTAACTTTCAAATGAAAAGAAAATAAATGGGACAATGGAAGATAAATTTAAAAACCTCATAAATGAGGTAATTATTTAGGAATAAAATATTTAAATTTATTTTTAGAGATTTGGGAGCACTTCCAATATAGTGGGAGAAATAAAAATATTGTCAAGAGGGAATCCAAGAATTTGATTAATTAAACTTTCTACAATTTATTTCATATTTTAATATAAAAAAGGCTCCAAATAATATAATGACAGTAATGTATCTATGCCCATGCCATTATAATCTCCCTTGATGCGGAAGAGATATCTCTGGCTTCAACAGTTATCAGGTTCATTAGGTTCTTCGGAAGGAACAAATAAAAGGAGTACACATTCCAAACAAGAAGGATTTTTGGTGTTGATGGAGGGTTTTAAGGATTCTGACTGTTAGCCTCGACGAATTTCACCAATATGTGATTACTAAATTTTATACATATTTTACTATGTACTAATAAAAGGGAGTACACGGTAAAATCAGTCACTAATTCAATAATCCGTCACAAATAATGATAGTTACGACAACGGTTTTTGAACGCACTTTAAACAATATCCTCAGTTACAAAAGTTTTAAATGACCTGTGCTACACCAGAAGATGCAGTTCAATGTCTTGAACGGGATTGGAGGCCTTTAATCTAGGTTTAACGTCACCGGAGAACAAGTCAGGTGCATCTTGTCCTAGAGTAGCTCAATATTCTTATCAACACAGTATTATAAAAATCAAGGAAATTAATAAAATTGAGAAAACACAATTTACATTGGGAAAGACAATTATATTGTCCTCTTCTTTAGTAAAATAAAAGTTTGTGCACAAAATTTAAATTTCCACAATATAATTAAGAGGAGAGGAGGGAGTCGAACCCCACGTAAAAGCAAAAACTCTTGAATTGATATGTAATTAAACAAAAAAAAAAAAAAAACACAGATCAAAACATGAACGATGTGTTGGGACATCGTATTCTCACACTCAAGACGCAGTGGAAGTTTTAAAATTTTGCTTGGGTGTCGTGTGTTTAAAATCATAGGGCGTTTGAAATTATACCTTTGCGTTCTAATCGCTGGATCGAAACTATTCCTGTTTGAGGTGGATATAGTTCTTCTTGTAATTTCCTACGAACGGCTCTTCTCCTTTGATCGCTTAATTAGGTCTACGATCCAAAGCTATATTCCTCGCTTTGATTGCACTAGAAATCGCAAACGATTTATGCGTTGAGACTGTAGCCTCCGAATTTCCAAAATCCGGAGACGAAGCAGCGCATGGATGGAAGAAAATCACATGGCCGAAATTTTCCCAAATCTTTTGAAAGTATGGCCGAGAGATCCATGATTCAAAATCATGGTTTTTATGTTAATTAATTCTTAATGAATCATTAACAAATATTATAGATTATTAATCCATAATTAAACAAATCTAATTTTTTTTAAAAAAAAAAAAGAAACACGGATCAAAACATGAATGATCTGGAGGACACTGAGAGTCGGCCTGACGACTGTTGAAACGGGAGCTCTCCTGTAAAATGCACACAATATGATCAGGAATCATATGCAGACGATTATCGTTCTTCAGAATGTTTTCTTATACCATAAAAATCAAAAGAAAGGAGGCAGCAAGGGTTACCCGATGGGGGAATTCGAAGAAGAACCGGAACCTTTCCGCGGAGAGGATGACGAAACCTGCCTCTTTAAGCTCCTCCCATGCTCTGCCACCGGATCTCCAATATTATGACCACTGCTTACCTCCGTAAATATATCATCTTCTGCTATCGATACTAGGGAAGGCCTCCACTCATGATGGTTGTCGTCGTCATAGCCGCCGCCTTCAATCACCCTATCCAGCTTCCTGGTCATGCTTCGGAGCAATCTTTTGTCTTCTGCAGAAGGGCTTGACCCTGGCTGGCGCTGCCCGCAACACGTAAAGAATTCGAAAAAGGATTTCATACTTGCCGATAGAAGAGAACTTCTGCTGCTATCTTTTGCATATATTAATTGGTGGAATTGTTTCTTTTCTTGTTGGTTTTATATGCGTTATTGTTTAATTGTTCGGTGAAAACTACGCAAGTTGAAATGGTTTGCTTCTGTTTTTATAATATTGAAATGGTTTGCTTGTTTTTATAATATTATTTGGATAAAGTCTTGGACCCATCCAACGGTAGAATAATAGTGTTGGATTTGGTCTAAAGTCTATTTTTTTTACTATTTGATCGAGCATTAGTGCCTCCATAAAATTATAAAAAATATCTCTAATTTTAAATATTTTTATTTTGATCATAAAATTCAGCAAAGTTAGAATTAGTCAAATAAATTGGGTTTTTTTCTAACTATTAATCTACATGACATTGAATATGTTAACAATATATGATATCATATCACCACACCAAATGATCAGTGTCTGTACAACTTCAAGGTAGCAACAAAAAAGTACTAAAAATTTTAAAAAAATGTTAAATTACTGGAATGAGACCTAAATTTTATAAAAGAAAATTTATAATTTGGAAGCATCTCTTGATAAATAATTTATATCATATATAGCATGTTCTTTAATATATTTTAAAAACATTATTTTTAAGTTATCCTTTAGCTTAATCACTTCTCTCAAAGTTCTATTGAGATCATAACTGCAAATATGTATATAATATACTCCAAGAATTAGATGTTAAATAAAACTTATTGTATATATTTTTCATGTATTCTCATTTTTTAAAGTCATAAAATATTTTGCTGTTTTATTGAATGTAAGCCTAACTTGGTAATAATTAATTTCAAGTTATGTTTTTGGAAAAATTGTAATTTTGTTCTTGTATATTTGTTTTTTTGTAATTTAATGTTAAAATCGAAAATAAATTTAGAGTTGATGAATAAATTTATCCCAAAAATTTTTTAGTTAAGTTATCAACACTGAAATTTTGTTCTTGTCAATAGATTTGTCGATAAGTCAATTAGTATGAACTGTGCAGAAATAAGCTTACTGAAACTAGATTATCAGGAAAATCAGTTGCGGTTTGCTAAATAATAAAAAAGTAGGTAGACTGAAAAATAAATAAATATAAGGTTGTTTCTAGATGTTCAGAGAGTTTTTCTCGCGGAAGGTTTGTACTAAAATACCTTGATAATTACAAGCAATTTGAAATTACCCACTTCAGTAGGACTTAACACTGCTTAACTAAAACTCTTAGTAAGACTTCAATATAAACACTTTGAGCAGTAAAAATTCTTACTCTAAATTACACAGATTTGACAGATAAATTCTAAACACGAATATGGTCCTCAAAATGATCAGATAATGATTTATCAGCGTGTGCTTGATATTTCAGTTTGTCTCATGAAAAGCTTATTCAAAGAAGATCATTTGGTTTTCAATGTCCAGAGATAATATAACTATGCAACCTTCAGAGATTGTTCAACTGATCTGTTTATATCTTAATATATAACTATAATCTTTTCAAAATAATGTATCTATTTTAGAAGACATGTTATTGTTGTAATGTCATTGTCCTTTCTGACATGTTCTGGTAGTGCGCCGAATCCTAACATTCTGTTAAGGTTTAGCGAATGTTGATACGGAAAGCTTTATCTACTATTTCAACTGAGCTCTGATCTTAATAAATTATTATACTGATTCTTCAGGGAACATATTGATTTGAACTGACTGGTCAACTAGATAGACTGTCAGTTGGACTTCATCAGTCAACCTTGAATCAGTTTATCTATTAGTATCTTTCTTATGTTTTATCCATTTTTTTTTTGTAATCAGTTAGGCTTCTTAGAAAACTTATTCTTGTAAAAATTTAGTTTTCCTCCCCGAATTAAGTTCGATTAGGTTCTTTAATTATCCGATGGATCACTAATCTTGTTCAATCACCAAAACTTAAAATGTTCCAACAATCTATTTTTAGAATTTCAGTTTTGAAAGGAAAAATAATTCTTGGTTTCCAAAAGAATCAGCGGTTGAGAAACCTGTAGGTTTTTGCCGGTTGAGATTATTAGGATTCCAGCCGCGGTTGATTTTGATTTGTCATACACCAAAATTCTTGAAGCGCTAGTTTCATTTCTTAACAAACTCCTTGAATTTATTCTCTCAAAATTTAATTATCATAAATTCAATTCCTTGAATTTACTATATCATAATATAAATTCAACTCCTTGAATTTATTCTCTCAACGGGAACAAATGATACAGTACTTGTGTGACCATCAATGGTTCAGGGATACAGCTAGTCGTGGGTAAACAACTCCTTGAGATTCAGGACATAATCCTTTATTCGGGCTTACCCTAATTTTCCCCATTTTATGTATCAAATCATGAGAATGTCAGAAATCATATTTCTGATTAAACCCATCAAATCATGGTAAGAGCGTCTAGTAGCATCGTCCCATGATTCCCTAGGTATCACTGATAGTGCCTGCAAGAACCAGTCGGTTATGATTAACATACAGTACGGTCTCCTTCATCTCATATATTCCGACCGAATCTACAACTATTGGTTCATCGAGGGTTACATAAGAATTCGATAACTATGCGATACATATAAATAGTGGCATCGCATGTACTATTGGAGAAATCCTTCTCTAACGTACATCTCATACTCTAGCAAGAGATTCGATGCACTATTATTTTATCAGATCACATAGGATATCCACACCCGTAGGTGAGCGGTGAATTCTCGAATACAATGCACTGGCTCCTACATGTGTCGTAATTGTACCCAATCTCGCCACCTGATGACTCTCCTGGAGCCGGTAAACGAGTCAAAGCACAGCCCTAGCATATAGAGCCTCAGTGTTATCCCGGGTCGTAAGGACTAATGGTGTACAATCATAACCACGAGCTTATCCTCTCGATGAATGATAACCACTTGGAAAGTTCGAGAGAGGTTTGTTCGTAATAATCATCATATGACTACCCATCTGCATGTTTGGACATCTTTATGCCCTTACTAAGAAACATAGTACACATTACAGATGCTAGTCTTGAGCTCAAGTGACCTTTATCAATGTTTTAGGCGGCTGAATCGACTAGGAACGAATTTAGATCATACAGTGTTTACAAATGATTTTCAACGTCGAATTACGATTCATTTGTATTAAAGTATAATCAAGGATTATATTTATGTTATTGTTGGTATACAGATAAAGTAAAACAAGACCATAAAAATTTAAATTATATTAAAATAAATATTGTTTATTGCACTTGAGTCGATAAATTCCCTAGCCAACCATTGGCTTGCAGGGTATCTACTCTAACACTAGATGCTTGGTTAAAGGCTGGACAAGAAGGGAATCATGCTGAACGAAAATTGGGATTATAGTGGCTAGGGTTTCGGTTTTGGGTATCCTAGAAGGGTGCGGCTCGGGCTGCTATTGGGTCACGTCCATGGGTCCTAATAGAGGCTAGTCATGGTCCTAGATAGGCTAAGGGATGGCTGGTGCAATGAGGAGGGCGGTAGTCAAGCGCCTTGGGCGCAAGGAGGGTCGCGCATCATGAAGAGTTGATGGGTTGAGGGATGTGCTAGCTAGGTTCGATAGGCTTGGTCCAGCACCTTTTCTAGGATTCGGTCTATGTCCTAGGATGGTCAACTAGGGTCTGGTTGGGTCGGTCATGAGCTAGGGTCGAAGGAATTGAGGGTGTTCAAGCTAGGGTTTTCGAAATTGTGCAGAATTTTCCAGCTAGGTGCTAGGCTTGTTCAAGTATTCTAAATAGTTCGATTTAGGTTTTATATGGTATGGTTAGGTGTTAATAAGTAATGGTTAGGGGTGGGCAACGGTCGGTTTGGTTCGGTTTTAGTCTACAACGGTTCGGTTTTTCGGTTTTCGGTTTTGAATATCTCTAGTCCAAAACCAAACCATTTTATTACGGTTCGGTTCGGTTTTTCTGTAATACGGTTCGGTTTTTACGGCCGGTTATATACGGTTGGCTAAAATTTGTTGAGAGATAAAATTATATGTCACTTTATGTCTTTAAAATCTAAATCATAGTATTTTTAAAATATTTAATTTGTGAGACTTGATCATTTATATATATATATATATATATATATATATATATATATATATATATATATATATATAAAACATGTCTTGTGTATAAACATGTCATACGAATATAATAACTATATATAACTAATTAACCATGTAAACACGGAAAATGCATGAATCCAACGGAATATTCAGTAATAAGAATGATAACAAGGTGTCAACCAGCTCGAATGGAACACAAATAATCTTACGATAAAACGATCGGATTGAAAAATTGAGGGTTAATGATACTAAGTTCCTAAATCTTAATATGCCCATTATATATAAAAAGACTTATATTTAACAATAATATGACCCATTATATATAAAAACCTTATATTTAACAAAAATATGGCCGGTTCGGTTTTTCGGTTTTTTTGGGGCTTAAAACCGAAAACCGAACCGAAAAACCGAACTTTATATATTTTAAAACCATAACCGACCGAAAAACCGATAAAACCGAACCATTTAAACCGAATTATTCGGTTCGGTCGGTTTTTTCGGTTTTTCGGGTTTTATGCCCACCCCTAGTAATGGTTCAATTTTGATAAGGTTTGGTTAAGTTTCGATTCAATTCGAGTTAAAACCGAGGCATAGGTTCAAGTTTTAAAACAAATTGGAAAATTAGTCTAGAAGCTTAAGTTTACATCTAAGAAATGTTTATGAGTTCATTTTAAAGTGTTATGTTAAGTTTGGATGGATTTAGGTCGTCGTTTTAAGGTTTAAGAGCAAATTGAGAAAGTTAGGATTTCTGATGAAAAACGGTCGTTTTACACCTGAAAAATGTTAGACGTCCTGGCAGTGCCCTGAATGCTGTAATGAATGATAAACTGTTTATTTTAAAATATTATGGAAATTTATAATAAAAAATGATAACGCAAAAAGACGTTTTGAATGCTTGGTTTTTTTAAAAAATGATATATATACATGAATTTTTATAAGTGATGAGTATAATGAAAGGTTGAAAGAGGTGATTTGATTGTAGCTAAAATGAAAGAATGTGATGATATGATGATATGTAAGGTCAAGGCTTAGTTTACGGGTGAGAGTATCCCTGATGTCCCGGCCGCCTGGTACCATGGTTATACGTAGATGGATCCATCGACTAAAAGCTGAAACGAAAGTCACAATTAATGATCTGAATTCAATAAAAGGGAAAAGTATACGTATATGATGAAAGGAAAAAGGTTTAAAGTTTATACATGTTCATGAAAATCTATTTTATTAAAAGTATATTTCACTGTTGCTTGTGAATGTATAAGTATTACTTGTTATCATGGTTAAGGTTTGTTGAATCAATAGACTCACTAGGTGTGATCGATGCAGGTGAGCATGATTTTGTTGATGATAGAGGACTTGATGGTTGAACTAGCTGAGCTGATGGTGCACATAACCCGAGAACATTTGCTAGTTTTTCGCACTTATATGATTTAAGATTACTTTAAAAATTTTGATGAAGTTTATGCACTATTATGCTTTTGAGTGGTTTTGAGAGGATTAAAGAGTTTATGATTTATTTTGAAAAATATTAGTCTTAGGTTTTGGTTGATGATTCCTCGTTTTGCAATACGTATTGGATTTTAAATAAAATATATGGTGAGTTATTTTAAATGATGCAAAATTATATATTTATAGATACTGATATATTTTAGTCGAAAGCTTAAAGGAAGAAAAAAATTCTAGTATATTTTAAAAAAATGAGTAGTAGACGTTTCATATATCATTTTTCATTGTGTAGATACATATTGCATTTATCATGATTGTTCCATAGAAAGCGTTTTCTCACCCTGAAACTGTTGTTGTCTTTGTGTATGGACAATGGCAGGTACCCCAGTTTATCAGGAGAACAAAGAGGGTACTTCTGAAGTGAGTCATGTATGAGCTGAGGTTGAGTAGTTTATCTCATTGTATATATGTATCTATATATCAGGGCATGTCCAAATGATGTGAGTTGTTTGTATGTAGTTGATTTCAGTCATGTGTAGGCTTATTTTATGTGTTGTCGTGTTTAGACGGGACTTTATTATATATACTATTTTAAGTATTATAATCATGTCATATTTTGGGCTCACTGTAAAGAAAATATTTACTCATTTTTCGCTGTAGATAATTGAGTATAATTAAATTATATTGTAATAACGATAAAGAGTTAAGAGGCCTACATATACTTTATCAAAATTCATCCTCTCTTTAAAATTGTGGGGACCCGGACGCTAATCATGTTCCTAATCGTCATTGGGGCTAATTAATCAATTAGAAAACAGGGTATAAATTTTTATTTTTTTTTAAAATGCGGAACGTAGTGCAATAAAACATATATACATCTCAGTATATAAAATAAAAGTACAAGTCCTGTACCACAAACATTTATTCAACTACGGTTTAAACATCTAATATCAAGTGTTCAACCCTATATATAATCCAAGTCCGGAGCCTCCACTCTAATCACGAACTCTCCTCATCTCCTAGACCCTGAACATGTCCCACCTGTTGTCAAGTACACATACAAACAAGACAACAGCCGGATAACTCCGGTGAGAATAAATCCCAGTAGAAATCAACGAACATGCAGTTATATAATCAATATAAAGCATGAAACATATGACAGTAATACATATCAAAATCAGAAATGTAATCAATATCAAACTGTCGACAATGCTCGTGACTCCACGACTCAGACTAGACTCAATCCTAGCCTAGGGATCCCAGTGTCCAGATGTGACATTCCTATATCGACAAACAGTAATAGAAAAGACCTCAGTTCTATCCAAGTCGATATAACCAAACATCCAGTGTCTAGACGCATCCGTCATAGACTATGGTCTATCGCCATATCTTGTGATATCGTGCAATGTACCCGTGGTTACCTGCCACTATCAGGTACTTCTGACACAAGATTACTCGTCTAATGCATGCTCCTATAAATCCATAGAACAAGCATTTCATCAAATCATTAAACACAATGATAGACAAATAACAAGTATGTGATTTAGGGAAACTCAAGTACATCCTACTTGAGTCGATGTCCCAATACACATTGACTTATACCTTTCCTTCGTCGGTTTCTGGCTCAGTCGAAGTCCTAAATTCACAGTCTGTCTGGCACTGACAATATCAATAATCTCACGTCAGTTTACCTTTCAAATTACTAACAATCTGATTAATCTGGATTTAACTCAAAATCAACGGCATAACGGTACAATTTCCATCTCCCCGTCAATACAACATCACCAGATAACAGTTACAATCCATAATTTATATTCAATACAATCTGTAATCCAACCGTAATTCAAATATGTCCGGTATAATTCAATACATCCTAAAAATTCATAACAATTCCAGAATCAATCCTTTTCTTAATCTGACTTCGATTCTATGATATCTAACATGTCAAGAACATCATATATAAATTTCATTCAATTCTGACAATATCATAATTTCAAGACATGTCAAAACGTAGTAAAGCTTACGTCCAGTTGTAGCTGTTGACGAGAGGAGTACAGAACTGAGCTCGGATTCGAATTCTGATGTACGTATGTTGCACAACTAAAATTCTAAGCTCGGAGAGATTTTGAAGCTTCTCTCGGTTTCTGAGGAAATGAATTGCTTGAATATATATGTATATATATATATATATACATATCTCGTGCATAATTCAAGCCAAGTGGCTTATTTTTCAAACTGCACGTTTCGCGCTCGGGCAGACATAAAGTTCCGCCCGGGCGCGGAACTCACGGCCCTCGCAATTTATACAAGCGTGCTCGGGCGGATAAAAACTTCCTCCCGGACGCGAAGTGTTCGACTTTCTTGCTCACTCATTGGCGCTCAGGCGGACAAAGACTTCCGCCCGGGCGCAACACTTTCGGCCCACATCTTAGCTTTTCATATTTCTTTGTCCAATCTGGTCTCGGAATAGCCCGGCTATACTTACATTAGGTCATAATCAATAATCTCATATTAATATAATCGAAATCTCGGGCATTACAAAAATATTGCCTTTTGTATGAGATTTTGTGGATTACATATATTTTAAAATCCGATTAACATGATAATAGATTTATATTTATCATTGGATTGAATAGAAGTGCTACTTTCAGTATTTGGTTGAAATGCGTTGTAGATTTTATTTGGATATTTTTCATTTTTCATAAACGTCAAGGTAAAACTTTATTTATTTGGATATTTTTCATTTTTCATAAACGTCAAGGTAAAACTTAAAAAAAAAAAAGAAACTTGATTGTAATTATCTGAAAGATCTGACAAATTTGGCATGTACAATACATTGATTTTGGGTGTGGGTTGTAATTATTGACGGATCTAACGAATTTGACAGGCAACAAATTTTTTTCCGTGAAAATGGAAATATTTCAGAACGTATTAGGGCATCCGTATCCAGTAGTAATTAATGTATGTTATTAATTTTCCACCTCTTCAAAAAGTGTGGGGTGTACGAGCCACATAATCATTATATTAACACTTTCTCATTATTAATACACATTCACATTCATTTAATATCAACTTTCATTATTTATGGGTCTCACAGTCCACTTAGTTTATCTTTTTTTATTTTATATTAATTAAATATCTTTCTAATTTTGTTTAAAAATTTACGATACATATAATTGAAAATAAATAGTATTATTATTTTAAAAATAACTTAATTTCAATATTGATTAAAATATTATTTAAAAAAATGAAAAAACAGTTAGACTCTTTGCTATCATTCTTTAAACTTATAAATTATAATTATTTAGAATAACATAATATTATTGATTTATTATTAATTAATGTTTAATAGTTTTCTGGATTATTTTACGAGTTTCATTTATTTATTTTTAAAATTTTATTACAAATTTGACTGAAACCGTACACATAGAAAAAACAGTTGAATAAAATTAAAAACAACATATAAATTAAACATTTTGAAATTTGTAATAAACTGATTTCATTGATTGTTGTTGTACTCTGTCCAAATATGCTCAACTAAATCGGCACGAAGTTGGTGATGTGCTTGAGAGTCACGTAGTTCGGAATTTCTACAGAGATAATCATGAAATCCTCGGTTTGAGCCCTGGACTGGTTGTGCGGGTTTGTCACCTTCGTCGTTAGACCAATTTGTCACGTTACACCCCTCATTTTCAACAATCATGTTGTGCAAAATAATGCATGTTAACATAATATATTTAATTTTTTTCTGTACCAATAACGAGCTGGACCTCTAACAATCGCCCATTTGGATTGGAGCACTCCAAATGCCCGTTCAACATCTTTTCTTGGAGACTCTTATCTTTCCTTAAACAACCTCCTTTTAGGATCCTCCGGACAAGGAAAAGCCTTCACGAAAGTAGCCCATTCCAGATATATTACATCTGTTAGATAATAACCCTTCGTATAATGAGTGCCATTAACTGTGAAATTGATCTCGGGGCATTTCCTTTCAAGATATTGTTGAATATGGGAGATTCGTACAACACGTTAATATCATTACGTGAACCAGCGATCCCGAAGAATGCGTGCCATATCCACAAGTCTTGAGATGCGACCGCTTCAAGTACGATTGTCGGTGACCTATGGCCTCTTGTAAACTGCCCTTTCCAAGCAGCTGGACAATTTTTCCACTGTCAATGCATACAATCAACGCTACCCAACATGCCAGGGAATTTGTGCCTCTCTTCATGCATTTGAAGAAGACGTTGAATATCATCAACATTCGGCCTTCTCAAGTATCGATCACCAAATAATTCAACCACATTTTGGAAAAATTTGAAAAGACACTTGATAGCAGTTGATTCACCCATGCGTAGGTACTCATCAAGATGGTCGGCAGGGACTCCGTAAGCCAATTGACGTATAGCAGCTGTGCATTTTTGTAGTGGTGAAAATCCTTTCCTTCTAGCAGCATCGTTCCTCAGTTGAAAATACATTGAATTAGCCTCAAGTGTATTCACAATGTGAAGAATAACTCTCTTCGCATCCGAAATCTTCTTCGAAATATATGTTCTTCATACACTGGGCTCGCGGAAAAATAATCATTGACGAGCCGCAAGTGACCGGCTTCACGATTTCTTTGGATGAACCTTCTTCTTCGTCGCATCTCGTTATTAATTTCAGAAGCTTCATGTATATTTTTGCTTAGTTCAAGCATGCATAACATCATTTCTTCTCCCGGATCATAAATTTCGTCATTAACTCCAACTTGTACTTCGTCTTCGCTTGTTGGGCTAGAGCTGGAGCTCGAGCTGCTCGAATAATGAGACATTTGTATATAAATTAGGATTCAAAAAATAAATATTGAAGCTACAACTGAAAATATGAGAATAGTGGAGACTATATATTGAGTGTGATTGATAAGTAGAAATGTGTTTGATGAATGAATAAATTTGTAGAAAATGATTAGTATTTATAGTGATTTTTTATTATTATTTTATTTAACTAGCCGTTATAGTTTTATTTTTGAAAATTTTAAAAAAAACTCACCGTTATATTTTATTTTATAATAACTAGCCTTTGGTTTAATTAAACTAGATATCGGAGATTAAAATTTTATTTAAATCGAAAAATTATTAAAAAAATTATAAACACTCGTGAAAGTATATGTTGTAGGTTTGAGATAAATTATTTAATCTATTGAGAGTTAAAAAAGTTATGGAAACAATCCAATACTGAACCATAAGGGAAAAAAAATTTGAATGCAAACAAAGAGAAGAATTTGGACAACTGTTTCTTGTGTGCTCTATCCTATCAAGTATGTTTCTTGAAACAATTTTGGAAAACGAATTATAATAATTGAAAAGAGAATTACATCAATTGAAAATTACGTATTATATTTCTCTCTAATTTGGTCACACAGATGTTCATGAACTATAAGCTGCTCCGGCGTCATTTGTGAAGTGTCTTTCGAAAAGATTTCGTATTCCTTAAGCAAATATTTACTCTTTTTAGCTTCAGATTTGTTCAAAGCCATTTTTGCTTTAATCTTCTCTATTGCAAGTTCTTTTTGTTTCCATTCAGATTCGTTCTTTTTTATGTCTGTATAATGAGAAAAACTTTCAAACATAATGTCGTATCTTGTTGTCATATCCTCCATCTATGATTTTGCTTTGTTTTTTTCCCTTTTCTTTTTACGGCCTTTTGACTAATTAGACGAATCTCTTACAATGCCATTATTTTTATCACGATATTTTTCATATGCAAGCCGCAATATGTCTTCATCACTATGACCGCTTCGATAAGTATTGTAAACATTATTATAATTTGCGTTGAACCGATTTACCTTTTTTTGGACTGTATTGTGCCAATGAGATCAAATCACGTTTAAAGCTCTTCGACATGAACCAGCGGGACGATTGTCATTGTAATAGCTTGCAACACGTCTCCAGAAATCATTCCTCTTCTGATCATTGCCGATGATTGGGTCATCACTCATTGTAACATACGATTTCGCTAGGAGCTCGTCTTCTTCCTTTTTCCATATTATTCGCTTCTTCGTACCCTCAACATCTATATCAGCATTTTGCACATTTTCGAGATCAACTCGTGTTTCACGTTCGGACAACTGAGTCTCTGGGACAAACGTAGGAGTTGGCGGTTCGTTTTCGATTGGCGTAACGATGGATTGTGGATTATATAATCCATAAAAATAAGGCGTCATGAAATCTGGGTTGCCCATACTTTGCCAATATTCGGGTGTAGGCGGTGGATACGGAGCTCGGGAGGTATAATTTGGATTATTCGAAGGATTTTCATAACCTTGGAAATTTGAAACAAACGGCAAATTTGGAGATTGTGGTGGATTTTGTGTAGAAGAAACAAATTGATTTCGATTTTGTGAGTTCTGACTATTGTCACCCATTTGGATAAAAATTAGGATTCAAGAAATAAATGTTGAAAATGAAATTGCGAGTACGAGAATGTATAGAATAAATATTGAGTGTGATTATTAAAGAGAAATGTGTTGGGATGAATTTGTAGAAATTGATTAGTATTTATAGTGAATAAATTATAGTTTTTCATATGTAAATTTTTTAAAATTAAATGAAAGAGCCGTTTGATTTTTTAAATAAAATAATTGTTTTGAAAATATTTATTTTTCAAAACAAACAAAAAGAGAGTATATATATATATATATATATATATATATATATATATATATATATATATATATATATATTCAAAATATCAGTTTGGCTTTTTTGTTTTATGTGAATTAATGAGATTAATTCTCATGAATTTGTATGCTGACATGGCAGCCAAAGTTAATGTGTATCTGCACATTGGTGCATGAATATTTATTAGTGTTAATAATTATCCATTAATTCATAAATATAGATGCTCTTAGTTGCAATTAGCATGTCTTCTCCTATGTATACTAGCCCGTGTGATAAATGAATTTTTGAATTATTGATTATCTATAATAATAATAATAATAATAATAATAATAATATCTTTGTCAATAATAAAATATTTTGAACCATTATTGTTAATATATAATCTTGGGTTTATTTTTTATTCGATGATGGTATAATTTTTTTTATTTTAATTTTTAAAATTTCCAGATATGTGGTATTGGAGCATACATGAGAAAGGTAGGTTGCACCATATGACTCACATTCCTATGGTTAGGCAGAGATCTGGGTTTATTGGTTTTGTCCTAATATATATATATATATATCTACTAGTTTTCTATGAAATTGTACAAGGTATTTAAAGACACCAGCAAGAAAACCACTGAAACAACGTGCCAAAGAGCCAAACAGTTGGCTTCAGAGCAGTCATAAGTTCGATCGTAAGTGATGTCGTCTTAATTGAATGTCAAATCTCTTTATTCGGTTACATTCAACCACGAAGTGCTCCTTTATTTTTTATATTTCTCCATTTTAAACTAATTTTTCAACCATAGCAGGAAAATTTTGCACGAATTCTGAGAACACAAAGTAACAGCAACTTATCGCATAGACTTGCTCTGAAACGGCAACGATATATTGTTGATAATAACATGGTACTACTTTTTAAAGGCAAAAACGATCATTGTACCCCAAATTGGAAAACAGTTCAAGAAAGTACAATCGACAGAAATAAAATAATTCAAAATCAAACATGTCGACCCTCCAGCATGATAATTCAAATGCCATTGAATGGCAAAATCTAACTCATAAAAAACAAAACAGAAGACAGTAAAGGAAATTAAGTTCATTTTCAACTAAATGAGTAAACTAAGTCTTATCTGCTTTGGCGGCTGTAGCAGCAGCTTGACCACGCAGACGACCAGTTCTCCTTGCAGCAATAAGACCAACCTTCTGCCCAGGAGGAGCATCACGACGTACAGTACTGGCATGACCGATATGTTGGTGGTTACCACCACCATGAGGATGCTCCACAGGATTCATAGCAACACCACGGACCTTGGGCCAAGAGTTTCTCTTCACTCGAAATTTGTGATATGCATTTCCAGCCTTCAAGAGTGGTTTCTCAGTACGACCTCCTCCCGCAACCTGGCCAATCATAGCACGACAACCACTAGGCACGATTTTCTTGGCTCCTGATGGAAGCTTAATCCTGTGCAAGGAAAATGACATAAATACAGCATATAATGGATGGCCAACATGTTTGCCCCTCCACTTTGATTATATCATGGGAATAAGCTTAAAAAAAAGTACTACCTTGAATAGTGATATAAAAATAATGAATCGAGATCATCATCTATCAAACCTTCTTCCAAATATCAAAACAATGCAACCATAGGCGAGTGATTAAGTCAGACACATGAAAACTTCAAACATCCTTATACAGACAAAACAAAATCATATTTAGTCAACATTATTATTGATTGAATAAGTGACCTTGAGAATTTGAGTTGCACCAAGACTTGAGATTTATGGATAATACAATAGTTGTCAAGGGCACAAGGCGCACCGAGTCGCACAAGGGCCATGGAGACTGGGCAAAAGGCGAGGTGTGCCCCTTATCGAAGCAAGACACATTTTTTATTTTAAAAAAATATATATTTATGTTAGAATAAATATATTAAGATATGCAATAATTAAGTAACAATGTCAGTAAAAAAAACAATTAATAAGTTCAAGGTATCATCAGAGTACCCAGAACTTTCGAATTTGTATTCTTCTTGATCTTCATAATTTACTTGATCAATATTAATTTTTTCTTCCTCATCATAAAAAATATGAAATCAATCTTTTTCTGATCTCTTTATATTTCAACGTTGGTTGCTACGGCTTGGGTTTGCGTTTTGGCTTTTTGTTTTAAACAAGTAATTGAAAAAATTCACTAAGGCGCGCTTTACTAGTCCAAACGAGCACCTGGGATTGCCTTAGTGAATCACTGCGCGTTGGATGACCCCAGGCGTAGGGTCCTCGCCTGATAGCGTGAGCGGCTCGCCTTTGGCAACTATCGTAAATACATTTCTAAGAGAAAGAGCCTCAGCTAGAATTGAGCCTAGGTGCACACCTTTTGTGCTTTTAACTATGATATGATAGCATTAGCTCTCAACTACTGCTTTATCTCAATAAGCATCTTTAAACAGGCCGCCCGCATATATTTCAAACATGTATCCTCATCTTTAATAACATTAATGCCAGAAAAGACGGCGATAATATCATATAAAATAAACTAAACACAATCTAATAGCATAAATCCGCACATTTTACAACACAATAGCATACAGTTACCCTCAGAATCAAATTAACAAACAGTTGAAAATCTTAGTAAGGAAATAATTGGGGACAAGGACAAAATATCATTCTGTTCAAACCATACAACATGTCATAAAATTAATCAAAACCCGTGAATTAAAATCAATACATCCAACCAAAATTACCAATCATTCGAATCAATCAAACTTAACATAAATAAGGAATAAAAATAGAATAACAGAGATTTAGTTAAATTATACCTAGAGGTACCATTATCTGGGTTGTGAGAAATGACGACAGCATAATCCCCAGAAGCTCTGGCGAAGACGCCACGGTCACCAACGTGGTGTTCGACGTTGCAGACGACAGCACCCTCGGGGATGGATCTTATCGGGAGAACATTACCTACGATGAGGTTGGCTTTCTTCCCACAATACACGAACTGTCCGGTGTACATGCCCTCGGCGGCTACGAAAAGCTCCTTCTGGTGCTTGTAGCGGAAAGGGTGGCGGAAGGTGACGCGCGCGAGGGGAGCCCCACGACCAGGGTCGTGGATGATATCGGTGATGACCCCCTTCAAGTACCCATTTCTCTCGCCGAAATCAAGTGATCGGAACCTGGCCGGTCCCTTCCGGTGGTGGGTGTGGGACTTGAACACGGATCCTGCTCCCTTACGCTGTGAACGAATCACCCGTCCCATTTTTGCGCAGCGACGTGGGTGAATTTGTGTAGGGAATATATAAGAAGTGAGATTGTTCTAGGGTTTATAAGAGCTAGGCACTCATGGGCCTCTATATGGGCCGCATTCCGAAAGTGGGCCAACATTTCCAATAAGTAAACATGAGGCCGAATGTAATCTGGCCTCTATTTAAGTGAGTATATGATCTCGGTTATTTATAAACGCATATATCAATTTGTGATTTTTTTTCCTTTTCCTTTTTATTTTATATATATATATATATATATATAAAATATTAATATATATATATATAATATTAAAAATATAATTTATTTATTAATCTTAGATATTTGCTTTTGTCATTAAAAAAATTAAATAATATAAAAGTAAAAATCAACTTTTATTAAAGTCACTTAAGAGGACAATGAGTCAAGCTCAAATTGCACAAATCATGATGGCAATGGTGTATGATGGCCGATAGCGAGACGGGTCTCGTGGGACGCGATTGGTGGTGAGGTTGTTGATGATTGGCGATGAGCGAGATGGGCAGATGAGATGGCGGAGGTATGCGGTGATGGGTTGCCGTTTTGAGGTTTCCAATATTTGGTTTTAATCAATTCTCTTTATTTTTTATATTTTATTTATGCATAATATGATGCAACGACGCTTCTCTGGTTGTCACACTTAGGGTTAGATTTTGTCATTTATGTATTATTGTCGATCAATGCTAAGTAATGGGCCTAGGTTTTATCTTTTAGGTCCAGTGGTGCTGATCTCTCTAACTCCCAGTAGCGATATCACGAAATATTTCTGGTATTACAAAATTCCATAACTCTCAGAGTGACTACGACGGACCTTTCCAGTGATAGTAGTTTTTTTTACTCTTGGGAGTGACATCACAACGGTTTTTCCAGCTTTATTGATTGTTAGGATTGGAGTGTTGATTAGAAGGAGATTGAATATACAATCTCACAAAATTCTTAAAATAATTCGTTTGGGTTAGCTACACTGAAATTTAATTCTTATCAGTCGAGCTTCAGTAAACTAGTATTTGGAAACTAAGCAAAAATAGGCTCACTGAATCGATTTGAATATTATAAGTGACAAAACTAAATATCAGTTAGGCTAGAAAGAAGAAATAATATAAAAATGCATGGATAAGTTGTTTATGTATATTCATTCGTGGATAAGTTGTCTATGTATATTCAGATATTTGAACAACTCGTATGTTCACCTTTTTTTTTTCTCTTTTGAAAGTATTACACTAAAATACTTTGACAATTACAAGTAATTTGCAACAACTTACTTCAGCGGGGCTTATCAATAGCCTATAGAAAAGTCCTAGTTAACTCAGCACTTAATCAATTTGATCACAAAGAGTCTTACTATAAGTTTATGATGGGTGCTTGCTGGAATCAGAAGGCTTTCTGGAATCAATCAACCTAGGAGGTTCTCGGGAGTGACTAGATTCAGTCTTCTTCTGGCTTACTTTCCCATTTTTTCAACATCACCCGATATGATTTTCAGAAAATCCATCACTATGTTTAGTTGAGAACTCATTCCATCAATTTTTGTAGAGATTTGTGATTTTACTTCATCAATAGAAGGACAACTGTAATTTGCTGCTTTGAATTTATCCACCAAGACTAGATGCAATGCAACATGAATTTTTTTGTTATGAACTAAATTCTTAAATACATCCCTGATGTGTAACGTCCAAAAGTCAACCCACGTAAACTGCATGTATGCAAATGATTTAAATTATTTAATTACTTTATTTAATTGATTTTAAATTCTTAAATGATACATAGTATATTATTGAAGGTCTAATTGCATGATTTTTTGAAAACTGAAGATTTTATCCATGCTACCTTCACAACACATGTGGCCGCCAACTGCGAACTATAGTTCCCTTCGACGCTTATCAGCGTAACTTTTCTGATTGCTCTGAGCAGTCTTCATCCTATCTCAGATTTTGATTACTAGCTTTGCTTTCTGTTTGATCAAGTCCGAGCCTAACTCTCCTCTTTCACCAACCTCATCCCAATGTATCGGTGATCTGCATTTCCTCTCATAATGTGCCTCCAAGGAGAGCCATACCTATAGACTACTGGTAACTATTGTTACTCCTATGGGCTTGAGATAAAATCTCGTCTCTTAATTTAGATTCTTCATCAACTACGATTCTTCCTGACAGACACAAGTTCCATCTGTTTGGAACGCAAAGCCAGATGTGTTGTCTTCGTTAGCTAACTTGCTAACTTTTCACTTTCGGGTCAGAAAACTGAGCATATCTGATTTTGGCATACAAAGTCGGTTCAGATAAATGCTCGTTACTCGAATGTGTTCCATTCCTTTCTTATTCCGGAAGTGAAATCCCAAAGAACAACAATCTTGGGTTACACTTGATATGAAACTTGTCTGAAGTGCAGATAATCTCACGTTGTGACTAAGATCATCTGCTATAAGATTCGCTGATCCTGGATGATACTTGATTTCGCAATCATAATCCTTTAACAAATACATCCATCTTCTTTGGCACATATTCAACTCTACTTAAGTGAAGATATACTTCAAACTCTTGTGATCTGTAAAAATCTCAAATCTCTCTCCATAGAGATAATGTTGTCAGATCTTCAAGGCAAACACAATTGATGCCAATTCCAGATCATGAACTGGATAATTCATTGACAAACAACTCGTGGCCTACAACACACACCACCAACTCTCAACTCCAGCCTAGAGACATCATACTCCTTGACATATTCAGCCCTTGGGATCCTTTCTCGGCAGCCCCTTGCACCATGGTAACAAACACGTGAGTTATGCACAAGGAAAAATCGTTTTTATGCACTTTCAAAGCCAAAAACGCAACAATCAGAAAAGAACTAAGAAACCTTAGAATACATCACACATGACAGCAAATATATTGCATGAATGATGCAAAAATAAAAATGCATGGCGTGCCTTGAGGTATAGATGCTCAAAAACTCGAAGCAACGCGCATCGGGGAAGTACTGGAGGAGCGGGGAGAAGACTTTCTTGAAAGAAAAATGGAGGGGGCCGTATCTTGCGGCAAGGTGCTGCTGGTTTTTTGCGTGGAAATGCTGCTGAAGGAGAGGGGCGCGGCTGCTAGGTTGGGGGGGGGGGGGGGGGGGGAGGGGCGGGCTTAGGGGTAAATAAATTAGGTTTAGGTTAAGTTAATGACAACTTAATGGGCCTCTAATAAAATTTTAAAAGGATTGATAGGTTTTGAGCCTATTAAACATTAAAACAAACCTAACAAGCCCAATAATACTCCCGAAAAATATTTTGTTGTTTGAAAATATTGCTCGAACCCCTAAAAAGTCCCCTGAATCGATAAAATTTTCATACCGGCTAAAAATATAACCATAGCGGGCAAAAATACCCAACCAAGGCTTATTTTCAAAAATCATACTTAAAAACACCTCATATTAAATAATTAAAAATAGTTATTCAATAAAAATGTTGGATCGATTGACTACTGGAATAAGTGTTTAGAAGGGAGGTTGAATAAATACTTACGGTTTTGTAGCTTTTGAAAAATATAGTGTAATTTTTGCAAGAAACTGAAACTGAAAATCTTGTCAGTCAATGACAATCAGTTTAACTGAGAAAACAGTTGCGGAAGTAAACTGACTGAAAGATAGAATATGTAACTGAAATAAAATGACACACAAGAGTTTATGGATGTTCGGAGATTGAATCCCTCCTACGTCACCCCTTCTATCGCAAAGATAAGATATTCACTAAAAGAATTTGATCAATACAAGATTGTATAGACCCACTTCAGTTTTGGACTTAACACTGCCAAAACTAAAACTCTTAGTATACAATTTTCTTACAGTTCGTAAACTGATCTTAGCACAACTGAATGAATATACAACAAATGAATTGTGCTATTTAAGCTCGAAATATACTGATCTTAGCACAACTGAATGAATATACAACAAATGAATTGTGCTATTTAAGCTCCGAATATAACCTTGAATGCTAAATGAATTGTGCTATTTAAGCTCGAAATATAACCTTGAATGCTACTGATATTTCTGATAACTGTGAGCTTGTGAATGTTTTTTAGCAGCGTAACAACAAGATGAATAGAAGCTTGTTGTTTTCTTCAACTGCTCTTCTCGCCTATTTATAGGCATCTTTTCAACGGTAACAATAAATACAATTTGATTCTTTATAGCCGTTGATTGCCACGTCAACATTCTTCTGACATTTGTACACTGTAGACTCTGAAATGCGGTGTTACACTACGAGTTGTACTCTGTTTGTTCTATTTGTCGGTTGTCATTCTCAACTGATGACGTGTACAACTGAAAGATCAGCTGAAAAAAATTCTTCTGGAAATCTCATAACTGATTGTTTCAACTGATCAGTTCTCAACTGATCAGTCAGTTTGATTCTGCTCAATTGATCAGTTTCCAACTGATCAGTTCGACGTAGATAAGATTCAGCTGGCTTGAGTTGCCGTTGATAATGTACGCATTAATCTTCAGTTAGGAAACCGATCAGTTCGACGTAGATAAGATTCAGCTGGCTTGAGTTGTCGTTGATAATGTACGCATTAATCTTCTGCTATTGGCAACTATCAGTTGTATGATTTTAGACAGTTAAGCTCATTCTCCGATAAGTTTAAACTCTTAGTTTTTGAAACTGCCAAAACTTAGTTTCCAACAAAAAATATTTTCCCTGTATATCCCCGATCTTCGTTCCTCGTTCGAGCGCGAAATGCAACTTAAAATCCTAATATATGAAACTTTAAATAAACCATGAATTAAAATACATATTTATGAAATAAACATGAACTTAATATATTAAAACAATTTAATAAAATACAAAAAAAAATTAATTACTTGCACGCATGTGGTTTAAGTAAACCTTCAAATTTTCGAATCGTTAGAATACGTGCATGCTGAGAGAGGGAAATCGAGGGACTTGGACTCCTACGGCTAAATGGGGATGCATGGTGCCCTAGACATGGTCTGTAGGGTTGGTTTAGAGTACCAAAGAGGTCAATCAAGGCTTGGATGGGCTGGAGCACCCCTTCGGCTGTGCGTCTACAAGCTGCTGTCGTGGGCTGTTTTGGGTTGCATGTGGTCCAAGAGGCTAGGGGACGATGGAAAGGGCCGGGCCAGGGGATTGGGACGTGCATTAGGGTCCTGGTGAGGGGTTGGTGTGAGCCAATAGGCAAACAAAGGGGCTATGACAGCTTCTGGATGTGAGAGGACAACTATTGCGCAAGAGACACGAGTGGAGGGCTGCAGTTGCGAGGGGTTTAGGGCTTGAGGCATATGGTTTGTGTCTAAAAAGGTCCAATAATGGTCTTTTTTAGGGTCTAAGGAAGAGGTCTAGGGCCTGGTTTGGGGTCGTTTCAAGCCGTGCTCCGTTCGGGGTCGTAATTTGTACGAACGTTTCAAAATAGGGACGAATTGAGCCTAGGTTAAAATTTTAATTCAAGTTTCAGTTTTGGCTAGGGCTTGGGAACTTCCAACAGCTTAAATTGGGTCTTAGGATGTTAATAAAGGTCTGGTATTGGGTTGGTTCAAGTCAGAAGGGTAGTTTTGTCATTTGTTTGCTAGAAAATGCGAAAACGGTGGTAAGCGAGTCATTCAGTAAGAGAACCGAGTTTTTTTTTTTTTTTGAAACTTAGGTCCTAACATTGAATTTCCAGCAATCTAATGGATATATTTTGTATTTTCAAAGCTTTGAAATCGAGTCGTTTTCGTTAAGTCGGGCTCCGGGGTCGTCCGGGTACGTATAGCGTTGAATCGTATGCGATGAGTTCAAGGAAAGTCAAGGGCGGTTTGCAACTTCCTAAAACAATTTCACATCATGTAAAATATTATCTTTAGAAGTTTTAAAGTATATGCATGATATATGAAATATTTAGAAGTTTTAATGTATTGCATGTATATGTTATTTTTAGCAATCTCCACGTATACGAATGATATGAGACATTTTTGGAAATTTTAAAGAATGTGGAAAGTTGTGATTGTTTTATGAAATATTAAAGTAAAGAAAAATATTTTTGAAGAATGTGAATTGATCGTGACGTAAAAGTAGTAAGAGATTTGTTGAAAACGAGAATGGTGAATTTGCAATGAAAAGGGAGTGAACTGTCGAAAACGGGGGGCATGTAATGGATCCATTGAAGAAGTGAACGGTAAAGTTATTTTATAATAGTCAGAGGGATCGTCGAAGAAGTGGAAGTTGAACCCGGCGGCCTTGTGTTATGCTTTATAGATTGACTAGTCGAGTGAATGTTGTCACTTTCGAGGATCGGACTTCACCTAAAAATGATAATTTTAAATAGAAAATGTTCATATATACGCATGATTTCAAAAGTTGCATATTTTTTAAGGTTTCATGTTTGCATGAAAAAAGACTATTTTTAGTAAAAGTAATTTTTATAGATGCTATAGTATATGTACGTACTTGCTATATTAGGTTTGAGCATGCTAAGTCATTATACTCACTAGGTATGAATGGTTGCAGGTAATGATGATGTTGAGTCGTGAGGTGCGGACTATCGAGTAATCCGGAAGGCTCAATGCATACCCGAGGACCTGGAAATTCCGCATATGTTAAAGACTTTTGATGATTTTATGAATTATCGCTTTTATTTATTGACTGTTAGGATGCTAAAATTTATTGAGTTAAATTTTAGACTTTATTGTTTATTTTACTTATTCCGCATGAATGATTATGGATAATTTGGAATTTTGTTATTTGACTATTTATGCTAGTTTATTTATGATGAATTAATTATGCATGGTTTAAGAAACAAAATCTACTTTAGTAAATAAATGAAGTTAGAAGTAGGGTCGTTTCAAAAAACCTTTCCAAAATGCACATGTCTTACTTTGGTCAGAGATTCTTTGCACTATTAAATAATCAAATCACATAGGATATCATTACTCGTAGGAAAACGGTGATCCCCCGAATACAAAGTATCAACTCCAACGTATTTTGAAACTAGACACAATCATGTCACATGATGACGCTCAATGGATCCGGTAAACGGATCAAAGTGCATGTTAGTACGTAAAGCTTCTACAATGTCTCTGGTCTAAGAGCTAATGGTGTACAACCATAATTGCGGTCTAATCCACTCAATAAGTGATAGGCACTTGGACGGTCCGAGAGAAGGTTGTTCAGTGCACCATCAAATGATCACACATCTGTACGAATGGACATCTCTATGCCCTTACCAACGAAACAAGACGTTTACATCACATATGCTAGTCTCAAACTCAACCGACCTTTATACTTATTTAGGCAGCTGATTCGAATACGAACTTGTTTAGAATATATGGTACAATTCTTAATAGAAGCAGACCTCATTGTACCTTTTGCATATTCAAGGACTTCATCTATGCAGCTTGCATAAATATACATCTAAAGTAAATGTCATGATTGGATAGAACTATAAAACATTATTAAAATAAATATTTTTTTTACATAAAAATCAATAAAGCCCAAGCCACAATTTGGCTCATTGTGTAGCTACACTAACAACGACAATGACAATATTTGTTTTTAAAATCTTCATCGGGCCATCTGAGATGATAAACCACATGTTATCATCTTGAGGACTAAAGTAAGGCTACATTCTAGTCTTCCAATCATAAAAGTCTTCGTTGGAGAACATCAGGATTTTACTAAATGAGACCATTTGACTGAATAATCTTCAAAGACAAGAATTAACCCATTCTGATACCACTTGTTAGGATCGTAAATATATTTAGAGATGGTGAATAATTTTATCTCAACAATGTAACAAATATTTCGATTGAGTTAGCAACACTGAAATATAATTCTTGTCAGATGGTTTCTTAGTAAGTCAACAGTGAGAACTGTGCAGAAATAGACTAACTAAAACTTGCTTGAACAAAATTACTTGTCAAAACTTAGTTGGGTTATCAAATGAGAGGTAAAGAAGGTATATTGAAAAGTAAATTGGCACTAGTTTATTTTTTGATGTTCGTAGACTTCAATACTAATATGTCACCCCTTCTTCCTCACAGAATGATTGCACTAAAAGACTTTAATAATTACAAGTAATTTGAAATTACCCGTTTCAACATAATTTAACACTGCCTAACTGAAATTCTTTGTAAACTTCGATCTAAATCAAAATGAGCAGCAAGACTTATTACTCTCAATTACACGGATTTCAAAAATAAATTCTAAGCACAAATTAGTTCTTTGATGATCAGGTAATATCTTATTGGTGTGTGCTTGCTTTTATTAGTTTCGATCGCAAAAAGCTTTTCCAAGAAAAATGATAGATTAGTTAATTCAGAGAGTTGGAGAGCTTCAAAAGCTTGTCAAACTGATCTATTTATATTTTTTATATGCAACACTAACCTTTTAAAATCATATATTTGTTTCCAAATATAGATGTCGTTCTTGACCTATCATCGTCTTTTCTGACATATTCTGGTAGTGCGCATGAATTCTTACATTCTGTTGAGAATCAGTTACTGTTGGTACGGAAAACTTTATCTGATATTTCATTGAACTCTGATTTTTAATAACTGATTATACTTATATTCTTCAGAAAATATTTGGATTTAAGCTGACTGATCAGCTGAAATAAAAAATCAGTTAGGCTTCATTAGTTGTCCTTACATCAGTTTTTCTATCAGTATCTCTCTAACACAATCAATTTAGCTAGATAGTCCGTTGGACTTCTTTAGAAAACTTTTGCATGGAAATATCATGTTTTTTTTCTTGAACTCAGTTAAATTAAACTTTATAATTATCTGTCGTATTAGCAGCTTTGTTAAATCACTAAAACTTAAAATTTTTAACAAAGTAACTTAATTATTTTAAGCTTCACTTTTCAAAATTTTTTTCCCGCTGGTAAAACCTTGAAACAATGTATGAAATAAAAATTAAATAAAATCGACAGCTTTTGGGCAAAAACTTATGTGGGACGGTCTCACGGGTCGTATTTTGTGAGACAGATATTTATTTGGGTCATCATGAAAAAGTATTACTTTTTATGCTAAAAGTATTACTTTTTATTGTTAATATCGGTAGAGTTGATCCATCTCACAGATTAAGATCCTTGAGACTGTCTCACATAAGACTCACTCCAGCTTTCGATAAACCTTAGTTTACAAATTTCACTACCTTACTTTTCAATGTATTTACCAATAACAATATTATAATTATTAAGAGGCCAATCAGATCGACCCAAACCCAACCCAACTAAGCATATTTTTTTGGATTTGATTTCAGGTCCAACCTGAACCGACCTAAAAATTCGAGTCAACACGGATCAAATTGACAAATTGGGTTCGTTTTGTTCACTCCTTCATGTGGCAAAGTAATACCCAAAAATAAAAGGTATCATCGACTGTAGCCCAATTGAATGGCCAAGTGGCAGAAAGTCTGCTCACACGTGTCAATTTCATAATTCCGTTCAATAAACGGTGTGAGGACTCTTCTCTAGGGTGTAAAGATTCAAATCGAGCCTAATAATAATAAAAAATTAAGGCTTGAGTATGGCTCGAATTAAGTAAATTCTAGTTTGAGCTTGGTTCGAAACTCAAAAATTTTAAACATTTTAGCTTGAGCTCGGCTTGAAATATTCGAAACTATTCGTGATTATTCGAACTATTACTCGGATATTAAGGTTCGAAAACATTGGTCGAAAGCTCGAAATGTTCGAAATGTATATATATTTATTATACAATTATATTATATTATATTAATAAAATGTCTAACTATTGAACAAAATTATTTTGATTCGAGTTCGGCTCAATGTTCGAATATGTTCGGGTTCGATCGAGTTCGATAAGTTCAAATACAAATCAAATATTTATCAAATCACCTCGATAAACTTGCGAACTAACTCAATTCATTTACACCTATACTCTTCTCCAAAATTAAATGTGTTTCTTATATTATATTACTATTAGTTGTTGGCATCAAATTTTAATAATTTTTTAGATTTTAGACTTGCCAAGATTGTTAGATTCGATAACTTAATGGTATATAATATAAGATGTGCGAGATACCTCAACTCTCAAGACCTTTTTAACAAACATGCATATCAAACCCAAAATTTGATTTACAATTTTTAAAATTATGATATTTTATAGTATTTTTATACAAGGAGTGATGAACTCATTTATTTTTTTAAAAAAAAAACAACAAAATTTTTTGCAGTACATTGTTGTATATCAGTGAAGGTTAATTTCATAATTTTTTCAATATTAAACAATACACAAGGAATTACGAAGAACGAGAATTTTTTCTATCATGACATCAAATTTAAATGCCTTTTTTTACATTCATTTACTCTATATTTTATGTACATTTATCTCATTTACCAAGTGTAAAAATTACAATTTGTCAAAATAAATAAATTCCAAATACATAAAATTTAACCCAAATTTAAACTCTAGAACTCACCCCTCGGTGCCTTGGCAAGTAGTAACATAATGGGAGCACATATAATTTTAGCAACAAATGAATTAACCTCAAAATTTATAAACAAATATTATTTCTTTGTTGCAAGTCAAACTTTACTTACAATGACTAAATATAAATGAGAATAAATGTCCCTAAAAAAATTATATGAATTAAATTATTGAGATACAAAACATAAGAATCCAGGAGAAAATACTCATCCATATTTCACCAACCCAATGCATATACCACCAGACATCCACCTCCATCAATGAACTTCCAATGTATTGACTGAATAAACCACCATACGTATATATATCTATACATGCGTGTATCATATTCTAAACGTTCGATTAGCCAGCAAATATCTCCGCCTCTATAGATCGCTATTCGTTTCTTGAAAGATGATGCGCCGGGATAGGGAGTAGCGGGTCAAGTTGAACCTCATATGAAGCAAGTCCAAAATGGACTACGGCGTAAAAGGGTAGACAAGAGCAACGGAAGAATGAATCATGAATGAATTAATTGGTGAAGAAGAGCAAAAGAGCTAGCCTATGTAGGTCTGGTTATAGTGTTGTAGCTCGAAGAACTGTTACAAGTAACTTCATGTACAAGGGTAGGCAATTTTGCAGCCATGTGGTATACCATGATCTAAGTACTATAATGTCTCACCGATGACTCCAAAACCTCGGTACTAGGAGATACCATTTCCTTAACTCGATTGCTGTTTCTGTATATCTTGAATGTTGGTACAATTCTAACATTTTCGGCATGAGCAATGGCAGGGCTCTCTTCAATATCCACCTTTGAATCAAATATAAAAATAGATTTTTAAAGAAACTGATTGATGATACAATGTAAGAGATATTGAATTAATAAAACAATCAAGTCAAAAGCATGAATCCACTACACTTCATACTTCTTCTGGTATTGAAACAGATAATCAAGAGCATTTCACTACAGCGAAACATAAAATCTGTAACAATGCAACTCAAATTTTTTATATTTTACGTAGGCTGACTATCTTGCTATATCGATAGACAAATGATGGTAAATGGTAACGATGCAAATCAGATTATTAAAACCTTAAATTACCAACTGTTGTATATAGATCATTGTGTCACATATGAAAATTTAGATTGTTGTACTATATAAGCACACATACATAACAATAAGGCCAATTATTGTTTTCCCACAAAAAATTCAGTCGGATGACCTGCAAATTTCAAAACCAAACCCAAAAGAAAAAGAAAGCCGAAGGTCGTTACCTTGAGAAAATTTACAGTTTGAAACTGGCAGCATAATGTATCCAAGAATGGAGATATCTGCTTGCATTGCAGGTTTGAACTATCTTCGAAATGGACAACAGATGCACCTGAAACAATTTTTTTCTTATGATGATCATTAACTCATTGTGAGTTTATGAAAATATGAATCAACACACTTACACTGTGAAGAAATTGCAGCTCGGAACTGCTCTAAACCCGAAACTTGCTCTACTTCCCCACCAAATTTCATGTTATGAACGTCTTCTCCCTGTGAAATCTTCAAAGCAATTTGGGCATGAAATAGAGATTCAGCCACCTCCTTGTCATCCGGGAGTTCCTTTCTCAACATCTCGTAATCTTTTATAGCTTCCTTCCAATTTCCCAACTATAGTAATAATAAAGCCAATTAAACATAAATAATCTATTTCCAACAATTCTGGATTTGTAAGGGGCACCCATTTGGTGCAATTTTACAAATTAAGAAAGGTTTTTGAAGTGGAATACGTACCTTGCCATTTGAAGCGGCCTTTCGAAGAACAGCTTTGACATAATGAGGCTGGAAACGGAGAGCTATGTTACAATCATCCACCGAATTTTCCCACTGCCCAAGCTTAAACCAACAAGCTGCTCTGTTGCAGTAAAGAACGGCATTCGACGGAACAAGCCTGATTCCTTCCCCATAAGCTGAACTGGCTTCAGTAAACCTTTCCGATTTGAATAGATCATTTCCACGAGCTCGAGCTCTGCCCACCAATCTTATATTTTTAAGTAGAAGCGAAATTTCAAAATTACGAGGGTCTATCTCCCCAGCTTTTTCAATGGTTATAAGTGCCACATCAAACCTGCAAAGATTCATCATTCATCACATATTCAAGACCCTTAATTTCTTTTTTCTTTCAACTTATGGAACCCAATTTGTTCGGCCTCTCACACTCACCTCCTCTTCACTCAAAATTCGTATATTTTACCTATTTATTTGTATAGAATATCCCTCGTCTTTAATAGCTTTAAATTTTCTATTTAATCATTATATCCCATTTGAAATCAACAATTCAAAAGGCAATCACTACAAAATCACACAATTTTTCAACCAGTAATTAATTTAATTTACTTTCACTCAATTATCAGAATGATATCAATTTCTTACATACATTTTAAAAGTAATTAAATCCACATTTACTCAGATCTTGTGAGTTAATAAGTTGATAACCAAACCAAACATCCCCGATGTTTCTAAACTCACCTTCCCCTGGCCAACTCAATTTGTGCACCAACAAAATAACTGTATGCCTCAAAAAACATCCCAAAAATCTTTGAATGCAATTGGGGACTGGTGGAGGGTTCAAACGAAGGGATTTTTGGCATGGCTATGATAGCGTCTTCTAGTTTGTCGAGCTTCAAGTAAACTTCTGCCCTACAGGCAAAAAGCTGTAAATTCAAAATTCAACCAGTTCAGAATCGGAAAATCGGCGTGCTTCATAATTACTGGTCGAAAAGTTATAAGAAGACAAGAATGATGGAAAGAAAGAGGACCTGAGGTGCCGCATCAACTCCAGAAGCTATGACAGCATCAGCTTCCCTCAATGTGCTTATCCAATCGCCAACTTTTCGGGAATCTGCACACCTGCTTAGATGCTTCTCCACCGATTCCAACATCTGCATTTCAATGGGGTCTGACTGATTTCCTGGAAAAGATATGTGCTTCTTGGCATTCTCAACCTGTCCTAAACTGTTCACATTCAAGGAATTAGACTGATCATGGAGTAATTGGGGTAAAGTACCAAGAAAATGAGACAAAACCTATTTATTAACATGAGATTTCCGCAAATAACCGTTCAATAAGAATGAAAAAAAAAATGCCACCATGTACATTATACATGACGTTTCACAAAATAGAATCCTCCTTGACCAAATTAAAATAACATGCAAAAAGAATCCCAAGTTAGTATAGACTGTCTAGTCAGATTATTTGAGTTTAGAAAGCATCCAAACCACATAAATCGACAAGGGCCTCCGTCCTGTAACCGCAATTGAAACCACGAACAAAAGGAACCCCACAAAAAGCATTCCAATAAGATCATCGAGAACAGATGTTAAACAAAACAGTAAAACACATATAAAGAAATCCAACCTGAACCAGTTCTGGCTGAAATAAACAAAAACCATTTCCGAATTACGACTGAATGACAAAAAAAATTCAGCGATTCAGGTAGGCATCACAGAATTACAAACACACAAACGTAAGTTACAACTAAGGGAACAGCAAAAGCTACCCAAATCCCAATACATACGAATTTTGATAATCTCGTTAAAGATTCAATCTTATATAACATTCTCACCGAAGCAGCAAAGATCCTAAGCGTTGGTGTGCCCTTGCGTATCCCTGATCCAACTTAATGGCCTCCTCACATTCCTTCACAGCATCAGGCAACCGCCGCAGCCCTATCAAAGCAGCTGCTCGATTGCAATGATATGCAGCATTGCCGGGAGATATTGCAATGGCCTTCTCATAAAGAGTCAAAGCCTTTTCAAAGTGACCTTTCTTGTAACTATCATTTCCCATTCTCTTTAAATCATCCGGATCAACACCACTACATGATCCCATTTTCCTCTCCGATTCTCCGCCAACCGTTACACCTCTGGAGTAATTAGCAGCCCCGGCATCGGCCGGTTTAGTCGCTCCATGGCCACGCACTATACTTCCATGTCCGTAATTCCCCGAACCAGACCCCAAAGTATCAGACTTGGTAGCTCGGCTCGCCATGCCGGTTCTCACGATCCGGCTAGAGAGGCAAATGTTCCCCGTTGGAAGCACAGTCGGGGCCGGCGAGCAGACGGACCCCACTCCGCTGGAAGTTAGCTGTTGGGACCCACAAGACTCCGAACGGGAATTCCCGGACAAGAAGGTTCGGGTCGCCGTTGGGGAACTCTCCGCCGAAAGCTCCCCAGAGTGGCTGTTGGGATTTGAAACTGACTTCCTGGGGACATTCGGGTTGAACCCAGAAGCGCTCCGACCCGAAACCGATCCAGATGAACTGGAACTGCTACTGGTGGTGACAGCGCCCGAGCCGGTTCGAGCCCTCAGCGGCGAAACCGGAGAACCCAGATCGAGCTCCCGGAAGTCCGTCTTGTTGACACTAACTTGCTCACCCCACCCATCATAAGCCAATGTATTCCTCATCCTATCCGACAAAGTCTCCAATCCTTGCTCCGACATAGATTTGAGATATTTAAAAATATAACCTCCATTTGATTGTCACTTAGATATATAACCTTATTTTTTTAATTAGATGGTTGTTACATCTTTGCCCTTTTCATAAATCCAATATAAGATATATGACTTTATTTTTTTTAATTAAGTTATTGTTACTTCTTTACCATTTTCACATAAATGCAATAAGAACATTTTAACATAAATCTAATAACAAACGAATGCCGTCCCAAATTTACTTGATTATTCTTGCACACAAAAATCCTATATAAAACAATGTTGACTGACTTAAGGTTCTGACCCGAAGACTTCCCAACTCATCATCGCATCTTTCTATTACCCCGTTACATCCAGAGGGTAGTATCCGACAACAATCCCACTTTTTTCATTCATTTCATTTTCATGGGATTAAATGTTTTCTGCAGTGCCCATTTGTTAATGTCATAAATCTGCTACTTCAAGTAAATCTGGGACGGCAGTTCTGGGAACATTCAGAAATGTCTAAGATTTTGGTCATGTTTTGTTTCATGTTCTTGAGTTTTGTCAGTGGTTCAAAACTTGGGTTTTTTGTTCATAAGATTTCAAGTTTTCACATGTTTATAATGTTGGAAAAGACCATTTTTTTGTTTCCATTTGTCGTGATAGAGGACTCATTGTTCTCCCACCTCAACAATGACTCTGGGTTAGTACTCTTAACAATATGGTACGTGCTTTACTATCCTATTATTTGATCATACAACAAGATAAGTTAAAGACCAGGTATTCAATTCAAAGCTGTTAAATGGGTCACTGTTCGGTGGCTCTATAGCCTGTTGATGCTATAATAGGCAATCATCCTAAAGAAAATTGGAAAATCCTAACAGACAAATTTGGTTGAGGGAGACTCAAATGTCTACTAAGAAGGCGGAACATTTATGTTTAGATATTTTTTTTTATTATATGAGTATGGGCTTTTGAGCTGCTATTCCCCACTGTGTTTGCCTCATGTACTCAATATCTGGTTCCAGTACTTGCTCAAACACATGCTGCGTGTATGTTTTGGCTTATTTAATAATTAGATGCCAAAAATACCAAAGAAATTGAAAAAAAAATAACAACTTCCAGCGTGTATGTTCTTCCCCATTAGCTCAAATGTCAAAGGAACATGTCATTGAAACAAAAGAAAAATATGAACGTGTAAGTTCCAAAATACCAACTTAACAATAATTAAAAAATTAAATATATATATTAAACTACTCATTTCTTCTTTCTACTTTTAAATTCACCAATGGAAGGAATCCTCTTTTTCTTTGTTCTCCCTTTGTTAACTCTAACCTTAGGAGGTAGTACAATCAGAGAATCAATGCCAGCAGGTATGTTCCATTCTTCAGAGGGGGGAATAGGATAAATAGTTTCCGTATATGCCAAAGCCCATACATTCAGTGGTATAATAATGTGAGCACAATTCATATATGTCTATACCATGGTGACCAGCAGCAGCAATAGCATGTGCACACGGAAGTCTATCAATATCGAAAACTCGACAACGACATGTTCTTCTATTTAACTCTACGACTGCATCATGACCAACTCCAGTGACGTGATATTCAAAAGTATTCATCTGAATAACTTCCATTTTCTGTGACTCAATAAATCTTGATCGCAAGGTCGTCTCAGCCCATGGAGTAAGATGTCGTGTTGAAGCAACGGCAGCTTTGCGGTGATTATTAAACCACGATGAGATAAGACTTTGAATTGCATCCAACAAAGCAATCATTGGTAGCTCTCGTGCAAACACCAACTTTGCATTGATTGATTCCGATCCATTTGTTGTCATAATATTATACCGAGAACCAGGAAAGTATGCTCTTGCCCATTTTTCTCTATCAATACTGCCCTCGAGATATTTTGTGATACCTGGATAGCTGTTTTTCATCTCCTCATACAATTCATCAAACTCAACCTGTTTATAAGCTTTAGCAGCTCGCATAAACAACGCAATTCCACCTACCTTGGACTTTGGCCCTAACTTGATGTTTTGTCCAAGATGCCAAATGCAATGCCCATGTCGTGCTTGCTTGTATACAGAGGCAAGACCATTGATGATTCCTTTATGTCTGTCAGAAATAAATACTAACTCAATATCATCAGATATCAATTCATGCAACTTTTCAAAAAACCAAGTCCAAGATTCTTCACATTCTGAATCAACAACTGCCCAGGCAATAGGATACTGGTGGTGGTTTCCATCTTGTGCTGTGGCTATCAGTAAAACACCTTTATATTTTCCTGTCAAATGAGTACCATCAACTGATATCACCTTCCTCATATATCTAAATCCTGCAATACAGGCACGGTAGGCCAAAAACATATATTTAAAGCTACCATCTTCGTTGACCTTCAAATGTGTTGTTGACCCTGGATTCACTTGTTCAATCATGTACAAATATGCAGGAAGTAATTTGAAACTTTTGACAGGATCTCCCCTCAGTTGATTTATGGCAAGTTGCTTCCCCTTCCAAGCTTTAAAGTAACTAATCTCGACGCCCTTATTTTGCATCATTGTCTGTATTGATTTCAAGGCAGGCATTTTTTGTTGTCCTCTGAAATTTTCCACCAACATATCTGATACTATAGCTGCACTTGCTTGTCGGTGCCTCCTTTTTCGATTAGTCAGATCACAAGTATGCTTATTGCAATAAGTTCGAACCGAAAACCGTGATGATCCTTTTTTTTGTGCTACACGCACCTTCCAGCTGCAATTATCATCTACACATCTTACTGAATACAGAGTCGTGGTGGATTTTAAAACTCGCATCTCAAATGAAGCTTTCACCGCAATATTATACAATTCTCTTTGAACATCTATTTTACTATCGAACTCTTTACCAACTGACAAATCAGACTCATCGGTAAAACTGTATACCTGCTCACTACTAGAACCAAGCAATATAAATTTTTGGCTATCATTGGCCACATGTTCACCATTGTCAGACTCCAATTCAACACGTTGTGTTACTCTACAATTCACATTCTCGTTCATATTTTCCACATCATCAGTTTTTTTATGTTCACTTCCACCATTACTTACTATAAAGACGCCATCAAAGTGTTCATCTCTATAAAGTTCTTCACCATTAGCATAATCACCGAGATCATCACAAATATTACCACCAAGATCATTATCTCGACGTATACTGAATTCAGAATCAACAAAATCATCACGACAATTGTTATTGATGTGTAAATGAAATTTAGAACCACCAGAATCATCATTACCATGTGAATATTCATTATCAACATTATTGTCACAAATAACTTGAACTTTCTTCTCAATTTCCACATGAAGTAAAGGCCTATGATGTGTATCACCAAGCAATAGATAGGTCAACAGACACTTTTCACTTCTTAAATATATCGGACCAAGAATATGATCACAAATATGTGTTGAGTAACTGAATTTTAATTCAAGCTCACTTTTGTTCAAGCCACAATTCTCGTATACTTGATCTTTCAGCATTGACATGGTTACTTCAGCGTCATCAAAATTTATGGCTCCATATCCACCATTCAACCCCGAGCACCATTCAGGTTCTTCTCGCTCATTATTTTTCCATTTTCCATCATATCGGAACAACACAATGATCTGCGCCATTTTCTTGTAGAAAAAAGAAAGAAGTATATTATTAAGTAAAATAAGAAAGATGATAGAAGGTACATTTGAGAGTGGCTTCCCATCGAGTTCTGTGGCTTCTATAAAGTCATTGATCGAGTCATTAAGCAACAATTAGGTGGGCATGTTCTATGTTATATGCGGTAAGATAATATAGTGAAATATTGAGTTTCCTATGTATACAAAAAGGTACTGTAATATTGAGTTTCCTATGTAAATTTGTAACTTTTCTATGTATGGTTGGTAACAAATATATTTGAATTTTTATGCACAGAAAAATGTTCCAATCTCTAAGACAATGAGATGCTGCTATTTTCAAAGGAAAAAATAAACAAAATGAAGCAAAATCAATACCAGCAAACCACTGAATTTGTGTCGATGTTCCGATATAGAAGCCACAGAACTCGATGGGAAGCCACTATCAAGAACCTTCATCACTATAACATCACTACATATCTTATTCTTTTAAAAATAAATAAATATAAAATCAATTCACATTCTTCTACTTTTTTTCGCTTTTTCACATAGTTTGCAGACAAATGAACAGAAATAACATTAATGATCAAAAGTAAACAAATAACAGAAATTATACATATAATCCTTACCCGAGATAAGCAAATGATATCGGACTGTTTTCTTTTTCGTTATGAAAAATATGTAGAAGAAAGCATGAGAAAGAAAATAATCTAGAATATGAGAAAAGAGATAATGATATAGAATAGGAGGGAAGATGCCTAAAAAAATATATCTAGAGGAGGGAAAATCAATATTTTAGATTATAATAAATGAGTAATTATGTTAAAATAATTATGTTTGACTATGTAAGGGTATTTTTGACCAAATTCATATAGAAACTTTAAATAAAGGTTAGTTTACAAATTAAAATGGTTAGAAGGTCAAAAATCTAAAAAATTATTATATGAAGGTTATATTTCAAATTATCCCCATAGATTTCCCCGAACGCGACATTTTCATCAGCAGCCTTCAATCCACACTCCAAATACAAAACAATGCTGACAAACAGAACAAGAAATGGAGATACAAAAAAAACCCAAAAGAAAAGAAAGAAGAAAAAGAGACGGGGATCTCGTGAACCCAAAAGGAAGAAGCAAAGAATGAATGTGAATGCAGAGAAGAAAGAGAGACGCAGATTAATTGAGGAGAGAGATGGTGGAAGTTTGACTTACAGAGAAAGATAAGAGAGGAGAGGAGAGGAGAAGAGAAGAGAAGAAAACTCTTTTTATACCTTTTTTCTCTTTACTTTGATTTACACTTACAGCTTCACGCGTCAGCCCCCCAGACATGGCGCACGGAATAGCAATGGGCCAAGTTTACTACGTCTTGGTATCAGAGATGACAATGGGTGGAGTCAAATCCAACTTTGTGTTAAACCCATTTCAACAAGGTAGATTTTGATCCGCTAAACAGAGTTTGCGATGAGGCCCGGTTTTAGCTATATAAATTTTGAAAATAAGTAATGATTAATTAAATAAATTTTTATTTTGTATTTGAAAAAAATTATAAAAAATAAAATTGGCGAGTTCACATGTCCAATCACTTCACGGGTCGAGTGGGTCGGGTTTCCGGTTTGGCCAAACCGGTCACAAATACGACTCATGGTCATCCCTACATTGCATACTATTGTCTTCAACCGAACATAAAATGGATATGATGTAGTTGTTTTCTTCTTTCTAATTGATTATTATCCATTTAATTTTTTAGTATAAAATAAAATGATAGAATTTTTTTAAAAAAATTTATTAGATTGTCTTACCTATCAATTTTGTGAGACGGATCTCTTATTTGACTCGACTACGCCGACTCTTGAAAAAATATCACTTTTGATTTCGAATATAAACCAGGTCGACTAATCTCACAAACATCTCACAGATATAGATTTTGAAATTCATTTGATAAAAGTGTATGGCATAATCATGAAATCGAGGAGGTGATTTGGGAACGAGATGAAGAAATCACACAAAAATATCATGAGCTATGAGACACGTCAAATTTCGAACCAGTTGAGCCAGTGGTAAAAAAAAGCCCGTTCCAGCAGCCTGCAGAATTAGTGCATGCGCCCAAGCAGCTAAAAAGACTCGCCCCAATGCCTGTTCTACGAAATTTTAACTTAAAATATGAAAGCTTCAAGGTTTTATTCATTTCTCACATCCCCTATACTAAAGGTTGAGAGAAATTCTAGGGTTCTTCACTTTCTTTCATTCAAATCAGTACATAATCCATCTTTATTTCTAATCGAATGAGTAGTAGCGTTGTACATGGAATTTGCAAATTAAGGCGGTAAGTTTTCTTCAATTATTAAGTGCAGGTTATCTAGATCATAGAATGTGAGGCCCAATAAGTTAGCCCAGCCCATTTACCATTTTATTTAATAATAACCCAACCCATTTCATAGAAGAAATCTGATCGCACTAATCCAGAAACTTTTCCCCAGCCTTGCCCGTCGTTTCCTTTCTTCTGCAGCGAGCGCACATCGTTTCCATCGGCCAGAGATTTTGTGCAGCAGCTTAGCAAATCTTCTTCCTCCTTTCTATTAGAGTATTTCCTACCTTGAATCGGAAGGTTTCAAGCTCGATCGGCCCTGTTTCCAGCAGCTGTGCGTGAGCTTCGATTCGGATTTAGGTAAGGTTTTGAATTTGATTCTTGGTTGTTTTTGGTGGATTAGTTTGTATAAGTGAAGTCTTGAGCTTTTCCCCTAATTTCCAGCTAGGTTTCCGGCGTGAACAGTATTTCCGGCGACTTTTCCGGCGAACCATTTTTCGCAAGATCACCGTTGTGTGTTTAAGCTTCGTTTCTTGAGGTTTTATCATTGGACGAGTTTCATTCGATAGCCTTTAAGATTTACCGTGGTATTGTAAGTTGTAATTTGAGGTACGCTCAAACCTATATCATTATGACGGTTATATTGGCGTGTACGAATATTCGGTGAATGTTGTTTGCTATGATGTGCATTGACTGTTTATTCTGTTGCATTCATGCATAAATTTTATTGGCATAACATATTGAGCCTTGACTCCTTTGACGGCTATTTATGTTGATTCTGTTGAGATATATTGAGTCATCAGAGGGACGAGTGGATTAGGATTAGCCACATTCCCAGATGACAGCTAGGGACGAGCGACTTAGCTACTCGCATTCCCGATGCTACGTGCATGGACGAGCGGCGATTTGATGCTGCATTCCTGGCACGGGTGGCCACTGTTACTGTTGATGATGCTATTCGTTTGGACTCCATTTGGTATCCATTATTCCGTTGTTACCATTCATGCATCGCATAGCATTGCATTTACTTGATATTATTACTTGTCTTTTATTTGCGTCGTGATTTTACTGGTTTGTCGTACTGGGGTCCGACCCCTGTTTTCTTTTGATGTTGTTGTTGTTTTTGATGCCATAACAGGTCACTCCAGGGGTTTTGACGCGTCTGGTGGAGCGTCAGCGAGTGGAACCCAGTAGTCAGTCGGTTTGTGTCAGAGTTCCCAGATATTTATATATTATACTGGTTTGATACATTTGCCAGGGAGATGCCCTGTGTAGCTGTATGGTGATGTCTTTATGTGGTTTGGATTTTATTTGTGGTTTGTTGTGTCTAGTCCTGGCCAGTGCGGCTGTAGGATATTTGTTTGGATGGTTGTGAACTCGACGTTATTTTCGAGCGTATATTACTGTTGTTGTGTTTTGAAATTTTTGGGATGTCCTACTTACGGGGAGGTCATGCCGAAATTTCTGTAGGCCCAAATGAACGTTTTAAAGTCGTTTTCGCTGTTTACACCATTTAATCCTTGTTGTGTGGTAATTAAATATTAATTAAGTGCACGGGCCCTGACATAGAATATGAGTGAATGTTGAGAATTTCCTTGAAATGATAGTATTGAGTGATGTTAATGTAATTGTGATAGCGCAGGATAAAGAAAACCACTTCAACCATTGTTCCTAAGCTTTGAGAATAAGTCGGGCTTATTGATGTAATTCATGAGCATAGTAATGAATTTTTTCATGATTGTCAAATAATTCATGTGTTTTGAAGATATATTTACATGTATTATATATTTAATGATTCATAGTACAATTATCATTGTTATTGTCTGTCACGAAAATTGCGGGACGTGTCAGGCACGTGTTCATGCCAAATGTGAATTATCCGATTTCGTTTACCAAGTGTTGCGAGTCTCGATTCGACCGTTAGTTATAGTTCCTTCGATATGACATCAAAGCTAAACGTATAAACTGAGGAAAATAAAGAAATTATAGAGAGAATCCATGAACAATATCAAACTTAAATATGCTGATATGAATATGGATCAACATTCTACAATAAAGTTGAAGAAATGAGAAAATAGACTGCTTGGAAAATAGAAAATGAGCGAACAATTAATGATAGAATTTTGCAGATCTTTTGCTGTAGCTTTTTTGTTGGATGTGTTTGTTGGTTTTTTTTATTACTTCTTCTACTTTTGTCACACACCACGGGGGAGTTTCAACCACATTCCACGATCACTCACGTTGGGTCATGGCTCAACTTCTCGTATCGTGCTTTTCTTGGTCCAACTGCCTGCAACTTTTGTGGGCTTGGCATCTGTTGGGCTGTGGCTTGGAATTCTATGGTATTCGGTAACTCTTCTGGGCTTGGCATATTTGGGCTGTGGCTTGGAATTCCATGGGCTTGTCTATTAGGTTCTTCATGTTTTTTAGGGCTTCCATTGTTAGTGGGTTTCAAATGATTTGAGATTTGCAAAATATGGGATCAACAATTGCCCTTCGTAGCCAATTTTGCATATGTGCCAATTTGGCTAATTATATGTTTAGCCCAGTTTGGCTCATATTCAAAACATGGCATGAAGACCACATTCTAGATCACAATATCCTTCAGAGTTTCCCAATAATAACCTTTACCGTGAAATTTTTATTTTCTACTCTTTCCATTCATTCTTCAAATAGACAAGCCGAAACACACATCAATCCTCAAAATTTCGCCTTCACATAAACAAACTTTGATTCCCTCATCGTGTTCTCACTTATCAGTTATCGATTATTTGCTATTTGCCACCGGATCGTGGAGTGACCTGGACACCATTCAACTTTCAATTAAATTGCCACCCTCAAACTCCTTTGCATTCAGCCATACCATCTCAAAAAGGCAAGTAGATTTCTATATTTTTTCTACTTCTTCATGACAAAAACATTGTAGAATATGTCACATTTCGTGTTGCACTCAAGGTGTTTGTGCATATGTCTGAATGAGTTTTTGATGACTAACACCTTGCAACACCCACTGCTTGCATCTCAACAGGGCGGCTCTCTTGGTGTGCAAATTTAGAGCTTGGTTTATAGCTTGTGCAACTTATGTAATCTTCCATGTGCTTATAAGAAATGCATCAACACGAGGAATTGTGATGCTCCACCAAATTCACTGAGGATGAGATCCCATTTTCTGGAACTTTGGCAAGCCATAAATTCAAAAATGGCAATATTCATTCCATCTCACAAAGAAGTGACGCGTGCCACATCAATGACAACATATAGCACACACAAAGCATAATTTTGTTGATCAACACTCCATTATTTCTCATGTGATCACATTTATTTCGCAGGAACATAGTTGGAGAAATCGAGGATTTATCTCAAAGGCCAATGCAAGCAGTACCTTATGTGGGGACCCGGGCTCTAACTCAATTCTTTTGGGATTTAATTGGATCTTTGCTCGAAAATGTGGGTCAAAAATTTGCTTTTAATATTAATTCAAATGTATAACTAAAGCATATCATGTATTTAACTGAAATAATTAACATAATGTACATACATGTCTGTCTAGTACAACCATACACCAGTGTTTAAAAGTTTCGGTACAAGTCTAGTACAAACAAATAGTAGCTGCAACGCCCGAGATCACCACTCTATCAACAATCTCTCATCTTCCTCGTGACCCAGATCCTGCCCCACCTGTTGCCATGCACACATACAGACACGACAACAGCCGGATAACTCCGGTGAGAACATATCCCAGTATAAAACATGGATGCATGCAATGTCATAAATCATGTACAAAAGCATAGCATATATCAATTAACATGAATGATAATCTAAGACATGTAAAAGAATACCAATCTGTATTCAACATTTAAAACTTGACTCGACTCATTTCTAATCTAGGGATCCCGGTGTGAATAAGACGGTCTGTCACCTACTCAACCAATCGGGGCGACGGTACGTCTTATTCCTAGACTTCGGTCAGCTCTGTATCGAGGGTCTACACATAGAGCAAATCTACTCCTATGCGTCGATACACCGAAACGTCTAGTTTTTGGCCAGTCTGCCAATATCTCCTATCTCAGGACTCGACTATAAATCAATAAACAAAGCATTACATAATGAAATGTAATAACAATCTAGTATGTGATTTAGGGAAACTCGTATCAAATCTGAATCGAGTTGTGCAATCCCGTGACCACATGAATTATACCTTTCGTCGCACAATGTCTGTCGAGATCTTGAAATCGGAATGTCGAGTCTGACAATAATAACTCTGAAAGGCAATGTAGACATACATTCTATCAATATACCATTCAAGCAACTCATATACAAATCAATACTCGGTTTTGATATAACTTGACGGCATAACGGCGTAGTCTCGCGATACCGCTAACTCAAACAATAATAATCTCTCATCAAAACCCAATGTGACATGCTCAATTCTTCCCAACCAATTCAATATACATGCTGGAATTTCGAAATAACCACGTACGGTATCCGAAAATCAAACCGGTAACGAATATATCAAACTCAACATGTCAAGAACACATCTTTTCAACACAATCATAATTTCTCCAACACATATATTTCGAAACATGCTGTAAATGAATAATACTTACATCCTTTGCTAGTTCTTATTGCAAGGATCACAAATCCGGGCTCGGAATTAAAATCAGATGAACAAATCTTGCACAATCTCAAATCTAAAATGAAAAAGCTTGAAGGAACAAGGCTTGCTCTCGGTTCTTGTTGTCTGAATGAAGGAAAATGAAGACAACACATTATATATATTGCATGTAATCTCATACGTGTCTTCTTTAAAATTTTACACCTTTCAGGCGGCGCTCGGGCGGTAAGAATGTACCGCTCGGGCGCGAAAGTCTCTGTCCAACACTTTTCGAATGACACTTTGGCGCTCGAGCGGTCAAAATGTACCGCTCGGGCGCGGAAGGTTCTGTCCAAAGCATAACATTGTTGAACAATGGCGCTCGGGCGGGACTTTTCTACCGCTCGGGCGCCACTGAATCTGTTCCAACATTGTACCCTTCACATTTTTAACATTTCCGGGCATTACACCTTAAATACCAATGGAGAAGAAAAATATTGCCTCATGGGAGTGCCGCCGGCCAATCCAAATAAATTTCCAAGCTTGGATGAATATCTTTGCAACTGACTGAGCATATATGTATGAAGTGTCATACACATTGAAAGGAAATAAAATACTTAGGCTAGGGACATTAGGTTTACGTTTTTACATTTGTGGGCCATGATTTGGCAAGTGTCTTTTCTGATGTGTAGAGTTGAGAAAGTGGCTTGAAAGCCAAACTTTGTTGTTGGAAACATGTTGTTTACCTTATACATGTTGCTTGGGATTTGTTTACATGTATTTGTATTTTTGGCATTTCACATTTACAAAGGAAACTCTGCCAAATTTTTTTAAAAACTAAACAAAAGGCAAAAAGCATGTTTTCTTCAACATTGATGCAAACATGGCGGGTCAACACTGCTTGTTATCAATCAACTGTTAAACAACATTTTTCAAACAATACTCCCCAAGGTTTCAAGATATGTCATAAACAAACTTCACTTTTTCATTAATTTGGCCAATCAACACAACAAATATTTCTCTAAAAATACATCAGCTACATCGGATTCCATGAGCAATCAGTTTATTTATCACACTGCTCCATCATTATTTACAAACAAATTCAGCAAGGAATGGCTTAAAATCATACTCCTCAAATATTTACAGAAAGTTCTTGTGAGTCAATATTACAAAATTAACCAAAGTGTCTATCCAGCCTACTTTGTACAATACTTCTTATCTATTTTATCTTTATTAAACATCTATCTCTGGCTGTCGATCTTTCATCTGAGCCGGAGATAAGATTTAAATCCTCAATTTGTGACTCTTTTTCCTTGCTACCTCCATATTCCTCCTCAAATACAACTTCAGCCCCATCGGTATCCCACAACTCCTGAGGCTGCACTTCGTTCACCAGCTGCTGCATTTTGGCTTTCCTCTCGTAAGTTGCAGCGACTTCCATCTCTTGTTTAATGAACTTAGTCATCGACCTCCTCGATAATAGGTCAGACCATAGGTCTAGGAGAGATCATGGCGGTGGTTTGAGAATTTTTTCAAATGTTTCTCTCATTTTTTTAGTATCCATGTAGACTGTCCCTTGCTGTCCATTCACCTTGTAGTCACGAATTTTAATAGGACCGAAGGCTCATTCATAATATCTAGCCTCTACTGCATTGGAATTAGATTGATACGGCTGTGAATCAGCCTGTACCACTTCCACCTCATCGCCTTTCCACATCAACAGTAACTGGTGCATGGATGATGGTACACAATGATTGGAGTGAATCCAATCCCTCCTTAACAAAGCATGGAATCTAGCACTGGAATCGACCACGAAAAAAGCTGATAGCGAGGATCTGGATCCTACAGTAACATTTGCTGGTAACACTCCCAAAGTTTTTGTAGATTCCCCAGTAAAACCCGCCACAGAGACTTCGGTAGGAATCAAGTCTTCCACATTCTTTCCCAACTACTGAAGGATTCTGTGGTGTAAAATATTCATAGCAGACCCATTATCTATCAATACCCTAGACAATGGCTTCCCATTAACATGTGCTATAATATATAGCGGTTTGATATTTTTAGTCATCTCATTGGTAGGTCGCTTTCATCAATACTCTTTTTTCTTCATCAACAAGAACACCAACGCAATCATTCGAAATGTTGGTTTGAATGGATTCTGTAACACTTTGGTTTCCAGTGGATACATCGTATTCAAACATCATTTTGAGTTTAAATTCCTCTGAAAACATTAACGAGCCAGTAGCACACTCGAATGAAACGAGAATCTGTCCCACCTTGAAAGTAGCCTTCTTAACTAGTTCATTGTCTTCCTCTGATAACAAGTCATCATCTTCTTCCTCATTATCCTCGGTGGTAGCCTTCCTCCCAAATTTTTTCTTCTCTTTGAATGACTCATCCATCTTAGATCTGCGCTCATCAGCTTTTTCTCTCAACACGCGTCGTTTTTGGGTCCGAGAAAGAGGTTTTGGGAACTTTGGATGTTCTATCCGCTTCCATATACCGTCGGGGGTCGCTTTGGGAGGAACAAAAAAACGAGGTTTCCTTTCATATTTTTTATCAGAGCTTAGAGGTGCTGGCCTCTGTATTATCTTTTGGACCAAATGTGGGTCCCTTCTTCTCTCACCATTCGCCAACCCAGGAAACGAGCTCCTTTGAGGTACTGGTTCTCTGGCATTTTGGCCATAGATTCCCTATCATACGTCATATTCCTCCCACTATAATGCACACCACTCCCCCTGTAATAGCGGTCTTTCTCATGAAAAATTTCTGTTTTCTTCTCCTTAACCTCAAATATCATTTTCTGAGACACCCAACACTTCTTTGAAGTAAATCTTGGCCTTATGGACCTGTCCTCACCTCCACTTTTTCTCCTCTCATTGATTAAGAAACGCAAGTCAGTACTACTCACATTCACATTTGCTACCCGGGGAAAATGATCTTCATCAACTATCATTGTTTCTTTTTTCTCGGGAAATTTCAGGACTCCCTTGTTGATTCTTCCCTGCAAGACATTTTTGAAAGCCCAACAAGAATTAGTATTATGGTTGAAGGAATTGTGATACTTCCATTAATCTCTTCCTTTCATCTCCTTCCTAGTGGGTAGCTTATGATCTGGGGAGAACGTTATAAAGTTTTCCTTCACCAAGTGATCAAATATTTCTTCCGTCTTTGACGCATCGAAAGTATATGGTGTTTGCACTGGAAGAATTTTTTCTTGGAAATTTCTTCATTCTTGCGTTTTAAGAAAGGACAGTGCGTGATCCGAAATTTACCACTTCTGTCAAGGCGACTTCCTCCACATCTTGGAAGTAAGAGCCCACTGTAGATTTTCTTTTATAACTCTTTTTCCGCAACAATTCCTCATATTCTGATACTTTGGCAGCAAGCTCATAAAAATCACGGAATTCCATCCCTTGGAACTTCTTTTGGAGTTCAAAATCCTGCCCTCGCTGAGCCATTTTCACATACTCTGATTCTGGAATGAAAACTTTTCACCTCTCACTCTTTTGAATTCGCAAATGAAATCATTAGAAGATTCTCCCGGCTTCTGGACCACTCTCGACAATTCGGCTATACTGATCTTAGGTACTGTTCTAAAAAAATGTGTATGGAACTAGCATTCCATGTCATGCCAATTCATAATAGAATTCCGAGGTTGTGTGGCATACCAAGTAAACGCAGTACTAGTCAATGAATTGGGAAACAGATGTAACTTGTAATTGGAAAAATTCTCCAAATTTGCTAATTCCCAACACTGGATTGTAAACCTTGCTACATGTTCCACACTAGATTGACCATCTTCTCCAAGAGTATAAAGTGAAGTCTGGAATGCGGTATCCTCGTGGATAAGGGTTGTCACGATCAATAATATCAGAATACGGTTTGTGAAACTCTAGTCGGTTGATTGGCCTCACTCCTGGGCCATACAACTCTTGAATAACATCACGTACCGTCTCAAAATCTAACACTGGAGTTTGTCGTAACTGGTGTGGAGAATAGATTGCCCCCCGAGTGTTATTCCCTGCATTTGGTACTGCATAACCGCAGCATTCCTCTATCACCATACATCCCCGGATGAAAGTTAGGAGACGTCACAGAGAATATATTACCAGCCATTTGTTTACTATTACCGCAATTTTTGCATTTCAACCCCAACTCCTCGTTCCTTTTTTGCGGAGGAGTATATCTTCCTTCCCTGGCAGATTCAGAAATCTGTGCTTCTCCCAAGCGGCGATTTTCACCTTCTTGAGAAATCACCGATCCCTGGCCTTGATCATTAGACGGTCTAGTGTCAGCTTCTTGAAGTTTATCATTTTCTGGTGTAATAATCTCGCCTTGTGCATACTTTCTCAATTCCTTTACTTCTGCCACAAATTCGATCATGACAGTAGTGAAAGTTTTGGTCATTTCTTTGAGATCACTGCAGGATATTTCTCTTCATGGTTAACATGAAGTTTGATGAAGCCCCATCGCCACCAGAAACTGCCAGTCCTTCCTTCACAGCCTCTTCTTCGGACTAGTGTACGAGACTTTCAACTGCTCTTCCATCTGCATCAGTTTCTTCTTTCTGTGAACAAAGACTTTTCCCCTGTGATGGAGGAATTCTTTCATTCTTCTCAGTACGCTTTGTAGGCATTGGGTCCCACTGGGCGTGCCAATTTGTTTGTCACGAAAATTGCGCGGCATGCCAGGCACGTGTTCGTGCCAAATGTGAATTATCCGACTTCGTTTAACAAGCGTTGTGAGTCTCGATTCGATCGTTAGTTATAGTTCCTTCGATATGGCTTCAAAGCTAAACATATAAACTGAGGAAAATAAAAAATTATAGAGAGAATCCATGGACAACATAAAACTTAAATATCATGTTATGAATTTTGATCAACATTCTACAATAAAGTTAAAGAAATGAGAAAATAGACTGCTTGGAAAATGGAAAATGAGCGAACAATTAATGATAGAATTTTGCAGAGCTTTTGCTGTAGCTTTTTTGTTGGATGTGTTTGTTGTTTTTTTTTTTGATTGCTCCTTCTGCTTTTGTCACACTCCACGGGGGAGTTTCAACCACATTCCACGATCACTCACGTTGGGTCATGGCTCAACTTCTCGTATCGTGCTTTTCTTGGACCAACTTCCTGCAAATTTTGTGGGCTTGTCATCTGTTGGGCTGTGGCTTGGAATTCCATGTGATTTGGTAACTCTTCTGGGCTTGGAATCTTTGGGCTGTGGCTTGGAATTCTATGGGCTTGTCTATTGGGTTCTTCATATTTTTTAGGGTTTCCATTGTTAGTGGGTTTCAAATGATTTGGGCTTTGAAAAATATGGGATCAACAGTTATATTGATAAAAATGCATATTGAAAGCAAATGATATACTATGGAAATGAAAACAAGTTATATGATAAAACGAGTATGTTGATGAATGAAATCAAATCTATTGGCCAATCATGATTACACACATGGATCATAGGATCCATCATATGAATCTAAGAGCATAATGGATCGTATGATCAACCACAGTAGTATACGAACATTGTAGTATATGATCAACCACAGTAGCTTAAAATACCATATAACTTGATCGTGATTTTCATATTATAAATGTACTATGTTTCCAAGAATTCATATTTTATAAAAATTGAATAGTATACCCCTTTATATGAATTGTGAAATGTATAAAGTCCAATTTTCCGAGTTTATAAACTCACATAGCTCATGTATTGCAGGATCAGGCAATAAGAATAATTAGGATGTCGATTCACAAGTGGATGTTTGGCATGTGTCTTACTTCGACGAGGACCTGGGCATTACATGGACATCGTTTTCACTATGTATATGTAAGACGTTTCTGCTATGTATACATAAAACTGAAGTAATTTGTAATGTGTGAAAAGAGTTCTTATATGTTTAAGGTTGTGGAAATGGATATTATTGATATTCCTACGATGAACGAATGTCGTTTTACATGTATCGTGAGGGAAATATGTTTTTGTAAATTGAGTATTAGGTGATATGATATTTTAAACTTCTGATTATGTTATGGGATAGGCTAGAACACGCAAAAACTCTGCTGAGATTTTATAGAACAAAAAAAAAATTTTGAGTATTTTTTTCCTATGTTGGTTTATCCTATAACATATAGTTGTAAAACTTTATTTTGATTATGAAACCAAGTAAAAGTCCAGTCATGTTATGGGAACATGCGCCACATCTACGTTTAGAAAAAACTAGAACCTAAAAATATAAACATCCCAAATTTGCTTCCACTTAAGTTTTGCAATCTTTCCTCAGCATTACATCCACTATCATTGAGGGAAATATATAACACAAAGACAATGCTGGATTTACCTCTGATTTCTTCCTAATATTTGATTTTTACTTCTCAACCAGGTTTGCATGATCAAAGCCTAGATTCATCAAGGGTTGCTTGCGTATCTTCACTTTTTTTTGTTGCACAATGGAAAAGTTTTTCAGAACCTTATGAAGATTTTATGCCACTTACCATGGACGTTAAATCTCTCATAGGTTGATGTTGACCATCTGCACAAGCAGGATCATAATTTTGGTGCATGTTGTCTCCTGCTAGAGCATTATACGTTGGGGATAATCCATAAAACACAAAATCTAACATACTAAATCATTAAGAATTTGACCGAAAACTTAAGCGGAAGCGTAACTAAATACCTAATTAGGGGTGTCAATCGGGTGGGTTGGGTCGGGTTGCGGGTCAACCCGCGATTTTTTTTTTTTTTTTTTCAACCCGAACCCAACCCGAACCCGAAGCAACCCAAAACCCCCCAACCCGAACACGAACCCGTCTAACCCAACTCAACCCGTCTAACCCGTCTAACCCGATTTTTTTTTATTTTTTTAAAAAAAATTAATAAAAAAAATCGAAAAAATAAAAAATAATAATAAATATAGAAAAAAATATAATCGTTTAGCTGCCTATATAGCGACGGTTTTAATAAAACCGTCGCTGTATAGCGACGGTTTTTATTTAAACCGTCGCACATGAAACCGTCGCCGATTTATATAGTTTAGGGTTTAGGGTATTAGCGACGGTTTTAGCAAACAGTCGCTAATAGTTTAGGGTTTAGGGTTCGGGGTTTTAGCAAACTGTCTATAAATTGTCGCGTTTAGAGTCGTTTTTAACATTTGCACTTAGTCATCCTGAGTGTTTATTAAATTGATATATCCGTTATCCTTACAATCAAAAAAAATGTCAGAACAAACCATATTTAGACGAAATTACAAACAATTTGTGGTTCCTAATAAAAAGTACAAAATTGTTGATGTCAATCGAAAAAAGAGTCTCGAATACTACGAACCATTTGTATTTCCTACGCAAGTCTCGCAAGTTGTGTATTTGACTTATCCAACAACAAAGAGAGCAGAATCAGATTGGATGCATGTGAGTACTCTACGTAGGCGAGCTTATGTCACTGATGTTGAGCCAAATACTGAGCATAATCAAATTGATGCGAACGATGCATTTCAAAATCATGGGAGCTATACGTTCATACACATCAACATGCAGATGGATCTTTCGTTGACACGCGATCCCGCCTCCTCCACGTAAGTTTATTAAATTTCGTTATTTTCATCAACGTTACATTAAAAAAAATTCAATTTGATTCATTTTAAATCAACATCACAGGAGGAGATGGAGCGTTACATGGCTGATTCATTTTGTATGAAACACTTGTATTATTATTTACAGATTAATAATATGATTACATTTCTCAAATTTTGTTAACTTTTTTTGGATTATACAGCACAATATATTTGTATTTCAGATTTAAATAATTATAACATTTAAAAAAAAAATATTTGCGACAGTTTTTGTTGAAACCGTCGCAAAATTAGCGACATTTTATACAAACCGTCGCTAAGTAGCGACAGGTATTAATAAAAACGTCGCCGATCTTGATCGGCGACGGTTTTGTTAATACCCGTCGCTATTAGCGACGGTTGTAGTCAAAATCCGTCGCTATTATACTCTGGGTCTAGAAAATAGTTATATAAATTGTAAAATTTTTTTAAAAAAAAAACATGATGGATTGGGTGGGTTGGGTGGGTCGGGTCATTGTGTGACCTGATATTTTTTTCAGGTCAACCCGGGGCAACCCGAACCCACCCGAGAAATTTTTTTTTTTCGGGTTTGCATTCAGGTCGACCCGTTTCGACCCGAACCCGAAAACCCCCAACCCAAACCCGATATTTTTCGTGTCGTCCCGTGTCAGGTTAGCGTGTCGGGTTCATTTTTGACACCCCTATACCTAATCCTAAATTCTTTAGAACATACCATGATTTTCCATATCTACGTGCTATTTTCATTGAAAGAATCCTTTAGTTTTATCTTCTAAACAATGTTCTTAATATGGGAGAGAATTGGAAGGTGATTGCATGTGATCTAAAACTATATCCCATATATAGATAATGTTTATCATTATCTTTTGATATTTTTGTTTTACTCTATCACAAAAGTGAAATTACACTTATGTCTATACACATTAAAGACCTACAACCTATTAGATACATTAAAGTTCAATAACCCGAAACATTAGTTGACAACTTTATATTGAGTTTAGCTTAATAAACAAACCACAACACATAATTATTCACATATAAGCTCATATACATAAAATTGATCCAGAAATCTCTCACTTGGGCTATATTTGTGACCTTATAATTATGTTTATGACCTTATGATCTCAATGATCACATATGCCAACAGAACTAAATGACATGGATCATGAATTGAATGTGTAGCACGGAAATTTCATGCAATGTGATCAGTACATGCCTATTTACAACTGGTCTTATTTAAACCTTACTGAAATCAAACTTTAAACTATAATTAGAGTGTGACTTAACTTGAAATTTATTTCTACACAATCAAATTATTGAAAGTTTCTATAAAACATTTAAAGTTACAAACTTCCACTGAAACTGAATATCTTTAATTGACCAAACACTCATACAAATAATTTAATGTATACCTCTTAAATACTAATATTTTTTTCTTTGAAACTATGAACGAAAATACTCAAATTCATAAACATATAAATAAGTTAATCATGCATTTTAATAGTCATCCAATCACTGAATAAAAATAACTGCAGTTAAATAAAATCTTAAAATGTTACTTCATCAAAGGAGTTACTGTTTAAAAATGACCACCATCGAATATCTAGAAATCTGACAATCACCAAAGCATAAAAATAAAGAACATTTTGAACTACTCTTTAAATCCCATGACTCCTAATCATATTATGCGGAAGAAATGCAAGGTCCTCAGGTTTCTTGTACACCACAAGGCCTAGTCCACTCAGTCCTCAGCACCTCCAGTATCCTCATCAACAAACTGTTCACCTGCATCAATCACACATAGTGAGTATAAAGACTCATCACACTTGAACTGTTATAACAAGTACACATACAAATTATACAACAGTGAAAAGTACTATAATTAAAATAAGTTTCATGATCTTTAAAAGTATGAATTTAAACATAACATAAACATCTTCAAATAATGTCCCATCATATCATCATATACGTGTTCATTTTCCTTTATCAAATTGAGATCATTAGTTGTGATTTTTGTATCAGCTCTAAGTCAATGGATCCATCTATGTATAACTGCGGTATCTGATGGTGGGGAGATCAGTGACAGTTTTATCTGTCCACTGAGCCTTGGCCTTACATATTGGTGTTCGTGTTCGTATTAGTCACAACCAACTCACCTTCTTCAAAAACATGTCATCATATTCATCACTTGTAAAATTCATGCATATACATACATTTCCTTAAAACCAAGCATGCAACGTGTTTTCCAGCATTAATATAAAAATGCATGTTCATAATAAACATATACATTTTAAATATGCATAAACAGTTGTCAGGGCACTACCATGACTGCTAACATAACTCGAGTGCAAAATGAACAATTCCCAATCAAACTTAACAAACGCCTTAAAAACATATTTGTAATCATTTCTTAGATGTAAACTCGAGCTCAGACTTTAACTTCTATAATCAGATTAAAACTTAGACCGGAGTCCCGGTTTTAACCCGAACCTACCCGAAACTTAACCATAGTTCAGAGACTCCTAACCAAACCCCGTATGATCCAATTAAACTCTAAATAACCTCGGACACAATGACATATCAACACCCAAAACAAACCATGTGTACTAAAATATCTAACCCTCAAGTACAGGACTAGCGCCTAGGCGCACTGGCTGTGTAGTGCTGCGATGCTTGGTTAGCACCTAGGCGCCAAGCACCAGCACTACGGTGCTACAAGGGCCAAAGCTCGAGCGCTATGGCACAAAAAGGGCGGTGTTGCGATGCCACACCTGCGAGCAAAAACCTCAATTCAACTTCGAAGCAAAAGTCTACCCTACTCCCAACCAGCCCAGAACAGACTCGAACCAACCTCTTCTAAACCACCACTGCTCCTTTTGAACTGCCCTAGCTGTGACCCTCAGCCCCATGCACTTGGATACACGTGAACCACCCGTACGCCCCAAAACCGAGCCACAAACTTGAAATTTGATCTGCCTCATACCAACGCAATCCACCTCTGAACCTAGTGCTTAACATTCTCAACCAGATGTGAGTCCTCTAACCCTCGATCTTGGCATCCCCTTGCAAGACATGTCAAAACGTGATATACATGAAAGCAAAAACCATATACATGAAGAAAAACGTGTAAAAACCGAGTCGAAACATTCGATCCGACATGTATCATGCATAATCACTCCAATAACATGTATTATTGTGTGAAAAGACGAGAAAAAAGGAATTGGGCGTGCCTTAGTATATAAACATTAAACACTCAAATAAATCGAACCAACGAAGCGAGGGACGAGCACCAGAGAGACGGGACAAGCTTCTACTGAAATTTTCTTGCAAAAAGTGAACCAAAGCTACTGCAATTTTTGAGAGGTGAGTGGTCGAGAGAGGGGAGGTGGGGGTGCGGTTTTGGGGAGTGAAAAATTGGTATAATAATTAATTACGATAATGGGCCTATGTTTAAAATATTAAAATGTAGAGGTCTAGGCCCAAAAGCCCAATAGAACAAGCCCATTAGGCCCAATGACACGTGCTTAAAATATTTCGTTTAGATATGTTTTCAAAAATATTAACCGAACCCTCAAAATGTCCTCTGCTTAGCTAAAAATCAACATCGGTTTAAAATAGGTTCGTTGCGTAAAAATATCTTTAAAATGCTCATTTTCGAAAATTCAAATTAAATACACCATATATTAAATAATTGAAGGTAATTATTTAAATAAAACATTTTTCTTAACTGTCACCGGTCTCTGTTCCTCGTTCACGCGTAAAATACTACTAAAAGCCAGTATAAATGAAATCTAGTAACTCATGAAGTAAAAGCATATAATCATGTCCTAATCGTATTAATGCATTAAAAATAATAAGTCAGACATTTTAATAAAACCCTAGATTTGCATTCAGTCAGATTACATCGTTCGAATTTCTAGACCTTACAATTCATCCCTTTTTAAATTGATTTCTTCCTTGAAATTTAAAACTTACCGAAAAGCTCTGGGTATCGACTTCTCATCTCAGCCTCGGTCTTCAAGTAGCCTCCTCCTCGGAATGATTCACCCACTTAACTTTGACCATTTGGATCACCTTATTCTGGAGTCTCCTCTTCTTACTGTCCGAAATCTGGGTAGGTATTTACTCGAAAGACAGGTTCAGCAGTCATAATTCAGCATATGTGAAGGGATTTGTAATGCCCGAGATTTTATCATTTTATTCCGAGATTATTTAATTTATGAATTTTGGAATGTTGAGTCATATTCCATGGTTTTACAATTCCATAGGATTGAAATTGAATTAAAAAGAGTTGTGAGGACCAAATTGCAAATAGTGAAGATTTCAGGGGCTTAAGTGCAATTAATGGGATTTGAGTAGGACACTTTGTCTACACCATGCGCTTTGATATATAAATGTACAATCCTTCATTATTACAGCCAAAAAAATTGAGAAAGGCTTCAGAGAATTTGCAAGTTTTCTTCGTACCTTAGATTTGTGATTTTGGCAAATTCGATTATCCGATTTTTAATCCGAACACAGTACCGTGCTCCTCTCGTCGAAAACTTCAAGAATATGTAAGTTTTCTTTATTTTCAGTATGATTTGAAATTATGATATTGGAGGAATTGTGATATGATTATATTATTATGTGTCCTGGATATATTAGACATTGTAGATTCGAAACCGGATTTAAGAACATACAGTCTATGAAATTGTTATGATTTTCCAGCTATTGGATTGAGATTATTCAGATTTTGAGGTTATAGATTGTATTGGCTATTGGTTGTGATTTGTAAACGATATCTATTGCTGTCTGAGTTGACGGGGATATCGAAATTGTACTGTTATGCCGTCGATATTGAATTAGATTGAGTATTGATCAGAACAGACTTGAGTTGAGTTGAATATTGATATTGTACCTGTCGAATATGTCATTTTAGATTGTATTGACAGCTTTGAATTCAAAACTTCCATTTCTTCAGACCGAGACTACGAAAAGAAAGGTAATAATCAATGATTGAACATGGAGAATGACTCGAGTGAGATGTAACTTGAGTTTCCCTAAACCACATACTTATTTTTATTCATTTGATATATTTGAATTCATTGAATCTATATGCTTGTTATATTGATTTATAGAAAGCATGATTTAGACGATTGATTTGAGATAGAGAGTCTTTGGCAGATGTGCCAAGTCGTGACAGAGTTATTGGCAGAGGTGCTAGGTCACTGGACATTTGGTTTATATCGATGTTGCTTAGAATGCAGATCAGCTTCTATTGCAGATATTCGATATAGTGTACCAAAGTCTGGGAATAAGAACGTACCACCATCTAGCTGAGGAGAGTAGGTGAGTTGTTGCGTTCTTATTCAACCGTGATCCCTAGACTAGGCCAGATTGAGTCGAGTCAAAGAATAAGAGTCAGAGCTTGATTTACAGACTTGTATCGATTATGTTTCATAGATTATGTTACATGTTTGTATCGAATTATGTTTCAGATTATGATTCATGCTTTTAATAAATGTTTATGATTTTATACATTGCATGTCTACATTGTTTATACTGAGAATTCTATTCTCACCGGAGTTATCCGACTGTTGTTGTGTTTGTATGTGTGCATGAAAACATGTGGGACAAGATCAGGGTCAAGAAGAGAATGAGAGATGATGATTAAAGTGGTGATTCCGGACTTAGACGTAGAACTAGTCATGGTTATGTGATTGAGATGACACTAGTTTATTTATGATTGTACTTTGAACAGATTTTGTACTTTAGATCATGTTGTAGATATTGCACTGATCGTGTATTTAAATAAAATGGAATATAACTTGTTGTGTAGATTTGTACACTTGTTTATACAGAGCCCAATTTTAAAATTTTTTTTAGACCCAGTTTAATTAATTGATCCAATTATTCTCAAAGAACGATTAAGAAGATGATTAGCGTCCGGGTCCCCACAGGATTCGACATGTACTTCCGCATCATCGAGATGTTGAAAACATTATGAATTCTCGCCAGATTTGGCGGCAATGCAACTCTATAGGCTAGTGTCCCAACTCTCTTGAGAATTTCAAATGATCCTATGAATCTAGGACTGAGTTTGTCCTTTTTCCCAAATCTCATTACACCCTTCATAGGCTCAACTTTCACAAAGACGTGATCACCCACTGCAAATTCTAGATCTCTGCGCCTGCTTATCTGCATAACTCTTCTGTTGGCTCTGATATGTCTTCATCATATCCATGATCTTGACTACTAGCTTTGCAGTCTGTCTGAAGAAATCTTAACCCAACTCTGCTCTTTCACCTACCTCATCCCAATACACATGTGATCTACAATTTCTCATATAAAGTGCCGCGTAAGGAGCCATACTGATAGACTCTTGGTAACTGTTGTTGTATGTGAACTCCACAAGAGGTAACTTCGGCTCCCAGCTGCCCTGGAAGTCGATCATACAAGCCCTGAGTAGATCCTCCAAGATCTGAATCACTCTCTCAAACTGACCGTCGGTCTGAGGATGAAAAGCCGTACTGAATAACAACTTGTTAACCAATGCCTGATGGAGACTCTTCCCGAATGCAGATCTAAACCTCGGGTCCCTATATGACACGATGGACACTGAAATTCTATGCAATCTGACTATATCTCTGATGTACAGCTCTGCCTAATGAGTCATGGTAAAAATCTTCTTGATCGGTAAAAAATGAGCTGATTTAGTGAACCTACTGACATGTCAAGCACTCAGACACAAAGCGCAAAATATCTCGCTTCATGCCAGCCACCAATACAAGGATTATGGATCCTTATACATCTTTGTACTCCCTAGGCGAATAGAGTACGGGGTGCTATGGGCTTCCTTCATAATGTTTTCTCTCAGTGAATCACTACTAGGAACCCACAGTCTGTCGAGATATCGAACTACACCATCCTCGACAGAATACAATCTCAGACCCTTAGATTCATCCCTCATTCTCCACTTTTGTAATTGCTCATCAGAAGATTGACCTGCTCAAATCCAGTCCTTTAGCGTCAATTGTATTGTCAGGGTAGAAAGATTACGAGCATCGCCCATAGCATAAACTGCAAGATCAAATCTCTAGATCTCTATCTACAATGGTATCTGAATAGACAAATTTGCAACCATTGCAGTCTTCTTACCCTGTGCGTCGGATACCACATTAGCCTTGCCCGGGTGGTAGCTAATGTCGTAATCATAGTCCTTCACTAGCTCTAACTATCAGTGCTGTCTCATATCTAGATTTCTCCGTGTGAAAAAGTACTTCAAACTCTTGTAATCTATGAAAATTTTGCACTTTTCCCCATATAGATAGTGTCTCCAAATCTTCAGAGCGAATGCTATTACTGCTAACTCAAGGTCATGATTCGGGTAATTCTTCTCATGAAACCTTCAGTTGTCTGGATGCATAGTCTATCACTCTTTCATGCTGCATCAGAACTGCGCACAAACCAAGCTTCGAAGCATATGTGTATAGCACATACTCCCCTTGCCCTAATGGCGTTGCTAGAATTGGCATTGAAATCAATGTTGTTTCAGCTTCTCAAAGCTCTCCTAGAACTCTGGTCCCCAAATGAATTTAGAATTTTTCTTTGTCAAAGTGGTCATGGGTACCGCCATAGAAGAAAAGCCCTGAATGAACTTCATGTAATACCAAGCTAGACCCAAGAAATTGTGGATCTCTGTCACACTCTTAGGAACTGGCAAATTTCCGATTGCCGCAACCTTGCTGAGATCAACCACTACTCCATCCTTGGAAATAATATGGCCTAAGAACGCCACCACTACAAGAAAATATGCATTCAACAACACATCAAAGACTAAAAAACCGTTGTGTTTTTTTCTTTCAAGCAACAGTTTAATCAAAAACCGTTGTCGTAGCCTAAAAAGACCCGCTCATAGACAACAATTTTTTAAGTACCGTTGTCTTTGATGTGTCTACGACAACGGTTTTCTAAAAACCGTTGTCTTTTAGCGTTTTATTGGGGGAAAAAGACAACGGTTTATAAACTATGAACCGTTGTCTATTAGCGTGTTTTTCGGACAAACAACAATGGTTATCTTAAACTGTTGAAATATTTTGCGATGATTTTATCTTAAAATTAGCGACAGTTTTTGATAAAACCGTCGCTATATTTAACGACAGTTTTTATAAAACCATCGTAATTTTTAAATTAAAATTTTTGCTAAAACCGTCGTTAATTTTAAAATTGGGACGATTTTTTAACAACAGTCGCTAATAGCGACGAATTTAGCATAACCGTCGCTAGTAGCGACAGTTTAATAATAACCGTCGCTAATGGTTAAACCGTGGCAAATTTTATATAAATATACACGTCCTCAGTCCATTTCCTTCACACAAAAATTTTTCTCTCTTAGACGATTTTAATTTCGAAATAGGATAAGTTTTTTCGCTTCAATTCATGGGTAAATTTCTAAGTGTTAGTTAAGATCATAGATATTACTAGCTTAGTCAGATTGTAATTTTTTTTGTAGATTTATTAATTTATAAAAGTAATTTTTTTATTTTACGTAAAAAATGGCGATGGATTTAGTCAAAAACTGTCGCTACTTAGCGATAGCTTATTCAATAACCGTCGCTAATTTTTGCGACGGAATGGCCTAAGACAACGGATTTTATCCATTGTCGTTTAGAGTTTTTCTTGTAGTGCACACTGTCGAGCTAGAATTCGCACTTGCTGAACTTGGCCTATAACTGTCTGTCCTTAAAAGTATGCAATGCGGTTCTCAAGTGTTGACTGTGCTCCTCTATGCTCTTCGAATAGATCAGTATGTCATAATAAAAACTATGATGAAACGATCCAAATATGGCTGAAATACACGATTCATGAGATCCATGATGATCGTCGGCACGTTAGTCAAACCGAAGATCATCACCATGAACTCGTAAAGCCCATAACGCATACTGAAAGCCTTATTGTGCACATCAGACTCTCTCAACTTCAGTTGGTGATATCCTGATCGAATATCTATATTTGAAAACACTGATGCACGCTGAAGCTGATCAAATAAATCTACGATCTTAGGCAGAGAATACTTTGTTGGAAACTAAATTCTGGAGTTTGACAAAACGAGAGATAATTGATTAACAAAATATGAACCAACTGATAAGCACAAGAAAATTCGGTCAACAGAAATCAGTTGATACAAAAATACAGAAGTCAACTGATAAGCTGGAACTGATCAGTTAAAACAATTCAGCTGAATGCTTTAAAGTCAAGCATCCCTCAACTGAAGACGTCTCGGGAAAGAACAAAGAAGACATAATAAGATTACAGAAGCAACGCACAACAACCAAGGTTGCTTAGAACAATGTATTCCAGACAAAGCAATTAAGACGCCGAATTTCAATAAATGAAGCAAACAAATGTTGAAGGAACAATAAGTGGAAACCAACGGATATCAAGAATTCAAATTTATCTTAAGTTACCGTTGGAAAAGAAGAGTATAAATATGGCAGAAGAAGGAAGGAAGAAGACAATAGAAAACGATCAAAAAACTTGCTGTTACTTTGTCAAAATCGAAGCTCACTCTTACTTGATTTATTCGTAGCAATCAAGGCTACAAGTTGAGCAAATTAGCACTATGTAATATTTGATTAATTCAGTAGTGCTAAGATCAGTTACGCACAGAGATCATTTTGTAATACTAAGAGTTTCAGTTTAGGCAGTGGATAAGTCCTAACTGAAGTGGGTCTGTACAAGTGTTGTATTGGATCAAAGTCTTTTAGTGGAGATCCTATCCTTGTGATAGAAGGGGTGACATAGGAGTAATTGAATTCTCCGAACATCCAGAAACAATTCTTGCGTATTTCATTTCAGTTCTGTATTCTATCTGTAAGTCAGTTATATTCCGCAACTACCTTAGTTTAACTGATTGACATTGACCAACAAGATTCCGAGGATCAGTTTGTCACCAAACTAAACTCAAATTCTCGAAAAGAACAATATTAATTGAGAGTGTTTATTCAACCCCCCCTTCTAAACACTCTTGACTCGTCAATCGATCCTATCAAGTGGTATCAGAGCAGTTGAATCTTGTTCTTGAATACTTCTAATCTATAAATCTGCCAGCATGACTTCAGTCAATAAAATTCCTATAGTTCTCAAGAGAAGATTTCGATGACTGGAAAATCAGAATGCAGGCTCACTTAGCTGCACAAGATCATGACATGTGGTATGTCATAACAGACGGACCCATGAAGATTCTGAAAGCAAATACAACAATTGCTATAACTGAAGGGGCACCACAGAGAATTCAAAAGCCCAGAGAAGAGTGGACAACTGAGGACAAAAGAAAAGCCAATCTTGACAATGTGGCCAAAGATACTCTATATAAAATACTGGATAAAGCAATGTTCAACAAAATAAAGATGTGCAAAACAGCAAAAGAAATTTGGGAAAAGTTGATTCAGTTATATGAAGGAAATGACCAAACAAAAGAAAATAAACTCTACTGTTGCTGTTCAGAAATTTGACAATATCAAAATGAAGGTTGGAGAATCAATGAACGAATATGATGAAAGGGTGAGCAGTATTGTGAATGAATTAAATGCACTCGGAAAGGTATATACTAACAAAGAGGTTGCACTAAAAGTAATGAGAGGTTTTCCAAAGGAATGGGATGTCAAAACTATGGCTATGAAAGAATCTAAAGACTTAAACCAGATCGAACTTCATGAACTATTTGCTGATTTAAAGGCCTATGAATTTGAAGTTGCAGAGCAGAGAAGGAGAACCACTTACTCCTACAACTACAACTGCTCTAGCAGCTAGAAGAACAGAACCAACTGGTTCAGTCGAGAAATCTGCCGATCAGTTAAGCAATGATGCTATGGCATTCATTATTCATCAAGAAGTTTGGGAGCTTCATGAGAAAGAACCAAGGAAACTTTCAGAAGCAATACCAGAGAAACAATTCCAAAGAATAAATAAATGCTTGCTACAATTGTGGCAAAACAGGTCATTATATTGCTGATTGTCCTAAACCTAAAAAGGACAATCAAGGATCAACTGACAGAAAAAAGAAATCATATGAGCATAAGAGAAGACCCAGAGATGATAAGAAAACCTACAGAAAGAAACATGAAGTTCTATTAGCTGAAGAAAACAAATCCAAATGGGCAGAGACTGATAGTGACGAATCAGAACCAGAAAGCTCATATAGCTCAAGTGATGAAGAAGAAGTCAAATGTCTAATGGAAAATAATACAAAAGAAGAATTTACAAGTCAACAGGTATTTGATTTCAGTTCAACTGATTTTACACGAGAAGAACTCATTTTAACACTGCATGAAATAGTAAATGAGTATCATAAACTTGCATCATCATTTGAGGAAATAAAATCAAAGCAAAATGATCCCATGGACAACAAAACCAAAACTGATGAATCAGTTGATGAGTTGAGTCTAAGAAGGGAAATTGCTGAGTTAAAAGCAGAAAGAAAGAAAGATCAGTCACTGATCCAGAAATTGATCCTTGAAAATTCAAAACAGACTGAACTCATTCAATCTTGGAATAAGTCATCTACTGCACTGAATGAGTTGCAGAATTCACAAAAATCAGTTTCTGATAAAACTGGTTTAGGGTTCAGTAATCAAGGAGAAACGCTTTCAAATGATACTCAACCAAAGCTGACAATGAACAAAGGGAAGTATATTCACTTTGTCAAAGAAGCAGTGGTACAAGAACAAACTGAGCCCAGCAAACTGATTGAACAACCTACTGAGAAGTTGAACAAGGCCAGAAGATATGGGATTGGCTATAGCCAAAAGCTTTCAACTGATTCACAAAGCTGGTCATAAAAAAGATTTCACAAAAACTGTTCGAATGGCTATGTCAATTACTATAACTGCAAGCCAGTTCAAAAGAGATACAGATTGAACAATCAGTTGAATAGGACTAAAACACATACTGTATCATCTGTATACTATTCACCAAGCACACAAAAGCCGAGAAAAACCACTTGATATACAGCTGCTGGAAAGTCAGTTAGACTAATCCAAGTATGGGTTCCAAAGGGACTAATAAACTTAGGACCCAAATAAATATGGGTACCAAATCATATTATGTGTGTGCTTGCAGGCAACAGGTACAGATAAAAATTCAATATGGTATTTGGACAGCGGTAGTTCACGACATATGACAGGAGATGCAAGTATGCTATCTCAACTGACCAAATATAGTGGTCCAAACATCAGTTTCGGAGATAATTCCAAAGGTAAAACCGTGGGTAAGGGTAAGCTTATCCATGGTAATTTTATTATTAAAGATGTTTTATTAGTAGAGAATCTGAAGTATAACCTGATTAGCATCAGTCAGTTATGCGACAATGGATTCTCGGTACAATTTGATAAAAACTCATGCTCAGTCAGAACATCAACTGATGAAATCATATTAACTGGCAAACGATGTGGAAACACATATAAAGTCAGTTGGAATGACTCATGCACCAGTTTGCTTTATTGCTTCAAAATCATCTCAAAACTGGTTGTGGCATAAAAGGTTGAATCATTTAAACTTTAAATCCATTGCCTATCTAACTAAGCATGAACTTGTAACTGGTTTGCCCAAAATAAATTTTTCAAAAGATAAACTTTGCTCAGCATGTCAGTATGGAAAACAAGTACGATCTTCTTTAAAAAACAAGGGCTGTAAATCTTCATCCTGATGCTTAGAACTATTGCACATGGATCTCTTCGGTCCAATACCAGTCATGAGCTTAGGGGGAATGAAATACACCTTAGTGGTAGTAGATAATTTTTCAAGATTTACTTGGGTTATCTTTCTCAAATCCAAAGATCATACTGCTGCACAACTGATTAAACTTTTTAAAAGACTTTTAATTGAAAAATCAGTTGGGATTTATCGAATCAGATCTGATCGAGGAACTGAATTCATCAATCAAACACTTTTCAAAATTTCTTGAAAATGCTGGAATCAAACATGAGCTCTCAGCAGCAAGAACTCCTCAGCAAAACGGTGTAGCTGAGAGAAGAAATCGAACCCTTAAAGAAGCTGCTTGAACAATGCTTGCTGATTCTGGTATCTCTCAAAGATTTTGGGCAGAGGCAATAAACACTGCATGTTATACTCAGAACAGATCAATGATTAATAAGAATCAGATGAAAACACCATATGAGATCTGGCATGGAAGAAAAAGTATAATCACTTACTTCAAAATATTCGGCTGTAAATGTTTTATTCATGATAATGGTAAAAATTAATTAAAAGCATTCGATGCCAAATCTGCAGAAGGAATATTCCTTGGTTATTCATCAGTTAGTATAGCTTATAGAGTATTTAATGAGAAAACTTTAAACGTTGAAGAATCTGCGCATGTTGAGTTTGATGAAACTGAACTAACTGATAAGCCAACTGATCAAGTTGAGCTAGCTGATCGATTTACAAATATCAGTTTGGAAGATGATGACAAAGATGAAAGTCATAATAAACAAAACATCTTTCAAACACCAGAACCAGATATATTAGAACAATTAAATGAGCAAGAAGTCAATGCTGACAATTAGTTATTAAAGCAAACTGCTAACATTCAAACACCAGCTGACGAGGCATCAATTGAAGCTGAAAACTACATTCAGTTACCAACTGAAGAAGTTTCTGATGCAACAAATGCAGAGTACAGATGGAAAAAATCACATCCACCACAACTGGTAATAGGAAATCCATCTGATCCAGTAAAAACTCGCAATCAAATGTTAAATTTATTTATTCATTCAGCATTTGTCTCACAAATGGAACCAAAGAAAACTGATGAAGCTCTTGCTGACCCTAACTGGGTAAATGCTATGCAAGAAGAGCTAAATCAGTTCACTCACAACAATGTCTGAAATTTAGTTCCAAGACCAACTTTAAAAACTGTTATAGGAACAAAATGGGTATATAGGAATAAACTGAACGAGGATGGTTCAGTTGTACGAAACAAAGCAAGATTAGTAGCACAAGGATACAGACAGGAAGAAGGTATCGACTATGATGAGACATATGCTCCAGTTGCAAGATTGGAAGTGATCAGAATATTTCTTGCTTATGCATCTCACAAAAACTTCAAAGTTTACCAGATGGACGTGAAAAGTGCATTCCTAAACGGTCAGTTACAAGAAGAAGTATATGTTGAACAACCTCCAGCTTTTGTAAACTACAAACTTCCTGATCATGTATACTATTTGAACAAAGCATTATATGGTCTTAAACAAGCTCCCAGGGCTTGGTACGAAACTCTTACGAAATTTCTAATTGATCATGACTTTTCCGTAGGATCAGTTGATAAGACCCTATTCAAATTTACTAAGAATAATCACATTTTATTGGTTCAAATCTATGTTGATGACATCATATTTGGGTCAACTAACCCCAAATTGTGCGAAAAGTTGGCTAAATTGATGCAGGACAAATTTGAAATGAGCATGATGGGTGAACTGACATTCTTTCTTGGACTGCAAGTGAAGCAACTGGAAACTGGTATATTCATTAGTCAAACAAAATATACAAAGGAGTTGCTAAAGAAATTTGGTATGGAATCATGCTCAGCTGCAACTACTCCCATGAGCTCATCAGTTAAACTAGACACTGACGAAGGGGGAATATCATTAGAGGCGACATTATATAGAGGACTAATAGGTTCATTATTATACCGAACAGCGAGTCGACCTGATATTGTTTTTGCTGTCTGTATGTGTGCTAGATTTCAAGCAAATCCCAAGCAATCACATTTCTCAGCTGCTAAATGAATTCTGAGATATCTTAAGAACACGCAAAATGTTGGGCTATGGTATTCAAAAGACTCCACCTTCAATTTAGTTGGATATTCAGACGCAGACTATGCAGGATGTAGGCTTGATCGTAAAAGTACAAGTGGATCTTGTCACTTCTTAGGAGACAGACTGATTTCTTGGTTCAGCAAGAAGCAGACGTCCATAGCGACCTCAACAACTGAAGCAGAATATCTTGCTGCTGGTAGCTGTTGTGCACAACTGATCTGTATTCAGCAACAACTGAAGGATTATGGAATCAAGTCAACTGAATCGCCCATATTTTGTGATAATACAAGTACAATTGCCATCACTTACAATCCAGTTCTTCACTCAAGGACCAAGCATATAGATGTCAGGCATCACTTCATCAGGGATCATGCGTTAAAGAAGGATATTCGACTAGAATATATTTCAACTGAACAACAAGCAGCTGACATCTTCACAAAACCATTACTCGAGGCTAAGTTTTCTTACTTTAGAAATATTCTTGATTTAATTGATTTATCTTAGAAATTATTAGTAATGCTGTTATGCTAACAGAATTATATGCAGAAAATAAAAAAAAAAAACACAACAAACTGAAAATAACATTTTATTTAGAAAACCAACGTTCCTATCTTACAGTAGATATCATGGAATCAACTGAATCTAACCAAGCCCTAACCCAATCATTTAATTCATAAATTCAAACTCTAGCAAATGCCCTAGACTTCGAAATTTTATCAACAACATGCCACTCCTTCCATAGCATTGCTTCCAAAAGACATTGGTCCTCGACCAAATCTCTAACATGCCTAACCTCAAAACGTTCAAGGTATTTCAGAGCTCTTGCCACCTGAGCACGAGTAGGAATGACACCACTGTCACTCACCATTTTCAACTCATGAATTTTTTCCCATGTTGTCAATACCTTCTGAAAAACATATCTTTCCATCTTTCTTTTAATTTCTATTAAGCGAGGGCTGACTGATCAGTCACATGAACATGAGTGCTACTACATGCATCAGAATCAGACATGTTATAATACTTTTGAACTGATATGGAATCACATTTTTATCACTATTGTCTTATTTATAGAAAAATGACGTTAGAGAAGCTGAAGAGTCTCAAGTCAATTAAAGCATATCTCACATTTACCGAGGATCTTTAAGATATCAGTTGTTCATTGTCAACTCACACCAATTTGAATTTTATTAATGAATGTTTAAAAGTATCAGTTTATGATCAACTTAGGACAGTTAGTTCCTCATCAATTCATTTAATTATTACAACTAATAAGATATAACATTTGCAGAAAAAAAAAGTAAAAATTTTATTAATTTCGAATAGTGGCTTGGATTACATCATTATACTTGTCTTCCACAACAATTATCAAAATTTCAGCCAAACAGATAAAGAAGAAGGAGCAGTCATGAGAAAGCTGTGAGAATGAGCTATGCGCCTCAGGATCTTCAATTCCTCGCGGAGCATCAGCTGATACATGTGACCGTCCTTGAAGACGTCCACCCACACAACAATATTCAAATGCTTTCGCACTTGATTCAGCTCTGCCATCAATTCAGGAGTGGTGGCCTCCCCAGAGTTGTATAAGAGCTCAAGCTCCTGCAATCGCTCCCAGTAATGCAGACTCTCATAGAAGACCTCGTCTTCTATCTCAGCCTTTCTAGCCTCCACAGAACAAGGAGAAGGACTGGAATCACTTGCATCTGCCATTTTATGATATTTAAGAATATGACATAAACTAACCGTATCACTTCTATTTATAGCAGATTATCAAGAAAGCTGAAGGGTCATTAACGCCTCAGCAAAACCGATAACCTCTCTGATTTTAAAAAATTACCTTGCTAATATACTTTATCTACTTTAATTATTAAATGCACCAATTTAGGGGGAATGTCAGTTTTTAAGAAGTTAACTGAGAAGACAATCATTTGTAAACTCTCAGCTGAATTAAATCAGTTTCCCAACTGATTACTCAGCTGAAAATTTTACAAATCTTCTCACATAAGTTAACAAATTAAAAACTTATTATATTTCAAATCAAATGATGTGACTGAACTTTTACGACGTGGCATATTTTAAAACCGTTCGTTATCATATACACACGTTCACAGCACACGAGCACACGTTTCTATTCAAATTTTTTTTGGGCTAACACGTGTCCAGAATTTGAACAGTCACGAACAAAAGTATTTTGCCCGCTTCAATTCAGCTCAATTCCTTACGATTGACATCGGTTTCTAAGAACATACAAATTTCAGAACTTACTTCTTCAACTTGCAGATTACCACACTTTTGGAAATGGCTAACCAGATCCCAGCCCACATTCTGAATGCTATGGTCATCGATTTTAACTCAGTTCTATCCATTCAAGAAGAAGACGTTAAGAATGTATTTCTAAAGCTTGAGTCGGCAGGTCTCAGGATGTTCTTGGGACAATCCTCTCAGAAAATATATCTCAAAGAAGTCAATGAATTATATCGGAAGGGATTTATCACTGCTAATAACACCATCTCTGTAACTATCAACGATCAGTTGCTACTCCTTTCAGAAGAAGCTTTCGGTGAAATATTTTCCTTGCCAACTGATGGTTATGTCAGTTTTTCTGAAGTAAGAACTCCAGACATTGAAGAAATGCAGTCTCGATTATCTGCTGATGGACGGAAAATTAAAGTCTCCGATCCAAAGAAGGAACTGAAACCAGAGATTCAGTTGTTAGCTGATATCGTGGCAAAGGGAATATTAGCAAAATCTGGTTCTTATGCTGCCCTCACACTTGAAAAATTCCAGGTAATGACCGTAATCATGGGTGAAAAGAAAGTAAATTGGAGATATATTCTTTTCAATATCTTGAAGAATATGCTTAAGTCATCCAAACTAGTCATGTGGCTTTACCATTCAAATTAGTTATCTGCTAAAACTGAAGGGGTTGATAGCTGAAAATGCTGAAACATCATCAAAATTCAAGATCTTTACTGCCAAAAATACTCTGCCATCAAAAACCAAACTAGAGATCGCACCATCACCACTTGTTTCAGAACCAGTCAAGAAAGCCAAAACTTTGGGCAAACTGAAGACAGCAAAAAGGAAACTGATTCTCAGTGAATCAGATTCAGAGAAAACACCTTCCCCTAGGCTTATTAAGAGACTAAGAACTCAAAGAACAAAACCAACAAATACAGGGGAAGTCATTTCAACCGAGAAAATTGTTCAGTCAGCTGCTCTATAGCCCATTCATGCTATCCCTTTGCAGGTAGTCTCACCTGATGATTCAGCTACTAAAGCAAAGGCACCAGTTAAGGTGAGAGCTCCCTTGACCCTCGTAAATCTTCCTACCATCTTGCCTCGAGCCAGACCTAAAGGTGTAATATTAAGGGAACCAGTGGATTCCACACATTCAGGAATGGATATTCCTCACATTCTATCAACTGACAAAGGAAAAGGCAAACTGGTTGAAGAACCCCGGCCATCTAATGTTATTCAAACACATATTGACCTAATTTGGGAACAGGTCAATGAATTTGCCACATCACGATTGAAATCTTTTGATTGTTGGAAAAGCTTCAGAACAGAAATCTTTTCTAAAGAGCTGAAGCATAGATCTCAACTGAAAAAGTTCATCAAACTGGAAGCAATTGTGATGAAAGTGGTCAAAGCTGCTACAATTCCCCAGGCATTAGAAAGGCAGAAATATTTTTTTGATCAAATTCGTGCTAAAAAGCTAGCAAGAATAGGTAGCAAAACTGAAGTCCAACTACAATCCCACAAGCCCAACTGCCTACAATGACAGGGCTGTGTTTACTCAACTGGACACAGATCTTAGAAGCCTGCAGGGTGAAATCAGATATTGGGAAGAAGATCAGGAACTAGTTCTCCATGACAAATCCACTAATTCAAAAACTGAAAAATATTTATCTTCCTCTCCACAAAAAGAACCATCCCCAATACAGGCAACTGAAGAACCAGTTAAGGGAATGCATCAATCCTCTCAGAAAGAACAACAACTATATTCTGAAGCAGAACTATCCCTGGCAAACATTGATGAAATCATTCAAGCTGTTTCCTTGGAAGCTCAGCTAGAGGAAATACAATCAAACTCAGTGGCCTACTCAACTGAACAACCGGAGCAAGAAATTAGGATACCATCTGAAGCACCAGCTGAGACACTCATTGCTGAAATACTTGTATCCGCTCAAACTGAAGATCAAACTGAAGTGCCAAACCAAACTTCAGAAAAAGATATAACTGATTCAGAAAAAGCTCAAACTGAAGCACCAGTTAACACAGAAAATTCTGCCACACAAGATCTTCAAACTGATGAACAAGCAAACCCTCTGAACAAGCAACTGATGAACAGGTAGAAGATCAGCTGCTCACTGAATCAAAGGAGCAAGAACAAAATTCAGTCCAATCTCCACAGGAGGCCCCTGTACATAAACCATCCATCTCCACCATTCAACGATCACCTTCTAACATTCAAGAAGACAGTCCAGCTCAGACTATGACTAGAACAATGGAAACTAATCAAGCATTAACTCTTTTTGGACAAACATCCAAGCAGTCAGAGACGCCTAGTCAGCAACCTCCAACTCAATCCACAGAAATGGATATTGTTCTTGAAGAAATTCAGAACATACAGTACAACATGCAAGAGATGCTCGCTGAAATCAAGAAAATTCAATATGATCAACTATCTCACACTGTCAAATTGGATTCTTTGACTGAATTTGATTCAGCAAAACTAAAATGTCTTCAAGCCAATATGGATTATCTTACCAAAACTGTGCTTGAAATAAAGAACGGACTAGCCAACTCACTCTTTACAACTCAAGGTGTAATCAGTCAGAGAGTTGAACGACTGGAAACTTCTGTCTCAAACAAAATAAAATTGCTGCAGACTTCCCTCACAACTGTTGCCTCAAGTATTTCATCAGATGTAAAACTTCTCTCCATTGATCTTCGAAAGTTATCAGACAAAATGGAGTCGTTTGACAAAAAGGGGGAAGAACAACTGAAGAAGAAAAAGATCAACTGAAGAAGAAATCAGATTATTAGAATCAACTGATATTTCTCAGAAATTTATGTTATCTACAAGGAATTCAGTTGTGCAATCTATTATTTTATCTACTAAGAGCTCAGTTATTCAATCTTAAATTACTTGGTTTTGTCAAACACATAAATGGGGAAATTGTTGGAAACTAGATTCTGGAGTTTGACAAAACGAGAGACAATTGATTAACAAAATATGAACCAACTGATAAGCACAAGCAAATTCGGTCAACAGAAATCAGTTGATACAAAAATACAGAAGTCAACTGATCAGCTGGAACTGATCAGTTAAAACAATTCAGCTGAATGCTTTAAAGTCAAGCATCCCTCAACTGAAGACGTCTCGGGAAAGAACAAAGAAGACATAATAAGATTACAGAAGCAACGCACAACAACCAAGGTTGCTTAGAACAATGTATTTCGGACAAAGCAATTAAGACGCCGAATTTCAATAAATGAAGCAAACAAATGTTGAAGGAACAATCAAGTGGAAACCAACGGATATCAAGAGTTCAAATTTATCTTAAGTTACCGTTGGAAAAGAAGAGTATAAATATGGCAGAATAAGGAAGGAAGAAGACAATAGAAAACAATCAAAAAACTTGCTGTTACTCTGTCAAAATCTAAGCTCACTCTTACTTGATTTATTCGTAGCAATCAAGGCTACAAGTTGAGCAAATTAGCACTCTGTAATATTTGATTAATTCAGTAGTGCTAAGATCAGTTACGCACAGAGATCATTTTGTAATACTAAGAGTTTCAGTTTAGGCAGTGGATAAGTCCTAACTGAAGTGGGTCTGTACAAGTGTTGTATTGGATCAAAGTCTTTTAGTGGAGATCCTATCCTTGTGATAGAAGGGGTGACGTAGGAGTAATTGAATTCTCCGAACATCCAGAAACAATTCTTGCGTATTTCATTTCAGTTCTGTATTCTATCTGTAAGTCAGTTATATTCCGCAACTACCTTAGTTTAACTGATTGACATTGACCAACAAGATTCCGAGGATCAGTTTGTCACCAAACTGAACTCAAATTCTCGAAAAGAACAATATTAATTGAGAGTGTTTATTCAACCCCCCTTCTAAACACTCTTGACTCGTCAATCGATCCTATCAAGTGGTATAAGAGCAGTTGAATCTTGTTCTTGAATACTTCTGATCTATAAATCTGCCAGCATGACTTCATTCAATAAAATTCCTATGTTCTCAAGAGAAGATTTCGATGACTGGAAAATCAGAATGCAGGCTCACTTAGCTGCACAAGATGATGACATGTGGTATGTCATAACAGACGGACCCATGAAGATTCTGAAAGCAAATACAACAATTGCTATAACTGAAGGGGCACCAAAGAGAATTCAAAAGCCCAGAGAAGAGTGGACAACTGAGGACAAAAGAAAAGCCAATCTTGACAATGTGGCCAAAGATGCTCTATATAAAACACTGGATAAAGCAACGTTCAACAAAATAAAGATGTGCAAAACAGCAAAAGAAATTTGGGAAAAGTTGATTCAGTTATATGAAGGAAATGACCAAACAAAAGAAAATAAACTCTCTGTTGCTGTTCAGAAATTTGACAATATCAAAATGAAGGTTGGGGAATCAATGAACGAATATGATGAAAGGGTGAGCAGTATTGTGAATGAATTAAATGCACTCGGAAAGGTGTATACTAACAAAGAGGTTGCTGATCGAGCAAAACTTGCACTATGAATTCCCCAAGAAAATATGATTTTGTATGCTCAAAATGTAATCGCAAGTGCACGATGTCAAGTAATAGTATAGTGTATATGAATACGAGTATCGTTCCACTGGAGACTGTATTTAACAAGTATTATTTTAGTTATTGAAACTTTAGCGACGAAGTTTGGTTGTTTGTTTATAACTACTAAAATGCAAGAAAATTAAATAAACAAGTTCAAAGATTAAATGATAAAATATGAATGCTAAATCAATGGATTAAATTTCAAATGATAAAAGAATTTGTTGGGAATTCTGGTTCACCTACCCCTTATTAATTAATTAATTCGTTCGATTGTGTTCTACGCTTCCGACAGGATTTCCTATTTAATTGAACACACTCTCTCGAGCTATGCCAAACTAATTCACTCAATGAAGTAATTAAATGTCTTTAATCATTTATCAAGAATGAACCGCATTTCGATTGATGAAATCCCCTAGTTTTCGACCCTAAGGACTATGACTATCGGCACGTATCCAATTTCATATGTCTATGCAAATTGTAGATCCGCAGATTATACTACTCGATCCTATCACTAGTTATTCTCTCGAACTCACTCGTGATATAAAATCGTCGTAAAAGTTAGCTACGCTCAAACGACACAATAACAATCGTAGTATAATCAAGAATAAAGCACAACTCAAAATATGAATTAATCAACTAAAAGTTTGGGGTAGGATCCCCTTTAATCCCAACAAATATGAAAGTTAGCTACTAGAATTCATAATTAAAATAAGCAAAACAATGTTTAAACAAAGGAAAATAAACTAGAAATACTAGACGTGACGAAATCTGCGAAGAACGATGCCCGGAAACCGTCGAATCTTCAATCCAAGTGCAAAAGTTCTCCAAAATCCCTTTTTTGGCTCTCAAAATATGTCTGAAATCTCTGAATCCTCCCCCCAATTCGTCCCCAAGACTTACCATATCGTTCCCCATCATCAAATCAGGCAAGAAATCGCGAATAACACTTTCCAAAAATAGGTGGCGCTCGGGCGGTAGAAAAGTACCGCTCGAGCGCCACATTCTCTGTAATTTTCCTTGGCATATGCAGCATTCGCGCTCGGGCGGTAGAAAACTACCGCTCGAGCGCCGACCTTTCTGTCGAAGTTCCTTTGGGGCTTTCATCTCGCGCTCGGGCGGTAGAATTTCACCGCCCGAGCGCCAATCCTTCTGTCCTTTTTGTCTTGACTTGGCACTTGGCTCCGATTTTCGCACTTCAAATAGATCAATTATCAAATCATGCGAGTCACTCAATTAACACTTCAATACGAGTCTTACTAGCATGCATCCCCGTGTCCATTTATCACTAGCCATAAATTGAACTTTATTCAACTTTTAAGTGCAGATAAGGGTGTTGAAAAGAAGGAAAATAAGCTCAAGCGGCTACAAGTTGGGAGTACACCGATCATTTTCATTGTGCAATCGTCAAGACTTTTCGTCTGACTTTCCTCGTCTCCTTACATCTCCAACTTTTAGCCTAGGAATAGAATTTCATTCCCTTTATTTCGGCTCCCCCCTCACTTTACATCTTCTTTTTTACTCAAAGTTCTTTTTGCAAGAAACTTTGTCATTTCAACATGTTGATGCACAATTTTCACACATGTACTCCCTAGGCTAAGAATATATGACTTTGGATTATAGCTGGTTAGGAGTATGATATTTGAACTCAGTGCATTGGACCGGAGGTAAATGTAAAGTTCAAGGCAGATCCATTTTTCGCATTCAAGGTCCCAGTTAGCGACTCATTTTCACGGGTTGACATGCTAAATCAACTCATAAATGGTGTCTTTCAAGTTAACCACACAAAACTTTCAAATTTCACCATTATTCCTACAAAATTCCAGCCCCCACACATGTGTGCTCAAAAAGTTCAAATTTTGCACCAAAATTCATGCTTTAACAATCAAGAGTATCATTCATGAAGTGACCCAATCAATACCTTTGTAACTATCATTTCAAATCATCATTGGCTCATAACGATGTCTTCTCACCATAAACGACCCCAAGCGAAAGACATGCGACGAAACTAAACCAATTAACTAAACAACCAAAACAATCTACCCACCCCCTCATACTAGACGTGTGCAATGTCCCCATTGCACAGAAGACTAAAACATAGGCATGCAAACACAAATGCAGACGAATAAACATGAAAACGAATAAACATGCTAGGCGGAAACAACGAAAAGAAAGAAAAAGAAAACAGGAAACAGCTAAAAGGAGAAAACAAAATAATAAAAAATAAATGTGCAAAAGAGGGGAAACAGTAAACTCCCCTAATCAAGTGTCGTCCTCCTCGTGCTCCGGCGGTTGCACTCCTGCGGCCTCCCCATGTTGAGAATAATCATACTAGAACTGGAATGGGGGAGGGGGTATCGGAGTCGGTGGAATGGTCGACGGGTCCACGCCCCCGTGCACAAGCATCGAGCGCATCATGTAGTCCAGGTGAGACAAATGGTCTGCGACGTACGAATTGAACTGGCCCTGATGAGCTTGAAAGGCTAGATTTTCATCCATTTTATCATTCGTCGTTCGCCTGCGGGGTTGTGGTGGTAGGCGGCGTGGGGCGGCAGTGCTGGGTCCACCCGTGTTCTCGGCCGGAGTTGGGAAGTCAATGTTTCGTTTGGCGCGTTTCCGCTGGATGTCATCCATACAAATAGCCTTCATAGGCTGCAACCATTCCTCATCATCACGAAATACGACTCCTGCCCCGGCGCACAATTCAGAGATGATGGTGGGGAAAAAGAGCCCGATATGCCGGTTGTGAGCACTCATGGTAATCTGAGAACTGATAAGCTTGCCCACATCGATTGGGTACTCGTTGGCCAAAGCGAACAGCAGTATCGCCCGCTCTTTCTGAACCTCGCTCTTGTGCGAGACGGGCATCATTCGTCGCGCCACAAACAGATACCAAATAGCCATTTCAATTTTCAAATAGCTCTCCTCAAAACAACTCGGCGGTCCGCCCATCGGTTTCCATGTTGCGCCCGGATGGCAAAGGGTTTCGAGAATTAAATCATAGTTCGGGTCGGCGGCCATTGCCTCGTAGAGAGAATCGTCAACCGCGGCAGTCCCCAAGAGTTCATTGATTTTAGTCGCGTCGTACGATACATGTTTTCCCCGAACAAACACCCTACCATCACGCGCCTCGGGGGCATTAGCATAGAATTCACGCACCACCGAGACTACCGCCGCATGAGGTTGATCACAGAATTGGTCCCATCCACGCCTGCTCATATCGACAAGAATATCTAATTGGAGGTCCTCATATTGTTTCCGAACCCCCCGCTCGGCTATAGGATTCCTATGAATTTTAGCATGCTCGTATCGAGCCCTAGCCTCCACACTAATAAAACGATGTCTATCAAACGCGGGAGACGATGAAGAAGAGCCGGGGTTACCTTTTTGTCTTTTAGGAGCCATAGGAGTGGAAGGATGGAAGAGGAAGACGATGGCCGGGGCAAAGACCCGATTGATGAACTAGGGGTGTGTTCCTACGAAGAAGAGTCGCCTTGCCGAGGTTTGGAGAAGAAATCGACCACCTGCACACAAAAATTGAGGGAGAGAGTGAAGAGGAATTAGGGATTTTGAGGGTAGGGGCGTGCAGAAAATGAAAGGGGGAAAGGGGTTCGCGACTTAAAAGGCAGTCGCGCTCGAGCGGTAAAAAATTACCGCTCGAGCGCCGAGTCCTCGGGAAAAAATATTTCAGAGGCAGATGTTCGCGCTCGAGCGGTAAAAAATTACCGCCCGAGCGCCAAGCTCTCTGGACATTTGTATGAACTTCGCGCCCGAGCGGTAATAAATTACCGCCCGAGCGCCGAGCTCTCGGGACAATTCACACTTTTTTTTTTTGTATAAAAAAAACATAAAATTACACTAAAATCAAATTGAATGCAAGATGAAGGAAAAAAGAATAGTTCTCAATTTATAGTCGAGAGCTTGACTGTCGGTCCGTCTCAGTTCAGATGATCTTGGAACCGTGTGATTCCAAGTTGTGGCTCAACTGTGCCACCCATGTAGTGCTTGAGGCGCTGGGCATTGACCGTGAATGTCCCGTCCTTCCCATCTTTCAATTCTACAGCTCCCGATGGATAAAATTTTGCGATCACGAATGGACCAGACCATCGTGACTTCAATTTTCCGGGAAACAGTCGCAACCGGGAGTTGTAGAGTAGGACACTTTCGCCTTCTTTGAATTCTCTCTCGATGATCCTCTTGTCATGAGCCTTCTTTGTTTTCTCTTTGTATGACAATGCAAGATCATATGCCTGATTCCGGAACTCCTCCAATTGGTCCAATTGAAGCAAACGCTGTTCACCTGCATCAGTAAAATTAAAGTTCAGCGCTTTTGTTGCCCAATATGCACGATGCTCCAACTCGACAGGTAAATGACATGCTTTACCAAACAAAAGCCTATACGGTGTAGTGCCGATAGGTGTTTTAAAAGCAGTCCTATACGCCCAAAGAGCATCATCTAACCTCACCGACCAATCTTTCCTACTGACACCTACTACTTTCTCCAAGATTCGCTTAATCTCACGATTCGACACTTCCACTTGACCACTCGTCTGAGGGTGATAAGGGGTAGAGATCTTATGTGTGACACCATATTTGCTTAAAAGTTTTTCAAAGAGTTTGTTGCAAAAATGAGTGCCACCATCACTAATGATTGCTCGTGGTGTTCCAAAGCGGTTAAAAATATTTTTCTTCAAAAATCTTAGAACCACTTGAGCATCATTAGTGGCGTATGCTTCCGCCACTACCCACTTAGACACATAATCCACTGCCACCAAAATGTATTTTTTTGTGAAAGAACTAGGAAATGGTCCCATGAAATCTATCCCCCATACATCAAAAACCTCACACTCAATGATATTATTTAAAGGCATTTCGTGACGGTTAGAGATGTTACCTGACCGTTGGCATTTATCACAATGTAGCACATAAGAACGAGCATCTTTAAAGAGGGTTGGCCAATAAAAGCCACATTCGAGTACCTTAGATGCCGTCCTCGTTGGTCCAAAGTGACCACCTACCTCACGGTCATGGCAATGGTTTAGAATCTTATAAAACTCTTCCTCCGCAACACACCGTCTTATCATGGAATCTGCACAAATCTTAAACAAGAACGGTTCCTCCCAAAAATAGTATTTCATGTCAGAAAAGAATTTCTTTCGTTGGTGAAAAGATAGGTTCGGTGGAGGTGTGCCTGTGACAAGAAAGTTAGCGAAATTTGCATACCATGGACAATTTCTCACCTCAAATAGTTGCTCATCCGGGAACCAATCATCGATAGCATTATCAACAGAATCATTACAAATACACTCTAATCTAGATAAATGATCTGCAACCACATTCTCAACACCCTTCTTATCTTTTATTTCTAAATCAAATTCTTGCAACAATAGAATCCACCGAAGTAGGCGTGGTTTTGCATCTTTCTTCGCAAGTAAATGTTTCAGTGCAGAGTGGTCAGTGTAGACAATGACTTTAGACAAAACAAGATATGCATGAAACTTGTCAAGTGCAAACACTACTGCAAGTAACTCTTTTTCGGTGGTAGCATAATTCAATTGTGCCTCATCTAAGGTCTTACTTGCATAGTATATAGTGTGGAATACCTTGTTCTGTCTTTGGCCGAGGACAACACCTACCGCAGTATCACTAGCATCGCACATGATCTCGAAAGGTAGATCCCAATCCGGTGCTACCAAGACATGAGCCGTCACCAAGCGCTCCTTCAACTTCTCGTATGCCTGCAAGCAATCAGAATTAAAGTTAAAGGATACATCTTTCATGAGTAAAGAAGATAGAGGTTTGGCAACTTTAGAAAAATCTTTGATAAAACGCCGGTAAAAACCGGCGTGGCCTAGAAAACTTCTAACTCCCTTTATGGACGCCGGAGGTGGTAAGTTCTTAATCACTTCAACTTTCGCCTTGTCCACCTCGATTCCGTCCCCCGAAACCTTGTGCCCTAGGACAATTCCCTCTTGTACCATGAAGTGGCATTTTTCCCAATTAAGCACCAAGTTTGTCTCCTCACATCTCCTCAACACTACCGTCAGATTCTGCAAACAATCATCAAAAGAAGAACCAAATATCGAGAAATCATCCATAAAAATTTCAAGAAAAGTTTCTATCATATCATGGAATATAGCGGTCATGCAACGTTGAAATGTGGCAGGGGCATTACAGAGACCAAACGGCATGCGGCGAAAAGCAAAAGTGCCGTAAGGACAAGTGAAAGTGGTTTTCTCTTGGTCCTCCGGCGCAATCATAATTTGGTTGTACCCCGAATACCCATCCAAAAAGCAATAAAACTCATGACCCGCTAACCTCTCAAGCATCTGATCGATAAAGGGAAGGGGAAAGTGGTCTTTACGGGTGGCATCATTCAATTTTCTATAATCAATGCACACACGCCATCCCGTAACAGTCCTAGTGGGTATTAATTCATTATTTTCATTTGTGATAACAGTAATCCCACCTTTCTTTGGCACACATTGAACGGGACTTACCCATGCACTATCAGATATAGGGTAGATAATACCTGCATCGAGAAGCTTAATCGTTTCAGCTTTCACTACCTCTTGCATCTTAGGATTCAATCTTCTCTGAGGTTGCACAAGAGGTGAGTACTTCTCTTCCATCAAGATCTTGTGCATGCAGACTGATGGATTGATCCCTTTGATATCCGCCACCTTCCACGCAAATGCACCCTTGTGTGCTTTCAATACTTCCAACAGTTTGTCCTCCATCACATCTGTCAAAGCAGCAGAAATAATAACAGGTAAAGTGTTATTCTCACCTAAATACACGTACTTGAGGTGTGGAGGCAACGGCTTCAGCTCAAGTGTTGGGGGATCCTCGATGCTTGACCTTTGAGGGGTCAAATCTCTTCGTTCTCCCAGATCCTCTAGTCGCATCCTCATTGACCTTCTCCATGGTTGGTTGGCATTAAAGTGTGCCACAATTTCGGCTCTTTCCTCATCCAATTCCTCTTCTCCCAATTCAGTATCGATAGTGGCCTCCAAAGGGTCCCTAAGAGCATCCTGTACATAGTTAGACGCAAGAGAGTCAAACGCATCAATTCTAAAACAACTATCAGAATGCAGTGTGTGCTTAAGTGCATTAAACACATCAAAAGTAATCTCTTCGTCGCCCACTCTCAATCGCAACTTCCCTTCTTGCACATCAATCAGTGCCTTGCCAGTCGCAAGGAACGGTCTACCCAAAATCAGAGGCATCTCCTCATCCTCATCCATATCAAGCACCACAAAGTCCGCAGGAAAGATAAACTTGTCCACTTTCACTAGCACATCCTCAATCACTCCGCGGGGGTACTTGACAGACCTGTCAGCCAGTTGTAAAGACATCCTCGTCGGCTTAGGCTCTCCTAATCCGAGTTTCCTGAAAACAGATAAGGGCATTAGATTAATATTTGCACCAAGATCACACAATGCTTTACAAAAAACAACATCACCAATCATGCAAGGGATAGAAAAACTCCTTGGGTCTTTTAGTTTCGGTGGGATTTTGTTTTGCACCAAAGCAGAGCAACTCTCAGTCAAGTTCACTGTCATGTGATCCTCCAATTTTCGCTTGTTAGCTAAGATGTCCTTCAAGAATTTGGCATAACTAGGCATTTGCATTAAAGCATCGGCAAAGAGAATATTGATATGCAATTTTTTAAACACCTCAAGAAATTTACCGAATTGTGCATCTAGATTTGCCTTTTTCAATGCTGCAGGGAAAGGCGGGGGAATAACAATCCTAGGATGTGCCGTGGGTGCTGGTGTAGAGTTAGATGACTTACCTTTTGACGCCTCAGCCTGCTCATCCGGTACTTGGCTTTTCTCTTTCTCTCTAGGCTCCAAAATCTTTCCACTCTTCAACTCAATGGCCTTTACTTGCTCTTTTGGATTAGTCTCGGTATTACTTGGCAAGGTGCCCGGCTCTCGACTTGCTATCATCTTGGCCAACTGTCCAATTTGATTCTCGAGCCCCTTTATTGATGCATCTTGGTTTTGGAGTCGAGTTTCAGTGGATGAGATAAACTTAGACATCATTTGTTCCAAGTTGGACTTTTCTTCTCTAGGAGGATCGGATCTGTACATCGGTTGTTTCCCATATTGTTGTCCTCCTTGCGGCCTATTCTGACTGTTTTGACCGCCCCATGAGAAGTTGGGATGTTGCCTCCACCCAGGATTATATGTGTTTGAGTAAGGGTCATTCCGTGGACGGTTTTGGACTCCCACTTGATGCACAGGTGCTCCTTCGGGCACATAGAATGGATTGTCATCTTGACAGTCTTTCACATAGTGTTCACCTCCACATTTCTCACAGAATACCTCTTGCAAACGCATAGCCGTGCCACCCAAGTTCAAGCCATCTATTTTCCTGTTTAAAGCATCAAGTTGTGCAGTAATAGCAGAAAAATCAGTTACCTGGTGCACTCCTGCACTTCTCCGCTGGTTGTTTCTGTCAGATTGAGGATGATAACTGCTAGCAGCCATCTCCTCCAACAACTCATATCCTTCTTCCGCAGTCTTCCTCAATAGGTTCCCACACGCTGCAGCATCTATCATAGTACGGTTAGGAGTAAGCAAACCGTAATAAAAAGTTTGAACGACTAACCCAAGTGGTAACTCGTGATGTGGGCATCTTCGTAATAGATCCTTGAAACGCTCCCACGCCTCATATAGTGACTCTTGATCGAACTGAGCAAATGTTGTAATGTCAGCTCGCAGCTTCATGGTTTTTGATGGAGGAAAGTATTTGATAAGAAACGCCTTCGCCATGTCCTCCCATGTAGCGATCGAACCTACAGGTAAACAATTCAACCAAGCTTTAGCTTTATCACGCAAAGAGAAAGGAAATAAACGCAGTCTAACAGCATCATCAGAAACTCCATTAAATTTAAAGGTATCGCAAATCTCAAGAAAATCCGCGATGTGTGTGTTTGGATCGTCCACAGTAGTTCCTCCGAATTGGACGGTGTTCTGAATCATCTGGATAATGGCTGGTTTTATTTCGAATTGGTTTGCCCGCACAATCGGCCTCACAATGCTGGGGCGTGCACCATCCAAAGAAGGTTGGGCATACTCTAACATGGGTATGCGGCGTGGCATCTCAATTCGTCTCTCGTTTTGGCGCTCTGCCTCCTGCTCTTGTTCGTGCCTCTCCATCAGTTCCTTAAGTCTTTGCTGTTGTCTTCGCCTGCGGAAAGTCCTTTCAATTTCAGGGTCACACTCAAGCTCCAAGTCAAGTGACTTTGGCATGCACCGGAAGAGATATCTGAATCAAAATATGGAGTGTTAGATCAGTAAAAATAAAATACACTAAAGAACATAACTAAGAATATAATTGTAGATTAACAGTCCCCGGCAACGGCGCCAAAAACTTGATCGAGCAAAACTTGCACTATGAATTCCCCAAGAAAATATGATTTTGTATGCTCAAAATGTAATCGCAAGTGCACGATGTCAAGTAATAGTATAGTGTATATGAATACGAGTATCGTTCCACTGGAGACTGTATTTAACAAGTATTATTTTAGTTATTGAAACTTTAGCGACGAAGTTTGGTTGTTTGTTTATAACTACTAAAATGCAAGAAAATTAAATAAACAAGTTCAAAGATTAAATGATAAAATATGAATGCTAAATCAATGGATTAAATTTCAAATGATAAAAGAATTTGTTGGGAATTCTGGTTCACCTACCCCTTATTAATTAATTAATTCGTTCGATTGTGTTCTACGCTTCCGACAGGATTTCCTATTTAATTGAACACACTCTCTCGAGCTATGCCAAACTAATTCACTCAATGAAGTAATTAAATGTCTTTAATCATTTATCAAGAATGAACCGCATTTCGATTGATGAAATCCCCTAGTTTTCGACCCTAAGGACTATGACTATCGGCATGTATCCAATTTCATATGTCTATGCAAATTGTAGATCCGCAGATTATACTACTCGATCCTATCACTAGTTATTCTCTCGAACTCACTCGTGATATAAAATCATCGTAAAAGTTAGCTACGCTCAAACGACACAATAACAATCGTAGTGTAATCAAGAATAAAGCACAACTCAAAATATGAATTAATCAACTAAAAGTTTGGGGTAGGATCCCCTTTAATCCCAACAAATATGAAAGTTAGCTACTAGAATTCATAATTAAAATAAGCAAAACAATGTTTAAACAAAGGAAAATAAACTAGAAATACTAGGCGTGACGAAATCTGCGAAGAACGATGCCCGGAAACCGTCGAATCTTCAATCCAAGTGCAAAAGTTCTCCAAAATCCCTTTTTTGGCTCTCAAAATATGTCTGAAATCTCTGAATCCTCCCCCCAATTCGTCCCCAAGACTTACCATATCGTTCCCCATCATCAAATCAGGCAAGAAATCGCGAATAATACTTTCCAAAAATAGGTGGCGCTCGGGCGGTAGAAAAGTACCGATCGAGCGCCACATTCTCTGTAATTTTCCTTGGCATATGCAGCATTCGCGCTCGGGCGGTAGAAAACTACCGCTCGAGCGCCGACCTTTCTATCGAAGTTCCTTTGGGGCTTTCATCTCGCGCTCGGGCGGTAGAATTTCACCGCCCGAGCGCCAATCCTTCTGTCCTTTTTGTCTTGACTTGGCACTTGGCTCCGATTTTTGGTTGTTCCGGCCTTTTTTCCTGCAAATTAATCACGCCCGAGTGAGATAGGATAAAATGCAAATATTTACTCTAAAATGAACAGAAAGTAAACGAAATGCATACATGCACCATGCACACAACTAAACCAATGCAATAAAACACGTAAAAACGACACATATCAGTTGCACTAAAAGTAATGAGAGGTCTTCCAAAGGAATGTGATGTCAAAACTATGGCTATGAGAGAATCTAAAGACTTGAACCTGATCGAACTTCATGAACTATTTGCTGATTTAAAGGCCTATGAATTTGAATTGCAGAGCAGAGAAGGAGAACCACTTACTCCTACAACTACAACTGCTCTAGCAGCTAGAAGAACAGAACCAATTGGTTCAGTCGAGAAATCTGCCGATCAGTTAAGCAATGATGCTATGGCATTATTCATCAAAAAGTTTGGGAGGTTCATGAGAAAGAACCAAGGAAACTTTCAGAAGCAATACCAGAGAAACAATTCCAAAGAAGAAATAAATGCTTGCTACAATTGTGGCAAAACAGGTCATTATATTGCTGATTGTCCTAAACCTAAAAAGGACAATCAAGGATCAACTGACAGAAAAAAGAAATCATATGAGCATAAGAGAAGACCCAGAGATGATAAGAAAACCTACAGAAAGAAACATGAAGTTCTATTAGCTAAAGAAAACAAATCCAAATGGGCAGAGACTGATAGTGACGAATCAGAACCAGAAAGCTCATATAGCTCAAGTGATGAAGAAGAAGTCAAATGTCTAATGGCAAATAATACAGAAGAAGAATTTACAAGTCAACAGGTATTTGATTTCAGTTCAACTGATTTTACACGAGAAGAACTCATTTTAACACTGCATGAAATAGTAAATGAGTATCATTTTAAAGCAATAAATGTCTATGATATGAATCCTTGAACATAAGAAAGGCAAACACGAATAATTGGAATCTTTTCCTCAATTCAATAACGAACAAGGATCGGTGTTGCGATGTCCCGATATTTTTGAATGAAGTATTGCATGACCTTTACCCCTAAACTACGAGATTTAGTAATAAAGTACCACAAAGAAAAACAACCAAAACTCGAACAAACCTTCAAAGTGTTAGAGTAGGTTCACGTCGAGCCAAATGTTGGCCGAGTGTTCACAATGAAACTCTATATATAAACAATCTTTATTTTAATAATATCTGAAATTATTGTTTTGGCACATCTTTATCTGTATACTCATGCTAAATTCATAGATAAAGTCCTTGAATATACAAATAGTAGAAAGAATATGAGAAGCTCATATGATGAGTATCATGAAACTCATATTTGGAATACTGTATATTCTAAACAGTTCCTGGTCGATTCAGCCGCCGCTAAGAAGGATATAGGCCGCTCGAGTTCGAGACTAGTATCTGCGATGTGAGTACCATGCTTCATTGGTAGGGGACATTGTGATGTCCGAGCATGCAGATAGGTGCTCCTTGTAGAGTGCACTGAACAACCCTCCATAAAGGACTTTCCAAGTGGTTCTCACTTATCGAGTGGAAACGTCTTAGTTTATGGTTGTACACCATTAGTCCTTATGACCCGGGACAACATTGAGACTCTATGTGTTAGTATTACACTTTAACTTGTTTACCGACTCTCAAGGGGTCATCAGGTGGCAAGGTTGGGTGTTTTGTCGAAACATATAGGAGTCGATGCATTGTAGTCGGGGATTCACCGCTTACCTTCGGGTATGGATATCCTATGTGTATGTAGTATGAAATCTCTAATCAGAATATGGTGGTAATTATGAAAGGGGTTTCATAGATTACACCATCGATGCAACTACAACATGACACATAGTATCGATTCATTGACAACTCTCGATATACCAATGGTGGTCGAATCGGTCGAGATATATGAGTTGAAGGGACCGTACTGTACGCTAACCATAATTGAATGGTTCTTGCAGGCACTATCATTTGATACTTAGGGAATCATGTAAGCGATGCTGCTAAGCAATTAACATGATTGGTTGGGTACTATCATACTTGAGTTCTGACGTTCTTGTTATTAAGGTGTTGATAAGTAAGAATGGAGCAATTGGGGTATGCTCGTATAAGGACATGTTTAGTCCGAATCACATGGAGATGTGAACCAACAGCTAGTTGTATCAATGAACCATTGAGGGTCACACAAGTGCTAACTTTTTAGATCCCGTTGAGAAGTAAAATAGTTCAATGTGTTGAACGGCTTATAAAGGAGTTTATAAGTGTAAATAAAAATAGAAGTATGACTTCTATAAGGAGAATGTAACTTTTAATTTGAGGAAGTGTTCCTAAATTAAAAATTGGCCAAACAAATAATATATTTGAAAATTGTGATTTTCCTAAACATTATTAGGGACTAAATTAAATTAATTCAAGTGTTGAATTAATTAAATACTTGTGGGCCTAGTAGAGTCCAAATAATTAAATTAATTCAAGTGTTGAATTAATTAAACAATATTGGGTCTTGTAGAGCCCAATTAAAAATATTTATTAAACTAGTGGGCTTGAGAAAAATCAAGTAAAGGTTAAATGGTCTCAAATGTGTTTGAGACAATTTAAATATAAGTCCATGGGCCTTGTAATTGTTACAAGCTCAAGTAAAAAACATGCTTGGAATGTGAAGGGTTAGAGACAACTTTTGAATTAATTGCATGGCATGCAATGCAACTTTTTTATTATACTTTTTCCACAACCAAGAAAAACGCTTCTCCCACGCTCCTCCCCTCATGTTGGACGAAATTTGATGCCCTATTCTCCTCTATTTTTGCTTCTTCAATTGTTGATGAAAGCACACACTTATCAATGAAAAATGCTCTAATTTTTCTAGTGCAAAATTAGAGTGGTTCTAGCTTGTTGGTGGTGGACCTAATTTTGAAGGAAAGATTCAAGAACAAGGGGAAGCTTGTAGATTGTCATCCTTTGAAGAGCTTATATGTTTGACAACTAAGTTGGAGCCATCATCAATCTTTTAAGATTGATAGGTATATTTTCTAAACACACTATGAATGTCATATTTTGTGTTTTTTTGTATTTGCTACATATTATAGAATTAGGGTGCTCGGTTTTCTTGTTGAAAAACATTTTTAAAACTTCCGTTGTGCTTTCGGGCACCTTAATCGATCCCCTTTCAAGTGGTATCATGAGCTAAGGATACTATTTTGTATAGCATATACATAATATTATATTGATGTCGATTTCTAACTACATGAGACAAAATTTTGCATCAAATCGTGGCCGGTTTTGGGGACAACTTTGGGCAACAAGTTGCTGCCCATTTCGGGCACCTCGGGCTGCCCGAGGGGCTGCCCATTTCGGGCAGCAAGTGCGGGCGGGCTGCCCGAACATCCCCTATGTTTTAATTAAAAAAAAATTTTGTGCTTGTTGGCCGGAATCCGGCGACGGTGATGACGACTAGGGTTTCCAAAAGTGTTTTGGATTATCAAAGTGTCATGGGTCTTGATGTTGTTGGGTCATTAGATGGCTAACATATTTGTGAAATTTTAAATGGGTCAAAATGTTTTTGATGAAAAATTATTTTTGGGTCCTTAAGTTTAAATTTACAAAATTTTCAAATATTTTCTCATGAAATAAATAATTGAAGTTGGACTTTAATTATTTATAGTAAATGGTGATTTACAAGAAATTCGGTTATAAATAAATTAATTAGAAAGTAGACAAATGTGTTTGTATACTTTGTTAATTTAGTTTATAATCGTGGCGGTTAGTGATTGGATCAAGATATATAATATTGGATCAATTAATTATTGTGATAATTAATTGATGGTGTATGATATGTGATATTATGCATGAAGGATTATCAAAAGCCCAAGCCCAATTTGCTAGGTGTATGCTAGGATATTTTATGTTGAGTGATTGTAATAATTATCAAATTTAAAATGAGCTTGGTTTATGGCCCGTTCCCACCCGATGAGATGTATCCCTATTTACTATGGATATTTATTTGTAAATATTAGTATAGTGGAAGATTAAGATTGGAAGATGGTGGCCTTGATGATTATGAAGATCGAAGACATGTAAATATAGGAAGCATATGTAATAGTTGCATTTGCATCCCATGCATTTCCCTAGGATTGGACCTAAGCCCGTGTTTAGCTCACACAGACCATTAGTATTGGGGCGATTGATCATCCTTGTTTTGTTTACTGTTTATAATATATGCATGATATGTTATAAATAATGAGTATGTGCATTATTATTATGATAATAACAAAGTTGCATGAATCCAGCAAACATACGATCAAACATGGCGAGCATTTAAATAAAATTAATGATGAGACCTTTCAAAATTAAAAACCCTCATTTTGAATAAGATTTAAATTAATATCAAGCCCGAAAAGGAGAATTATAAGTTTGTTTATAATTTCCATGTTTTCCATCGACAATGGGTGCATGATGAACGCTACCCGTGCTCGGGGCTCGGCTCATATTATTGGGGGGGCCCTGGGTGCCGGAAAGCTGTGACATCCATTGACATGGTGATGTGAACTACGTGGAACTCCCATGATTTCGGCTCATATTATTGAGGGAACTCATGGCGACCGTCCATTAAGGTTCAACATCGTTGGGTAAGGCTTGACACGTAAAGATGAACAACGTCATATTATTGGGTCCTAATCAAACGTGAGACAAAATTTTACGTAAAGGATTGCATTGTGATGCAATTGGAAACTACCTTTTAGGAATTGTGATTGGCTGATATTATTCGGGATCATAATTCGCTAATTGGACCTTACGTACCTACTGAGGAAATGAGTTTCTCGTTTTCACTAGAGGGTAGTGAAAGATGTTAAAACAGTGGGAGTAAAAATTTATAAAGTAAAAGTCCATACTTTATATCTTAATAAATATTTTAAAATAGTCACCAACATTTATCTGTTTTATTTTTCAGTACAAATTGACAATGTCTTTGATTTGCAATCCGCTATCTGCAATACTCGACAAACACGTATTAACTGGATCTAACTACCTCAACTGGCTAAGAAACCTGAAAATAGTCTTGAATTCGGAAAGGATAGCATATACACTTACTGAGTCGCCCCCTGTTGAGGCTCCGACTGACTGCACTCCTGAGGAATTGCAGACTTACAAAGAATGGTGTGACCATGACTTGAAAGCCGAGTGTTATATGCAGGCTTCCAAGAATGATGAGAAGTCGGTTATTTATGTGGATTCTTCATCTGGTACGAAGATTGGTCCACATAAGAAGGGAAAGAAGCGTTCTTTCCAACGTCCCAAGAAGAACGTAACCTTGAAGAGGCAATCTCCGAGTCCCGCTGTGGCAGCCATACCAGTGAAGGCTGACAAGACTGTTGACATATGTCATTACCAGTGTTTTTATAACCGGACCGTTAATCGAACCGGTCAAGCCTTAAAAAATGGTTCAACTAGTTCAACCGAACGGTAGAACCAGATCAATAAAATTAATATTTTATTTATTTTATATAATAAATAAAATAGTAAAATATTGATTATTTATGTTTTTATAGTTTTTACTTAATTTTTATGATGAAAATTACAACAAATATCCAAATAAACATCACTTTTCAAATTCAAAAATCCAAATTACACCTAACATGTAACCAAATAGTGAAATTTCTGGGTTTTTACTTATCTCCGGTTTTTTCCGGTTTTTTCTGGTTTAACCGGATTTTAACTGGTTTTTTCCGGTTAAACCTGTTTTCCGGTTTTTTAATTATCTCCGGACCGGTCTGGAGGCCGGTTCGCGGTTGAACCGGTCCGACTGGCCGGTCCGGTCCGGTTTGGAGAACACTGGTCATTACCGCAAGAAGCCTGGACATTGGAGGCGTAACTACAAAGAATATATTGCCCAGAAAAGTTTTGGAAATGGTATGTTATACATTGAAGTAAACATTTCAATTAACTCTACTTCTTGGGTATTAGATACTGGTTGTGGCTCACATCTCTGTAATGAGTTACAGGTGATGGGAAGAAATAGAAGGCTTAGTGAAGGTGAGACCTTCTTGAGAATGGGCAATGGAGCAAGAGTTGCTGCCAAGACCGTAGGAGATGTTTACTTATTGTTGAACAATGATTTTAAGTTAATGTTAAGAGATGTCTTGTTTGTACCTGAATTGGTGAAAAACATTATTTCCATTTCTATACTTGATAAAGATGGATTTTCTTGTTTATTTAGCAAAGGTGTTTGCAACATTTACAAGAATGAATGTTTAATTGGTACTGGAGAACTTGAAAACGATCTCTACACCTTAAAATTGAAAAATATTCCACTAAACAATGTCCAAGCAATAACAACAAACAAGCGAAAACAAGATACTCTAAATTCGGCACAATTATGGCATGCTCGATTAGGACATATTTCCCTAAGAAGGATGAACAAGCTAGTGGAAGTAGGCATGTTTGATATGTCTGATATTAATGCTCTCACGACTTGTGAATCCTGTCTGAAAGGAAAGAAGAACAAAATTCCGTTTAAAGGGCCATGTGGAGCGAGCCAAAGGGTTATTGGATTTGATCCATACCGATGTGTGCGGTCCGCTTAGCATCACAACTAAGCATGGACATGCCTACTTCATCACCTTTACCGATGACTTCGAGGTATGGGTATGTGTATTTGATGAAATACAAGTCTGAAGCCTTTGAAAGGTTCAAAGAATTCAGAAGTGAAGTAGAAAAACAGTTGGGACGAATCATCAAGACACTTCGATCGGATCGAGGTGGTGAGTACTTGAGTACCGAGTTCCAAGAATATCTTAGGGAGAATGGGATTCTCTCGCAGTGGACTCCACCCGCTACATCATAGTTGAATGGTGTTTCGGAGCGTCGTAACCGGACTTTGATGGACATGGTTCGGTCTATGATGGGGTTCACAGAGTTGCCGCCATCTTTTTGGGGATATGCGCTTGAGACAGCGGCACTGTTGTTGAACAATGTCCATTCAAAGACAATTGACAAGACAACATATGAGATATGGATGGGTAAGCCTCCCAAATATTCTTGTCTTAGAATATGGGGGTGCCCTGCTTATGTGAAGCAGGTAGTGGGAGATAAATTAGATAGTCGATCCATTTTATATTACTTTATGGGATATCCAAGGAATTCTGTTAGATATTATTTCTATCATCCCCAAGAAACAAAGGTATTTGTTTCTAGGAATGCGGCCCTTTTGAAAAAATAATTTCTATTGGATAGAAAAGGGGAGATGATAGAACTCGAAGAGGTTCGAGAGACACCCACAATTATAGAACCCACACCCGAAGAGCCAAGAGAAGAGATACAAGCTCCTAGAATATCCGAGAGAGTCTCGAGACCACCTATGAGCTATGGTCTGCTTCTTGAAGAGGGCCATGATGAGCCTTACCATGGATGTGATCCAAGGACCTTCAAGGAAGCGTTATCTGATGCCGATTCATCCAAGTGGCTTGAAGCGATGGAATCTGAGATGAATTCCATGCATTCGAACCAAGTGTGGAATCTCGTGGATCCACCTGAGGCAATTGTTCTCATAGGGTGTAAATGGATTTACAAGAGGAAACTTGGGGCGGATGAGAAGGTATTGACCTTCAAGGCGCGATTGGTGGCAAAAAGATATACTCAAAGACAAGGAGTTGACTTTGAGGAAACCTTTTCTCCAGTTGCAATGTTTAAGTCTATAAAGATATTGCTAGCCATAGCTGCATGGTATGACTATGAGATATGGCAGATGGATGTCAAGACAACCTTTCTTAATGGAGATATTAAGGAAGAGATTTACATGTCTCAACCTGAAGGGTTTACATCTGTCGGAAGTGAGCATATGGTATGCAAACGTCATAAATCTATTTATGGTCTAAAGCAGGCATCTAGGAGTTGGAACCTCAGATTCGACAGTACAATCAAAGATTTTGGTTTTACTAAGAATCCTGAGGAACTCTGTGTGTATAAGAAGGTCAGTGGGAGTGCTGTGACATTCCTGTTGCTTTATGTTGATGAAATTCTACTCATTAGGAATGATGTAGGAATGTTGCAATCAACTAAAATATGGTTAGCAAGTAAGTTCTCGATGTAGAACTTGGGTGAAACATCTTTTATATTGGGAATACAGATATATAGAGATAGATCAAGAAGATTGCTTGGTCTCACTCAGTCCACATACATGTATACCATCGTGAAGAGGTTCTTGATGGATGATTCCAAGAGAGGACTTCTACCGATGTGTCATGGCGTGTCCCTATCATAGTCTATGTCTCCCAAGACTGATGCAGAGATAGCGGCGATGACATGCATTCTGTATGCATCTGCAATTGGTAGCATCATGTATGGGATGATATTTACACGTCCTGACGTGGCTTTCTCACTAAGTGTAGTGAGTAGATATCAATCGAACCCTGGTCTTCCACACTGGAAAGCTGTGAAAGATATCCTCAAGTATTTGAGAAGGACCAATAGATTGTTCTTGGTCTATGGGGCTGGAGAAGTGAAATTTGAAGGCTATACCGACTCTAGCTTCCAAAGCGATATCGATGACTCGAAGTCAACCACTGGATTCATATTCATGCTCAATGGTGCTGCTGTCTCTTGGAAGAGTTCCAAGCAAGACAGTACAGCGGATTCCACCACTGAGGCAGAATACATTGTTGCATCACCTGCAGCAAAGGAGGCTCTTTGGATAAGGAATTTCGTCCAAGATTTGGGCGTCATTTCTAATGGAGTTGCTCCTATCCCGATGTTTGTGACAACACGAGAGCCATTGCTTAAGCAAAGCAGCCAAGGTCTCATCAGAAGTCCTAACACGTTTTGAAAAAGTACCACATCCTCCGAGAGATTGTGGAAAGAGGAGATGTCTCGATTGACAAAGTCGGCTCCGCAGATAATGTTGCTGATCCGCTAACTAAGCCTTTACCTAGACCATTATTCGAGAAGCATCGCGAATCGATGGGTTTAAAGTATATGGGTAGTTGGCTCTAGTGCAAGTGGGAGATTGTTAGAGTAGGTGCATGTCGAGCCAAGTGTTGGCCGAGTGTTCACAATGAAACTCCATGTATAAACAGTCTTTATTTTAATAATATCTGAAATTATTGTTTTGGCACATCTTTATCTGTATATTCATGCTAGTTGCATAGATAAAGTCCTTGAATATACAAATAGTAGAAATAATATGAGATGCTCAGATGATGAGTATTATGAAACTCGTATTTGGAATACTGTATATTCTAAACAGTTCCTAGTCGATTCAGCCGCCGCTAAGAAAGATATAGGCCGCTCGAGTTCGAGACTAGTATCTGCGATGTGAGTACCATGTTTCATTGGTAGGGGACATTGTGATGTCCGAGCATGCAGATAGGTGCTCTTTGTAGAGTGCATTGAACAACCCTCCATAAAGGACTTTCCAAGTGGTTCTCACTTATCGAGTGGAAACGTCCTAGTTTATGGTTGTACACCATTAGTCCTTATGACCCGGGACAATATTGAGACTCTATGTGCTAGTATTACACTTTAACTTGTTTACCGACTCTCAAGGGGTCATCAGGTGGCAAGGTTGGGTGTTTTGTCAAAACATATAGGAGTCGATGCATTGTAGTCGGGGATTCACCGCTTACCTTCGGATATGGATATCCTATGTGTATATAGTATGAAATATCTGATCAGATTATGGTGGTAATTATGTAAGAGGTTTCATAGATTACACCATCGATGCAACTACGACATGACACATAGTATCGATTCATTGACAACTCTCGATATACCAATGGTTGTCGAATCGGTCGGGATATATGAGTTGAAGGGACCGTACTGTACGCTAACCATAATTGAATGGTTCTTGCAGGCACTATCATTTGATACCTAGGGAATCATGTAAGCGATGCTGCTAGGCGTTTAACATGATTGGTTGTGCACTATCAGACTTGAGTTTTGACGTTCTTGTTATCAAGGAGTTGATAAGTAAGAATGGAGCAATTGGGGTATGCTCGTATAAGGACATGTTTAGTTTGAATCTCATGGAGATGTGAACCAACTGCTAGTTGTATCAATGAACCATTGAGGGTCACACAAGTGCTAATTTTTTAGATCTCGTTGAGAAATAAAATAGTTCAATGTGTTGAACGGCTTATAAAGGAGTTTATAAGTGTAAATAAAAATAGAAGTATGACTTCTATAAGGAGAATGTAACTTTTAATTTGAGGAAGTGTTCCTAATTTAAAAGTTGGCCAAACAAATAATGTATTTGAAAATTGTGATTTTCATAAACATTATTATGGACTAAATTAAATTAATTCAAGTGTTGAATTAATTAAACACTAGTGGGCCTAGTAGAGTCTAAATAATTAAATTAATTCAAGTGTTGAATTAATTAAACAATATTGGGTCTTGTAGAGCCCAATTAAAAATAATTATTAAACTAGTGGGCTTGAGTAAAATCAAGTAAAGGTTAAATGGTTTCAAATGTGTTTGAGACAATTTAAATATAAGTTCATGGGCCTTGTAATTGTTACAAGCCCAAGTAAAAAGCATGCTTGGAAGGTGAAGGGTTGGAGACAACTTTTGAGTTAATTGCATGACATGCACATGCAACTTTTTGATTCTACTTTTTCCACAACCAAGAAATACACTCCTCCCTCTCTCCTCCCCTCATGTTGGACGAAATTTGATGCCCTATTCTCCTCCATTTTTTCTCCTTCAATTGTTGATGAAAGCACACACTTCTCAATGAAAAATGTTCTAATTTTTCTAGTGCAAAATTAGAGTGGTTCTATCTTGTTGGTGGTGGACCTAATTTTGAAGGAAAAATTCAAGAACAAGGGAAAGCTTGTAGATTGTTGATGAAAGCACACACTTCTCATTGATAGGTATATTTTCTAAACACACTATGAATGTCATATTTTGTGTTTTTGTATTTGCTACACATTATAGAATTAGGGTGCTCGGTTTTCTTGTTGAAAAACATTTTTAAAACTTCCGTTGCGCTTTCGGTCACCTTAATCGATCCCCTTTCACAAAGAACTCGTCTTTGACAATCCGCAAAAGGAATAATCGACAAACGCCACAAAGTAAAACTATGATAAGTTTGATTTTCAATACAAAGTTAAAGTCTTGAAAAGTTTGAGAGAAAAATCAAAAGTTCGTATTTTATCAATGAAAAATAAAAAAATGTCCCAAAATTTTCGTGCAAATATGTTTAAATAATATTCAAAAATCTAGTTGCCAAATACTTTGGACTCTAAACTAGGAAAATAAATTTCTTCACGCAGGTGGCGTGCTGGGGCGATAAAGTTTGAATGCCCTTGCGCGGAGGATTTTGGAATTTCGCAGCTTGGACAATGTGTGGGGCGCTGAGGCGGTAATGTTTGGCCGCCCTAGCGCCAAACTCTCTGGACTTCACCTTGAGCAGTACATGGCACGCTGGGGCGGTAATGTTTGGCCGCCCTAGCGTGGGAGCTTTTGGTCCGAGCTCATTCTCTTCATACTTTAGCACTTTAACCACGTTCCTCGGACTCCAAACTTACTCCCGTGACTCACGAGCCCCTCAGGACTCGGTTCCTTGCTTGCAAGTTCTTCTTGATTGCTCATAAGCCCATGCAATACTTCCTTGAATCTCTTCAGTCGTCCCTTTGTTATTCGTCCCATCCGAAACTCTAACGGGTCCCATGCTTTAATTGGAGCTTGACCTACCATGATAGCATCATCCTCCCCTTCTTAAAAATTATTTGTCCTCAAATCATTGCCACCTACACAAAAATTAAACAAATTAGTAATAACAAGGATTATATGATCAACATGCTTACCTTTAAGCTCAATTTTGTAGGTGCTATCGCCACCGTGCTCCATCAACGCTTTGAACCTTATCTCCATGGTTGCCTTCATTATCAACTAACCAATTTCAACATACACCAAATAACAAACGAAACCAAATGATAAAATATAATTAACTATCACAAATAACAGATTCCTTCCCTTCTTAGGCTTAGTTAACCCAAAAAAAAATCCATATAGTCGTTGCGGTGTCAAATACTCTTAACTCACAATGATTGCTCTCAAAATCATATGAATCACCCCATTGCACTTTTGTACCATCAACATTTGCTCGCCTCCTCATCACGACTTATCAAAATCCCGCAAAGGCGAAATAATAATGCTCGGGATTGTAACGACTATATCATCACAATGAGAACAAACCACTTTGTACAAAGGTACATGAAATGGATTATAGAAGAATAAACAACAGTCTGTCGAGATATCAGACTACACCATCCTCAACATAATACAATCTCAGAACCTTAGATTCATCCCTCATTCTCCACTTTTGTAATTGCTCATCAAAAGACTAACCTGCTCGAATCATTTCCTTCAGCGTCGATTGCATTGTCAAAATAGAAAGATTACGAGCATCACCCCTAGAATAAAATGCAAGATCAAATCTCTAGATCTCTGTCTACAATGGTACGTATCTGAATAGACAACTTTGCAAGCACTGCTGTTGTAAGGCCCGAGAAGTTGATTACCGTAATCTGAAATGTTTTGGGTATATTTACCGTAATCTGAAATTAATCTGAAACGATTTAGTGATTAATTAAGGTAAATATGGACGGAAAGGATTAGACCGGGAAAGACGAGAAAAGACGCGAAATATAAGTGCGAGGGTGGCATTCGCGCACATGCGCGGCGTGTAAGCGCGCACATGCGCGGAATGTCCAGAACCTCTCGCGCATAAGCGCGAGACAGGGCGCGCATATGCGCGAGGGGGGTGAAATGTCGAGGGAGAACTCCCGAGAGTCCGACGCATATGCGCGACGTAGATGGCGCATATGCGTGTGACAGACAGAAGGTTTGGCGCATATGCGCGGGATTGATAGCGCATATGCGCGAGTGGTTGAAGGCACGAGGCAGTAGGTCTCGCGCATATGCGCGACGACTTGCGCGCATATGCGCGAGTAGTCCAGTAGCCCGGACAGTACTTCCGGCGCATATGCGCGGATCTTGGGCGCGCATATGCGCCAGTCATGCAAAACGAAAAAGAGCCACGTTTCACTTGCATGCAACCGGATGTATATGTATGTATGTATATATATATATATATATATATATATATATATATATATATGTAGTAGCCCGAATTCCGAATTGGGTAATTAACGGATTATTGGTGATTAATCATGATCGGAAGGTCTGAAGATGGTTCGGAAGCACCGAAGAGTTCGGAAGGTCCGAAGTGAGTTCGGTGGATCCGATCATTAGGTGTCAAGAGTTGATCGACACGTGCAAGTTCGGACGGTCCGAAGTGTATGTTCGGTGGATCCGAACATGAGCTGTCAAGAGCCAATGGACACGTAGAGTTCGGACGTTCCGAAGTGGTGTTCGGAGGATCCGAACATGGCCTATAAATAGTGGTCGGATTTCCTCATTTTGACTCGCCAATTCAGAGAGTTCCATAGCATTTCAGTCGTTTCTGACAGGTTCTAGTCTTGTTCCGAGATTTGGGCACTAGCGGAGAGCTGCCGGGATTGGTAGCATAGCAGCGCCGGAGTTTCGAGGCAATCGACATCAAAGGGCTGTCGACGGACGAAGGTAAACCCTAAACCTTTGGTAGTACTAGGGAGTACTGGTTTTGCTAGCCGAGCATGGTAGTATTGTTCATTGGGTATGCTTTTGATGAATAGGCTTGGATTAGACCTGTTGTCTGGTTGTTCCAGTGGATTAGGATTGCTGTGATAGAGGTACGAAAGTACTATCCGAGATATCCTGGTTGAGTATACATTCATATATGTGTTGCATGATTATGTGGTGCATTGATATATGTCATATGATGCATGCTATTGTGTCACGTTTATTACTGCACGTTGCATTTCATGTTGAGCCGTATCTTCTTCGAGATAGCCTTTGCTGTTGAGCTGTATCTCTTTCGAGATAAGCTATATCTTGGGACCGCTCAGCCCTGTCTTGTGGACGCATGGACACCGAGAGTACACAGTGGCCGACGGGTCGGGAGGGCTTCGGTGGTCCGGGACATTTTAGGTCCACGTCTGTCTTGTAGTGGATGCAGTGACCCAGAGGTGTACCGCGCGGCACTATCCACTTGGCGCCTCTAGACTGAGCATTGTTGAGATCCTTTTGTGACTCCTGTTTCTTGACTACCCCGGTATCATATCATAGCATGTGCATTTCATATAGGTTTGTATACTCATACTTTTGTACTGGGCGTTCTTATCGCTCACGTCCTCGGTTTTGTTTATCTTGGACACCCCATTCCCACGGGGCAGGCCTCAGGTTGGACAGCTCAGGAGGAGCAGGAGGAGGACGTTGAGTAGCTGGTTGGTTTAGTTTTCGGTATTGTTCTATTCGATATGGTTGTACTTGTATTTTTTAGTTGAGTTATTATAGACTTCGATTGGATTGTATATTTATAGTTTGTTGACTAATTCCGCTGTTATTTCTGATTACTGTTATTAAGTAAAGTGCATGCTTAAGTTCTTGCTTAGTAGGTGATCCTGGAACGGGTCACTACATTTATGGTATCAGAGCATGCAAAGATTTTTGGGACATTAGTAATTCTGTTTTGAGGATTTAGGAGTTGATTTTAGTTTCCTTTCAGATGTCAGGAGATGGAAGCAGTCACGGTAGTGTGGGACATGGCCGTTATGGCGATGATGTGGCTGGCCGAGAACATCGTCGTAGAGATCGTGACGGAGGACGTCACCGAGATCATGATGAAAGGAGATGTAGGAACCGTGTCAACATTATGGATTTAATGAAGATTGGCACCAACAGAGATAAAAGAGTTGAAACAACAGTTAGCAAGGTTAGCTAACGGAGACAACACATCTGGTTTTGCAATCCAAACAGATGGAACCTTGTGTCTGTCAGAAAGAATCGTAGTTCCAGAAGATTCTAAATTGAGAGACGAGATTTTATCTCAAGCTCATAGGAGTAAGTTGAGTATCCACCCTGAAAGCATGGAAATGTATAAGGATTTGGAAACCAAGTTTTGGTGGAAAGGTATGAAGAGAAGTATTTACCAGTTTGTAGCCAAGTGTTTGGTGTGTCTGAGATGTAATAACAATGATTGATATTTCATTTTGTTCATCCTCTAAGCCTGATTTCGAGAACGAAATCGTTTTTAAGAGGGGGAGAATGTAGTAGCCCGAATTCCGAATTGGGTAATTAACGGATTATTGGTGATTAATCATGATCGGAAGGTCTGAAGATGGTTCGGAAGCACCGAAGAGTTCGGAAGGTCCGAAGTGAGTTCGGTGGATCCGATCATTAGGTGTCAAGAGTTGATCGACACGTGCAAGTTCGGACGGTCCGAAGTGTATGTTCGGTGGATCCGAACATGAGCTGTCAAGAGCCAATGGACACGTAGAGTTCGGACGTTCCGAAGTGGTGTTCGGAGGATCCGAACATGGCCTATAAATAGTGGTCGGATTTCCTCATTTTGACTCGCCAATTCAGAGAGTTCCATAGCATTTCAGTCGTTTCTGACAGGTTCTATTCTTGTTCCGAGATTTGGGCACTAGCGGAGAGCTGCCGGGATTGGTAGCATAGCAGCGCCGGAGTTTCGAGGCAATCGACATCAAAGGGCTGTCGACGGACGAAGGTAAACCCTAAACCTTTGGTAGTACTAGGGAGTACTGGTTTTGCTAGCCGAGCATGGTAGTATTGTTCATTGGGTATGCTTTTGATGAATAGGCTTGGATTAGACCTGTTGTCTGGTTGTTCCAGTGGATTAGGATTGCTGTGATAGAGGTACGAAAGTACTATCCGAGATATCCTGGTTGAGTATACATTCATATATGTGTTGCATGATTATGTGGTGCATTGATATATGTCATATGATGCATGCTATTGTGTCACGTTTATTACTGCACGTTGCATTTCATGTTGAGCCGTATCTTCTTCGAGATAGCCTTTGCTGTTGAGCTGTATCTCTTTCGAGATAAGCTATATCTTGGGACCGCTCAGCCCTGTCTTGTGGACGCATGGACACCGAGAGTACACAGTGGCCGACGGGTCGGGAGGGCTTCGGTGGTCCGGGACATTTTAGGTCCACGTCTGTCTTGTAGTGGATGCAGTGACCCAGAGGTGTACCGCGCGGCACTATCCACTTGGCGCCTCTAGACTGAGCATTGTTGAGATCCTTTTGTGACTCCTGTTTCTTGACTACCCCGGTATCATATCATAGCATGTGCATTTCATATAGGTTTGTATACTCATACTTTTGTACTGGGCGTTCTTATCGCTCACGTCCTCGGTTTTGTTTATCTTGGACACCCCATTCCCACGGGGCAGGCCTCAGGTTGGACAGCTCAGGAGGAGCAGGAGGAGGACGTTGAGTAGCTGGTTGGTTTAGTTTTCGGTATTGTTCTATTCGATATGGTTGTACTTGTATTTTTTAGTTGAGTTATTATAGACTTCGATTGGATTGTATATTTATAGTTTGTTGACTAATTCCGCTGTTATTTCTGATTACTGTTATTAAGTAAAGTGCATGCTTAAGTTCTTGCTTAGTAGGTGATCCTGGAACGGGTCACTACAATATATATATTCATTCCTTCCTTATCAACTGAAAGAATCGAGAAAAGGGTCGAAGAAGTTTGCCAGAAATCCTTACGCCTTTTTATTTTGATCCGTCCGTCTGATTTTGAATCCGACTTCAGTACCGAGTTCCTAGCGACGTAGGCTACAACTGGACGTAAGTTTTTCTACGTTGTGACATGTTTTGAAATTATGCTATTGTCAGAATTGAATAGGATTCATATATGATGTTCTTGTTATGTTAGACATCATAGAATCGAAGTCAGATTGAGAAACGGACTGTTTATATAATTGTTATGATTTTCAGAGTCGATTGGACTGCGATTTCATATCATAATTATATTATTATTCAGATTTTGAGTTGTATCGATATTGATTATGAGTTCTGATATTATATCTGTGATGTTTGGATTGACGGGGTTGCCGAGACAATATTGTTATGCCGTGGAAACATCAGTTGATTGATATTGATCAGATTCGGTATTAATTTAGAGGATGTTACGATACCGTATGTCGATTGACATAGATCAGATTGTATTGTGATTTGAATATTGATCAGAACATGTATTGAATTTAGTTGTTTATTGATATTATATCTGTTCGGTATTGTTATTACCAGATTGAGAATGGACCGAGGTAGATTCGGGACTTCTTCTTCTTCTTCTTCTTCGGAGCGAGAAGATAAAGGTATAAATTAATGTTGAGTTGGGATTGCACAACTCGAGTGAGGTTTGGCTCGAGTTTCCCTATATCACATACTTTATTTTATTGCATAGATATTTGCAATGAATGAATTAATCTGCTTGATTTCTTGATTGATAGATAGCAGGTATTAGAAGAGTGATCTTGTGACAGAAGTACCTGATAGTGGCGGGATCTCCACGGGCACATTGCGTGATGTTACAAGATAGTCTATTGGCGATAGAGCCAAAGTCTTTCACCGGATGTTTGGCTATCGATGTGGATAGAATTAGAGATTTTTCTATTACTGGTGATCGATACCGTATCGATGTGGATAGCCGGAGCTTTTTCTATTACTTTTGATCGATGTTATATCGATGTGGATAGAATCGAGCTTCTTCTATTACTGGTAATCGATACTATCTCGATGTGGATAGAATCAGACCTTTTTCTATTACTGTGATCGATACCATATCAACGTGAATAGAACTGGAGTCTTTTCTATTACTGTTGGTCGATATAAGAATGCCAACATTTGGAAACCGGGATCCCTAGGCCAAGAATGAGTCTAGTCTAAAACGTAAAGTCAAGAGTCTGATTGACAATTATATTGATTTATATTAATTGATGTTGATTATGTTCCTGAATATGGTACATGTCGATTTATGTTCCTGATTAAGGTAAATGTTTAGAATAGAATTTATTCTTGATATTGATTTATGTTCCTGATTAGGGTACATGGTTTAGAATATGATTTATTCTTGTTAGTGATTTATGTCATGATTTTGATATATGATATGATTTTCTGTTATATGCTTTTATATTGTTTATATGATTGCATGTATACATGATTTATACTGGGAATATAATTCTCACCGGAGTTATCCGGCTGTTGTCTTGTTTGTATGTGTGCATGACAACAGGTGGGATAAGATCAGGGTCAAGAAGAGAACGAGGCTGGACTAGATAGCGTGGAGATCCGGGCTTCAGAAGCAACTTAGGATCAGTACTGATATATAGTTGAACCTAGTTGAATTATTGTAGATCACACAATAATTGTATGTTATGTTTAATATGTAAATTGAATTTAATTACATTACGTTTCCGCTTTGCATTTTAAAAAAAACATTTAGACCTTTTTTATTATAATGGTTTGAATTATTCCTAAAGACGATTAAGGAATGAATTAGCGTCCGGGTCCCCACAGCTGTCTTTTTACTCAATGCGTCGGCTACCACATTAGCCTTGCCCAGGTGGTAGCTAATGTCGTAGTCATAGTCCTTCACCAGCTCTAACTATCTCCGTTGTCTCATATCCAGATCTTTCTGTGTGAAAAAGCACTTCAAACTCTTGTTGTGAGGCCCGGGGCCGAAGAGGGCGGGGGGTGATTGCCAGTGCCATCAGTTGCACGGACAATGAGCGGCTCCTGGTAGGCTTCTAGGTAGAGGGAACATGAATGAAACGACCCACACGGGAATGAGAGGGATTCCGAGACTGTTCAATGTAATGGACTGTACAGTTGAAGACGGCTTTAAAGATTTGATTGGTAATGCTCATATCACGAAGGTGCATCTTCTCTTCGGTAGCTCCTCACATAAGAACTCCAAAGTTAAGCGTGCTTGTCTTGGGGCAATTTTTGGGATGGGTGACCTACTGGGAAGTCTCCCAGGGTGCGTGTGAGTGAGGACATAAGCACGCTGGAAAGACCCGTCTTGGTACAGTGAGGACAGTCGTCGAATCTGAGGCGTTACAGTTGGTATCAGAGCCGACCTCTCTTAGTACGGTGTGGTTCGGGGACGAACCAAGCGGAAGCTGGTGGGCATGTGAGGCCCGGGGCCGAAGAGGGCGGGGGGTGATCGCCGGTGCTATCAGTTGCACGGACAATGAGCGGCTCCTGGCATGCTTCTAGGTGGAGGGAACATGAATGAACCGACCCACACGGGAATGAGAGGGATTCCGAGACTGTTCAATGTAATGGACTGTACAGTTGAAGACGGCTTTAAAGATTTGATTGGTACTGCTCATATCACGAAGGTGCATCTTCTTTTCGGTAGCTCCTCACATAAGAACTCCAAAGTTAAGCGTGCTTGTCTTGGGGCAATTTTTGGGATGGTGACCTCCTGGAAAGTCTCCCAGGGTGCTTGTGAGTGAGGACATAAGCACGCTGGAAAGACCCGTCTTGGTACAGTGAGGACAGTCGTCGAATCTGAGGCGTTACAGTTGGTATCAGAGCCGACCTCTCTTAGTACGGTGTGGTTCGGGGACGAACCAAGCGGAAGCTGGTGGGCATGTGAGGCCCGGGGCCGAAGAGGGCGGGGGGTGATCGCCGGTGCCATCAGTTGCACGGACAATGAGCGGCTCCTGGCATGCTTCTAGGTGGAGGGAACATGAATGAACCGACCCACACGGGAATGAGAGGGATTCCGAGACTGTTCAATGTAATGGACTGTACAGTTGAAGACGGCTATAAAGATTTGATTGGTACTGCTCATATCACGAAGGTGCATTTTTTTTTCGGTAGCTCATACATAAGAACTCCAAAGTTAAGCGTGCTTGTCTTGGGGCAATTTTTGGGATGGGTGACCTCCTTGGAAGTCTCCCAGGGTGCGTGTGAGTGAGTACATAAGCATGCTGGAAAGACCCGTCTTGGTACAGTGAGGACAGTCGTCGAATCTGGGATGTTGTACTTGTGATCTATGAAAATTTTGCACTTCTCCCCATACAGATAGTGTCTCCAAATATTCAGAGTAAATACTATTGCTGCTAGCTCGAGGTCATGATTCGGTTAATTCTTCTCATGAAACCTTCAGCTGTCTGGATGCATAGGCTATCACTCTGTCATGCTGCATCAGAACTGCGCACAAACCAAGATTCAAAGCATACATGTATAGCACATACTCCCCTTGCCCTAATCACCCTTAGATTCATCCCTCATTCTCCACTTTTGTAATTGCTCATCAGAAGATTGACCTGCTCGAATCCTGTCCTTTAGCGTCAATTGTATTGTCAGGGTAGAAATATTACGAGCATCGCCCCTAGAATAAACTGCAAGATCAAATCTCTAGATCTCTGTCTACAATGGTATCTGAATAGACAAATTTGCAACCACTGCAGTCTTCTTACTCAGTGCGTCGGATACCACATTAGTCTTGCCCGGGTGGTAGCTAATGTCGTAATCATAGTCCTTTACTAGCTCTAACTATAAGTGCTGTCTCATATCTAGATCTTTCTCTGTGAAAAAATACTTCAAACTTTTGTGATCTATGAAAATTTTGCACTTTTCTCCATATAGATAGTGTCTCCAAATCTTCAGCCAATGCTATTGCTGCTAGCTCAAGGTCATGATTTAGGTAATTCTTCTCATGAAACCTTCAGTTGTCTGGATGCATAGTCTATCACTCTTTCATGCTGCATAAGAACTGCGCACATACCAAGCTTCGAAGCATTAAAGGCACGCTGCTCAAATTCTGGTTTACTTTTTGTTTCAAACATACATCCAAGAAAACGAAGGAAGATTATGTATCCTGTGCTGACTCACCAGCTCAATTGTTGACTTCTTCCAAAAACGTTCCTACTAAATTAACGAATTAGATGAAATGACACCAGAAAATTTGTACCTGAAGGGTTACATAGAACTTCAACCCTTCATTGATGTTCTCCTTGATCTCTCGGTATTTCGCGATGGCGGCTTCAATCTGTTTATAGCTCCTCTCACGAGATGCTGAGAGATCATAAACAAAGGAATATCATACAGAGTTTGTACTGGAAAATAGACTACATTTGCTTCAAGTAATTTAATAACTGAGTGTCGAAGATGTTCCTGCATGAGAAAGAAACTTGTTTTCCTGCTTATTGGTACTATAATGGTAACCTGTTTGGTTCATCAAGTAAAAGCTAAATACATCCTCGGATCATCACCCATCGGAAAGAGGACGCAATAAAAATAAGAAATACTGTAAGAAAATTGTATACATGGGTAATTAACATGGACACTCCTTGAGTGATGTCTAATTATAAAACACCAACTGAAATTTGAATACTACAGCGAAAGCTCCACAAATTTAGCTAAACAATAGGGACATCCTCTGAGGTTAATTTGCCTTACATTTATGACACTGTTTGAAGGGGTTTAACCTTAGAATTAGAAAATGTAATCAAAATTACTTAAATCCAAGGAACGTTTATATAATTAGATCCAATCTCAAGGGTGTTGGGGTCTGTCATTTACCCTAATAAATAGGTAATAAGCCTACGTCCTACATAATTTATTGTCCCTTGGGATACGCGTGAAATGCACTTGGTTTGATTTAGAAAGAGCTCATATTTATTCTTTGATAAAGTTGAGACCCATGTGATTTAAGACTAAATCATTAGACACTAAATTACTAAACAAATAACTGAAAGGCCACTGCTTAATCTCTTCGAAGAAAAATGCATCAAATAGAAAAAATTATTTAGATACATTAAGAAAACAGATTTCGAATAAACTCGGAGTTCTTGACAAGGCAATTTACAAGTTCCCCCCAACAGCATATCTAGAACAAATAGCACAATCCAAATAGTATGCAGAATGGCATACCTTTATAATCTTCAACGTTAAAGATAGCGGCAAACTCATCATTTTGGGACTGTAGGGGGATAAAATACCACGTTAGATGTTTTAATTTTTTCAATATGTGCAACAATCCATGGGAAATGATTTCTAAGATAGAAACAAATAAATCAGATGAAAGCAGACAACGCTTGAAATATAGCTTTGGGTATGATAAAGACTGGTAAATGATATGGCAAATTTAAATAAATAGTATCAGCATGAAATTGGATAAACGAGGAATGAGCACTTTATAAGCAGTCTGACTAACTAGTGTGCCTATTTTCCTTAATGGGGAAATGATTTCTACGATAGAAATAAATCAGATGAAGGCAGAAAACACTTGAAATATAGCTTTGGGCATGATAAAGACTGACAAATCATATGGCAACTTTAAATAAATATCAGCATTAAATTGCGTAAACGAGGAAGGGATGCTTTATAAGCAGTTGACTAACTAGTATGCCTATTTTCCTGATGGTTCAACCAACGACAAAACAATCTTCATGACAATGAAGGAGAACAGATGTAATCAAGTATATTCCATGCATTTTCACCACAAAAATCATGATGGCGCTACAAGCAAGCATAGTAAGCCAACTAGCCACAAAAAGTCCTGATGAATCAACAAATTTTAATTTACAGGTCGAAGAACCTACATGAACACTACCACAATTTTAAGATTGCCATTGATATGGCAACAAAATTTAGACCTGGATGTGCCTTAACAGTTGTTCTTGGGCTTCAAGGTTTTGAGCAATTTCTTCACAAATGTGATTGTACTTTGATATCTCCTTTCTAAAAAGATCCTCGTGGGAACCAGTGGAGTTCATCAACTTGGGCAGTATATCATCCTACGTCACAAACCACAAGTACATCAAGCCAAACTAAATACTCAACATGTTTCAGGGTAAAGAGCAAAATCAATAAAGCAGGTAATCAAAGAGAATTGAAGGGTTGAATCAAACATTACTATATAGGTGAACTCCAAACATAAACATTTGTAATGAACTCCATCATTTATGCAAAAAAGCTATGAGCCAAAATGCACAAAACATCTGATCCACAAAACTGAAAAACCTAAAAAAATAAATAACGATATCATAAGAGTAGATGTAATTTCTAAGCACCTCCACATAGCTAACCGACCAAATACACCGGCAAGGGTTTAAATTGAATGCACAAGCTGGAGATGGAGAACAAAAGCATCACCACCCAGTGCAATTTCACTATGCAAACTTAACAAAAACATGATCGTTAAAAAGCCAGCCCCATCTTACCTTCCTCTTCATCTCTTTCAGCATGTCTTCAAGACCTGCCCTCTGAGCTCCAAGGGTTTCCAGTTGCCTCTGCAAAAACATGAAATCAATCATAAGCATTTTAATACTGCTCAGTCCACAAAAAGATTCTAACATCATTCTGAAACATTCGAGGAGCTACAAGAATAGTTTTATTAAAATAATACATAAAGTAACAAAGAATTATTCATGCATAGAACTAATATTTCTAACAAAGTTAATTGCACAATTGAAAATTTCATTTAGTTTTAAAAAGTGAATAAAATTTAATGGCAAGGACAGTACAAACATAAATAACAAATCATGTGAGACATCAATAACAACAAAATGAAAGCAGTCCACAACACTAGACAGTTTTCTGCATCTAACAACATTTGTTTCATTTCAGAAGCATGTCCAGAAATAACACCGCTGAAGTAAAACGCCACATTGAATTTCATCTTTGAAGGAAGATATTCGATGCTACACGACACACATATAAAAGGCTAATTGCACCAAGGCCCCTTCTAAAAAGTTTAAAAATTATAAAACCCGTTAAAAGTATTAATAGACTAATACATCCTCCATTTTTTTTAAATCAAGCACATTTAACCCATGTGTTAAAAAAAATTCATTCGCATTTACCCCATATGTAAGGGGTTTTATGGCTGATTTTAAAAAACACTGCGTTGTAAATGCACTAGATTTTTCACAAGGGTTTCTTTGTTTTTCTGTGTCACGCCCCGAGACCGGGGTTAGTCGACACCGGCGTTGTTCAACAATCACATAATCGTCAAACAACAAGCCTCGTAGTTCAGTATAAACCAAAACCAGTCTATTTCATAAATAACTCAAAATAATCTTGTCTTACAGTGATAAATTCCAAAACGAAATAAAATGTGCGGAAGCAGTGTACAACTTGAATCGAAACTTAGGAAGAACATAAGCGAGAAATCTTCATATCTCAAGACTTCCTCACCAACTCCAAAGCATGTCTTATTTCATCCTCGTCTACTTGATCTTCATTCTTATCTGGGGAGAAATGTAAGGGGTGAGTGTTTGGGAAACACTCAGCAAGTGGGGGCCGATCGATTACCACAAATACATATAAATATAATTTAAAACCCATATTGCAAACTGATTTTTCAAAACATAGTATCTTATATCAGATCAGAATCGGAATCGAAGTGCGAAACAGAGATTATCAGACAATTCAGAACAGAACGAATCAGAACAAATGAAAACACTGTTATTCATCTCGTTATCCATGGTCAAATTGTCCCCAATATGTTAGTCCTCTAAGGGGTGAGGCCAAAACACAGTTTTATACCCACTGATGGGGGCCGAAACACAGTTTTATACCCACTGATGAGGGCCGAAACACAGTTTTATACCCACTGATGGGGGCCGGAACACAGTTTTATACCCACTGATGAGGGCCGAAACACAGTTTTATACCCACTGATGGAGGCCATATATAATTTACAATCGTCGTTCCATATCCCACTCGAACCATAACAGTGCACCACAAAATCAGATGTATCAAACAACATTTATCGGAATTTTTGAATGAACTCAGCAGAATCAAAGAACATTGGAAATAGAAGAACATATCGTACATCGATCGAGATTTTATAAAATATATAATAGCATTTTCCGAAGATGATTTGACACACATAGACGCATGTCATGAAATACTTATACAAAGTTTAAGTTACAAAGAAATACATATCAAAAGCCCACTTACCTGATTTCGTTTAGATTAAGGCGCTAGAAGGACATGCTAAAAGAACTTCGTTCGAACAAGGTTGCGGTAGAGCTTCGACTAGGCTGCTGCAAAATGCTAAATTTCGAATTCTTGAAATTATGGGGAGGGAGTTTGCTTCTTATATAGGCTTGAATAATCAACTATAAAGGTAAACCCGGATCACTCCAAGAATGTCGCTGATTGCTTAATCAACGTGATGATTGCACTTTTCTCTCCCGAATGAACGTGGCCTCTTCTTGATTCCAGATACACACCCCAGATTCATGCTGTAATGGTGAGTGATTTTGGCTCCCTTAAGTGCAAATGGAGAGTGATTTTGGGCTGCATGAATCTCCTCCAAGATTGGTGTCCTTCCATATTGCACGGTCTTCACATTTGATACCACTTAAATGTCATTACTCATGGTCATTAACCTCCTCTTAATAACACCTATTCATGGCCATTAGCATCATATTTAAAATGCCTATTAATGATCATTAACCTCTTCTTAATTATCATTATTTTTCTTTTAATATAGCTAGTTTAATGGTTCATTTGTTGTGGTTTAGTTTAGTCATTAAGAATAGTGATAAAAGGTCAATAATGAGGGAAAAAATGATTATACGAATTTCCAAGATTATGATTGCATGGAATGCGAATAATGTTGTGCCAAAAATGAGCTGAAATTTCCTATGACATATATCGATTTTCTCGTTGCAAGATTTCGGGTTTTCACATCCCTCCCTCCTTATTAGAAGTTTCGTCCTCGAAACTTGAGTTAACTCGATGTAGATATGAAATGATTGATAAATTCAAAATTTAAATCCATGTTGAATAATCTATGGTTCGAGTTCAATTGATTCAAGGAAAAATTAAACTTGAATTCTATAATACGAAGACGATAGGTTTCAAAACACAAGTAGTTAGATGTAAAAAAAAAATATGGACAAGGGTGTCCTTATTCCAAAAGACTTATGGGAGCTTAATCTAATCAATAACGTTTCCGTCTCCTAACTCCTCGTTAGCTTCTTCTCCATGTGCATTTAGTGGTTGTTGCTCATACTCGAGTGCAATTTGCTGGTTGGCGATTTCTACACTCAAGTTTTGGTTGTTGAGCTCAAGTTGTTGCACATAGTTTTCCATTTCATGACGATAGACATTGAACTCATGTTGAAGTTGGTCACAAAACCACTTCTTAGCGTGATAGTGGTGGCACCAAGCTTCGGAGGTGGCAAACATTTGTTGACCATACTTTTGCGACTCTTGCAACTCTTCTTTGTAATCTTTGAGTTGCTTCTCCGCAAATTTCTTGTCGAAAGTGAGTTGTCTCCCTTTCTACTTGAAGGTGATCCCTATCTTTCTTCAACTCCTCTTTGTCATAAAGCAAACTTGTGATGGTACCCCTAAGTTGCTCGATTTCGAGCTCGAGTTCCCTAACGGTCTTGGCTTGCGTCGTCATTTGCTAACACGAAATTTAGAATCTTGCTTGAAGGGGGGAACGAAAATATGAGAGGATTGTGATTTTTTTTTTTTTTTTTGTGAGTGACTTTCTTCATCTATGAGGAGATATTTATATAGCTATTTTGGAGAAGATGTAAGGTAACAATTTTTTTAAGGCCATTGATTCATTTTAATTTGTACTTAATTGTGTGCCAAATTCTAGGTCAATGAATGTCTCACGTTTCTATAATAAAAAAAAAAATTTAATTGCATGACAATGATCATGGGATGAAATTTTCGAAATTTGAGCTAAGAAGAATTCAAAATTTCAAAAATATAGGTGAATGTGATGGCTAAATTCTAGTGTTTAAGGTAGCTTTCCAAATTTAGAGATCGATAATGATGTTACAAAAATTGAAGGTAGGTAAAAGATGAGGCTTGATTAAAGGATGCATCATTGAATGAACAATTTTTGAACAATATATGAAAATTCTAAAATATAGGTAGGATTGTATAGGGACAAGTAGATGAATAAATAAAATTTTAAAAAGAGACATGATATATGATCTACCCAAGAAATGTATTATAATTTTAGTTATTAATAAGTAATTGACAAAATAAAAATTGGGATGCGAATGGTTCCTGTGTTCAAGAAGAATTAGATTAGATATTGAAGGCCGAAAGGTGATATGTTCAATCAATTACATTGATATGTACGTGAATTGATTTGATTGCAATTAATTCTATTAAACAAGAAATTAGTAATAGTTTAAGACCATACTAAAAAAAATGAAAATTTATTATTTGACATTAAAAATATAATTGGGAATGATGTTTCAAATCAAGACCATATATTCAAGTCAAGAACATAAATTTATATGTTCACATAAATTTGCTTAAAATCCTAAATATAATTTTTTTTTTTAACTCTATTAAAATTTAGTCATGACCTCCACACTTAAAAGTCAATCTAACTTAAACTCAAAAATTAAAATCTCAAATTTTCTATTGACCTATTAATATAAAGACTAGTCCCAAATCGATTTCATATAAATCTCAAAAAGCATATCTTAAATTTTTTTTTTTTTTTGAAACATGCCTATGCATATGGATATTAAATTTCCGGTGACGAATCGATGGAATATTCAAAAAAAAAAAAAGTCAGAATATTTTCATATAAATTAAAAATAATTCATGAGGATCAAGGAACAATTGGCAGGATAGGATTTCAATTTTCTACGCAGAGTTGTAAGTTCTACGAGAATTTCAAAAATTGGCAAAAACCGAGCGTTGTTACGAGGGGCGTATGAAGCCATTTCCTGAAAAACAATGGAAGGCTTACAAAATGATAAGGTCATCAAACAGTAAATGTCAGAGTCATCTCATTCGAGTTTTGATTCAAAAAGAGTTCCAAGATTAAAAATTCGAGAATTGACGTATGGTTTGAAGATTATACATCGAGGACGGTCCAGAATAATTAATGGAATCGAATTTTTGAGTTTCCTATGGGAAGTCACAATTTTCGAATAAAAAACGTTGGGGTGGATATGAATGACTAAGTTTTTGTCAAAATCTAACTTCATCAAAATTTGTCCATTGAAATCCCCAGCCGGATTATGAACCTGGCGGCTCTGATACCACTTAAATGTCACGTCCCGAGACCGGGGTTAGTCAACACCGGCGTTGTTCAACAATCACATAATCGTCAAACAACAAGCCTCGTAGTTCAGTATAAACCAAAACCAGTCTATTTCATAAATAACTCAAAATAATCTTGTCTTACAGTGATAAATTCCAAAACGAAATAAAATGTGCGGAAGCAGTGTACAACTTGAATCGAAACTTAGGAAGAACATAAGCGAGAAATCTTCATATCTCAAGACTTCCTCACCAACTCCAAAGCATGTCTTATTTCATCCTCGTCTACTTGATCTTCATTCTTATCTGGGGAGAAATGTAAGGGGTGAGTGTTTGGGAAACACTCAGCAAGTGGGGGCCGATCGATTACCACAAATACATATAAATATAATTTAAAACCCATATTGCAAACTGATTTTTCAAAACATAGTATCTTATATCAGATCAGAATCGGAATCGAAGTGCGAAACAGAGATTATCAGACAATTCAGAACAGAACGAATCAGAACAAATGAAAACACTGTTATTCATCTCGTTATCCATGGTCAAATTGTCCCCAATATGTTAGTCCTCTAAGGGGTGAGGCCAAAACACAGTTTTATACCCACTGATGGGGGCCGAAACACAGTTTTATACCCACTGATGAGGGCCGAAACACAGTTTTATACCCACTGATGGGGGCCGGAACACAGTTTTATACCCACTGATGAGGGCCGAAACACAGTTTTATACCCACTGATGGAGGCCATATATAATTTACAATCGTCGTTCCATATCCCACTCGAATCATAACAGTGCACCACAAAATCAGATGTATCAAACAACATTTATCGGAATTTTTGAATGAACTCAGCAGAATCAAAGAACATTGGAAATAGAAGAACATATTGTACATCGATCGAGATTTTATAAAATATATAATAGCATTTTCCGAAGATGATTTGACACACATAGACGCATGTCATGAAATACTTATACAAAGTTTAAGTTACAAAGAAATACATATCAAAAGCCCACTTACCTGATTTCGTTTGGATTAAGGCGCTAGAAGGACACGCTAAAAGAACTTCGTTCGAACAAGGTTGCGGTAGAGCTTCGACTAGGCTGCTGCAAAATGCTAAATTTCGAATTCTTGAAATTATGGGGAGGGAGTTTGCTTCTTATATAGGCTTGAATAATCAACTATAAAGGTAAACCCGGATCACTCCAAGAATGTCGCTGATTGCTTAATCAACGTGATGATTGCACTTTTCTCTCCCGAATGAACGTGGCCTCTTCTTGATTCAAGATACACACCCGAGATTCATGCTGTAATGGTGAGTGATTTTGGCTCCCTTAAGTGCAAATGGAGAGTGATTTTGGGCTGCATGAATCTCCTCCAAGATTGGTGTCCTTCCATATTGCACGGTCTTCACATTTGATACCACTTAAATGTCATTACTCATGGTCATTAACCTCCTCTTAATAACACCTATTCATGGCCATTAGCATCATATTTAAAATGCCTATTAATGATCATTAACCTCTTCTTAATTATCATTATTTTTCTTTTAATATAGCTAGTTTAATGGTTCATTTGTTGTGGTTTAGTTTAGTCATTAAGAATAGTGATAAAAGGTAAATAATGAGGGAAAAAATGATTATACGAATTTCCAAGATTATGATTGCATGGAACGCGAATAATGTTGTGCCAAAAATGAGCTGAAATTTCCTATGACATATATCGATTTTCTCGTTGCAAGATTTCGGGTTTTCACATTCTGAGTTTTTACAAGTGGTCTCGATGCAATTTACCCGCACGAATGAATTATATTCCATCTGCTAAGACTAAAAATGTTTGAATTTCATGCTTTCTATATACTAAAGCAAGCATCAGTAGCTATTGAAAAAGATACCATCAATAAATAAATAATAATAAAATAAAATAAGCAAGTAGAGAAGTTGCGAGAATATCTAATAGGATATATATAGCCTCGGATGGATTGAATTACCAAGCTATGCTTCAGGGCTCCCACTATGGCATCTTCATTAGCATCCAGTGACATTATAGGCCTGGCAAGACTTGGCAGGGCAGATCCTATCTATCAAAAAGTAAATACCCAAACATATAAGGACATGATGTCATTGGTTTCAATAGGAAAACTGCATATCATCAGTCTTAAAATAATGAAGTACTGCATAGATGCACTGCCAAATATGGTAGACTAATATAACAGACGAAAGCATTAATCAAAGAACACAATGACAGACAAGGATTTCATTATTTCTATCTTTCAATATTTTATTTTAATTGATTGTGATACCCGTGGAAAAGTAGTGTACATTGGACAGAATCACAAACTAGATAATGATTGTATTAGTTATGGACTGAAACAAAAATGCAATTGCAGTCCACGGTCGTAGCCTGGATAGTTAGCCGACAAACAATCTAGTCCAAAGTGCATTTATAGGGTCTGAAAAGGATCCAAAAACATAGTAAAACTTTGGTAATTTCAAGTAACCATATCGAAAAGGAAAAAAAGCTACACATTTACAAAAATAATCGAATGTCATTTAGATTTCTATGATTTCCTATTCACGAACAGTACAACATCAATTCACAAAAGCGGAGACAACGATCAAGCTGACCTAAAACTTTGAGCATTGTGAAGCCAATTAAATTTCACCTAAGTGAAGTTCACAAGCTTACCGGACGGCAGTCAAGGATTGACAAAAGTGCTGAATGTTCTCTTGCAGATCTCTCAATTCGAGCATCGCTTTCAGCAGCTTGCTTCAAATTTGCTGCAAACCTATTTAACCTGTCCTGTAAATTTTTTGTCAAGGTACTAGATTGTGGCCTGGTCCACCGAGTTCCAAATTGATTTCTGAACTGCACATCCTCTGCTGCCTCTTTCTGCAACTGCTCCTCCGTCTGAACCAACAATTCCTGGTTTACTCTCCTTAGATCTTTAAGTTGCTGAAGTTCGCCTTCCAAAGCAGCTGGTCCCCCACTAATCTGTACAGCCTCTACTTCTTCTGTTAAAGCCATTGGCAGGTTGGAATTCCCTTCCAAAGCAAGGAATCAGGCAAATCCATTTCCTTCAATCTCACGCGAGCTAGTTCACTTCCCTGCTGCAACTTCTCAGCCTGCGTCCTAATGATATCGTCTACCATTTCAGTATACCTAGAAAGGGATTTCGTACTACTGTCAGGAACAAGACTCGCAAACATCTTCCCGCTGCTAGCATCCAACACCTCATTCATTGGCATTGGCTTAACCATGGAAAAGGTAGGAAGTGGTGGTAAAGAACTAGCAGGAGGAACCCTCATTAGGTACACTCTGTCATTCTCCTTAATGGCCCTCTCCAAGTTTTGGTTTAGAGTAGTTTCTAATTTATTTATTGCATCCGACAGCTGCTGAGCTGCCCCTTTTGGAGATGACTTTTTTGCATCAGACAGAACATTAACCCCGCTTTTCAACCGTGCAATTTCCTCAGCAATCTCTTCTTTCCCATGTAGCTCTAAACTATATCTATAGCAAGCCTCTGCATAAAATAAAGCTGCCTTAAGATGAACATGAGCAATCCAGGGCTTGTCAAAGTGCTGGTTCAAAGGAGCAGCATTCAATGCTGCTAAATCTTCCTCGTAGAATATCCCAGCCTGCAATCATGATAACACAAATTCAATTTAACGGTTCCATAGATAAATCGAAACCAAAAAATGAAAACATTGTGCTCTCATTGGGCGTGCAATACATCTACACTTAAATCTTGAGTCAAAATCAATATAAAGTCAGTTGAACAAGGATTCCAGATCATCAAACTTGCACATTTATTAAGCAACATTCTGCTCGAATATATAACTAAAGATGAAAACCAAGCATTTCCTTGAGAGACCATGATTATAAAAGGGTGTTATTTGACTATAATACACCATGAAAACATCAGGAAGCATCCACATTGATCTTTAACACAAGAAACAAAGGATGAACACAGTTTGCACACCGACCTGTCTTGAGATCTTTGCACAGACACCGGCACTGCTTCCCTTTGCAATGGTATTCTCATATACACATTCCTGAGCCTGAGCTAACATCAGCCGCTCCAACATTCCAGCACACTCTACTGACACATCCAGCGTTGTAGAGCTTCCTACTTTTGCCTTCATAGCTACATTGTCCCTCAAAAATGCAAACACGCCAGCTGCTGCAATAAATGAATGTGAAGCCTGTCTCCTTCCCTCTACAGCAGACCTATCAGAACTTAATCCAATTTGGCTGTGGACAGCACCCAAATTAAACAACACTGCAGCTTTTTCTACAAAATAAAATAAATGTTAAAGTTAATGTAATCATTTTACAATTACAAAATATTTATTAGAAAAATAATAACTATTTATTGCACGAGGAGTAGGCAGCTGCACTCATGTCTTCAAGCACAAAAATCAAAGCATATCAAACTATCCGAGTTTCCATTTCTAAAGGCTTCATTTCATACTTAAACACCGGACACTTAAGACTCCTTGGGCAAAAAGAGAACCTCATCGCGGTAACCTGGCATTAGATTTTGCTTTCTTTTCGTGGATGACCAGTGCATTACAGATAGAACCATGAAACTTAGGCATCCCGAATGTCGTGAAAATCAATCAGTGCCTATATCAAAGTGCACCAAATGTACTTTATTTCAAAAGAAAGTTCACCGTCATCCAAGGTTATAAAATTCGCTAGGCGTTAGTCGGGCGCCAGTCCAGCGCCTAGCGCCTAGGCCGCCTAGGCCTAGGCGCCGCTAATCGGATTCTACGATATTAAAATATAATAAATCACAAACTAAAACTTCAATACAATAACATCAAATTTAAAATACGTTCAAAATATTCCCAACATAGTCTAATGTGTCATATCAATAAAATAAGAAATAATTCAGATTTCTTCCAAAATTCACAATAAAATAGTCTAATGTGTCATCACAAATTTACTCCACTTCTTCTTCTCCAAAATTTTCAACAACTTGTTCATCATCGGACACAAAATCAATATCATCATTGTGATCATCATCATCTTCTTCAGATTCAAAATCATCCTCATGAAGTTCTCTAACTCTAGAGCTTCTTCGGGGTTGTAGATTTTCATTTGCCCCAGTTGCTTCATCAACTAATTGCCAAGTAAGCCCCGAACCTGGTTCAACTTCATTTTCTTCCCCGCCATCCACAATCCAACCTTGTGCATTTGAAGCATCTTTTTCAAGAAGGACGTCGACGTTCCTTTCTTTCTCTCTTTTTTGCTTGTTAAACAATCTAGCATTAAATTGGACAAATACTAGATTGTTCAACCTATTGACATCCCACCTATTTCTTTTCTTTGTATGAATCTGTAAAAAAAAAACAGAGAAAATAATTAGTATAGTTAGGAATATGAACATACACTTTAAAAATTATTAATAATTTATTTCAATTAAAGTTTAAACTTACTCCTTCAAATGCACTCCAATTTCTTTCACACCCAGATGAACTTGTAGTTAATGAAAGAATCCTCAATGCCACTCTTAGCAAGTTGGGTGTGTGAGCACCGTAGGTACTCCACCATGTACATGGATCAAATGTATCGTCATTTTTTTCACATGCTTTTGCAGCCAATGCTTTCCCAAATAACCCAGTCTTATCTCTATATTTTGCAAATTCATTGTTAATAATTGTATCTTGCAGTTCAAACTCATCGGCATGCAAAACTTCCATGCATTCAAAAATCCCTGCCGCGACCTCTCCATAAAGAGCAATAGAACTATCTTTGTAGTAGAAGTAGGGATTCAACAAAAAGGCCGTGGTATGCAATGATGTATCCAGTCTATACTTCATTTTTGACTCAATAATCACTATGATAGGTTGATAATTTGATTCGACATTGTTCAAGGTCACCTTGATATCTTCTTTAGCTCGAAGAAGCTCCCCATATAGAAACCCCATGGATGGCTTTCTATCTCCATCAACCAATCGCAGAACTCTTACCAAAGGGGCAAATATTTTCAAACAAAGTGACACACCATTCCAAAAACTCATGCTCATCACAGTGGAGTAAGCCAATTTCCCTTTGTTTGTCTTTGACCATTTACAGTTCTCCCACATATCACTTGTAAACATGGCCCTTAAACTAGATTTTTTCTCAATCAAACTTTGCAATGTGAGGAAGTTTGATGCAAACCTGGTAACTCCTGGCCGGACTATGTCTCTTTTCTTTGTAAAACTTTTCATCAATGACAAAGTTTTATGGTGAGCATAAATGAAAATTGTAAAAGACTTGGCTTGGTCGATAATCTTTTTAAATCTTGGAAGCTTGCCAATACTTTCAAGCATGAAATTAACAGTATGAGTTGCACATGAACTCCAAAATATCCCTGGCCGCTTTTCTTTCATCAATTTAGCTGCAGCCATATTGTTGGTGGCATTGTCTGTTACAATCTGAACAACATTATGAGCTCCTACTTGTTCAACACACTTGTCAACATACTCAAAAATAAGTCCAGCTGTATGTGCCTCTTCTGAAGAGTCCTTAGACTCTAAAAATACTGTACCCTCCTTGCAATTAACACACAAATTTAATATGCTTCTTCTTTTTCTATCACTCCATGCATCTGTCATAATCGAGCACCCATTCTTTGCCCATTCTTCTTCGTGCTTCTTCAACAATTGCTTTGTTCTTTCAACTTCAGCTTTCAAAATTGGCTCTCTAAGTTGATATTGAGTTGGAGGCTTGAACCCTGGCCCAAATTGACCAACTGCCTCCATTAGTTGCTTGAAGCTATCATTATCAAGAGCATTGAATGGGATTCCATTTTCATAAGCCCATCTCCCAACATATTGTTGAACTTGTTGAGTTCTCTCTTTGAAAAGAGCCTCATTTATATTTTTTTGGCGAAGCACTTTACTCCCACTTGAACTTACATTTTCTGGAGCAATCATCGATGCATATCTATCCATGGGACCAAGTAGATGAGGCTTTTTAATTCCATCTATCCCTTCAATTTCAGCATCTTCTTCTTCGTCTAGAGAAATATTCACCTCCGCTCTACAACTTTTTTCTTCCAGTATTTTGTTTTTCTTTTTGTTCTTCCCTTCTAAAATAGCCTGTTTGCACTTATTACGATCTTCTTGAGATGCGATTCGACACCCAGATACATTTCCAGGTATATTTCCTATGTGCTCCTTGATTCTATACACTCCACCAGACATAATTTTTCCACACAACTTACATTTAACTTTGTCGAGGTTCTTAGGATCAATCAACATACCAAACTCCCATCCAATGTCATTCGACTTTCTCTTCAAAATCCCAGATTCAGGCTGAGTGATGGATGCAGTTGACGATGGATTGCTTGCCATTGAGCAAGTAATGATATAGTCACAATAGACCTGAAAATTTAATGTGATAACAACAAACAAATATTTTGGAAAATTTTAATGTGATAACAACAAACAAATTTAGTCACAGTAGGTTATAAACAAATATTTTGAAATTTAGTCACAGTAGGTTATAAACAGTAGGTTATAAACAAATTTAGTCACAGTAGGTTATAAACAAATATTTTAATGTGATAACAACAAACAAATATTTTGAAATTTTGTCTTCATTTGCATACACCAACTCTAATTGCCACACTCAAGGTTATAAACCTACTGCCTCTACCATAGACCACCACACAATACGAGTGAACACCTACTGCTTCTACCACAAACCTCTTGCAAGTTGCGCCAATAGCCATCCCAAACACCCACGTTCACAAAAGTTCTACTTTCATGAACCATATAATTATGCACACAAATCACAAGGGTCATAAAAAAATACACAAACTGAAAATCAAGCCTCACTAATAGAAACCACACAACTTTCTCAACATTCTGTAAAAGACAGCAACATTAAAGTAACAGCAACACTAATACAAACTGCACAACTTTCTGAACATTGTGTAAAATCAAGCCTCACTAATAGTTTCTTCGACAATGGCCACCCATTAAAGTAAATAAAAAACCAAACAGCATGCATGCCTAGTGGGAGAGCGAAGAGTGCTTCTGGAACGGCCAATACAGCAATACTTATTCCAAATAATTAATGCACGGCCAATACCTTGAACGAGGAGTGCTTCTGGAACGAGGAGTGCTTCTGGAATCTGGAACGAACACCTTGAACGAGGAGTACTTTTGGAACGAGGAGTGCTTCTGTGGAACGAGGAGCGCTTTTGAAAAATAACGTGAAGAAAGAAATGCAGCAGCCCAGAAAGACATCAGCATACCTAGTGGGCCGAAATTTTATTTTTTAAAATGGGCTTTTAGCGGATCATTGAATTTTCAATTTTGAAGCCCAATTTTTTTTTTTAATTCAGGCCCACCTAGGCGCCCAGCCTCCGCCTAGGCGCGCCCAGGCCCGCCTAGCGCCTAGGCTGGCCGCCGAGCACCTTATCGGTGCGGTCGGCCACCGCCTAGCGCCTAGGCGGGCGCCTAGGCCGAATTTTAGAACACTGCCGTCATCACAGTTGTATATCAGCTGCACTTCCCGGATTACGTTTGCAGATAGAGAGGGGCATTAGAGGGCATCAATTTCTCCCCAAACACATATAGAAAAACGAATAAGCCTCAATGATACATTAAACAAGTACCTACCTAAGTGGATATTCTGCTGCGAAGCCTTCTGCTTATTCTTAAAGGCGTCAAACCACGTGAACGACACCGTATTGACGTGATCCTTATCCGCAGAAATAGGGAACCTAGACTCCACGGCACAAAGAGCTTTATAGTAGTTCTGCAACAGGTCACGACGCGCCGACGGCGAATCGGATGCTCCGCCGCGCTCGATGTCGGAGCGGAATTGCTTCAATGTTTGAAGATCGTCTTCCAGATTCTGCGCCTCGCGCTCGGAATAGTTGATCACTACGAAATTGCGTAGCGGCCTGTACAAATCGAGCGAGTTGGTCTTCTTCTCGAAGATCGCCAGCATGATATTGGTGGTGGACGACGGAGCCGCCTAGAACGGTGGCGGTGAATCCGAGTACAGAAACAATCGAATTTGTGAAGATCCGATTTTTTGCCTTTACCATACAATTAAATAATTGTAAGGAAGTTATAGCATAAGATTTTATTGTGTACACTTTGGAGAATATTTTCTATATGAGAATAAATTGGAGATATAAATCAAGTCATTAGATTGGGCATATCAAGGCATATTTTCGAAATTTGAGAATATATTACAAAGTTGTGATATCCTACAAACATAGAAGATAAATCATCAAACTTGGGCACAAAATCCCCTCCTTTGGCCACCATATTTTCGAAATTCATGCTGGATTCTTGCCTAAGTATTGCAAGGCATGGTTACAAGGGAAGCATACCATGAAAATTGGAAGGAAATCCTCAACCTTGCACCAAAACCATTAGATCTAGCCACCTAATTTTCGAATTAATCTAGACCATTGGATTAGGGTGTGAATCTCCCAACTTTGGTAGCCATATTTTCGAAATCAGCAAGAAATTGTAGCCAAAATTAAGGGATTTGATATGATCTATGGTATGATTTTAGTGCCTAATTTAGCTCCCACCCCTTGGCCTATAAATACCACACCCTACCTACTTATTCTTCACACCCCATTCTCGAAATTTCAGAGCTGAAACTCTCGAAATTTTCAGCAGCCACCCTAGCAAAACTCTGCCCAATTATCGTCCTGAATTCGTCCAAAGATTCAAGCCGAAGAAACGCCCGATCGAAGAACGAGTAGCAATCCATCCCGAAGCAAGCAACTTACGTTTTTCTTAGCATCCAAAAACACGGTAAGTGGGCTTATTTTTAAACTTAAATTTCGAATCTAAGGTATGCATGTTTTTCGATTTTTACAAGAAAAATAAACAGTCGAGCGCAATCTTCTTTCTACTCCTTTTCTTGTATTGTCATACGATTTTAAACGCACTGTGAGGAGTCAACCGTATATGGGTGGGAATCCCAACCAAGACGTACCCTTACGCGGTGGGGGATATAACCGCTATACGGCCTCGCCCCCTTAGAGGAGTAAAAATTAGGGACTGACGTCAGTAAACCATAGAAGGTCGATAAATTGCAGTGCTTGATATATGTTTATGCATGTGGTACGAAAATTTTATGCAAGTCATGTGGTATGTTCGAAATTATGCATGTTGTAATTATTGTGCTCGATTTTCCCCCATTTACTGAGTATTCCCAAAATACTCACCCCCTTACGACCCTCCCCAGATAAGCCCGAGGAACAGATTGAGGAGGAAGAATCCGAGCAGTTTTGGGGATGGTGAATGCTCGAGAAAGATTTAATATGTTTAAGCTATTTTATTTCAGTCTTACGTTTCCGCATTGTAAACTCTGTCGTTTAGTTATTTTGGTGATGGTAAAACGATTGTTATTTTATTGAGATTATGATTTATAAACTGGATTCGGTTTAAACTTTGCTACGAAGGCTTGTCGTTTTAAATTGTGTGATTGTAAACGACGCCGGTGTCAACTCCGAGTTTCGGGGCGTGACAGAATTGAATCGAAATCGAACGAATATATGTACAGACAGATCAGATATAAGGATATTTTATCATTCAATCAATCTTTTCCTTCGTTAGAAAGTAATAAATCGGAAAATAATAAAGATATATTTTTAACTCTTCTATGCATAAGTCCTGTACTGTTCATATCTAATACTATTATAAATATATGAGTTTGAATTGTGAATTTACTTGGTTACCCTTTTCCAACTATTACTTAATTAATGTCTTATTTATTTATTAGTTTGAATTGTGAATTTACTTGGTTACCCTTTTCCAACTATTACTTAATTAATGTCTTATTTATTTATTTAGGTGACTTTTCAATTTTCTTATATGAGTTTGAATTGTGAATTTACTTGGTTACCCTTTTCCAACTATTACTTAATTAATGTCTTATTTATTTATTTAGGTGACTTTTCAATTTTCTTATCTAATTACCTAATTTGTTTAATTAATACATTTTACTATGCATTATTTCACATCAATATATTTTCTAAGCTTTATAATCAAAAATGGTTTGGATTTAATTTTTAAAACTTCAAGTTAAAAAAACATATATGTTTTATATCTAAAAATAGTTCAAACTTTATATTTTAAACTTCAAGTTAAATGAACATATATATAAATTTTTTGTTAGCAATTCGGACTTAACTTTTTAAACTTTAGGTTAAAAAAACATATATGTTTTATAAATAAAAATAGTTCAAACTTTATTTTTTAAACTTCAATTTAAATGAACATATAAATTTGTGGTTAGTATTTTTTAAACCTACAATATATTTTCTATTTTTTAAATATATTTTCTATGTTTTTTTAAACTTCAAGTTACATTAACATATAAATTTTTGGTTAGCGGTTCGGACTTAATTTTTTATCTATCTAATCTAATCTAATCTAATACTATTATAAATATATGAGTTTGAATTGTGAATTTACTTGGTTACCCTTTTTCAACTATTACTTAATTAATGTCTTATTTATTTATTAGTTTGAATTGTGAATTTACTTGGTTACCCTTTTCCAACTATTACTTAATTAATGTCTTATTTATTTATTTAGGTGACTTTTCAATTTTCTTATATGAGTTTGAATTGTGAATTTACTTGGTTACCCTTTTCCAACTCTAATACTATTATAAATATATGAGTTTGAATTGTGAATTTACTTGGTTACCCTTTTTCAACTATTACTTAATTAATGTCTTATTTATTTATTAGTTTGAATTGTGAATTTACTTGGTTACCCTTTTCCAACTATTACTTAATTAATGTCTTATTTATTTATTTAGGTGACTTTTCAATTTTCTTATATGAGTTTGAATTGTGAATTTACTTGGTTACCCTTTTCCAACTATTACTTAATTAATGTCTTATTTATTTATTTAGGTGACTTTTCAATTTTCTTATCTAATTACCTAATTTGTTTAATTAATACATTTTACTATGCATTATTTCACATCAATATATTTTCTAAGCTTTATAATCAAAAATGGTTTGGATTTAATTTTTAAAACTTCAAGTTAAAAAAACATATATGTTTTATATCTAAAAATAGTTCAAACTTTATATTTTAAACTTCAAGTTAAATGAACATATATATAAATTTTTGGTTAGCAATTCGGACTTAACTTTTTAAACTTTAGGTTAAAAAAACATATATGTTTTATAAATAAAAATAGTTCAAACTTTATTTTTTAAACTTCAATTTAAATGAACATATAAATTTATGGTTAGTATTTTTTAAACCTACAATATATTTTCTATTTTTTAAATATATTTTCTATGTTTTTTTAAACTTCAAGTTACATTAACATATAAATTTTTGGTTAGCGGTTCGGACTTAATTTTTTAAACTTCAAATTAAAAAAAAAACATATATGTTTTATAACTAAAAATAATTCAAACTTTGTTTTTTAAACATATATGTTTTATACCTAAAAATAGTTCAAACTTTATTTTTTAAACTTCAAGTTAAATGAACATATATATAAATTTTTGGTTAGCAATTCGTACTTAATTTTTTAAACTTTAAGTTAAAAAACATATATGTTGTATAAATAAAAATAGTTCAAACTTTATTTTTTAAAATTCAATTTAAATGAACATATAAATTTATGATTAGTATTTTTTAAACCTACAATATATTTTCTATTTTTTAAATATATTTTCTATGTTTTTTTAAACTTCAAGTTACATGAACATATAAATTTTTGGTTAGCGGTTCGAACTTAATTTTTTAAACTTCAAATTAAAAAAAAACATATATGTTTTATAACTTCAAACTTTATTTTTTAAACTTCAAGTGAAATGAACATATAAATTTATGATTAGTATTTTTTAAACCTACAATATATTTTCTATTTTTTAATATATTTTCTATGTTTTATAACCAAAAATGGTTCGAACTTAATTTTTTAAACTTCAAGTTACATGAATATATAAATTTTTGGTTAGCGGTTCGTACTTAATTTTTTAAATTTCAAGTTAAATAAATTTTTGGTTAGCGATTCGGACTTAATTTTTTAAACTTCAAATCAAAAAAACATATATGTTTTATAACTAAAAATAGTTCAATCTTTATTTTTTAAATTTCAATTTAAATGAACATATAAATATATGGTTAGTATTTTTTTTAACCTACAATATATTTTTTATTTTTTAATATATTTTCTATGTTTTTTTAAACTTCAAGTTACATGAACATATAAATTTTTTATTAGCTATTCGGACTTAATTTTTTAAACTTCAAATTAAAAAAACATAAATGTTTTATTATAACTAAAAATAGTTCAAACTATATTTTTTAAACTTCAAGTTAAATGAACATATAAGTTTGTGGTTAGTATTTTTTAAACCTACAATGTGTTTTCTATTTTTTAATATATTTTCTATGTTTTATAACCAAAAATGATTCGAACTTAATTTTTTAATCTTCATGTTACATGAACATATACATTTTTGGTTAGCGGTTCGAACTTAATTTTTTAAACTTCAAGTTAAAAAAACATATATGTTTTATAACTAAAAATATTTCAAACTTTATTTTTTAAACTTCAAGTTAAATGAACATATAAATTTGTGGTTAATATTTTTTAAACCTACAATATATTTTCTATTTTTAAATATATTTTTTATGTTTTTTTAAACTTGAAGTTACATGAACATATAATTTTTTGGTTAGCGGTCCGGACTTAATTTTTTAAACTATAAATATTTTCTATATTTTTTAAAACTTCAAGTTACATAAACATATAATTTTTTTGTTAGAGGTTCAGACTTAATTTTTTAAACTTCAAGTTAAATAAAGTTAATTTATTTAATTGATAGATTGATACATAATTATGCATTATTTTCCCATTATTAGTTAATAATTGATATATTTTTAATTTAATTTAATTAATTTATTTATTTATTTAATTGATACATAACTATGCATTATTTCAAATAAAAAGTTGAATACTATTAATATTTCTTACATATTTTTTTATTATGCATTCTTTCACATAATAAAGTAGACTACTATTAATATTTTTTAAATGTACAATATATTTTCTATGTTTCATAACAAAAAATAGTTCGAACTTAATTTTTTAAACTTCAAGCCAAATAAACATATACGTTTTATAAGCAAAAATGGTTCGAACTGTATTTTTAAAACTTCAAGTTAAATGAACATATAGATTTGTGGTTAGTGGTTGAGAGAATAAAATATAAATCAAACAAAGAGAAGCATTTTGTTTTCTGTTATATATTTTATTTATTCAGCAATGAGCCTTTTATAGGCAAATACACATATGGAAAGAACCATAAAAATAGCAACAGTATTTGACCACTAAACCATGAAATAACAAATATGCTAAGATAATTATTTTCTGTAATACTTTGTTAATAATAAACAATGACTAACAAACTTTATTTGACAAGACAGATAACTAAGTACTTCGACAAACCTTTAACAATTCAATAATCTCTCCCTTAAACCGATAAGGTCAACATCGGCTTAATTAGAACATCATCCCTCAAATTTGTTTTGTAGTATGCTAATACCAAGTAGCTCCCTTAGTTTATGAAATGCAGGCAGTTTCAGGGACTTGGTAAACATGTCAGCTACTTGGTTTTCACTTCTGCAATAGATGAGATCAATTGTTTCATTCTTTGTGAGGTCACTTAAAATTGATATTTCACATCAATGAGCTTGCTTCTTCCATGGAGGACTAGATTCTTTGATAGTTTTATGGCTAAACTATTATCATAATAAATTGCAAAAGGATCATGATTCTTGAATTTAAGCTCTGCAAGAATTTTTCTCAACCAATTAGCTGGACATGCACGTTAAGTTGATGCAACAAATTTAGCTTCAATGGTTGATAAAGTAACAATTGATTGTTTCTTCGAAGTGCATGGAACAACCGCTTGATCTAAGAAAAAAATCATATCCTTAAGTTCTTTTTCTATCATCTCAATCTCCTGCATAATCACTATCACAAAAAATCCATCAAATCTGATTGTTCTCCTTTCTTATAGTAGAGACCAAGTTCTTGTGTTCGTTGCAGGCATTGTAAAATACTAAAATCCTCTTAACAGCTTAAAAATGCATTTCTGTAGGATTCTCAATGTATCTGCTTATGAGACTGAAAGAATACATAATATCCGACATTATTGCTGTCAAATACATTAAGCTTCCAACAATTTGCTTGTAAAATGTGTTGTCAATCTTCTTTCCTTCACAACTTTTTGTTAGCTTCAAACCATACTCTACGGGAGTACTTGCAGAATTACATTTCTTCATATTAAATCTGCACAAAACTTTTTGAACATGTTTCTTTTGTGAAATAAAAATCTCATAAGTAGATTGAACTACTTCAAACCAAGAAAATAATGCATTTTTCCAAGATCCGACATATCAAACTCAACCATCATGGACTTCTTAAATTTTTCAAACATGACACTATCATTTTCAGTGAATATAAGATCATTAACATATAAACAAACAATGAGATTTTTCCTTCATCTTCAATTTTATACTCATATGGACTTTTTTGAAAACATACCTTAAAAAATAAGTCTCAATTTGACTATACTAAGCTCGTGGGACTTGCTTTAGCCCATACAAAGTTTTTTTTCCAATTTATACACTTTATGCTCATTTCCAACTTAATATAACAAGCAGGTTGATGGATACATATATGTTCTTCCAAGTCTCCATGTAAGAACGCCGATTTCACAGCCAAATAGAAGATAGACCATGAATATTGCGCTACTAAGGCAATTACCAATCTGATCGTATCATGTCTTGCAACTGAGCAAATATTTCTTTATAACAGACTCCAAACTCTTGTTTGTAATCTTTTGCTACCAACGGTGCCTTGAATTTGTCGGCTTTCCATTTTCTTTCAATTTACTCTTGTGAATCTACTTCACACATCATTTTTGACCTTTTGGAAGCTCGATGAGTTCCCAAGTTTTATTTTTATCGATGGATGTGATTTCAGCATCCATTGACTTTTGCTATTTTGATTCTTTGACACCTTCTTCGAAAGCTGCTGGATTACAATATGAAAATAGAGCAAAATGAACAAATTAATCTTTAATTTGGTTATTACCAGTTGCCTCATAATTTGTCATCCATGTTGCTCTTCTTTTAAATCGTTGAGATCTTTGTTCATTTTCTGTCTCATTGACTGAAATATGTAGATTGATTATTGGTTTTATTTTTATCGATGGATGTGATTTCAGCATCCATTGACTTTTGCTATTTTGATTCTTTGACACCTTCTTCGAAAGCTGCTGGATTACAATATGAAAATAGAGCAAAATGAACAAATTAATCTTTAATTTGGTTATTACCAGTTGCCTCATAATTTGTCATCCATGTTGCTCTTCTTTTAAATCGTTGAGATCTTTGTTCATTTTCTGTCTCATTGACTGAAATATGTAGATTGATTATTGGTTGTTGCTTGTACTCTACAGATTATGCATTCTCCAAAGGATGCTGCATTTCTTCTCCATTTTCACCATCAAAATCAGCTTGAATTGGTTGTCTAACAGTATTTTCATCAACGAAAAACTACTGAACACCATGAATATTTTTGGCATTGGGACAACTGCATCTGCCGATTATCGTGTTAGTATCTATTTGGTTCAACTTTGAACACAATTCTTTTTCTGCGCATATATTTTACCTTGTTGACTTGTAACTCAACTGAGTTGAGATAAAGCGATTGTATTTTGTTAGCTCAAACCAATCATACCGAAAGTTTTAATAGGTATTCATTCATCCCCTCTAAACATCTAGCCGGTCCTAACAACATATGAGATTGAGTATATGCTGATAGTCATAGACTAAAAAACGAAAGCTAGAGAAATCCACCATTCATTGTTGTAATTTCAATTATTAAATAACAAAAGGACACTTGGTTATTGTATGTTGTTGAATTAGTTAAATATAATTTGACATAGTATATTGATAAAATAATGAATTCCTTCAAAAGCATTGATTAAGAATTGATATGTGCGTTAACCGATATTCAAACAGTCGTTTATTAATTATTTAATTTAAGTTATTTAAATTGTGTTTGTTTCATCCTTTTATTTTAATTTAAATTTACTTTATTAATTTATTCAAGTTTTTGTTCAAGTTAATTAAAGAATTGTTTTTAATGTAGATTTGTAATATATCAAGTTCTGTCAGACGATATCCGTACTTGTTATTAAAACTTGACATGTACACAGAAATAACAAACAAAATTATATAACGAAAAGTAAATTAATTAAAATAAACATGTGAAAACATGTAAATTTCATATATGCAATTAATATGAATTTATAAAAAATATAATTTTCATTTTTATTTATTATATCAACTAATTTTATCTTAAATAAAATCGTTTCCACGTGCAACGCACGTGCACTTTTCTAGTATATATATATATATAAATATATATATATATATATATATATATATATATATATATATATTAAAATATTTGTGAATAAAAAAAATTATAGCATTGTCTAATTCCATTTTTCCAACCATCATATTGGAGCAAAAATGGTAAATAACATATTACCCAATATATACAAGAGATAAAGGACCGAAAGATCTCTCGATCTTTCGATCCACTCGCTATCGTCCTGGAATAAAAATGTCATCTAGGCGTCCCTCTTGCTCTGATCTCCCCTGCGCCTAAGAAGTTGTCGGGACCAAAAGCCATAGTTGTTCACAAGACTGTACGTTCAACCAAAAAACTTATGTTATCCATCTGTTTGTTTATATGCCACTAGATATTTATTTCTTTTATTTTAAATCAACGACATATCACAGCTTGAAAATATATTTTCTGACCTACTAAATGCTTGGTATGTTAGGAAGGAGGAATCTATTAGAATGACTGGTATGCAAAAATGTTTAACTACACAAGTGTGTTTTTCTGATCGCTTCACTTTGGAGTATGAGCTGAGAACCACCCTAATTATCCACAGGACTCAAACTAGCTACAGAAGTTGTAGTAGGAGCATATACATTGAGAAAAGAGCTCAACCAAATCAATTTCGTTTCGATTCTATTCAGTTTGCAAATGGCAAATTCTAGCTCATACTTCATTAATATATTTGTAGCATTCATGGTACTCTTTCGAGCTATTCAGTTATCAACTGATAGTGAAAAGAAATGCTAAGAATTTCAGTTTCGTATTGTTTTAGTCCAACTAGGTTATTACATTACATTGTAATTAATCAAAGTTTTTTTAGAGAATTCATATCCTTGAGATAGAAGAAATGACGTATGAACGCTTGAAATATCCGAACATCCATAAAATCTTCGTGTGCATCATTTCACTCATTTAGCTATCACGTTATCTTAGCCATAATATTCAATATATATTTCAGTTTGTTTTCACATTTCTATTATTAGTTAACTGATCGATATAGAAATATAAGATTTCAGGATAAGTTCCTTAAAGAACTAATTCATATTTGAAAAATATTTCAAAAAACCCTAGTGTTTATTTAATCTCTTTCTAAACACATCACTCATATTAACCGATCCTAACACAATAAGATATAATTGTAAGATTATAGTTGATTCAATAAAATATATAGAATTAAAAATATCATACCTAAATACATACATAAAAAAATGGATATTTTGCCTATTATATTTGACCAGAAATTTAGAAAGTTCGAGTAATGTTTTTTTTAATTAAAAAAAGTAATTTTTAAAAATTATTAGAGAATTTTTTTTTACAAAATTAAATTCAATCTCACACAAAATATATTGTCGGACCTAGCCCTGGTCTTCAGCTTCTGTAAGTTCTTATCTCTCTTCCTCCTCTTCGCTGTGTCCACTGTACATTTCGGCGGTGGCTGGTGGGCCTCTTGCTCTCTCTCACTCCGATCAACCCAATCAATTTACGATTCGGCGCCGTGAACGTGAAGCACCTGAGTAGAGATCTCGGGTTTCGCTTGAGTCGCCTCTGGCTCTTTCTCACTCGATCACTTTCTCGGGTTTCACGCTCTCTCTCGCTTTGTTATACTTTTATTAAGTTTGTTGAGTGATTATATGTTCTCTTGATGGTTTTTCTTCGATATCATGTGACCTTTGTGTTGGAAAACAAAATTAGAGGAAAGAGTACAGATGACTCTGGAGGAAATCACATATTATTGAATCACAAACTTGGCTATTATATAGCCTTACAAAGCAAATAGAAATAACTGAACAAACTTGAAAATAGCTAACGAATGAACAAACCAACAAAGCTGAAAAACCAAGTCAACAAATAACAAAACCCAAAAGAATATTTAGAAACGATCTTATCTCGGATCTTGTTAGGGATTGGTGTTACATACCGATATTTAGAAACTATCTTATCTCGGATCTTGTTAGGGATTGGTGTAACATTCTCTGTTGAATTATTAATTTGCTGTAGGTAGACGTCGAATTTCGTGGATGGCTCATCCACTTTATTTGTAATCTTAATTGTAAGACTACCACTAAATTATTCTAATAATATTTAGTTTCTTAAAAAAAAAAACAGTACAAGCTTCAGTTTACATCAATTTCAGAGCAGACTCCTAATTGTTCTCGCAGCTTGACAAAGGTATTCAACTTGAGCGGCTTAGTCATTATGTCAGCTAGTTGTTCTTGTGTATCACAATATACTAATTCCACAATACCATCCTTTGTAAGATCTCGAAGAAAATGAAAACGCACATCTATGTGCTTACTTCGACCATGCATTACTGGATTCTTTGAGAGTTTGATTGCAGAGCTACTATCACATTGAATAATACATGACATGCTTTGATTTTGATCTAGCTTTCCCAACACCCTTTCTAACCATACTGCCTGGCATGCACATGAAGTTGCTGCAATGAATTCTGCCTCTGTGGTGGATAAACTCACTACTGGTTGTTTCTTTGATGACCAAGAAATTGCCCCTGAACTTAATAAAAAAACATAACCTGAGGTGCTCTTTCGATCTTCCAAGTCTCCGGCATAATCACTGTCAGTGTAAGCAACAAGTTCATCTTCTCCTCCCTTGGCAGTGGCCAATAACACAAACTACAAAACCCAAAATTTTCCTGAACAAATGACCAATCGAAATCTACTGAAGTATGTAAAAACCCTACACACAAGAATCCCAAAGCACCGCATAAACAAAACGTTTAAAAAGTCAACCTACGCAAAACCATCAACACTGTGATTTTGTACCCAAAACATGTGATTTCGACGTTCCAAAGGACGAACAAAACATAGATCGAGCATTCAAAAAACATGTCGAAGAGATATGCATCCAAATCTTGAAACAGAGCCCACAAAACTCAAAAGTTTACCAAAAAGAATCGCAACAAGAACCGAAATTCAACACGAAACTATTCGAGAATCCATACCTGATCAACAGATCTGAGTTGAAAGAGAAGGAGCAAGATTATGTTGTAACTAAGATTTTGCGAGTTTGAGCTCCTCTCCAGATTCTTCCGCGATAGGGCATTGACTAGTGCGTAGTCGCGTGTACTTCTCGAGGAAATAGTAAAAGACGTGTTTTCAACGTCAGGAAAACGTTCTCCACACGCCAAAAGACGCGTAAAATTTTCTTCTAATATATTAATTATTAATTAATATTTAAGAATTTATTTATTCTAACCAATTTTAAAAATAGTTCTATTTATTTATCATTAAGTTGCAATATTTAATCCAAAAAATTATTGAAAATATCATAATCATAAATCTTTAAATAGAAAAAAAAATAATTCTAATTAGCTATTAAAACTATTATTTGATCTGTCAACTATCCGAGATTTCTCGATTGGGTGAATCACTACATTTTCGATATTGAACTTAAAACTAGAAAAATAATGTCTCATGTCTCTTAAATTGATGCTAGAAAGAAAAAGGTTAAGCTGCTTATCGGAACGAAATTGATTTGGTTGAGCTCTTTTCTCAATGTATATGCTCCTACTACAACTTCTGTAGCTAGTTTGAGTCCTGTGGATAATTAGGGTGGTTCTCAGCTCATACTCCAAAGTGAAGCGATCAGAAAAACACACTTGTGTAGTTAAACATTTTTGCATACCAGTCATTCTAATAGATTCCTCCTTCCTAACATACCAAGCATTTAGTAGGTCAGAAAATATATTTTCAAGCTGTGATATGTCGTTGATTTAAAATAAAAGAAATAAATATCTAGTGGCATATAAACAAACAGATGGATAACATAAGTTTTTTGGTTGAACGTACAGTCTTGTGAACAACTATGGCTTTTGGTCCCGACAACTTCTTAGGCGCAGGGGAGATCAGAGCAAGAGGGACGCCTAGATGACATTTTTATTCCAGGACGATAGCGAGTGGATCGAAAGATCGAGAGATCTTTCGGTCCTTTATCTCTTGTATATATTGGGTAATATGTTATTTACCATTTTTGCTCCAATATGATGGTTGGAAAAATGGAATTAGACAATGTTATAATTTTTTTTATTCACAAATATTTTAATAAATAAATATATATATATATGAACAGTACAGGACTTGTGCATAGAAGAGTTAAAAATATATATTTATTATTTTCCGATTTATTACTTTCTAACGAAGGAAAATATTGATTGAATGATAAAATATCCTTACATCTGATCTGTCTCTACATATATTCGTTCGATTTCGATTCAATTCGATTGTTTCTGTACTCGGATTCACCGCCACCGTTCATGGCGGCTCCGTCGTCCACCACCAATATCATGCTGGCGATCTTCGAGAAGAAGACCAACTCGCTCGATTTGTACAGGCCGCTGCGCAATTTCGTAGTGATCAACTATTCCGAGCGCGAGGCGTAGAATCTGGAAGACGATCTTCAAACATTGAAGCAGGGGCGGATTTAGTTTAGGGCGAACGGGAGCCACGGCCCCCCCAAAAAATTTAAAAAATTTTTTAGTATATATATTTATATAGCGACGGTTTAGTATAAACCGTCGCTACTAGCAACGGTTTAGTATAAACTGTCGCCGATCTACAAGCGACTGTTTTTTGTAAACCGTCGCAGATCTAAATCGGCGACGGTTTATGAGAAAGCCGTCGCTACTGGCGACAGTTATACTTTATTCCGTCGCAACCAGCAACGGTTTTCTCTTAGACCGTCGCTATGATTCTATTTATACCGAGGTTCTCGAACAATTTCCTGGAGCGATTTTCACCTATCTCTGGTAGTAACCAAACTCTATAAATTTTTCGAGGTTTCGATTTTATATTTTGGACTAACTATTTCGTATTTGTTTTGTAGATTTAGTACTCGTGCGATTTTCCAGCGTCACGTGGAAGCAGCTATATCTTCGCGCAACATCAGGTTTTCAATTTTTTTTTTTGTACAGAAAATTTAATACATGATTTAATTTTTACGTATTAGTTTATTTGTGGAAATTTAATACATTATTTTTGTTTAAATTTATTATCGTCGCGGTGCATCAGGTGGACTCTTTTTACATACCGTCGCTATATTAAGCGGCGGTTTTTTTAAATTCATGTTATTGAATTTATGGATTATTGAACTTATGGATTATTTTCTACATCCTCTTGAACTTATGGATTATTGAATTCATGTTTGATTTATGAGATTTTATTGTGTTATGATGTTAGTTGATTTAAACGATTAGATTTTATTTATTGTTTCAGGTGTAGTTTTATTTCAATATATATTTCAGTTTGTTTTCACATTTCTATTATTAGTTAACTGATCGATATAGACATATAAGATTTCAGGATAAATTCCTTAAAGAACTAATTAATATTTGAAAAATATTTCAAAAAACCTAGTGTTTATTTAATCTCTTTCTAAACACATCACTCATATTAACCGATCCTAACACAATAAGATATAATGGTAAGATTATAGTTGATTCAATAAAATATATAGAATTAAAAATATCATACCTAAATACATACATAAAAAAATGGATATTTTGCCTATTATATTTGACCAGAAATTTAGAAAGTTCGAGTAATGTTTTTTTTTAATTAAAAAAAGTAATTTTTAAAAATTATCAGAGAATATTTTTTTTACAAAATTAAATTCAATCTCACACAAAATATATTGTCGGACCTAGCCCTGGTCTTCACCTTCTGTAAGTTAGTATCTCTCTTCCTCGCTGTGTCCACTGTACATTGCGGCGGCGGCCGATGGGCCTCTTGCTCTCTCTCACTCCGATCAACCCAATCAATCTACGATTCGGCTCCGTGAACGTGAAGCACCTGAGTAGATCTCGGGTTTCGCTTGAGTCGCCTCTGGCTCTTTCTCACTCGATCACTTTCTCGGGTTTCACGCTCTCTCTCGCTTTGTTATACTTTTATTAAGTTTGTTGAGTGATTATATGTTCTCTTGATGGGTTTTTCTTCGATATCATGTGACCTTTGTTCATTTCGAGATGAAGAGAAAATGAATGATTGGCTGTGACTATGTTTTCCGAGTTCATTGATAGTTAATGTGCAATTTTGTGAAAATCTAGATGAAAGGAATGATTGATGAAAGAATTTGATGAGTTTGTAGTCGGTGGGCACAACTTTATGTTTTCGTTCTGGTTTGAATTACTGAATTATTACTGATTGTCATGTTTGTTATGGTGTCACGTTTATTCTCATGTAAATAATCGTGTAAGCAATTTAGAATCCAGTGTATTAAGCAATTTTGCTTTGGAAGACCGTGACGATGATCCATATGATACAAACTATAACTCTGGGAGTAGAATAAAAGCGCAAGTTCATGTTACTATATTATAAGGAGTAAAAACTTGAAAATGGGGAATAAGAAACTTAAATTTTATCTTATAAGAGAAATAATTAGGTTTCAACAATTTTAAGCAATCAACTCTCATTGATCTTGAACAAGAATTTTTGATAAATCATTTTAGTTAAATTATTGAACGAGTGAATATGGGTTTTAGACCATACTAAGAAATTTGACTCATCTTACAATCGAGGTGGCAAGATAAGATTTTTCAAGAACACATTCTAGAATTTTTAGGAAGTTGACTTTCATACTAGAAGTTTTTTCTTTTTCCCAAATATTCGTTCGCCTCTTCCGAAAGTTCTTGTGGCACGTTCTTAATGAAGAATCTGCCATGATAATGATGAATATCTGATATAGTAATTCAATAAAGGAGTAAGATTTGATTTTATTGAATGTAATTGCAACTTTCAAGTTCTAACTTTTGCTTTATTGATTAGAAGTGGCTTCATTATAATGAATGAAGGAAATCATGTTTTAGTTGGTATATTGCAATTTTTGTGCCAGGAAAACTGCTTAGAAATGACTACAACAAATGGGCTGCATGATTTGTCATCAGCAATGGAGCTTGATGCTTTTAGGCGCCTATTTCCTCTACGTTTCCATGAGCGCCACCTTCTCGAGTCTATAAGATCTGATGGCCGGCTTCTTGAAAGAGCTAGAGACACGACAGTTGTGCTTGGTTAGTGAATAAATGGTTCTTTTTGTTTTATTTTGTTGCCTCCCTTTGTCAAAAAGTCAAGCCATGCTCAAGTCAAACCTTCAAAATCTAGGAGCTGCTGCCTCTGCCGATGGATCAGCTATGGCGAAGATAGGTTGCACTGTGAGTTTTTCGTTTAGTGTATTGTTGATTTTTCTCTCATAGATAATTTGTGTCGTGATGCAACGTTTCATATAAAAAAAACTTTGTGTCGTGGTGCAGAATAATTGAGCTGAGTATTGATTTCTTAAGTTTTGCTGCTCAAATAAAAGGAATTAGGAATTAAAGACTTTAATTCTGGGTTTGAATGCTATAACAATTGGAAAAACTTTCAAGTAAAAGAAAAGAGTTACATTAAGTTACATGTTTGTTGAAATTGCAAAAAACAATTCTAATACAGTACCATTTTTTTGTGAAATTTTGGAGTAATTGGCAAGGTTGTAAATGGCGGTCGGCGGTGGCGAGGCGGTCGGTGACCGCCTACCGCCTCGGCCGCCTAGGCGGTGCCCAGGCGGTGCCTAGGCGGTTGAATTTTTTTAAGTATTTTTTTATAAATAATTATGCAATATAATCATTTTCATGTAAAATGTGCAATTAAATAATGTTTAAGCATAAAATATAATATCATTTAGATAATGTGCAATTAATAAAGATTCATCATCATATTAATGTTATTATGCTAACAAAGTAATATAATTTTTTTCACCAAAAAACTAAGTTCCAATCAATTATCCATCATTAGAACAAGTAGTAGACTAAACATAACTAATCTTCCAAACCATCTACATATGCACCATCTACATCTACATCCATGATCCTCTCATCATCGGACTCAAAATCAACATTTTCTTCATTCTCCTCCTCCGATGTATGTAAATCTTCGTCAAGTTCTCTAATGGGGATGTTCCTTGCACTCCTCCTTGGATGTAGCACTTCATCCGCTCCCGAGGCCTCCGCTACCATTCTCCAAGTAAGTCTTGAACCCGGCTCGACCTCATCTTCATCACCATCATCGACAAGCCAACCTTGAGCTTCACTAGCTTGAGAGGATAGAAGCAAATCTCCACCCATTTCTCTTTTACTCTTCTTCTTCGTAAGATTAGCATTGAATTTGACATATACAAGATCATTCAATCTTGATGTCTCAAGTCTATTCCTCTTCTTAGTATGTATCTAAAAATTTAAAACCATTGTTAAAAACAAAATGATAGATAACATAATTTATGAATTAGTTCTCAATATTTACCCCTTCAAATTGACTCCAATTTCTTTCACACCCCGATGAACTACTTGTCAAAGAGAGAAATCTCATTGCCATTTTTTGTAAGTTTGGAGTGTCACCAGTAATTGGGCATACAGCAAAATTGAAAGCCTAGGAGTATACGTGGCTTTTGAAGAATGGAACCTCCCAAAATAATTCTGTAATCTTGAAATCAAGTAGATCTCATATTCAATTCCAAGTGAAGTTTTTTACGAAACGATTTGGAAAAGCTGGAATAAATGTTAAGAACAATCAGTGTTATAAAACTCGGGCTAGGCGGCCGCCTAGGCGCTAGGCTTCGCCCAACCACACTGAAAAGATGCTAGGCGGCAAGGGTGCATAGGCGGGTCTAGGAAGGCCTAGGCTGTCTTAGGTGTTTAGAGTGTTTTTGGGAATTTTTTTTGGGCTTTTAATTTTTTAAAGCCCGATTAAACCAGAACACGACATAAAAAAGAATTATAGGTTTCTGCTTTTAATTTTTTGTGATTGAAAGACCAATTAAAACCACGATTTGTTATCTTGCGCTTGCCCTAACACAACACTCTCGTCTTCTTTGTCTGCTTACTTCTACACACAACACACATAAGAAAATCGAACAAGGCCCTAGGTAATTTTTTTTCTTTATTTTGATTTTTCATGCATTGCCTATGGCTATTATCCTGACCCGCCTTAAGAAGAACAAGGAGGAGGAATGAACCAGGTGTCAATTGGATTTTAACATAATTTGGGTCGAAATTTATTCTAAGAACTATTACAACTCTCTTGATACCGTAGAATATGTCTAGCGGCGCTTAGTGTTGGTCTGGCGCCCGACTAGCACCTGGAGAATTTTAGAACCTTGAGAATGATATCTAAATCATATATTTACTGTTTTGGGTGTGTTCTCCAAGCTCATTTACTTTATTTCCTTTTTAGATCAATATCATTATGGTCTCATTAACATGACGGGTGGACTTCTGTTTTGTCACAATCTTTTGTATCCCATATACTTTCTAATTTAAGTTTCTTATCATTAACAGACCATGTTGGCTGCCATTAAGTTGGAGGTCATGACACCGAGCATGAATTCACCAGATGAGGGATGCATAGGTTGAAATTTGTTTGCGCTGTCGATAAAAATTCTCCCCCCATTGTTTTTCTTTAAATGCAGTTTATCAATAATTATTTCTTTTTTTCTTCAGCAATTGATTATCATATGCCCCCAATTTGTTCTCCTCTGGTTCGTCCTGGCAGGCCAGCAGAGTTAGCTCCAGTAATATCAAAGCAATTATCTGACAACATTTTGAGGCAAGATATATGTGACACTCTTGGTTCCGATGTCTTCAAGAAGATATTGTAACTTTAATTTATAATACATCTTACATTGAATATATACTGCATCAATACATCAAAATGACGAAAGCATCTTCCAGTAAGACGATAATGAGCTAAATAAAAGCAAGATACATCTTTAATATTTTTTCTCCTGAATTCTTATTGTTAAAGAGACTCCAGAGAGTAGCCGATTTTTTGCGAATCCCCTCTGCTAGAAGTTTAATGTGGGTTCTTTGAAATTTGAAGGGAAAAGGCCACAAGCAAAACGATTGGCTCCTCTACCTTGGCCAGCATTTTTTCCCTTGATAAATCTTAGTTTTTCTTATATTCTATAAAGATGCTATTGGTCAGCAGTTCTGAAGGTTGAGTTTGTTACATGTCCAATTAAGAATACTATAGTTGGAAATTCCATTGGTTAGGGAAAGGCCACACGATTCACTTAGGTTGTGTCTGGATATTATTAATTATTAAAAAACAAAAAACTGAAGTGAGCCCTAGAGAGAATTTTTTGAAAATGCTCTCTCCTATCGTTTGGAGGCAGCTTCCTCGTAACACATCTTTATCAACCAGTGTCATCATATTTCCAATCATCGCTGACTGCATCTCTTCGCGGGCCGTCACTGGCCGTCATGGGCCTTTCTCGTCGGCTTTTTTCACCACTTCCTCGTTTCTTTTTCCGCTGAAATCCCTTTCGCTTTCACGCCACTTGAGAGCCAACCTTAGCCCTGGGACCAGATACTCATCTTTGTTAAAATGCACTTCACTTTCAAACCAAATGAAGCGCGAACTTTAGCCCTGCGACCTACCCAACTTCAGTTGAGAGATTCTTAGTCTTCTGAACCTAAATATGTGACACTAAGTTCACGAACCATAATGTGTCTAGCTCTGCGAATCCAACATGTCGAACCTGACCCTGTGAATCAAGGTCTATAACGAACCCAGACATGAACAGGCGGGAGTATTGTGGGTCAGAACCATTGTTTGGAGGTGGACAAGTTAAGATTCTTAAAAGACTTTGTCCAAAAGAGGCTGCTGAATTTTAAAGAGGGACTATCAATTCAGGCAAAAGGATTAGGCGGAAGTGGCACAGTGATCTAACAGTGGGGCGGAAAGTAGGAAGGAGGTGAAGAAGTTTGAGATTGTTTATGACAAAAGGAAATCAAACAAAAAAATAGGATGGGTTAATCTACAAGATGATGGAATTTTAAAGGAGGATATTTGGAGGTTGGAAGAAGAGAGGCTAGATGGTGGGGACTATGGACGACGGAAGGTCAAGTAATTGAGGAAGTGATTGGAGGTGACTCCTAGATGGGGTGTGGTTCTAGTGATTTGGAGTCATATTTCAGCAAGTTCGGACGTGTCGGCACCATCTTCTTTGAGGTCGGAGGACATATGGGGCTTGTTTGCATCATCTCCGGGCAAGGTATGTACTTCCATTAAATCTTTCCGCTTTGGTCATTCTTTTTTTTCCTTCATTCCATTGTCGGTCTCGTCAGGGGGTGAGTTGGGAAGTGGGGGTTTTGGGGAGGGGTGGAAGCCATTATTGGGTGAAAATTCGGGTTTGTCGGGGAATAAATTAATAGGGCTTGAGCTGAGGAGAAGCAGGTTAGGGGGGATGAGGGGTTGTAGTCGTGGCTGGAAGATTCAATTGGAGAAGAAGATTGTCTTTTTAAACTGGGAGTAGAGAAGGTGGACTTCTTGCATAGAAAATGATGCGGGATAAGTATGAGCGAAGCAAGTGTCTTAAAAAAAATGGTAAGTGAAGCAATATTGAGAAAGGATCGTGTCAAATGGGTTGTACAGTGATTGAACGAAGATTTGTTCTTGGAATATTAAGGGAGGAGGGTCAGCTACACGAAGGAGACTCATTCGAGCTGTTTTATGCAAGCAGAGGCCAGACATAGTTGTTCTCCAAGAAATTAAAAGAGAGGTGGTGGACAGAAGATTTATTGCTAGTGTATGGAAATCACGGTTTGTAGAATGAGTTACCTTCCCTGCAATCGGTCGGTCAGGGGGGATATTGGTTATGTGGGATCCAAGAGTGGTTTCGGTGAAAGATGGTTTGATTGGGGAATTTTCGCTATCAGTTTGCATTGAGAATGACAGTAATAACAACTTGTGGTTTACGGTCGTATACGGCCCATGCAAACCACGAGCGAGATAGAATTTTTGGGATGAATTGGCCAGATTGAGAGTTGTGTGGAGAAAGATGATGTTTAGGGGAGATTTTAATGTTGTGAGATCGCTAAGCGAAAAAATGAACGGTATGACACAAACAACAAGTATGTTTTGTCTTGCTTTGACTCATTGATACATGAATTGGAGCTGTGTGATCCACCATTATTGAATGGAAAAATTACTAGGTCAAATTTGGGAGCCTTACCCATTTGTTGCAGATTAGATATATTCTTATTCATGGGAGGATGGGTGGAAATATACTCCTTTTATAGACAAAGAGTTTTACCACGAATTACTTAGGATCACTATCCAGTTATCCTGGATACAGAAAAGTCTAAATGAGGGGCATTTCTTTTTAGATTTGAGAATATGTGGCAGAAGCACAAGAAGTTTCAAACCATCATTTTTGTCATGGTGGAATAATGCAGAATTTCAAGGATGGGAGGATTACAAATTTATGAGAAAACTCAAAACTATTAAATGTTATATTCGAAGATGGAATGAGGAGGTTTTTGGGGTGGTGGAGGTGAGGGAGGCTGAAATGAGAGAAAATTAGAAGGTTGGATGAGTTGGAAAGTGAGGGGCGATGATTTGAGGAGATAGCAACCGAAAGGAAGGAAGCAAAATGGGTGTTAGAAGAAATGGCGTGTCGAAGAAATCAGATGAACAATCAAAAAGCGAAGGTCAATGGGTTAAGGAAGGGGATCACAATACAAAGTTCTTTCATTCTCTCTTGAATCAACGGAAGAGTAAGGCTACTATCAATAAATTGAAAAAGGATGACGGGTGGGAACGGTTACCGTTGATGAGGATCAAATAGAATCAATCATAGTTAAATTTTTCGAGGAGTTGTACAGTAAAACAAAGACGAGAAGATGGGGTATTGAAGGAGTAAAGTGGTGCTCCATTGATAGTGATTTCTGTCTAGAACTTGAGGAACCATTCTTAGAAGATGAGGTCAAGAAGTATTTATTTAGAGATTGAGCTCTTGTGTATTATTGATAAGACGAAGGTCTTGTCTAGTCTTTTGTCGTGAGTGGATTTCTAGTCCGCTTATTGTAATTAAAAGCTATTAAGTATTTAATAAAATATTGTTTCTTATCTAAAAATAAATCCATTGGTTAGAGATGCATCATTTTATGCTCTCCGTATCAGAATTGACTGTTGCAATATTTTCCTGGAGAATAATTCAATGTGCAGAGAGACCTTGGCAAATCTCTTAGTGGAATACTTTACTTTTGTTCTTTCTGTATGGTTAAAAGAATGGATGATATTCATTTTTCCTGATTGTTAGGAACCACAATAAATTTTACGTCATATTCACCCGTACGCAAAATAACTTTCTGAGTTCACTTAATACTTGCAATTGATGCAGTTCTGGCATGTTTGATTTGAAAGAATTATGTTTGGTCAAAGGTAAAGCTGCTTGGATGGCCTACCTGGTAATGTATTTCAATATGGCACTTTCTGTCACACCCAAGCGGGAAAGTATCTTTTAGTTTTCATTGTAAGTTTACTCTTATTTCACCCTACAGAGAATGCCTTTTGCAGGATGTATACTGCTTGGATGCAGATGGTGCTCTCTTTGATGCTGCTCTACTTTCTGCAGTGGCGGCTCTCTCGCATTGTGTGTCTGCGATGGCTCCTTATTTTAAATTCACTATAGTGCCTATTATCAATATGATGTTTTTTTAGTTTCGCTTCGCTAAATGCCTGGACATTTCTCTCTTTCAAATACTGTGTAATACCACTGGACAAGGCCTGTTTTTTTACTGTCAACTTTATATTTTTTTCCTGATTCTCGTCTCCCCAGGAAAGTTTTATGACTGGATCAATTTTATGAATAGATTGAATGAAATTGTAGACGATAAACCTGAGCCATTGTCTGCAACCTCTATTCTTACATCACATCTGAATATTTTCTTTGCTCTGATGCCGACCATCATACAACTTGATGAGACAACACCCTCAATTCTTTGCAGTGCAAATTCCGGCAGTCGCTCTCAATGATAATGGGAGAGTAGTTGTTGTCTCGGAGGAAAATGTTGGATCAAGGAGTGAGAAAGAGCCTATCAACAAAGAGAAGCGAAAGCTGCACCTGACTACTTCAATATTTTCATTGACCTGCATAATTCACAAGAACTACATTCTGGCCGACCCGTCATCTGAGGAAGAGTCCGTTATGGAAACATATCTAACCGTGGTACTGGATTCATCATTTCATCTTGTGTCTCTTAATAAACCAGGTGGACCAGGGCTCGCTTATGAATCAGCCATCCAAGTACATTTCACCTTTGTTAACTTTTCCCCCTATTATTTTTTATTTTCTGTGGGAAACACTTTAATATTGCTCACCTACAGGATTGCATAAGATTAACAAGACGAAGAGTGAAAGAATTGCAAGAGATCTTGAATGAAGCAGTTTCTGATATGGAAGTGGACTAAGAAAGAAACCATTGATGGTCAATCGACTGGTAGCCGTTATTGCTCTCCTTGGGTTGTCTTGGATGATTCTATACTAACTCCCGGTTCTAGTCTTCATCATTGAACTCCATGCATGTGGGGACTTTGTATTTCTAAATCATTCAACGGCTATGACATCAGGTGGGCATACCATTTCCTGGCTGTCTGTCATTTCAAATAGTTAGTTGCACGCATTTCAGATTTGACTTTCCAAAATTCAATTTTAGTAGAAAGTAATCAAATTGTATTGTGGTCATGAAATACTATGTTTACAAGACGAATTACTATTTTTACAAGACTTAAGTGTTCGATCCTACTATTGATATTAGAACCAAATATTTGTTCTGTTCCCGTTCATGTCAAGAAGTGCAACTATTGATATAGGATAGTGATAGTTGAAAATCAATAAATTTTCCAGTTGGGAAACCAATTAAAGTGTGATGATCTTGTTGGATTGAAAAGATTGATAGTTGCATAGTTTTTATTAGTTATAACTTTTTTTGTAAAACGACAATCGTTTGATCCTACATGCCACGTATTATTTGATTATTCATAAGAACATTTAGATTTAATTTATAATTTGTGTATAATATTTGAAAAATCTCGAAAAAAATTGTGGATTGTATTCAATCTAGGAAAAAAAAGGGTGGAGTTTTAGTTTAATGGGCAGTGCGGTTGGCAAGATTAGCATATACCTTCGGACAAAGTTCCATACTCCTAAGAATAGTCAAATTCATAATTTTTATTCCTAATTTTTCTAAAACATAAAATATTCTCGAATTAAAGACTCGAGTTTTTCATAATATTATTTTATTTTTTCAGTTCTGAGATATTAAATGATTAAACTCTTGAGTTCTATTGAATATGGATGGATACAAGGATTGAAATTATAGCAATACACATATTTGATAATGCCATCTTCATTTAATTATCATCACATATAAATCACACTACCATTTGCCCACCATTAATTAAAATTTTTGATATCTGGATGATGATGTTTTGTCCATAATCAAGTATAAAAAATATAAGAATTTCAAATATAAATAAAATTATCCAAATTTATCATAATGCACGAAGACCAAAAACATTGTATGGATACGTTTATCCAAATCAGCACACACAAAGTTTGACTACATAAATTCTTGTGATACCGCCTCATAGGTAAATTTTGTGATATGGATCTCCAACCCGTTCCAATTAATGAAAAAATATTATTTATTCATATTAAATATGAATCAAGTGGATTCGTACAATAAATATATATTGTGAGACTATATCATACGAAAATACGACTAACTCAAGTTTGACTTCCCAACTAGCCAAAGATGATCCTAACTAGGGATGGCAATGGGCCGGGGAGGGTTTGCCATTCCCATCCCCATCCCCGAATGCCATCCCCACCCCCATCCCCGCCCCCATCCCCGTTTTTTCGGGTTCGAGGAATCCCCAAACCCGAAACTTCGGGGATCAACTTACCATCCCCGTCCCCATCCCCATTTCAAAAATATTAATATGGCAAGACGATGACGGATTCGGATATTTTCTCAAACCAAAACTTATTATTATATATTATTATTAGATATAATTTTAATATTAATATTAATATCAATATCAACAATAATAATATTATTAATATTTTAAAAATTATATTATTAATACTAATAATACTATTATTTTATTATTGATAATATATTTTCGGGGCGGGTTCGGGGATTTCGGGCATGGGGATAGTAATCCCATACCCGTCCCGAACTACATCGGGGATTTAAAAAAATCCCCGAACCCGAACCCAAACCCGAAAAAATCGTGGATCCCCATCCTCGTTTCGGGTTATCCCTGCGGGGCCCCAAACCCGCGGGGGAAATTGCCATCCCTATCCCTTACTGTAGAATATCCCAAAATCGGTTGTTCTTTTTAGATACCTTAGCACTCTTTTTGCTGCCTGTAAATGTAACTCAGTAGGATTCTCCATATGTCTGCTAATTATACTCACTACAAACATTAGATCTGGTCGAGTAGCTGTGAGGTACATGAGACTCCCTACTACCTGTTTATAGTAAGTCTTGTCTACTTTAGCTCCCCCTTCATCTTTCACAAGCTTACAACCAGGAACAATAGGACACAATTCACTTTCGATTCTATTCAGTTTGCAAATGGCAAATTCTAGCTCATACTTCATTAATATATTTGTAGCATTCATGCTACTCTTTCGAGCTATTCAGTTATCAACTGATAGTGAAAAGAAATGCTAAGAATTTCAGTTTCGTATTGTTTTAGTCCAACTGACATAGGTTATTACATTCCATTGTAATTAATCAAAGTTTTTTTAGAGAATTCATATCCTTGAGATAGAAGAAATGACGTATGAACGCTTGAAATATCCGAACATCCATAAAATCTTCGTGTGCATCATTTCACTCATTTAGCTATCACGTTATCTTAGCCATAATATTCAATATATATTTCAGTTTGTTTTCACATTTCTATTATTAGTTAACTGATCGATATAGACATATAAGATTTCAGGATAAGTTCCTTAAAGAACTAATTCATATTTGAAAAATATTTCAAAAAACCCTAGTGTTTATTTAATCTCTTTCTAAACACATCACTCATATTAACCGATCCTAACACAATAAGACAAAATTGTAAGATTATAGTTGATTCAATAAAATATATAGAATTAAAAATATCATACCTAAATACATACATAAAAAAATGGATATTTTGCCTATTATATTTGACCAGAAATTTAGAAAGTTCGAGTAATGTTTTTTTTAATTAAAAAAAGTAATTTTTAAAAATTATTAGAGATTTTTTGTTTTACAAAATTAAATTCAATCTCACACATAATATATTGTCGGACCTAGCCCTGGTCTTCAGCTTCTGTAAGTTCTTATCTCTCTTCCTTCTCTTCGCTGTGTCCACTGTACATTTCGGCGGCGGGTGGTGGGCCTCTTGCTCTCTCTCAATCCGATCAACCCAATCAATCTACGATTCGGCGCCGTGAACGTGAAGCACCTGAGTAGAGATCTCGGGTTTCGCTTGAGTCGCCTCTGGCTCTTTCTCACTCGATCACTTTCTCGGGTTTCACGCTCTCTCTCGCTTTGTTATACTTTATTAAGTTTGTTGAGTGATTATATGTTCTCTTGATGGGTTTTTCTTCAATATCATGTGACCTTTGTGTTGGAAAACAAAAGTAGAGGAAAGAGTACAGATGACTCTGGAGGAAATCACATATTATTGAATCACAAACTTGGCTATTATATAGCCTTACAAAGCAAATAGAAATAACTGAACAAACTTGAAAATAGCTAACGACTGACAAACCAACAAAGCTGAAAAACCAAGTCAACAAATAACAAAACCCAAAAGAATATTTAGAAACCATCTTATCTCGGATCTTGTTAGGGATTGGTGTTACATACCGATATTTAGAAACTATCTTATCTCGGATCTTGTTAGGGATTGGTGTTACATTCTCTGTTGAATTATTAATTTGCTGTAGGTAAACGTCGAATTTCGTGGATGGCTCATCCACTTTATTTGTAATCTTAATTGTAAGACTACCACTAAATTATTCTAATAATATTTAGTTTCTTAAAAAAAAAAAACAGTACAAGCTTCAGTTTACATCAATTTCAGAGCATACTCCTAATTGTTCTCGCAGCTTGACAAAGGTATTCATCTTGAGCGGCTTAGTCATTATGTCAGCTAGTTGTTCTTGTGTATCACAATATACTAATTCCACAATACCATCCTTTGTAAGATCTCGAAGAAAATGAACACGCACATCTATGTGCTTACTTCGACCATGCATTACTGGATTCTTTGAGAGTTTGATTGCAGAGCTACTGTCACATTGAATAATACATGACCTGCTTTGATTTTGATCTAGCTTTCCCAACACCCTTTTTAACCATACTGCCTGGCATGCACATGAAGTTGCTGCAATGAATTCTGCCTCTGTGGTGGATAAACTCACTACTGGTTGTTTCTTTGATGACCCAGAAATTGCCCCTGAACTTAATAAAAAAACATAACCTGAGGTGCTCTTTCGATCTTCCAAGTCTCCGGCATAATCACTGTCAGTGTAAGCAACAAGTTCATCTTCTCCTCCCTTACTAGGGATGGCAATGGGCCGGGGCAGGGGGCGGGTTTGCCATTCCCATCCCCATCCCCGAATGCCATCCCCACCCCCATCCCCGTTTTTTCGGGTTCGGGGAATCCCCAAACCCGAAACTTCGGGGATCAACTTACCATCCCCGTCCCCATCCCCATTTCAAAAATATTAATATGGCAAGACGATGACGGATTCAGATATTTTCTCAAACCAAAACTTATTATTATATATTATTATTAGATATAATTATAATATTAATATTAATATCAATATCAACAATAATAATATTATTCATATTTTAAAAATTATATTATTAATACTAATAACACTATTATTTTATTATTGATAATATATTTCGGGGCGGGTTCGGGGATTTCGGAGATGTGGATAGTAATCCCATACCCCTCCCGAACTACATCGGGGATTTAAAAAAATCCCCGAACCCGAACCCAAACCCGAAAAAATCGGGGATCCCCATCCCCGTTTCGGGTTATCCCCGCGGGGCCCCAAACCCGCGGGGTAAATTGCCATCCCTATCCCTTACTGTAGAATATCCCAAAATCGGTTGTTCTTTTAGATACCTTAGCACTCTTTTTGCTGCCTGTAAATGTAACCCTGTAGGATTCTCCATATGTCTGCTAATTATACTCACTACAAACATTAGATCTGGTCAAGTAGCTGTGAGGTACATGAGACTCCCTACTACCTGTTTATAGTAAGTCTTGTCTACTTTAGCTCCCCCTTCATCTTTCACAAGCTTACAACCAGGAACAATAGGACACAATTCACTTTCGATTCTATTCAGTTTGCAAATGGCAAATTCTAGCTCATACTTCATTAATATATTTGTAGCATTCATGCTACTCTTTCGAGCTATTCAGTTATCAACTGATAGTGAAAAGAAATGCTAAGAATTTCAGTTTCGTATTGTTTTAGTCCAACTGACATAGGTTATTACATTCCATTGTAATTAATCAAAGTTTTTTTTAGAGAATTCATATCCTTGAGATAGAAGAAATGACGTATGAACGCTTGAAATATCCGAACATCCATAAAATCTTCGTGTGCATCATTTCACTCATTTAGCTATCACGTTATCTTAGCCATAATATTCAATATATATTTCAGTTTGTTTTCACATTTCTATTATTAGTTAACTGATCGATATAGACATATAAGATTTCAGGATAAGTTCCTTAAAGAACTAATTCATATTTGAAAAATATTTCAAAAAACCCTAGTGTTTATTTAATCTCTTTCTAAACACATCACTCATATTAACCGATCCTAACACAATAAGATATAATTGTAAGATTATAGTTGATTCAATAAAATATATAGAATTATAAATATCATACCTAAATACATACATAAAAAAATGGATATTTTGCCTATTATATTTGACCAGAAATTTAGAAAGTTCGAGTAATGTTTTTTTTAATTAAAAAAAGTAATTTTTAAAAATTATTATAGAATTTTTTTTTTACAAAATTAAATTCAATCTCACACAAAATATATTGTCGGACCTAGCCCTGGTCTTCAGCTTCTGTAAGTTCTTATCTCTCTTCCTCCTCTTCGCTGTGTCCACTGTACATTTCGGCGGCGGCTGGTGGGCCTCTTGCTCTCTCTCACTCCGATCAACCCAATCAATCTACGATTCGGCGCCGTGAACGTGAAGCGCCTGAGTAGAGATCTTGGGTTTCGCTTGAGTCGCCTCTGACTCTTTCTCACTCGATCACTTTCTCGGGTTTCACGCTCTCTCTCGCTTTGTTATACTTTTATTAAGTTTGTTGAGTGATTATATGTTCTCTTGATGGGTTTTTCTTCGATATCATGTGACCTTTGTGTTGGAAAACAAAAGTAGAGGAAAGAGTACAGATGACTCTGGAGGAAATCACATATTATTGAATCACAAACTTGGCTATTATATAGCCTTACAAAGCAAATAGAAATAACTGAACAAACTTGAAAATAGCTAACGACTGAACAAACCAACAAAGCTGAAAAACCAAGTCAACAAATAACAAAACCCAAAAGAATATTTAGAAACTATCTTATCTCGGATCTTGTTAGGGCTTGGTGTTACATACCAATATTTAGAAACTATCTTATCTCGGATCTTGTTAGGGATTGGTGTTACATTCTCTGTTGAATTATTAATTTGCTGTAGGTAGACGTAGAATTTCGTGGATGGCTCATCCACTTTATTTGTAATCTTAATTGTAAGACTACCACTAAATTATTCTAATAATATTTAGTTTCTTAAAAAAAAAAAACAGTACAAGCTTCAGTTTACATCAATTTCAGAGCAGACTCCTAATTTTCTCGCAGCTTGACAAAAGGTATTCAACTTGAGCGGCTTGGTCATTATGTCAGCTAGTTGTTCTTGTGTATCACAATATACTAATTCCACAATACCATCCTTTGTAAGATCTCGAAGAAAATGAAAACGCACATCTATGTGCATTACTTCGACCATGCATTACTGGATTCTTTGAGAGTTTGATTGCAGAGCTACTGTCACATTGAATAATACATGACCTGCTTTGATTTTGATCTAGCTTTCCCAACACCCTTTTTAACCATACTGCCTGGCATGCACATGAAGTTGCTGCAATGAATTCTGCCTCTGTGGTGGATAAACTCACTACTGGTTGTTTCTTTGATGACCAAGAAATTGCCCCTGAACTTAATAAAAAAACATAACCTGAGGTCCTCTTTCGATCTTCCAAGTCTCCGGCATAATCACTGTCAGTGTAAGCAACAAGTTCATCTTCTCCTCCCTTACTAGGGATGGCAATGGGCCGGGGCGGGGGCGGGTTTGCCATTCCCATCCCCATCCTCGAATGCCATCCCCACCCCCATCCCCGACCCCATCCCCGTTTTTTCGGGTTCGGGGAATCCCCAAACCCGAAACTTCGGGGATCAACTTACCATCCCCGTCCCCATCCCCATTTCAAAAATATTAATATGGCAAGACGATGACGGATTCGGATATTTTCTCAAACCAAAACTTATTATTATATATTATTATTAGATATAATTTTAATATTAATATTAATATCAATATCAACAATAATAATATTATTAATATTTTAAAAATTATATTATTAATACTAATAATACTATTATTTTATTATTGATAATATATTTTCGGGGGGTCGGGATTTCGGGGATGGGGATAGTAATCCCATACCAGTCCCGAACTACATCGGGGATTTAAAAAAATCCCCGAACCCGAACCCAAACCCGAAAAAATCAGGGATCCCCATCCCCGTTTCGGGTTTTCCCCGCGGGGCCCCAAACCCGCGGGAGAAATTACATCCCTATCCCTTACTGTAGAATATCCCAAAATCGGTTGTTCTTTTTAGATACCTTAGCACTCTTTTTGCTGCCTGTAAATGTAACTCAGTAGGATTCTCCATATGTCTGCTAATTATACTCACTACAAACATTAGATCTGGTCGAGTAGCTGTGAGGTACATGAGACTCCCTACGACCTGTTTATAGTAAGTCTTGTCTACTTTAGCTCCCCCTTCATCTTTCACAAGCTTACAACCAGGAACAATAGAACACAATTCACTTTCGATTCTATTCAGTTTGCAAATGGCAAATTCTAGCTCATACTTCATTAATATATTTGTAGCATTCATGCTACTCTTTCGAGCTATTCAGTTATCAACTGATAGTGAAAGGAAATGCTAAGAATTTCAGTTTCGTATTGTTTTAGTCCAACTGACGTAGGTTATTACATTCCATTGTAATTAATCAAAGTTTTTTTAGAGAATTCATATCCTTGAGATAGAAGAAATGACGTATGAACGCTTGAAATATCCGAACATCCATAAAATCTTCGTGTGCATCATTTCACTCATTTAGCTATCACGTTATCTTAGCCATAATATTCAATATATATTTCAGTTTGTTTTCACATTTCTATTATTAGTTAACTGATCGATATAGACATATAAGATTTCAGGATAAGTTCCTTAAAGAACTAATTCATATTTGAAAAATATTTCAAAAAACCCTAGTGTTTATTTAATCTCTTTCTAAACACATCACTCATATTAACCGATCCTAACACAATAAGACATAATTGTAAGATTATAGTTGATTCAATAAAATATATAGAATTAAAAATATCATACCTAAATACATACATAAAAAAATGGATATTTTGCCTATTATATTTGACCAGAAATTTAGAAAGTTCGAGTAATGTTTTTTTTAATTAAAAAAAGTAATTTTTAAAAATTATTAGAGAATTTTTTTTTTACAAAATTAAATTCAATGTCACACAAAATATATTGTCGGACCTAGCCCTGGTCTTCAGCTTCTGTTAGTTCTTATCTCTCTTCCTCCTCTTCGCTGTGTCCACTGTACATTTCGGCGGCGGCTGGTGGGCCTCTTGCTCTCTCTCACTCCGATCAACCCAATCAATCTACGATTCGGCGCCGTGAACGTGAAGCACCTGAGTAGAGATCTCGGGTTTCGCTTGAGTCGCCTCTGGCTCTTTCTCACTCGATCACTTTCTCGGGTTTCACGCTCTCTCTCGCTTTGTTATACTTTTATTAAGTTTGTTGAGTGATTATATGTTCTCTTGATGGTTTTTTCTTCGATATCATGTGACCTTTGTGTTGGAAAACAAAAGTAGAGGAAAGAGTACAGATGACTCTGGAGGAAATCACATATTATTGAATCACAAACTTGGCTATTATATAGCCTTACAAAGCAAATAGAAATAACTGAACAAACTTGAAAATAACTAACGACTGAACAAACCAACAAAGCTGAAAAACCAAGTCAACAAATAACAAAACCCAAAAGAATATTTAGAAACTATCTTATCTCAGATCTTGTTAGGGATTGGTGTTACATACCGATATTTAGAAACTATCTTATCTCGGATCTTTTTAGGGATTGGTGTTACATTCTCTGTTGAATTATTAATTTGCTGTAGGTAGACGTCGAATTTCGTGGATGGCTCATCCACTTTATTTGTAATCTTAATTGTAAGACTACCACTAAATTATTCTAATAATATTTAGTGTAGAACCCGTAAATCAGTCTACGTATAAGCCATGCATAATTCTAGTATTTTAAATTTAATTGACTTCATTGCATGATTTTTTTTAAATGCTTTTATATGAAGTTAATTTTTTTTTGCCAGCAGTTTAATTTTATTCTTTCAGTTATTTCAGTGAGGCCGGACCGGAGTTGGAGTTTAGAGATAAATTTAAGATTTCAATAAATATTTCCAGACTTTATTTTAGCTAGCAAGTAAGTTCATCTAAGTTAAAAAGGAGGTTTGAGGATTTAATTTAATTACTTGAGGTGATTAAGAAATAAGTTCATTTAAGTTTCTTAATTAAGGAATTAGTTCACTAAATTATTTAAAGAATAAGTGAGGCTTTAAAGGTTTAAAATTTAGCAACTAGACAACATTTTCCCATCATTTTAATTGCTTAATTTCGGCCACCTTAGGATATTAAGCAATTCAATTGCCAACTCTTAATCTTTGACCCATTCTTTATTTAGCTAGCATGTAAACCTTTTAAATATTGAGCAACCTTAATTAATGAATTAATAAGTATTATCCTAGTCTAGCTAGCATGAGAGGAATCGGTCATAGCCTCCATCAAAACACCCCAACAAATATTTGATATCAACCAAAAATTCAAATTTTGAAAGGTGGAGACCTAGTCTTGTTTTTCCCATTAAATTTGCAACCATTTCCTTCACTCCCCTAACCAATATTCCTCCTCCTCACTCACGAAATCTGAGAGCAATATCAGAGGTAAAATCAGTGGAAAAACCGTGAGCCTTAGCTAGAGGAAAAGAGAGAAAAATCGAGAGCCAGGGGAATCAAGAGAAAGCGCTCCACCTCCTCTGTGCCGCGTCGTCGTCGTTTCGTTCATTTCCTTTCGAGACGAAACCAGGCATGTCTAGATTCTTTGAAAACCTCAATCAAGTCCTATTATCATCTATTTAACGTTACATGATCATCTTTTTGTGCATTAAACCGAAACATGACAGAATTTTCAAAAAACAAATACATGCAGAATTTTTGATACTCCATGGCAAGCTTCACGTTTTTCTTGAGTTGTGAGTTTCAGGTGATTGGTTCGACTCCAGGCTCCCAAGGCGACATCTATACACATAATAGGATGCATTAGGATCAGATTGGTCCGTTCGTTCAAGCCCCTGGTTGCTGGAAATTCAGAAACAGACAGCAACTTCTTATTTGGTCCATTTGAGTTTCGAAATTTCAGTTTTGATGGCAAGGAGGAAGGATCTGATCTTGGCTGCCCCAAGGGCCTATAGCCATGGTTAGATCACTCCCCTAGCATGTCTAAGACGTGACTAAGTCGCCCTTTTGGTGGCTTGGTCCATGGTGCATCGGTTTTTAATCAAAATGCAAGAAAAGCCCCATGTCCCTTCGGCCCCTTCCCATTTCAGCATATGTATTTCGGTTTTTGGTTGCTTGGTATGGATCTTGGTTGGCCTATGGCCCATAGCCACGGTTCATACCATGCCCCTTTATGTCTAGATCGTGCCATGGTCAATCAAATGGCCACTGGAACGACGCAAGACATCGATCTAAGCAAAACACTACACACGCATGCACGTTGGTTCTCGGTTGGAGTTTCAGTTGAGTTATGGTGTGATGCGGATTGTGGCTGGCCTAGGGCCCCTAGCCATGGTTCAAATCACTCCTTGAGATGTTGGTAAGAGTCTCTGGTCGGCGGTTCACGCCCCAATGGCCGGTAGTCTCGAAAACAATACAAGTTACGCGATGGTACAGCTGCTGGAATTTTACAGCAAGTTTCTGTGTCGGTTTGGTGGTTCGTTCGAGTTCTCGGTTGGCTTTTAGCCTATGGCCTTAGGACTGGACAGTGCCCCTTTGAGTTGGGAAGGTCATGTTTTTGACCGTTCGTGATTCGGATCATTTTTGAGGTCGTACATGAATTTACGGTGCGATGTGCCAAATTGACTCTCGAAAGAGCGTTTCATGTTTTGGCCTCCATTCCACCTAGATTTCGACCCTATCATTTTAGGAGCATTATTTTATGATTTTCAGCGTATTTTAATCATGACTCTACGTTGGTTCAGTGTCGGTTCAGGTTGGCTCGGAGTCATGATTAAATACGAAGTCATTAGGCGTCATAGTCGCATCTTTCAAACGTAAATTGCATAGTTGGTCAAGTTTAATCCATTGCATATTTTTCATGGCATATTTAGGTTGCAGCAAGCCTGGGGACGATCCAATCCAATCCAGTTGGTAAAATATACAGGAATTTTCATTATGCCAGTTAATTATTTTACGTGCATTAAATAGAAAATGATTATTTTTGAGATTTATGCGATATGGCTTGTGGTTCATTCACTATGTGGGAGTATTATTTTTTACGGTCGCCAGTGACCGATCAGTTCAGTTTGGTACCACCCGGTCGCCAGTGACCGGCCAGCTCAGTTCAGTTTCAGACTCCCCGGTAGCCAGTTACCGATCAGTTCAGCTTAGTGCAGGGGCCACAGGCGTAAAACATAATCTCAACAGAAAATTTTACCAGTTATTTCAGTACAGGGCTCCAAGGAGCAAATATTTTTACTGTGATTTTCAGTTCAGTTATGCACGTATTATAATTGCTCAGTACAGATTATTTTCAGCATGTCTCATGACAGGATATTTTATCCCATGCACATTTTACTTCAGTTTTTACTCGTTACCTGCGATATATGCATGCTGAGTCTTTAGGCTCACTAGACTTGATTGTTGTAGGTACTGATGAGGCTAGGGCCGAGGGCGGGGACCAGTGAGCCAGCTTGGGTCGGCAGTAGTGGCACCCGAGGACCTCAGTGCAGCAGTTGTTATTTTATTCCGCAAACAATTTTTATCAGTCATTGGATAATTTTCAAATTGTTATTGTTGGCAAAACTTTATTTTCTTCCGCTGCTATTATTTTAAACTTTGAACTGGATTTATCAGTTGATTTTATGAATGAGGCCATTTAAGTTCTTTAAGAAAAAAAAAAGAAAATTGTAATTTTCCGCAAATTTTCAAGCAAAGATTTTCGGGCCTTCACAGTTGGTATCAGAGCCTATGTTCTCGTAAAGGGTTACACTACTACTGACCATGAGAAGCTCACGAAGTCACGCCTTCGGTCTGTAAGTTTTACAGTTCAGCATTTTATTTAAAGCATGAATTATTTTGCCAGCATGCTTCCATGAAATAATTTCGACCAGATTTTCAGTAACTCAGTGTTCATTTCAAATAAATTATGGAATTATGCATGTTAGTTACGTATAGGTTATGTTGGAACAGTATGCCCCCTAGACGCCAAGTAGGACGCCCGAGAGGTGGTCGCGAGCACCGTCAAGAGGACGATGACGATCAGAGACAAGAGAGGCAGACACCTCCTCCTCCTCCACCTCCACCCCCTCCTGACATGAGTGCCCAGATGCTAGCTAGGATGACACAGTTCTTCATATCGTTTGCGGGGAACAATGCTGTGGTGACTAGGCCGACAGGGCCAGAGGCCGTTTACGAGCGATTCATGAAAATGCGTCCAAAGGAGTTTGCTGGGACGTCTGACCCCATGATTGTTGAGGGATGGATCAAATCCCTCGAGGTCATCTTCGAGTTTATGGAGCTGGGAGACGCAGACCGAGTCCGATGTGCCACCTATCTGTTCAGTGGTGATGCCCGCTTATGGTGGGAAGGAGCGTCGGTAGCCCTGACCTTGGCTACACTTTCATGGACCCGCTTTACGGAGGTTTTCTACTCCAAGTATTTTGCGGAGGAAGTTCGCACCAGGTTGACCACCGAGTTCATGAGCCTGCGACAGGGTGATATGACGGTTACGGAGTTCATCCGTAAGTTCGAGAGGGTCTGTCACTTTGTGCCCCTGATAGTGAATGATGCCAGAGCAAAATTGATGCATTTCCTGGTGGGTCTACGGCCGATCTTGCGCCGGGATGTTAGGGTGTCTGACCCTGCTTCTTATGAGATTGCTGTCTCCAAAGCCCTAGCCGCAGAGCAGGATCTGCGGGATATCGAGAGGGATCGCCAGGGCAAGCGCCCCGTCCAGGTACCACACCGCCCTCCTCCTCATCAGCATCAACAGCAGAATAAGAGGCCATTTCATGGGCCGCCTAGAATCAGAGGCCAGTAGCCGCAGCAGCAGCAGGGGCGCCCAGCCCCGAGGACTTTTGAGCACCCAGTCTGTCCCAGGTGCTCACGCCGCCATCCTGGAGCGTGTATGGCTGGCTCAAGAAAGTGTTTTAAGTGTGGCAGTCCAGACCACGTGTTGCTGCAGTGCCCTCAGAGACATCTGCCTACTCAAGGCAGAGTTTTTGCTCTCCATGCAGCGGAAACAAACCCGGAGACTATGTTGTTGACATGTACCTTTAAGCATTGAGTTATTATTCGAATTTCAGCGTTTTGGGAATCGGGACTTAGATTTTGAACTTAGAACTGTTATAGGATTGCATGCTCTACTCAAATTTATTTCGGGGGAATTAAGCTAGAAGAACCTTGACCTTTGCATGTCTATAAGTTTAGATCTTGTAGTGGGATTCAACTTAGAGTTCCGATCTTTCAGGGAGAATTTTTATATCTGGTTCCGCTACCAAGGCCTTGATAGATTCAGGGGCCACTCACTCGTTTATTTCGGAGGTCTTTGCAAACTTTCTCAAGATCAAGACCATTGGGCTAGACATAGCCTTTTCAGTAGTGTTGCCGTCAGGCGAGGAGATGGCAGCCACCAATGTTATCCGAGATATAGATATGGAGCTGCACTGGTAATCTTGTTTATGCGGATCTGATCGTGCTACCGATGCCAGAATTTGACATCATCCTAGGGATGGACTGGCTATGGAGGAACAAAGTGTTGATAGACTTCCAGCGGAGATCTGTTCTTGTCCGACCGCCTGGGATGGAGCAATTCTTATTTGAGCCGGAGAGGTACTTTCCTTTACCGCGCATTATTCCATAAGTTCAGGCTAGGAAGCTCATGCATAGAGGGTGTCGGGCATTTCTAGCGACCTTTTTATCTGTCCCCGAGGAACCCAGCCAGTCAGCCTCAGACGTTCCGATTGTCAGAGATTTCTTAGACGTTTTTCCCGAAGACGTCTCTGGTATGCCACCTGAGAGAGAGGTGGAGTTCTCCATTGAGCTTATGCCAGGTACGGCTCCGATATCCAAAGCGCCGTACCGATTAGCACCGACAGAGATGGTAGAGCTTAAGAAGCAGATTCAGGAACTTCTCGACAAGGAGTTCATTTCCCCGAGCTTTTTTCCATGGGGCACGCCAGTCTTGTTTGTTAAGAAGAAGGATGGCTCTATGAGGCTTTGCATTGACTACCGGGAGTTGAACAGGGTTACAGTGAAGAACAAGTACCCACTTCCGAGGATTGAGGATCTGTTTGACCAGTTGCAGGGAGCTTCGATTTTCTCCAAGATTGATCTGCGTTCTGGTTATCATCAGTTGAGAGTGAGAGATGCTGATGTCTCGAAGACAGCTTTCAGGACTCGTTATGGTCACTACGAGTTCCTTGTGATGCCGTTTGGTCTGACGAATGCGCCAGCGATCTTCATGGATCTCATGAATCGCGTATTTCAGCCGTATCTTGACCAGTTTGTGATAGTGTTCATAGATGACATTCTCGTCTACTCCAAGAGTCAAGAGGATCACAGCAGGCATTTGACTACAGTGTTGCAGACTTGCAGAAGCACAAATTATTCGCAAAGTTCAGTAAGTGCGAATTCTGGTTAGAGAAGGTGGCGTTCTTAGGCCACATCGTTTCTAGCAGTGGCATTGAGGTAGACCCAGGCGAAAGTCGCTGCAGTCAGAGATTGGGTTGTGCCGCAGAATGCATCCGAGATCCACAGTTTTCTTGGGCTAGCAGGATATTACAGGAAGTTCATCCAGGGATTCTTCTCCATTGCCGTTCCACTCACTTCATTGACAAAGAAGAACGTGAAGTTTGTGTGGAGCGATGAGTGCCAGAAGAGCTTCGATACTTTGAAGCAAGCTCTTATTTCAGCACCAGTTTTGGCCACACCGTCAGGACCCAGCGAGTTTGTTCTGTACACCGATGCTTCGAAGCTCGGTCTTGGCGCAGTATTGATGCAACATGGGAGAGTGATAGCATATGCTTCTCGACAGCTGAAAATCCACGAGAAGAATTACCCTACCCATGATCTAGAGTTGGCCGCAGTAGTTTTTGCCTTGAAGATTTGGAGGCACTATTTGTATGGAGAGAAATGCCAGATCTTTACCGACCACAAAAGCCTCAAGTATTTCTTTACGCAGAAGAGCTGAATATGCGTCAGAGGCGTTGGTTGGAGCTTGTGAAAGACTACGATTGTGACATTAGCTACCACCCGGGTAAAGCTAATGTAGTTGCGGATGCTTTGAGCAGGAAAGTCGCAGTGATGGCTCACTTGACGATTCAGAGACCTCTTCAGACTGAGATGCAGAGGTTTGATCTCGAGACTTACCCTCGAGGTAGAGTTCCCCGACTATCTACCTTGACCATTCAGTCTTCCCTTCTTGACCGTATTCGCAGTGGTCAGTCAGCAGATGAGCAATTGGCACAGTGGAAGAAGAGAGATGAAGCAAAGGGCAGTGTCTTGTATACAGTCAGCGACGGTATTGTGAGATACCGAGACAAGATATGGGTTCCTAGCAGTGATTCTATCCGAGCAGACATCTTATCAGAGGCCCACACGTCCCCGTACTCCATTCACCCTGGGAGTACGAAGATGTACAAAGATCTGCAGTTATTGTATTGGTGGCCAGGGATGAAGAAGGACATCAGGCGTTTTGTATCAGAGTGCCTGACTTGTCAGTTAGTGAAGGCCGAGCATCAGAGACCAGCAGGTTTGCTCAAGCCTCTTCCTATTCCCGAGTGGAAGTGGGAGAACATCACCATGGATTTTGTGACCGGGTTGCCGAAGTTAGCCAGAGGATCGAATGCCATCTGGGTGATTGTAGATCGTCTTACCAAATCAGCGCACTTCTTGCCTATTAAGACGACTTTCACCATGATTCAGTATGCAGAGCTGTATAACCGGGAGATAGTCCGACTTCATGGTGTACCAGTTTCGATCGTATCCGACAGAGATCCCAGATTCACTTCCTCATTTTGGAAGAGTTTGCATTCGACTTTGGGTACGAAGTTGCTGTTTAGCACAGCTTTCCATCCGCAGACAGATGGGCAGTCGGAGCGAGTTATTCAGATTTTGGAGGATCTTCTTCGTGCTTGCGTCATTGATTTCTCAGGGAGTTGGAAGTCGAACTTACCATTGGTTGAGTTCACCTATAACAACAGCTTCCAGTCTCCTATTGGTATGGCACCGTATGAAGCTTTGTAAGGCCGCAAGTGCAGATCTCCTGTTCATTGGGATGAAGTAGGAGAGATAGCAGAGTTGGGTCCCGAGATTGTTCAGCAGGCAGCAGATGTAGTAGTCAAGATCCGTGATCGGATGAGGGCTGCTCAGAGTCGACAGAAAAGCTATGCAGATCATCGGAGGAGAGATTTAGAGTTTGCAGTGGGAGATCATGTCTTTGTGAAAGTGGCACCTATGAAGGGTGTCATGCGATTTGGGAAGAAAGGGAAGCTCAGTTCGAGATTCATTGGACCGTTTGAGATCCTCGACAGAGTTGGGACGCTAGCTTATCGTGTGGCTCTTCCGCCGAATCTGGCCGGAATACACAATGTCTTTCACGTCTCGATGCTGAGGAAGTATATGGCAAATCCTTCGCATGTGCTAAATTTTGAGCCGTTGCAGCTTACTCCGAACTTGTCTTATGAGGAGAGACCCATGCAGATCCTAGACAGACAGGAGAAGAAGCTTCGGAACAAGCTGGTTAAGCGAGTCAAAGTCAAATGGCTAAACCATTCTGAGGAGGAAGCCACGTGGGAGTCTGAGTCAGAGATGAGAGAGTGTTACCCCGAGTTATTCGGTGAGTTCTAATTTCGAGGACGAAATTTATTTTAAGGGGGGAAGGATTGTAGAACCCGTAAATCAGTCTACGTATAAGCCATGCATAATTCTAGTATTTTAAATTTAATTGACTTCATTGCATGATTTTTTTTTAAATGCTTTTGTATGAAGTTAATTATTTTTAGCCAGCAGTTTAATTTTATTCTTTCAGTTATTTCATTGAGGCCGGACCGGAGTTGGAGTTTAGAGATAAATTTAAGATTTCAATAAATATTTCCAGACTTTATTTTAGCTAGCAAGTAAGTTCATCTAAGTTAAAAAGAAGGTTTGAGGATTTAATTTAATTACTTGATGTGATTAAGAAATAAGTTCATTTAAGTTTCTTAATTAAGGAATTAGTTCACTAAATTATTTAAAGAATAAGTGAGGCTTTAAAGGTTTAAAATTTAGCAACTAAACAACATTTTCCCATCATTTTTATTGCTTAATTTCGGCCATCTTAGGATATTAAGCAATTCAATTGCCAACTCTTAATCTTTGACCCATTCTTTATTTAGCTAGCATGTAAACCTTTTAAATATTGAGCAACCTTAATTAATGAATTAATAAGTATTATCCTAGTCTAGCTAGCATGAGAGGAATCGGTCATAGCCTCCAACAAAACACCCCAACAAATATTTGATATCAACCAAAAATTCAAATTTTGAAAGGTGGAGACCTAGTCTTGTTTTTCCCATTAAATTTGCAACCATTTCCCTCACTCCCCTAACCAATATTCCTCCTCCTCACTCACGAAATCTGAGAGCAATATCAGAGGTAAAATCAGTGGAAAAACCGTGAGCCTTAGCTAGAGGAAAAGAGAGAAAAATCGAGAGCCAGGGGAATCAAGAGAAAGCGCTCCACCTCCTCCGTGCCGCGTCGTCGTCGTTTCGTTCATTTCCTTTCGAGACGAAACCAGGCATGTCTAGATTCTTTGAAAACCTCAATCAAGTCCTATTATCATCTATTTAACGTTACATGATCATCTTTTTGTGCATAAAACCGAAACATGACAGAATTTTCAAAAAAAAAAAATGCATGCAGAATTTTTGGTACTCCATGGCAAGCTTCACGTTTTTCTTGAGTTGTGAGTTTCAGGTGATTGGTTCGACTCCAGGCTCCCAAGGCGACATCTATACACATAATAGGATGCATTAGGATCAGATTGCTCCGTTCGTTCAAGCACCTGGTTGCTGGAAATTCAGAAACGGACAGCAACTTCTTATTTGGTCCATTTGAGTTTCGAAATTTCAGTTTTGATGGCAAGGAGGAAATATCTGACTGCCCCAATGGCCTATAGCCATGGTTAGATCACTCCCCTAGCATGTCTAAGACGTGACTAAGTCGCCCTTTTGGTGGCTTGGTCCATGGTGCATCGGTTTGTAATCAAAATGCAAGAACAGCCCCATGTCCCTTCGGCCCCTTCCCATTTCAGCATATGTATTTCGGTTTTTGGTTGCTTCGTATGGATCTTGGTTGGCCTATGGCCCATAGCCACGGTTCATAACATGCCCCTTTATGTCTAGATTGTGCCATGGTCAATCAAATGGCCACTGGAACGACGCAAGACATCGATCTAAGCAAAACACTACACACGCATGCACGTTGGTTCTCGGTTGGAGTTTCGGTTGAGTTATGGTGTGATGCGGATTTTGGCTGGCCTAGGGCCCCTAGCCATGGTTCAAATCACTCCTTGGGATGTTGGTAAGAGTCTCTGGTTGGCGGTTCACGCCCCAATGGCCGGTAGTCTCGAAAACAATACAAGTTACGCGATGGTACAGCTGCTGGAATTTTACAGAAAGTTGCTGTGTCGGTTTGGTGGTTCGTTCGAGTTCTCGGTTGGATTTTAGCCTATGGCCTTGGACTGGACAGTGCCCCTTTGAGTTGGGAAGGTCATGTTTTTGACCGTTCGTGATTCGGATCATTTTTGAGGTCGTACGTGAATTTACGGTGCGATGTGCCAAATTGACTCTCGAAAGAGCGTTTCATGTTTTGGCCTCCATTCCACCTAGATTTCGACCCTATCATTTTAGGAGCATTATTTTATGATTTTCAGCGTATTTTAATCATGGCTATACGTCGGTTCAGGTTGGCTAGGAGTCATGATTAAATACGAAGTCATTAGGCGTCATAGCCGCATCTTTCAAACGTAAATTGCATAGTTGGTCAAGTTTAATCCATTGCATATTTTTCATGGCATATTTAGGTTACAGCGAGCCTGGGGACGATTCAATCCAATCCAGTTGGTAAAATATACAGGAATTTTCATTATGCCAGTTAATTATTTTACGTGCATTAAATAGAAAATGATTATATAATTTTAATATTAATATCAATATCAATATCAACAATAATAATATTATTAATATTTTAAAAACTATATTATTAATACTAATAATACTATTATTTTATTATTGATAATATATTTTCGGGGCGGGTTCGGGGATGGGGATAGTAATCCCATACCCGTCCCGAACTACATCGGGGATTTAAGAAAATCCACGAACCCGAACCCAAACACGAAAAAATCGGGGATCCCCATCCCCGTTTCGGGTTTTCCTCGCGGGGCCCCAAATCCGCGGGAGAAATTACATCCCTATCCCTTACTGTAGAATATCCCAAATTCGGTTGTTCCTTTTAGATACCTTAGCACTCTTTTTGCTGCCTGTAAATGTAACTCAGTAGGATTCTCCATATGTCTGCTAATTATACTCACTACAAACATAAGATCTGGTCCTCGGGTTGTGTGCACCTTCAGTCCAGTAGTATCATCCGTCAAGAACCCCACCTGCATCCATCACACCTAGTGAGTCTAAAGACTCAACACACCATAACCTTGATAACGAGTAATAGATATAAAACCACATGCAACAGTGAAAATACTTTTAAGTAAAAATAACATTTCATGATATGCTAACATGATTTCTTTTTCCTTAAAATGACATGACATAAAACCTTGAACATGGTCATGAGCATTATCTTTTTCCTTTGTTGAATTCAGATCGTTAATTGTGACTTTCCTGACATGACATGACATGAACGATGGATCCATCTACGTGAAACCTCAGTACTGGGCGGCGGGGGACACCAGCAACACTCTCACCGGTCAACTGGGCCCTGGCCTATCATGATCGAATAGAAATACGCTCGTCGGGGTTCCCTCGGGGGCCTTTTCCCATACATGGGTTCCCTCTGGGGCCTTTTCCCCTCACGTCATTCTCATTCTTACCGTTACCATAAAACTTGATACCATAAATTCGCAATGATGGAAACACGATCGTCGGGCTCCCACTGGGACCATAACCCTCACGACGTAACTACCATTAACGAATTAGTCACAATAACTTCGCATCCTTCAACGTTTTTCATTCGCATCACTTAGAAAAATCATGAATAATGTTTACGTTTTTCCTTTTCGAAACCAAGCATGCAACATATATTTTAAATGTCTTATTAAATTATGAAAATTCCTTAGACATTTAAAAAATCATAAATAAATCATGAGAAATTCATAAACATTTAAAAATATCATATTTAACATGAAAACAGCATTTCGGGCACTGCCATGACCTTTACTAATTTCCCGGTGTAAAAAGACCGTTTTAACCATGGACTCGACAATTTACGATTTAGATTTTTTTCTTGATTTCATGACTCTAAAATGTCCCAACTAATTATTTAAGCTTATATGAATTTTTTCGTAATTTTATTTGGCTTAAAACTTAGACTTTTTTTTATCTTTTCTTAATTATTTTAACGGCTTTTTAATCCCGAAAAAATACCAAACTTTAATATAAAATTCCTAAATTCTAAATTTAGTATTTTTATATTATTTTAGCCCTTATGGATCACGACTCGACCCCCGTGAGTCATTTTTTTCCAATTTTTTCTTTGTTTTAGAACTCATTTTGACACCTAAACTTCGACCCCGAGCTATCTCTTAATTTTATCGAGTTACCCCCGAACCATATCGAACCAGAACTTGCCCAACATGTTGAAGTGCCCTACTGGACTCTAACTTTATCAAGAAACCCAACCAGAAGTCAAAACGAAAGACCCCCTAACGTGTTGGTGAGATGGCCGAGAGTATGTGGCATGCATCAAATCTGTGTGTGCGATCGGGTGGACCTAGCCAACGGCCCTAGCCTCGAACCATCTATCACTCCCCTAGGACCCTTACCCTTCGACCTAGCCCAAGCCAAGCCCCTCAACCCAGCCCAAGACCCCTGCCGATCGCCTGGAAGCCAGCGCGCAAGACAGCCCTCGCGTGTAGAGTCCTTCCTGAGAAGGACTCCACGCCGCCTCTCCCCTTGATTCCTAGCCATGCCAGGACTCTCCCCTAGACCCATGACGAGCCTTGGACGAGCCCTGGTCCCTAAAAAGATCCCGCCTCGCCCTCACAGCTATCGGCCGAAACCCTGCACCACACTTGACAGCAGTTCGGCCCTCCTAAGGAGTGTCACATGTTCTATTCTTTCCTGCTTCTGCTGAGGCGATTATAGTGAGTATGTTAGGGTCTTGAGACAAGCTTAGACACCCCTAGTTCATACCTAAGGCCTTGGCAGCCCTTTAATATACACAAGACATGAGTTTTTATGCATAACATCAAAGTTTCAAAACATGAACAAGTGAAATCCGATAATTCTGAAAGATATTTCATGATTCTCATGCATAAACTAATTCAAAGCATATTATGATATGATGGATGAGAAAAGGGAGATTAAGGTGTGCCTTTGCGTTATATACGCTCGAATAACCGTTGACGACGAAGAACGGGACGCAAACGACGGCTCGGAATTGCCTTGAAGCTTCGAAAATCCTTCCCAAAAGCCAAAGGTGCCGTGAGGTTTTATTTTTTTTCAGAAAAGGCTGCCATGAGAGTGTGTGAGATGGTGTGGCCGATTTTTTGATAGGTTAATAGACTAGGGTTTTGAGAAATTTACAAATTAAATACTTAATAAATCCTTAATCTAGACTTTAGGCCTAATAAGCCACAAATTAGAGCCCAATTAGTTAAATTAGGATTTAATTAAAATATTAGCAAAGTTTTTAGGTCGAAATTACCCAATTATGATTTTCTTTACTTTTGGCCCTAGAACTTGTTATTTGGAATCAACATCCTTCTCATAAAATAAAGCACAAAATTTAAATCATTTCTCTAAGGTTTCTAAAATCATCACCTAAGTCCAACTTGGTAGAACATGCAACCTAATTTATTCTAGGTTGAAACTTGATCCCAAAACAATTCTAATAACCAATTTAACATTTCATGCATAAATAAGCAATATAAAAATGTTAAATGACTAGGTTACCTGTGATGAGGGTAGTGTCTGCCTCTTCCTCAGCTTCCTCGGCATTCATAACATAAGCTCGGGCCGTGGTAGCTGCTTTCTTCTTTGGACAATCAATAGCTATGTGTCCATCTTCCTTGCAGTAAAAACACTTATAAGATCCCCATTCACATTTTCCAAGATGAGTACGGTTGCACTTTTTGCAAGGTTGCCTCTCAGCAGGCTTTGGTGCTCCCGGATTCTGTGGCCTTGGTGCTCCCGGGTTCTGTGGCTTTGGTGGTGCTGGTTTGTTGACTTGACCCTGGGGCTTTGGAGGCCCTTGAGGTCTAGGAGGTCCAGTGTAAGGCTTCTTATTAGGCTGATTATTATTCTGATACTGCTGTCTCTTGTGTTGTAACTCGAAATCAATATCCCTCAAAGATTGCTCGGCCTGATAAGCAAAAGTAACTGCCGTAGCATAGTCCCCCGGACGCATTATCATGACTTTATCCCGAATGGTGGGACGTAGGCCATCCATAAAGTGCCTCATCTTCTCTTCCGCGTCGCCAGCTATAAGGGGTACAAAGTTGCAACCCCTATCAAATTTCTTCACAAAGTCCGCAACAGGTGCATCTCCCTGACGGAGAGTCATAAACTCCCTCTTAATTCTGCCCCGGACATCCGCAGTAAAGTACTTCTCATAGAATTTGGTCTTGAACTGTGCCCATGTGAGTGTAGCAAGATCAACACCATGCTCCACTCCTTCCCACCACAACGAAGCGTCGTCCCTCAGTAGATAAGTAGTACACCTCACCCGGTCGGCATCTCCCATGTCTAGATAACGGAAGTGTACTTCTAGGGAACGGATCCAACTCTCAGTAGCAAATGGATCGGTGGTGCTAGAATATTCCCTCTGCGCTAGCCTCCGGAACTGATCATAAACGTCGCGCGGCGGCCTAGGTGGCTGCTGCTACTGTAACTGCAGCTGTAATTGTTGCTGTTGTAGCTGCTGCTGCTGTAGCTGCTGCTCGAAGAGACGAGCCATACCTTCTAATGCACGAGTAGCAGGATCCCCCGGTGGGGGTGGTGGTGGCGGTCCATTTCCTTGAGTATTTCCTCGGCGATTAACACTGTTCTTGGCTTGATTCTCATGAACGGACGCACGTCTAGGAGGCATTATATCTGAATGTTTTCCAAATTCTAATGTAACCAACATGCATTTAAATCTAAGTCCTCTAATCATGTGACAAGTCCTAACATAATTAGCAATTTAAGCATGCATAGCAGTAATACTCAAAAAGCTAATAGACATGTAGCATAATCATGATATTCATAACGTCAAGTAGGTAATAACATACTGAATCACATAAAGCAAGTAAAACTTACAACTTTGAGGCTTGACGACTGATCTTCCCGGCGCTGACGGTGGCACAACCCTTTACAGGACCTTTGCTCTGATACCAACTGAAACGTCTGCCCATTTTATTGCTTTAAAAGTACTAGAATTTTTTTTTTCTATCTTAGGTTTTCGGCCACTCAATGCACATGAAAATATTTTGCCCTCTTTAAAATAAAACCTTGATCAACTAGTATTTAAAAGTTCGAGTGCAATAGTCGTAAAAATAAAATCGTCGCATGTTTACCAAACCTAAAAAGCAATAAGTTTGAAAAGGTATAGCCCATACTAAGCCTCTCAAAAACTCTCAAAAGCATAAATAAATAGTCTTAAAATCTTTAACGTAAATCATAAAGCATAATGCGGAAATGACGCGCCGGTCCTCGGGTTGTATGCACCTTCAGTCCAGTAGTATCATCCGTCAAGAACCCCACCTGGATCCATCACACCTAGTGAGTCTAAAGACTCAACACACCATAACCTTGATAACGAGTAATAGATATAAAACCACATGCAGCAGTGAAATACTTTTAAGTAAAAATAACATTTCATGATATGCTAACATGATTTCTTTTTCCTTAACATGACATGACATAAAACCTTGAACATGATCATGAGCATTATCGTTTTCCTTTGTTGAATTCAGATCGTTAATTGTGACTTTCCTGACATGACATGACATGAACGATGGATCCATCTACGTGAAACCTCAGTACTGGGCGGCGCGGGACACCAGCAACACTCTCACCGGTCAACTGGGCCGTGGCCTATCATGATCGAATATAAATACGCTCGTCGGGGTTCTCTCGGGGGCCTTTTCCCATACATGGGTTCCCTCTGGGGCCTTTTACCCTCACGGCATTCCATTCTTACCGTTACCATAAAACTTGATACCATAAATTCGCAATGATGAAAACACGATCGTCGGGCTCCCACTGGGTCCATAACCCTCACGACGTAACTACCATTAACGAATTAGTCACAATAACTTCACATCCTTCAACGTTTTTCATTCGCATCACTTAGAAAAATTATGAATAATGTTTACGTTTTTCCTTTTCGAAACCAAGCATGCAACATATATTTTAAATGTCTTCTTAAATCATGAAAATTCCTTAGACATTTAAAAAATCATAAATAAATCATGAGAAATTCATAAACATTTAAAAATATCATATTTAACATGAAAACAGCATTTCGGGCACTGCCATGACCTTTACTAATTTCACGGTGTAAAAAGACTGTTTTACCCTGGACTCGACAATTTACTATTTAGACTTTTTTCTTGATTTCATGACTCTAAAATGTCCCAACTAATTATTTAAGCATATATGAATTTTTCCATAATTTGATTTGGCTTAAAACTTAGACTTTTTCTTATCTTTTCTTAATTATTTTAACGGTGTTTTAATCCCGAAAAAATACCAAACTTTAATATAAAATTTCTAAATTCTAAATTTAGTCTTTTTATATTATTTTAGCCCTTGTGGATAACGACTCGACCCCCGTGAGTCGTTTTTCCAATTTTTTCTTTGTTTTAGAACTCATTTTGACACCTAAACTCCGACCCCGAGCTATCTCTTAATTTTATCGAGTTACCCCCGAACCATATCGAACCAGAACTTGCCCAACATGTTTAAGTTCCCTACTGGACTCTAACTTTATCAAGAAACCCAACCAGAAGCCAAAACGAAAGCCCCCTAACGTGTTGGTGTGCTGGCCGAGAGTGTGTGGCATGCATCAAATCTGTGTGTGCGATCGGATGGACCTATCCAACGGCCCTAGCCTCGAACCATCTCACCTAGCACTCCCCTAGGACCCTTACCCTTCGACCTAGCCCAAGCCAAGCCCCTCAACCCAGCCCAAGACCCCTGCCGATCGCCTGGAAGCCAGCGCGCAAGACAGCCCTCGCGTGTAGAGTCCTTCCTGAGAAGGACTCCACGCCGCCTCTCCCCTTGATTCCTAGCCATGCCAGGACTCTCCCCCTAGACCCATGACGAGCCTTGGACGAGCCCTAGTCCCTAACAAGATCCCTCCTCGCCCTCACAGCTATCGGCCGAAACGCTGCACCACACTTGACAGCAGTTCGGCCCTCCTAAGGAGTGTCACATGTTCTATTCTTTCCTGCTTCTGCTGAGGCGATTATAGTGAGTATGTTAGGGTCTTGAGACAAGCTTAGACACCCCTAGTTCATACCTAAGGCCTTGGCAGCCCTTTAATATACACAAGACATGAGTTTTTATGCATAACATCAAAGTTTCAAAACATGAACAAGAGAAATCCGATAATTCTGAAAGATATTTCATGATTCTTATGCATAAACTAATTCAAAGCATATTATGATATGATGGATGAGAAAAAGGAGATTAAGGTGTGCCTTTGCGTTATATACGCTCGAATAACCGTTGACGACGAAGAACGGGACGCAAACGACGGCTAGGAATTGCCTTGAAGCTTCGAAAATCTTTCCCAAAAGCCAAAGGTGCCGTGAGGTTTTATTTTTTTTCATAAAAGGCTGTCGTGAGAGTGTGTGAGATGGTGTGGCCGATTTTTTGATAGGTTAATAGACTAGGGTTTTGGGAAATTTACAAATTAAATACTTAATAAATCCTTAATCTAGACTTTAAGCCTAATAAGCCATAAATTAGAGCCCAATTAGTTAAATTAGGATTTATTTAAAATAGTAGCAAATTTTTTTTTTCTTTTAATAAAAATGTGAATTTATTAGGCGGGTTGCTCGAAATCTCGCATTTTATTTGAAAATCCAATACCGATAAAAATTACGTCCCGGCGTATAAAATCATCTCAAAACCCTATACTATCAAAAATTACTTAAAAACATCGACCGCATTTTAAATAATTAAAAATAATTATTTAATAAAAATCCTTTTACATTTTTTAGCCCTCGGTCCCCGTTCCTCGATCGTCACTTGAATATTCCTAAAAATACCAATTTTATGCATGACGACAATAAAAATCTAATTTAGCACATAAACAGGTAAGTCACATAATTAATTAGCAACTAACTCAATTAATTATTCCATTTTCATAATTTCCTAGATTCGCATGCCGTTGGATTACGAAATCTTAAATTTGGACCTTACATATATGTAGTTTTCGATTACAACGATCACATTGAATGCATTTAATGATTAATATCCGTTGAATCGTCTTTTAGTCCATGTAGATGACTTTTTCTGACAGAGGTACGATGTATCAGACTGTTATGTTTCATCTGTTCTGCTTTGGTACGGGCTGTCAGTTTGTCTGCTGAGATTGAAATTGCAATTGATGACTTGACTAACTGATCAAGAGTCAAACTGTTCGAGTGATCAGTTCAGCTGGTCTACATCAGTTCTAATTGATATCCTTCCAATTTGAACACTTCAGTTCAGTTTTCAATTCTGCGAATAACACATTCATTTCTTCAGATCTGATATCAGTCAGTTCTTCAATCTTCGAATCATCAGTTTGAGACTTTATAATTCCTTTGAGAACTTTAATTTGTTTACTTCAGTTCTATTTGGTACATAAGTTTGATAAATTTCCTTCAGTTCAGTTTCGTTCTTTCAGTTCAATTATTGGTTCAGTTCAGGTTTTCTGATTGGTTACTGATCAGTTTGTCAAACTCTGAAACTAATAATTTCAACAAATCAATTTTAGTTTTTTCCTCAAAATATTATCATTAAATTGCTAATATCATTGTTAATTTTTATAATTACATTCCCATTACATTTTTGTATGCTTGATGATATAATTATAAAATTTATTAATAATAATAGCAATTTAATTATATAATTTTGAGAAAAATGAATAAAATTAATAAAAAAAAACATTATTATCAAACTATATATTAAGATAAACTTTGACTTAAGTTTTGGTGATAACAAACATAACTAATGGACATAGACCAACTACAGTTTTGAACTAATATGAGAAAGAGAGTTGATAAAGAGCTGTTGGTAGCCATATCTAGTTGTTGATAATTTGAATATGATCAGAAAAGACAAATCTGTTTCTCTTTGTAACAGAATTAAAGAGATGTTGGCTACCATAACTAGCTAGTTTCAAAGAAACTTATTGTTTAGTACTTTATTGGGAAAGACCACAAGGACACATGATATTTTTTGTCTATGTGTCGGCTATTCAGTGAATACATTGTACAATTGTGACTATCGTTAATATTTATTAACGTTGAAACCAAAACCTATAAAAGGATCAAGGCTTCAAAGTTTTTGAACACCTGAATCCATATATATTTTAATCCGTTGAAGGATTAAACCATTTCTCTCAAGCACTATTCAATCGAGCTGTTTGCACATGCCTAAAAGTCTCTATCTGATCGTTTAGGATCACTTAGTGCATCTCACTCTATCTTATTCATTCAAGATTTTTTGTATTGAGTTGATTCTAAAACTGTCAGCAGCGTATTTTTGGACACAGTTTGTTATATTTGTGTTGATAGAAGTTTCAGTTTTATATAGTTGTTGAACTGAATTGAACTAGTTTTGTACGAGAGTTGTAATAATCAAATCTTCTAGTGGAATCTTTCTGAAAACAGAAGAAGGTGGGGCATAGAAAGTTTGTCTTTGGACTTCCATAAACAAATCTATGTTATTCTATTGTCTTCTGCTTCCATCTATTTCACCTTTATCAATATCACTAGTGTTGGGCTTATTCTTTCAGCACTCTTCAGTTTTTTGCTTAAACTAACTCTTCAAGAAACCAGCTTATGTTGCTTATAACAAATCAATTTACGAAAAAGAAAAGAAAAACTCATATATATATATATATATATATATATATATATATATATTAAAATTTTATTTCCTGGTCTAAACACCCATACGATCCTAAAAAGTGATATGCGAGAGGGTTCATTTCTTGATACCCTGTCTTTGATGATCATATGACTTCGTTCAACAAGATTCCAATGTTAAGGAAGAATATAATGACTGAAAGATTTGTATGCAAGAACATCTATCAACCCAAGATGATGACCTGTGGTATATCATCACATAACGACCAATGAAAATCCTCAAGCCAATGTAGAAGTTGTAATTTCTGTAGGTGAAACTCAAATGGTTTAAAAGCATCGATCTGAGTGGACTGAGGATGATAAGAAGAATTCCAATCTAGACAATGCTACAAAAGACATTGTGTTAAGACTTTGGACAAAAACATGTTTTGTTAAAGCAAAACATGTGCTACAACAAAAGAGATTTGGGAAAATTTAAAACAATTTTGTGAAATAAATGACCAAAGCAAGGAGAACAAGTTGATGGTAGTTATTCATAAATTTGATAATATAAAGTTGAAGTCTGGTGAAACCATGAATGAGTTTGACGAAAGAATTACCAGTATAATGATCGAGCCGGTTACTCTTGGAAATGAGTTTAGCCACCGAGAAGTTGACTGAAAGTTATCAGATCTCTTCTTGGAGAATGAGATGTAAATATTATAGTCATGCGAGAATCAAAAAATCTGAATAAGCTAGAGCTACATGATATATTTTGTAACGCCTCGAAAATTTAAAGGTCTACGCGAACCACATGCATACAAGTTATTAAATTCCTTGTGTATTTCAATTAATTGTTTTAATTGCATAAATTAATTATGTTGTGAATTTTGACATGTTTAAAATATATATTTTTCTACATGGTTGCATAAAAATGTATTTTTAAAGGTTATTCAAACTGCGATCGAGTAACGGAGACCGAGGACTGAAAAATAGAAAATGTTTTTATTGGTTAATTATTTAAATTAAGGGTGATGCTTTTTCTTATTTTTCAAAATATGGGGTTTTGAGGTGATTTTATACGCCAGGACGTAATTTTTATCGGTATTTTCAACAAAAATACGAACGTTTTGACAACCCGGTCAATAAATTCACAAACTTTATTAAACAAAATAATTTTTATATTTTAATTAAGCACTAATGGGTCTAATTAATCTACCTAATGGGCCTAAACTTGATTAGTGTTTTAATTAACTATATAATAAACTAAAACCTACCCTTAACCCCATTATAACCCATGCCTCACACCTCTTTTCTGTAGAACCCGTAAATTAGACTACGTATAAGCCATGCATAATTTCGAGTATTTAAATTAAAATGATTTTTTTGTTGCATGAGTATTTAAATTTAATTATCTTATATACTAGTTTAATTTTTTATCTTTTCAGTTAATTCAGTGAGGCCGGACTGGAGTCGGAGTTTGGAGATAAAATTTAATAGTATAAAACATTTCCAGAATTTTATTTTAGCTAGCTAATAAGTTAATTTAAGTTAAAAGAAGGTTTAAGGAATTATTTAAGTAACTTGAGGTGAGTAGGAAATAAATTCATTTAAGTTCCATAATTAAGGGGTTAATTCACTAAATTATTTAAAAGATAGGTAAGGCTCTAAAGGTTTAAAATTTACTAATTAAAAAATATTTCCCCTCCATTTACTTGAAGAATTTCGGCCACCCCCTTAGTGAGACAACAATGCTATGCCAACTCACCCTTTGACCATTTCCTTGTCACTCCTTAGCATGGTAATCTTTGAACCCTTAATTAATTAATATTAGAACATGATCCTAGTCTAGATAGCATGAAAAAAATCGGTCATAGCCTCCAACAAAACACCCCAACAAATAATTGTTTTCAAACAAAATTCAAATTTCAAAAGAGAGGAGACTTAGTCTTGCATTCCCCCTTATATTGCAACCATTTCCCCTCACCCTCCTAACCACCATTTCCTCTCCCCTTGCACGAAATTTGAGAGCATTTTCAGAGCAAAAATCGTGAGCCTCATAGCTAGAAAAAAGAGGGAAAAACTGAGAAAGAAACAAGGTAGCAAAGAGCTCCATCTCCTCCGCGCCGCGTCGTTGCGTTTCTTTCGTTTTTCTTTCAAACGAAACCAGGCATGTTTACATTTTTCCTTGCTCTTCAATCAAGTCTTACTAATATTTTAAAACATATCATGTGCATGATTTAATAGGCAAAAACCGAAATATTGCCAAATCATTTTCAAAAAGGTAGTGCAGATTTTTGTTGGCTTCACTCTATGCCTCACGGTTTTTGCTGTTTTTGTTGAGTTACAGGTTGGCTCATGTCCAGGCTCCCAAGGCTGCATCTAGACACATACTAGGGTGTGTCAAGACCATGTTAGTCCATTCAAACAAGCCCCATGCATGATAGAAACAGAAAATTACAGCAGCTTCTCATTCTTAGCCATTTGTGTTTTCGAAAATTCTGTTTTGATGTCAAGGGAAAGGATCTGATCTTGGCTGCCCCAAAGGCCTATAGCCATGGTTAGATCACTTCCCTAGCATGTCTAAGACATGAATAAGTCTCCCTTTTGAGGCTTGGTCCATGGATGAATCGGTTTTTAATTAAAGGAACAAGAACAGCCCATCGGCCCCTTTCCCCTACTGCATGTGTTGTTCGGTTTTCTGGTGTTGGTGTGGATCTTGGTTGGCTCTTTAGCCCTTAGCCATGGTTCAAACCATACCCTAGGATTTTGGTAAGAGCCTCTGGTCGGTGGTTCAAGTCCCAATGGCCGGTAGTCTCGAAAACGACACAAAGAAGCGAAGGCACGGTTGCTGGAATTTCTGGACAGCAACTTGCTGCGTCGGTTCGGTGGCTCGTTCAAGTTCTTGGTTGGATTTTAGCCTATGGACTTGGACTGGACAGTGCCCCATTGAGTTAGGAAGGTCATATTTTTGACCGTTTGTGATTTGGATAATTTTTGAAGTCGTACGAGAATTTACGGTGCGATGTGCCAAATTGACTCTCGAAAGAGCGTTTCGTGTTTTGGCCTACATTCACCTAGATTTCGGCCCTCACCATTTTAGGAGCATAATTTCATCATTTTAGGTGTATTTTAATCATGAATATACGATGTTTCAGTGTTGGTTCGAGTTGGTTCGGAGTCATGATTAAATACGAAGTCGTTGGGCGTCATTGTCGCATTTTCGGATTTAATTGCATAGTTGGTCAAGAAAATCTATTGCATATTTTTCATGGCATATTTAGGTCGCAGCGAGCCTGTGAACGATCCAATCCATGTGGTAAAATAATACAGGATATTTCATTATGCCATTTGATTATATTACGTGCATAAAAATAGAAAATATTTATTTATGAGATTTATGCGATATTGCTTGTGGCCGTTTCACTATCATGGGAGCATTATTTTATCCGGTCGCCAGTTACCGGTCAATTCAGTTAAATCCGGTCGCCAGTTACCGGTCAGTTCAGTTAAATCCGGTCATCAGTTACCGGTAATGGGAGCATTATTAAATCCGGTCGCCAATTACCGGTCAGTTCAGTCCAGTGCAGGGGCCACTTGCGTAGAGCCGTAGACAATAATCTCAACAGAAAATTATTACGCACTAGTTCAGTACAAGGCTCCAAGGAGCAACCATTTTACTATGATTTTCAGTTCAGTTATGCACGTATTATAATTGCTCCTGACAAGTTATTTTCACGATATGCCTCATGACATGTTATTTTCATCCCATGCAAATTTACTATATTATTTACTCGTTATTTAGGATATATGCATGATGAGTCTTTAGGCTCACTAGACTTGATTGTTGTAGGTACTGATGAGGTCGGGGCCGAGGGCGGGGACCAGTGAGCTAGCTTGGGTCGGCAGTAGTGGCACCCGAGGACCTCATTTTCAGCACTTACGATTTTTATGCTCAAACATTTTATCTCTTGTTGAATTATTTTAAATTGTTACTTTGCAAAACATTAAATTCTTCTGCTGATATTTTAAACATTTAACATTTTTTTTATCAGTTTATCTATGAATGAGATTTTTTAATTATTTAAAAGAAAATTTTTAATTTTCCGTAAATTTTCAAGCACGGATTTACGGGCCTTTACAGCTGGTATCAGAGCCTATGTTCTTGTAAAGGGTTACACTACTACTGACCACGAGAAGCTCACGAAGTCACGTCTTCGGTCTGTAAGTTTTACATTTACACATTTTATTTAAAGCATGGATTATTTTAACAGTATGTTTCCATGAAATATTTACGTTCAGATTTTGATTAGCAGTATTTACATAAATTTAAATTAATAATGTTATTATGCATGTTGGTTACGTTTGGAATTGGAAATGTCTAAGAATTCGAATATTGGGCTTTAGGAGAAGTTGAAAATGATTTGACTGTATTAATTTTTAGATCAGTAGTATTGATGTCTTTCTTATGGGTCATAAGTTAATCTTGAAAATTATGAATGTTTTTGGAACTTGTAAAATTTCTAAGAAATTAATGATGGTTCGTGATTGCTAGTTGAATTAATTTTTGAGGAATATAAGAGCCAAATTGTGAAGTCCGAAAATTTTGAGGATTAAATACAAATGTTTGAGAAACACTTGGGATTTTAAGTATTTATAGAAATGTAAGACGGGTTATGGAAATTAATTTTGGGTTTAATGAACTTAAGGCTATTGAATTTTATGATACGATAAACCTATAAAATGAAATTAGGAACGCCAAAAACTTATGGGAAATTGTTGGATTCTTGAGATTTAGTACAAATCGGATAATATTCGAGGAAAGTAAGAACTAATTTTGAAATTTTTAAGAAATTTGGGGGATTTGATTAGCAGTAAGTGAGAAACGAATGGATTAAATGACCAAAATTTTTGATGATTTAGATTTGAAGGGATATTTGGAACATTGAGATATCTGGGTTATAATGTTATAAGAAATGGTAACCAAGGACATTGTAGGATGAATCAATCTTAGGCGTGAAAATTTAAGCGTTAGTGAAATAATATTGTGGCAAATTAAGAATTTGAAGTTATGACAATATAAGGTCAATTTGAACGGTTAGTTAAGTTATAAGAATAAACAATGAGTTAGTAAATTTTTGGGAACGTAGGTTTGATGTGTCACAAGTTTTAGTCATGATCTTAACAGTTAAGATTATAACTTGTGAGAATTTAAAATTTTTGAAAGTTGGGTACAATGAGGGATAGTTTAATCGATAGACGCACGCAAGAGTTGAAGTAGACACATTGTCTTGAGAAATGTTGGAAGTCATTAACAAACTTGAGACTATACGGATATGTGTATTGGGATTATTTTATTCAAAGCTATTTAGATTAGGTAAGTTTGAATTTCAAGTTTATGGGATATTTGTTCATACGGAAATTTTGGGTGAAATAAAAAACAAAAGGAAATTTGTTGTGTTTAATATAAGTTATCAATTGATGAATATTAAGATTTTTATCGAGTAAGAAATCTAAAATCTTGATATGAAGATTCTAGAATTTATGGGTTATAAGTGAAGTTGATTTATTAGAGTTAGTCCATCATTATCATCGGAGAACTTATTAATTTTTATATGCTAGTATTAATTAAGCATTACGTAAGAATGCGACATTCGCTTCAATAAGGAAAGTCCAAGGGTCTTAGGTCTCAACTTTATTCTAATTGAAAAAGGAATAGTTTAAGCCTGTAATTGGTGTTATAATAATTTTATTATTTAGGTAGAAGATCGGTATCGTATATTTTGGGTTTTATGGATTAAGACTACTCGAACTTAAGATTTACAACAACGTTATATTGGGATGTACTTCAAAATAGTTAGGTTATGTAAGTTTGGTGCGGTAAGATAAAGATTCGATTCAAGGATCTTAGTCTAATATTATCTTGAGTTCAATAAAGTTTAGAAGGGATGCTGTTAAGATTTCAATATTGAAATATAATAGGTCAATGAACATCTTGGGTATATTATAAGGAAAATAAGATGCGTTAAATTTGGACATCCATCTCTAGTATGAGAAAGTGCGGGATAAGTCAAAATTCGGGGCTATGGTTGAATAGAACTAAGTCATCATAAGTTGTTTTAAGTTGCGATTCACAAACGAGGATTTTAGTAGACAAATTTAGTTAGGATTGAGGAGACGTAAGGACATCTTAATATTTATCTTATCAGAGTAGCGCATCGAAAGCGTGGATTATTAGGATTCTAGAATTAAGAGTCTAAACTTTTTGTTTATCAAGGATAAGCGAATTTCGGGGACGAAATTTCTTTTAAGGGGGGAGAGTTGTAGAACCCGTAAATTAAACTACGTATAAGCCATACATAATTTCGAGTATTTAAATTAAAATGATTTTTTTGTTGCATGAGTATTTAAATTTAATTATCTTATGTACTAGTTTAATTTTTTATCTTTTCAGTTAATTCAGTGAGGTCGGACTGGAGTCGGAGTTTTGAGATAAAATTTAATAGTAATAAAACATTTCCAGAATTTTATTTTAGCTAGCTAATAAGTTAATTTAAGTTAAAAGATGGTTTAAGGAATTATTTAAGTAACTTGAGGTGAGTAGGAAATAAATTCATTTAAGTTCCATAATTAAGGGGTTAATTCACTAAATTATTTAAAAGATAGGTAAGGCTCTAAAGGTTTAAAATTTACTAATTAAACAATATTTCCCCTCCATTTACTTGAATAATTTCGGCCACACCCTTAGTGAGACAACAATGTTATGCCAACTCACCATTTGACCATTTCCTTGTCGCTCCTTAGCATGGTAATCTTTGCACCCTTAATTAATTAATATTAGAACATTATCCTAGTATAGATAGCATGAAAAAAATCGGTCATAGCCTCCAACAAAACACCCCAACAAATATTTGTTTTCAAACAAAATTCAAATTTCAAAAGAGAGGAGACTTAGTCTTGCATTCCCCCTTATATTGCAACCATTTCCCCTCACCCTCCTAACAACCATTTCCTCTCCCCTTGCACGAAATTTGAGAGCATTTTCAGAGCAAAAATCGTGAGCCTCATAGCTAGAAACAAGAGGGAAAAACTGAGAAAGAAACAAGGTAGCAAAGCGCTCCATCTCCTCAGCGCCGCTTCGTTGCGTTTCTTTCGTTTTTCTTTCAAACGAAACCAGGCATGTTTATATTTTTCCTTGCTCTTCAATCAAGTCTTACTAATATTTTAAAACATATCATGTGCATGATTTAATAGGCAAAAACCGAAATATTGCCAAATCATTTTCAAAAAGGTAGTGCAGATTTTTGTTGGCTTCACTCTATGCCTCACGGTTTTTGCTGTTTTTGTTGAGTTACAGGTTGTCTCGTGTCCAGGCTCCCAAGGCTGCATCTAGACACATACTAGGGTGTGTCAAGACCATGTTGGTCCATTCAAACAAGCCCCATGCATGATAGAAACAGGAAATTACAGCAGCTTCTCATTCTTAGCCATTTGTGTTTTCAAAAATTCTGTTTTGATGTCAAGGGAAAGGATCTGATCTTGGCTTTAGAACCCGTAAATCAGTAGACGTATGAGCCATGCATAATTCTAGATTTTTAAATTTAATTTACTTCATTGCATGATTATTTTAAATGCATTTGGTTGAAGTTAATTATTTTATTATTTCAGTTCAGTAATTGATTTCTAGCATTTCAGTTATTTCAGTGAGGCCGGACCAGAGTTGGAGTTTTGAGATAGAATTTAAGATTCGAGAAATTTTTCCAGAAGTTAATTTTAGCTAGCAAGTAAGTTCATTTAAGTTAAAAAAGGGAGTTGAGGATTTAATTTAATCATTTGAGGTGATTAAGAAATGAGCTCATTTAAGTTGCATAATTAAGGGGTTAGCTCACTAAATTAATTAAAGGATTAGTAAGGCTTTATTAAATTACTAGATAATCATTTCTTCCCTACCTTTTAACATGCATTTTCGGCCACGCCCTTGACTAGACAATTCCATTGCCAACTAATCACCTTGACCCCTTTTTGGTATTTAATTAATAGGATAATCCCTCCAATTTTTTTTTTTAGCACCAATTAATTAAATAATTAACATTTTCTTTCCTAGTCTAATAAGCCTATGTAATCGGCCACACCTCATTTGATAGCAACAAAAATTTAAATTTCAAATAGTGGAGACTTGGTCATTCATTGGTATCCCCTTTATAGTGGATCTCTCCCTCACTCTTTCAATCACCTATCTCCCCTCCCCACCACCGAAATTCAGTCCATTTTCAGTAGAAAAACCGTGGGACTCCTAGCACGTAAGTTGTGAGAAAATCGAGTAGAAGAGGAAAGGAAGAGAAGCGCTCCACTCCTCCGTGCCGCGTCGTCGTCATTTAATTCGTTTTTCATTCAAAAACGAACCAGGCATGTCTAGATCCTTTCAAAACCTCAATCAAGTCCTAATATCATTTATTTATCATGACATGATCATTGTTGTTGTGCAAAAACCGAACACACACACACCAGATTTTTTTTAAAGAAACGCATGCAGATTTCTTTCGGTTTCCTTGTGCACCTCACGCCTTTCTGAGTTTTGATGGTTTCAGGTGGATGGCTCGACTCCAGGCTTCCAAGGCGACTCCTAGACACGTAATAGGATGCATTAGGATCGTGTTTGTCCATTCATGCAGTCCCCATAGCGCTGAAAATCAGAATTTGACAGCAACTTCCATGCGCCCATTTATGTTTTTCGAAAATCTGTTTTTTGAGGTCAAGGGGTTTGGATCTGATCTTGGCTGCCCTAGGGCTTATAGCCATGGTTGGATTACTCCCCTAGGATGTCTAAGATGTGACGAAGTCGCCCTTTTGGTGGCTTGGTCCATGGCTCATCGGTTTTTAAAATAAATGCAAGAACAGCCCCTCCCCTATCGGCTTTCCCTTCTTTTGGGCAGCAGCATGTACTTCGAGTTTTGTGGGTTGGTGTGGATCTTGGTTGGCCTATGGCCCTTAGCCACGGTTCATGCCATGCCCCTAGGTGTCTAGATCGTGCCATGGTCAATCAAATGGCCATTGGAATGACACGAGACATTAATCGAAGCAACACACCACACACGCACGTATGAGGGCCCTCGGTAAGAACTTTTGTGTTGTTTCTGGTATGGTTCGAATTGTGGCTGGCCAAAAGCCCTTAGCCATGGTTTGGATCATTCCTTAGGATGTTGGTAAGGGTCTCTGGTCGGTGGTTCACGCCCCAATGGCCAATAGACTCGAAAGCAACACAAGACAAGCGAGTGCACAACTGCTGGAAATTTACAGCAAGTTGTGGTGTCGTTCAGAAGGCCCGTTTGAGTTCTTGGTTGGCTTTTAGCCTATGTCCTTGGACTAGACAGTGCCTAATTGAGTTAGGAAGGTCATGTTTTTGACCGTTCATCATTCGGATCATTTTTGAGGTCGTACGAGAATTTACGGTGCGACGTGCCAAATTGACTCTCGAAAGAACGTTTCACGTTTTGGCCTCCGTTTCACACGAATTCGACCCTCATCATTTTAGGAGCATAATTTCAGTATGTTTAGCGTATTTTAATCATGACGTGATGACGGTTCAGTGTTGGTTCAGGTTGGTTCGGAGTCATGATTAAAATACGGAGTCGTTAAGAGTAATTGTCAAAATTTTCAAACTTTAGTGCATCATTCATCCAAGAAAAATCTATTGCATATTGTTATGGCATATTTAGGTCGCAGAGAGCCTGGGGACGATCCATTCCAGTTGGTAAAAAAAAAATTACAGGATTTTTCATTATGCCAGTTAAATTATATTACGTGCATAAAAACAGAAAATGATATTTTTAAGATTTATGCGATATGGCTTGTGGTTCATTCACTATGTGGGAATGATATTTTATACGGTCGCCAGTGACCGCTCAGTTCAGTTTGGTACCATCCGGTCGCCAGTGACCGGTCGATCAGTTTCAGTTTCAGCCTCCCCGGTAGCCAGTTGCCGATCAGTTTCAGCTTAGTGCAGTGGCCACAGGCGTAAAACATAATCTCAACAGAAAATTTTACCAGTTATTTCAGTACAGGCTCCAAGGAACAAACATTTTTACTGTGATTATCAGTTCAGTTATGCACGTACTATAATTGCTCAGTACAGTTTATTTTCAGCATGAGTACAGATTATTTTCAGCATGCCTCATGACATGAAATTTTATCCCATGCATGTTTTACTTCAGATTTTACTCGTTACCTGCGATATATGCATGCTGAGTCTTTAGGCTCACTATACTTGATTGTTGTAGGTACTAATGAGGCCAGGGCCGAGGGCGGGGACCAGTGAGCTAGCTTGGGTCGGCAGTAGTGGCACCCGAGGACCTCAGTGCAGCCGTTGTTATTTTATTCCGCAAACAATTTTTATCAGTCGTGGATATTTTTAAATTGTGATTTTTGGCAAACTTTATTTTCTTCCGCTGCGATATTTTAAACATTGAACTGGATTTATCAGTTGATTTTATGAATGAGGTCATTTAAGTTCTTTAAAAAAGAAAATTTTTAATTTTCCGCCAATTTTCAAAGCAAGGAGTTTTAGGGCCTTCACATTGGCTGCCCCAAAGGCCTATAGCCATGGTTAGATCACTTCCCTAGCATGTCTAAGACGTGAATAAGTCTCCCTTTTGAGGCTTGGTCCATGGATGAATCGGTTTTTAATTAAAGGAACAAGAACAGCCCATCGGCCCATTTCCCCTACTGCATGTGTTGTTCGGTTTTCTGGTGTTGGTGTGGATCTTGGTTGGCTCTTTAGCCCTTATCCATGGTTCAAACCATACCCTAGGATTTTGGTAAGAGTCTCTGGTCGGTGGTTCAAGCCCCAATGACCGGTAGTCTCGAAAATGACACAAAGAAGCGAAGGCACATTTGCTGGAATTTCTGGACAGCAACTTGCTGCGTCGGTTCGGTGGCTCGTTCGAGTTCTTGGTTGGCTTTTAGCCTATGGAATTGGACTGGACAGTGCCCCATTGAGTTAGGAAGGTCATGTTTTTGACCGTTTGTGATTTGGATAATTTTTGAAGTCGTACGAGAATTTACGGTGCGATGTGCCAAATTGACTCTCGAAAGAGCGTTTCGTGTTTTGGCCTCCATTCACCTAGATTTCGGCCCTCACCATTTTAGGAGCATAAATTCATCATTTTAGGTGTATTTTAATCATGACTATACGATGTTTCAGTGTTGGTTCGGGTTGGTTTGGAGTCATGATTAAATACGATGTCGTTGGGCGATATTGCTTGTGGCCGTTTCACTATCATGGGAGCATCAGTTAAATCCGGTCGCCAGTTACCGGTCAGTTCAGTTAAATCCGGTCGTCAGTTACCGGTCATGGGAGCATTATTAAATCCGGTCTCCAGTTACCGGTCAGTTCAGTCCAGTGCAGGGGCCACTTGCGTAGACCATAATCTCAACAGAAAATTATTACACACTAGTTCAGTACAAGGCTCCAAGGAGCAACCATTTTACTATGATTTTCAGTTCAGTTATGCATGTATTATAATTGCTCCTTACATGTTATTTTCACGATATGCATCATTACATGTTATTTTCATCCCATGCAAATTTACTATATTATTTACTCGTTATTTAGGATATATGCATGCTGAGTCTTTAGGCTCACTAGACTTGATTGTTGTAGGTACTGATGAGGTCGGGGCCGAGGGCGGGGACCAGTGAGCTAGTTTGGGCCGGCAGTAGTGGCACCCGAGGACCCCATTTTCAGCACTTACGATTTTTATGCTCAAACATTTTATCTCTTGTTGAATTATTTTAAATTGTTACTTTGCAAAACTTTAAATTCTTCCGCTGATATTTTAAACATTTAACATTTTTTTTATCAGTTTATCTATGAATGAGATTTTTTAATTATTTAAAAAAAAAAATTTAATTTTCCGCAAATTTTCAAGCACGGATTTACGGGCCTTTACAATTTCAATTCAAGCTTTTTCTTCCAAAGCTTACGCACGCACACACAAGGAATTGGAGAGGAAAAGCATCGAAAGTTGCTAGAGTTTTTCAAGCCGTCGTTCCCTCGTCGTCATTCTTCAATCGTCAACGAATAATCGTGTGTTAAATACGCAAAGGCACGCATAATTCTTTCCTTCAAACATCATCACACCATAATATGTGTTTATGTATGAATTGTATGGAAAAACAAGTGACACTTTGAATTATTTTCGTTTTTATGCAACCCATGAAATTTCAAGCATGATTTTGATTCAAACTTGTGTTGTTTACATGTATAAAGGGGCTTCCATGATTAGGGGAATTATAGGGGATGTTTTTACACGAGTTAGGGAGTTCTAAGTCACCCCAAACACGCTGTGCAAGCTGGAATCAACTTCCTGTCATGGGGGTTCTAGGGCTCGGTTTAAGGGAGATGGTGGCTGGGCTTTGTTTCGGTTGGGACCAAGGCTTGGCTAAGGGTGTGTATGAATCATAGATGGTGTCCTAGCCACGCTAGGACTCGAACACCAGGGGCTGGGAGGAGTCCTAGCAAGCTAGGACTCCCACCCGAGAGCTTCAAAGATTAGCGCTCATGGTTCAGCGGCTTGTGCAGGGTAGATGGCTTGGTCTGGGGACTTCAATCTGGGCTAGGGTGAGTCGTTAGGGTCATAGGAGGGTGCTTGGAGGGCTGGTTCAGGGGTTGTCTCTGTGGGTTAGGTCCTAGGCGCACAACAAGATTCCTTGTCATAAAGGAGTTCTCGGCCATGCAAGAGCTGGGGTTGGGGGCTTCGGTTTCTGTGGCTGGGGTCAAGTCCGTGGGTTCCAAGGGTCCAGGAGGATTTCCAGAGGCGTTGGTGAGGGTTTGGTCTAGCATGGTTTGAGGGTGGCTCGTGAAAATCGGACCATGGCTCGAGGCTAACTTTTATGGGTCAAGATAGGGTTTTCTTTGAGCAAATTAATCGAAACACGGATCACGGGGATCGAGTCATGGTTCACGAGGGTGAAATAATATAAAGAGTCTAAGTTATGAATTTAGGAATTTTATATTAAATTTGAAATTTTTCGGGATTAAAACGCCTTTAAAACGACTAATTACAAATTAATTAAAAAGCCTAGTATTTAAGCTAAATAAAATTAGAGAATTTTAATTTAGGCTTAAATAATTATTTGGGACATGTTAGAGTCAATGAAATTAAGAAAAAGTCAAATTCGTGAAATTTTACGTCTAGGGGTAAAACAGTAATTTTACACTTAAAATTAGTAAACATCATGGCGGTATCCTGAATGTTGTTTTATATGCTAATATGATTATTTCAAATGTTTATGAATTTTTATATGTTAAATTATGATTTTTAAATGTTCATGGATTTTTATGGTTTAATTATGGACATTTAAAATATATGTTGCATGCTTGGTTTAAAAGAAAAACGATATTATATGCATGTTTTTATTAAGTGATGTAAATACAAAATGTTGAAGGACGTGAAGGGATTGTAATTAATACGATGATATGTTGGAGATATCGTGAGGGTTATGGTCCAAGTGGGAGCTCGACGATTGTGTTTCCTTGGAAACAGATACAAATACGTTAATATGTTAATACGTTGGCCAAGGCCCAGTTGACCGGTGAGAGTGTTGCAGTTGTCCCCGCTGCCCAGTACTGTGATTTTTATATATTGATCTATCGCCCAATACGAATACAAATACGAGTCACAATCACGATCTGAATTCAACAAACACGAATATGGATATGCATATGTTAATATGAATATGTTTAGGAAAATGTTTATGTTTAAAGTTATGCATTATTATGAAAATATTATTTTAAGTACAAGTATTTTTCACTGTTGTATGTGATCTGTATAAGTATTATTTGTTATCAAAAATATGATGTGTTGAGTCTTTAGACTCACTAGGTGTGATTAATGCAGGTGATTACAATAATAATGTTATGGGAGGACTTAATGGTTGACCTGACTGGACCGAAGGTGCACATAACCCGAGGACCAGCTTCTACTTTTCCGCACTTATGATTTACGTTAAAGATTTTCAAGACTATTTATTTATACTTTTGAGTGGTTTTTGAGAGATGATACTTTTAAAGTTTATTGCTTTTTAGGTTTGGTAAAATGTTTGACAATTTGTCTATTTCCTTTGATTTCAAATATTAGTTGGTTAATTTATTTTTAAATGGTGTCAAATTATTTTATATAATTTGTTTAAGGGTCGGCCGAATTATGAGAGTTAGAAAAAAAACATTCTAGTACTTTTTAAGCAAAACGAATAGAAGACGTTTCATATTTGATGATCTGAAAGCTTATGAGGTCGAACTAGGAACAAAGATTGACAGAAAACCATCAATATCTACAAGCAACAAAAGCTCTTGCAGCAACAGAAGAGTCTCCTTCAAAATCTGTAGAACAACTAGGCAACGATGTCATGTCTCTTTTTCTGAAGAATTTTGGGAAGTTCATGAAGAAGAACCACAACAAATGTCAAGGATCCAACGGCAAGAATTCAACTACTGATGATCGATCGTGTTTTAGTTGTGAAAGAACATGCTATTTTATTGTTGAAGGTATCCGTTCAAAAAAATATGAAAAGAAAACTTTTGAGAAAAAAATATCCAAGGATGAAAAGAGAAGATCCAGAAAAGATGAGAAGTTATCCAAAAAGAAAAGACAACAAAAGGTGTTAATAGCTGAGGAAAGTAAGAGCAAGTGGACTGATTCAGATTCGGAAACCTCCATCTCAGATACTTCATCCAGAGAAAGTGATTGAGAATCAGTCCAATGTCTAATGGCTGATGATGATCCAGAAATCAACAATGATGCGGTATTTGACTGTAGCTTAGATTAGATTAATTTACATGAGATGATTTGATCACTGCACTAAATGATATGGTAATGGATTATAAAAGACTTTCGAAGACTCTAAGGTCTAGAAAATTTGAACTACGTAACTTGACTGAATGCAATCTAGGGTTTTGCTAAATATGTGTTTAATTATTTTTAATCCATTAAATGCATGATCATGACATGAATAAGTGTTTTATATCATGGTTCATTAAGATTTCATTTACTAGGGCTTTTAGCAGTATTTTGCGCTCGAACGAGGAACGGAGACCGGGGATAATTAAGGAAAAATATTTTTAATAAATAATTATTTTTAATTATTTAATATATGATGTATATATGTGAGATTTTCGAAAATGGGCTTTTGTAGGGTATTTTTACTCATCGAGTTATATTTTAACTGGTATGCAAATTTTAGCAAGTCGGAGGACTTTTTGAAGGTTCGGGCAATATTTTCAAAAGCATATCTAAACAAAATATTTTACGGGAGTGTTTTTGGGTTTAATGGGACTATTTTAATACATAATGGGCTTAAAATCCTACTTAACCTCATTATTTTTAATTAAAGGCTCATTATACTAATTATATTATAATTAATCTATCTACCAAAACCCTAAACACCTTACCCCTCATTTCGGCCGCCCCCCTCCCCACCTTTGCCAGCAGATTTTTGAAAGTTCAACAGCTCCATACTCGAGCTTTTCTCAAGGTTTTCAAAGAAACTCTTCATCGTCCCTCCGGTGTCCGTTCTACGCGATCGTATCAAGGTTTTCGAGCGTAAATACGCAAAAGCACGCCCTATACCTCGTTTTTCTCATCTTTCACATCAATATATGTTTATTTGTTTGTTTATGCATGAGAAATATTAGATCTATCATCTTGCATTGATTTTATACGCTTTTGACACGAAAAATTTGCATATACTCGACATGTTGCTAACGTTTTCTTTGCTTGTGTGTAAGGGGCTGCTAGATCTAGACTCCTAGGGGCTGTACACGTTGAGATCGAAGGTGACTAGGGCTGAGATCACATCAGATCATGTATAGAAAAGGGGGCCGATCGTGTAGAGCCCGTAAATTTGACTACGTATAAGCCATGCATAATTCCTAGTATTTAAATTAAAATGATTTTTTTTATTGCATGAGTAATTAAATTCTTTTCTTTAAATTTAATTATTTTATGCATTAGTTTAGTTACCATCTTTTCAGTTAATTAAGTGAGGCCGGACTGGAGTTGGAGTAAAGAGATAAATTTTAATATTAAGAAAACATTCTTAGAATTTATTTAAGATAATTAATGGGTTGATTTAATGTAAAAGAATGTGTAATGTCCCGAAAATCAGACTACTTATAAGCCATGCATAATTACTGTTATTTAAATTAAAATTATTTTTATGCATGAGTGTTTAAATTCATTCTTTTAAATTTATTGAGTCATGATTATTTATTTTTAAAAAAAATAGATGTTTAGTTTTATCTTTTCAAGATAAATACGCGAGGCCGGACCGGAGTTTAGAGATTAAATATAAGATTAATAATAAGAAAAATATTCCTAAATTTAAATTAATTCAAGTAATAATTTAATTTAAAGAAAAAGAATGCTTTAGGATTTATTAATTAATTAGAGCTAAGTTATTAAATAGGTACTTTAGGTTAATATTTAATTAAAGCTTAAATTAAAATATGTAAATAAATGGGGATGAATTTATCTAGGTATAATATATACTCAAGAAATTAAACATAGCATTTAAATACATAATTTTAGACTAAACAATACCATGCAAGATTTTATCCTAAATGAAATTGTTAATTCACTAGAATATATAATGGGGGTATTAAACCTTAAGCATTTAAAATATAAGACTTAAACAATATTATACCATGCCAAGAAGTAGTAATAAGTTTCGGTCAAATCCTTAAACAAATTCAAAAATTTTAGTGAACCTCATTCAAGTCACCTCAAATAGTCTTTAAGGTAAATACAATTCCTCACCTTAAATTCAATAGTTATTAGTAAATTCAAAATACTATAATACACCTCATTACTACTCAACCCTTTTATGCTAGCAAATCCACGTGGGTATACATCAAGAATAAGAACAAGAATCGGCAGAAAAATGGGAATAAAAATGTGTTTCAAATTCCATCCAATTTCATCACTTGTAACTCTCAACTAAATGCACTTGAATACCCATTTAACACCTCTTGTAACCACCACATCCATTACATAACATTTACCCATCCCTATGACCGAATATCAAGAAGAAACCAGCTGCAGAAATCGTGAAAATCACAGCAGGAAACAAGACAAGATATCCAACTCCGTTCCGTCGCGTCATATTGTCGTTTTGAGCTGTTTTCTTCAAAACAAATTCCAGGCATGTATATATTATTCCTTTGCTTTGCAATCAAGTTATATTAGCTATGTTAAATCAGTATATGTTCATATATCAAGTGACACAACGCAATTTGACAGCAAAACATTTGAAAGAAAGCTGTACAGCTTTTCGTTTTTTGATTGTGCTTCACGGCTACTATAATTTTGGTGGTTTCAGGAGTTGATTCGGTTCCAGGCTCTCAAGGCTGATTATAGGCATGATTTAGAGTATGTTAGGGTGTTTTTGGTGCATTTGTTTCAGTCCATACAGTCAAGAAAGAAGCAATGACAGCAACGTTCCTTCCTCAGCAGCAAATGAGTCACGGTTTTGGTTCTTTGAATGGTTAAGGTGTGTGTTCGAATCTTGGCTGTCCTAGGGGCTGTAGCCACGGTAAGAACTCTTCCTTAACAATTCTATGGTGTGACCAAATCGTCTTTACCAGCTGATTCAGGATCCATCAAATTTTACATCAGTAAACGCAAGAGTCACTCAGTTTCATTTTTTTTTGGTTCTGTGTGAGTATAGTTTCGGTTTTGAGGTGTTGTTTAGATTATGGTTGACTTCTAGCCCATAGCCATGGTTCATACAAAACCGCAACATGTCAAGATTGAGCCATGGTCGATCAAATGGCCCTTGGAACGAGACAATACAGTAAAATATTTCATTACAAGACACTCCATCACAAGGGGTGCTCTCGGCTGGTAGGCTGTTGTTGTCCTAGGTGGTTACTTGGGTTGTGGTTGGTTTTTAGCCCTTAGCCATGGTTCAAGCCATACTTTAGGATGTTGTTAAAGGTCTCTGATCGGTGGTTCAAGCCCCAATGGCCAGGAGATTCATAAATTGAGCAAAACAAGCAAGCTGCTACTGCTGCACTTTTGAGAGCAACTTTGAGTCACGGTTTTTTATGGTGGTTTGAGTTCTTGGTTGGCTTTTAGCCCATGGCCTTGGACTGGACACTACCTCAGTGAGTTAAGAAAGTCATGTTTTTGGCCGTTTGTGATTTGGTTGAGTTTAGAGGTCGTACGAGAATTTACGGTTGAAAGGTGCCCAAAATGACTCTCGAAAGGGTGTTTTATGTTTTTGGATTCCTTTCACATATTTTCGTGTTTGCAATTCTTATGCGTATTTTTCAGTAAGTTTGGGTATTTTTAATCATGGTTAAACGTCGGCTTAGTATTGGTTCGGGTTGGTACGAAGTCATGGTTTAAAATTTAGGTTGTTGGTCCTAATCGTTTCGTTTGTGGTTTTATTGTCAAATTTAATTCAATATAATATTATTTGCATGTGTCACATATTAGAATTAAGTCGCAGCAATCCTGGGAGCGATACAACTCATCTGGTAAAATAAGGGTATAATTATATTAAGTGCATAAAATATAAAATGTTTATTTTTTAGATATATGCTATATGTCTTGTGGCCACCTTATGCTTATGGGTTTGGAAGTCGGTAGGCGCAACCGAGGACCTCTCCACCCGGTGACTTACGACCGGTTTATGATTACGTATGGGTACGGACATTCAGTCCAAGGGCTGTGATTGATCTTTACCGCCCAGTATACTGTGGTTTAGTCTGATCAGGCGCTCACGTTATGTTATGAGCCACTTGCTTAGAAACATTATCTCTACCAGAAAATTATGATATGTTATGACAGAGCTCTATTGAGCAAAGCTTTTACGTATGATTTTTAGATATGCACGTAGTTATAATTATTCATGATACGATTTTCACCGTATGCTTTACAATACTTTATTTTTACGTTGCATGAGACTTTATGTTATATTTACTTGTTATTCACGATATATACATGTTGAGTCTTTAGACTCACTAGACTTGATTGTTGTAGGTACTGATGAGGTCGAGACGGAGGGCGTAGATCAGGAGTATTTGGGCAGTGAGCTATTGTGTAGCAGTAGTAAACACGAGGACCTCATGTTTTAGTTTATGCACTTTTCTTATGTTCAAACTCAGTTTTTATACATTGGATATTTTAAATTGTTTGAAATATTATGTCGACTTCCGCTGTTATTTTAAAATTTTAAATTATTTACATATTTATTTATAAATGAGGCAAGTTATTTATTTATTTAGAAAATTTTTAATAATTCCGCTAAAATACGAATACGAAATACGGACCTCTACAGTTGGTATCAAAGCCTATGATCTTGTAAAGGGTTGTACTACTACTGCTCTCGAGAAGCTCATGAAGTCACGTCTTCGGTCTGTAAGTTTTACATTTACGCCTTTTATTTAAAGCATGAATTATTTTAACAGCATGTTTTCATGAAATGTTTTACGTTCAGATTTTAATTGTTCAGTGTTTATTTAAATAAATTATAAATAATAAATTATGGAATTATGCATGTTGGGTACGTTTGGAATTGGACATGTCTAAGAATTCGAATATTGGGCTTTAGGAGATGTTGAAAATGATTTGACTATATAATTTTTAGGTCAGTAGTGTTGATGTCCTCCTTATGGGTTATAAGTTAATCTTGAAAATTATGAATGCTTTTGAGTCTTGTAGAATTTCTAAGAAATTATTAATGGTTCTTGATTGCTAGTCGAGTAAATTTTGAGGATTTCATATAAGCAATAGCAATTCGAAGACTACGACAATCTTTAGGATTATGAATGTACAATTTGAGGATTTTAAGTATCTATGGAAATGTAAGATTAATTATGAGAATTTATTTAGGATACATGCTCTACCTAGTTAGATTTAAGGATGGAATTGTATGAATTGAGAATTTTAGGGACCTAATTGTAACTAATAATTTGAGGACATAAGTGAATAAAAAAATTCTAAGGGACTATTTTCGAATTTACCAAATGTTGGGGATTAAATTTCGAGTTCGAGAATCTAAAAGTTAATGAGGTAAAGATGAAAAATTTTATGGGGACAATGATGCAAATTTCGAAGAGTTGTAGGGCCAAAATGTAAATTGGGAGAACTGTAAGGGTCAGGTTGCAATTTTCAAAATTTTAAGGATTAAATGCGAACTTTTGAGGAACACTTGGGATTTTAAGTGTTTATAGAAATGTAAGACGTGTTACGGGAATTAATTTGGGTATAATAAACTTAAGACTATTGAACCTTATGATACGGAAAATCTATAAAATGAAATTGAAATACTGAGGACTCATGGGTAATTGTGGAATTTTCGAGATTTAGGAAAAATTGGATGATATTCGAGGAAAGTAAGAATTAATTTTAAAATCTTAGGAAATTTGAGAACTTATCTATTAGTAAGTGAGAATTGAACGGTTTTAAATGGTAGGAATTTTTGGTTATTTAGGCTCGAAGGATATTTAGAACATTTAGATATTTGGGTTATAATGTTATAATGAATGGTAATCAAGGACATTGTAGGATGAACCAATCTCGGGATTGAAAATTTAAGCATTTGTGAAATAATGTTGTGGCAAATTAAGAATTTTACATGTTGAGGATTTAAGGGAAAGTTGATCAGTTAGTTAAGTTCTAAGAGTAGACATTGAGATAACGAAGTTTTGGGAATTTAAGTTTGATGTGTCGTAAGTTTTAGTCATGATCTTAACAGTTAGGACTACACTTTTGTTGGAATTGATTTTTCTAGAAAGTTGGGGGTGTTTGATGGTTAGGTTAATCGATAGACGCATGTAAGAATTGAATTAGAACCTTATCTTGAGGAATTTTGGAAAGTCATTAAGAAACTTGGGACTAAACGGATATGTGCGCTGGAGTTATACTATCTAATATTATTTGGGTGGCATAAACTTAAATTTCAAGATTTATAAGATAGGTGTTTACATAAAGTTTTGGGCGAAATAAAAACAAAAAGAGAATTAGAGACGTTCAACATAGAGTATCAATGAACTAACATTAAGATTTTAATTGAGTAAGAAATTCGAAATCTTTATATGAGAATTTTAGAACTCTATGAGGGATATAAGCGAAGTTAAATTTTTTAGAGTAAGTTTATCGCTAACATGAGATAACTTATTAAGTTTTATACACTAGGATTCATTAAGCATTGATGATACTTAAGAATGCGGCATTTGTTTCAATGAGGAAAATCCAGAGTCTTAGGCCTCAACTATATGGTAATTGGGAAGATAATAGTTTAAACATATAATTGGGACTTGAAGGGCTTTAAAATATTGGTAGAAGGTCGATCTTGTATAATTGGGTTTTATGGGTTAACGTTATTCGAGATTTAAGATTTGCAACAATTTTGTAATTGA